>NC_085930.1:204445000-205045000 GCF_028885625.2 Pongo pygmaeus
ACATGGATGAACCTCAAGAACAACATTATGCTAAGTAAAGAACCCAGGTGGAAAAGATTACATATTATATGATTCCATTTATATGAAATTACCAGAAAGGGCAAATTTAGAGAACCAAAAAGCAGATCAGTGATTGCCCATGGCTAGGGTAGGAGCAGAGATTAAGTTCAAACAAGCAGAGGAAACATTTGGAGGAATGGAAAGGTTCTAACACCGAATTGTGGTCATGGTTACCTAAGTCTATAAATTTACTCAAACCACAGAACTGTGCATTGGCAATGGATGAATGTTATAGTATAAACTGTACCTCAACAAAGCTGGTTTTTTTTTTTTAAAGGACAATGTACATAAAAATTCTTTTCAAACCATAAAACATAGCAGCTGTTACTACAATGGTTGTTGATGTTAAATGCTATGGAGGGCCACTGAGAACCCTCCAGTGATAAAGCTGGCTACCGTTCTCATAAATGTTCTCTTAAATGAATTCATACAAAGCGCTTAGAACAATGCCTGGGTCTCAGTAAGCCTTCTGTATTAGCAGTTATTATTATTACAGTCATACTCAATGTCATTGTTATTACCAGCAAGACATGCCTGGCTTGAAGTGCTCTGAGAAGGTGGCCTGGCTTCCCCAGGGGTGACCACCATGGATTCCTTCCTCAGAGTCGCTCAGGCGCCTAGGACTGTTTCAGTCAGAAGTCCCACCGAGAAGTGGTGCAGTTCTTCCACTGGACAGAGCCTCTTTCAGCTTTAAAAAATAAAAGGACGCTTTTTCTATGTGTTCCTTTGTTCCTGGAACCATCTAGATCCCTGGGGAGAGGCTACCCGTGGTTTGTTATAAATGAAAGGGATTCATGAATGAAAAGCTTTTGTGCCCTGGTCCCTTCACTCTGGCAGTTCCCTACTGCCCAGCCCGGGAACTCCATTCATATAGCTCTCAGGAACAGCTCGGAGGGCCCAGGCAGTGCCATGCTGGGAATGCTCTTCCTGCACCCCAGCTGGAGCCCCTTCCAGCAGGCTCACCCCTCTGGCTGGCAGGAGTTCAGCACCGCCAGCCACACCTGCCATGGTCTAGACACAGTCCTGTTGCATTAAAGTATCCAATGAGCTCCAGTGAGCCTGAGCCTTGTCAGGACCTCCAAGTCACAGTCCCTCTTTCTCCTCACTGCCTCAGTCTCCCTGCCTGGCACTGCCATTCCCTCCAGGCTAGCCCGAGGCTGCAGCCTGCTTGTCCAGGTCACCTGCCACTGCCAGTCTCCAAGGCCCCTCAATGCTGGCTTCTTCAACCACCCAAGAAGCAGCCAAGCCCTGGAGGACAGCGCCGTCCAGAGAACTCTGTGCCTGATGGAAGCGCTCCGCATCTGCACTGTCCAATAGAGTAGCTGCTAGTCACACGTGGCTACTGAGCGCTTGGAATACGGCTAGTGTGACTGAGGAGCTGAATTTTTAATTTTCTTTACTTTTAATTAATTAAACAAAAATGGCCACATGTGGCTAGCACCTGTCCTATAGGACAACAGAGTTTTGCCAACTGAAAGTGGCCTTGCCATCCTGCAGAGTGCAGCAGGAAGCAGGGCAAGATGCTCCCTAGCCCCATGGCACTCATCCTGCCCTATTCCCCACAGCCTACAGGGTCCTGCCTCCTCCCCATCACTACTGGTCCAACAACCCCGACATGTACAAATAGTACCCCTGGGGCAATAGGTGTGCCCACTGAGAGCTGAGCACTGCTCCTACAGTCAGCCTTTCAGCAACAGATCTCAGAGGAAAAAAACATAACACAGGCAGGGTAGGCGGAGAAAGAGACCAGTGATGAGTCAGACAGACAATGAAAACATAGGGACGGAGAAAGGAGGCCTCTGCCTTCTCTGTTTAAATCTGAAGAAATAACCTGCCTGGAATTTTCACTTGCTTAGGATGCAAACTCAGGCGACCCAACCGTGTAAAAGCAAATGTAACAGGATAAGAAAAGAAGATAACTGAAAACGGCTTTGTACAAATTAAAATGCCAAAGTAATAAGGAATATTGGATGAGACAAGACTAAACTGGCTATCAATGTCGGCTGAACAAGTGACAAGTCATTAATTGTCACTTCATTTAAAAAAAAAAGTAGCACATTTGAGGACAGACAGAGCAGTTAGCAGGAGGAAAAATCTTTTACACTGGGACTAGTATGTCCTTTTTAAAACCCGGTGTTGTCAATTACCTCACAGCATAACCACCCTAGATAGGAAAAAATCAATATGCACCGAGGCAATTATCTTCTGCACCTCTTGGTACTGAATTGGCAATGAGTTTTCATGGCTCAATTAGCTTGTAACTTAAAATAATAGCAGCTAGTCTCCATTTTTCTCTGGGATATTTATTTACAACAAAAATGTGGCCGGGCATGGTGGCTCACGCCTATAATCCCAGCACTTTGGGAGGCCAAGGCCGGTGGATCACCTGAGATCAGGAGTTTGGGACCAGCCTGGCCAACAAGGCGAAACCCTGTCTCTACTAAAAATACAAAAATTAGCCAGGTGTGGTCATGTGCACCTGTAGTCCCAGCTACTCAGGAGGCTGAGGCACAAGAGTCACTTGAACCTGGGAGGCGGAGGTTGCAGTGAGCCAAGATCGCACCACTGCACTCCAGCCTGGGCAACAGAGTGAGACTCAGTCTCAATTTAAAAACAACAACAACAACAAAAAAAAAGCTATGTTATTTCAAAGTGTCTTCGAAGGACAGACTGAGAACCAAATATTAGTGGCATTATAGTGAAATGTTATTCTGATAAGTATCCTTGGGAAATAATATTAAGAAACACTATGTACCTAAAGATGTTCACAAGCATCATAGCATGGCATCATAAAATGGCAAAAAATTGGAAGAATCTAAACAAATTAAATTCCTATAAAAAAGACAATGATATATCCCCTCCGCTCAGGATCACAATTCTCTGCTCCAGCAAAGCTGCTTGTTCAAGTCACCAATGACCTTCACATTGCTAAATCTAGTCCTCATCCTACTGACCTGTCATCAGCGTTTGACACAACTGGTCAAACACTCTCTCCAGAAACACTGTCCACTTAGTCTCACACACTCCCCTCTAGGCCAGCAGCTTATGGAAAAGCAGACCAGAGGCTTCCCTCCCAAGGTTAGGGAACAGCTCTACTGGCGTCACTCACCAGTTAACTTCTGCACAAGCTGCAGAGAGAAGCTGACTTCAGCTGCGCCTGGCTCACATGCTAATCAGGCCTCACCCTCAGCTCTCCCCTATCCATGAAATCGGACTAGCAGAAGTGTGACTTATTCACAACAGAAGACAATCCAATAACTACTCAACTGAGGCTTGGGGATATAGCATATATGAGGTTTACTCAATTCTGTCGGGCTTGGGTTATAAAAATTAAGGTGCATTTCCTGACTGTGGAGCAAGTACTGACACAAACATCTCAGAAGTACGCTTGGGAAGGAAGGGATGCACACTCAGGGAGCAATATTGGCATGGGTGATTCATGAAAAGGATGAGTAACTCAAAGGAGGAAGTAGATTCAAAGAGAAGACTCATGCAAAGTCGAACTTCTCCTCCCACTCCCCCTGAGTTTCAAAAGAGTCAGTCAGGAACAAGTTGTGCGGGCACTTCATCCCGGAAGGCCAGGGGCCTGAAGAAAGAGTTCTAGGCCGTGCTACATCCACAGTAAGAAAAGCCTGTTGGGTACAAATAGTCAAGGGCCTGGGAGTCAGGGGAGCTGGGATGTAAAAACTTCCCAACCGAAGCTACACTAACAAAAGCAATAACAGCAAACACTTACGTGGTACTTATTCCGTGTAAGGTATCATCTAAGTCCATATATTAATTCAATTAATTTTCACAAACTGATAGTATTATTTTCAACTACTAAGTGGCAGGGCTGCATTCAAACCCAGGCAGTGTTTTTTCAGTGCTTGTAACTATTATGCAACACACAACAAAACCTTCAACTACGAACACCTCTATCACCAGAGAACCGTTCTACAGCATTCACAAGGTCATGGCACCCGCAGTTCTTCACAGCCATTTCAATGAAAGTCACTCTTTCATCTCAGGGAGCAAAATATCCCTCCCCTCACCACTGAGAACATCGATTACTTCGAGAAACGCAGACAAGAGCGGCTGAGTTCTCCGACCGGAACGCAAAAACCAATTCTCAAGTTAATAAGTAAACATTGGGAGGCATTTTGCCAAGAACACTGGAAAGAACAAACCTCTATAATAATCAGCTGACAGAGACTTGCTGCTTAGAAACAAATTTTGATCAACTGCATTACCAGGACTGAAAGGAATCTGCAGGCTGAATGAAGGGCTAGGATATGTGGGTATGATGGCTGGGCCCAGGGAGTCAACATAGGATGGGAATGAGCATGGCCCGCAGGAGAGGCCGTGTGGGCAGGGCTAGAAGAGGAGTCCAGACCCAACAAGCTCAGTGTGTTTCCCAGCCACTGGCTCAAGGTTCCCATCATTACCCTGGGAAAGAGGAACTATCCAAAGCTCCTCCAAATCTCCTTTGCGGTTGTGTATGCCTACTTATAAAAGAAACTTTTTGGGCCGGGTGTGGTGGCTCACGCCTGTAATCCCAGCACTTTGGGAGGCCAAGGCGGGCAGATCACGAGGTCAGGAGATCGAGACCATCCTGGCTAACACGGTGAAACCCCGTCTCTACTAAAAATACAAAAAATTAGCCGGGCGTGGTGGCGGGTGCCTGTAGTCCCAGCTACTCGGGAGGCTGAGGCAGGAGAATGGCATGAACCGAGGAGGTGGAGCTTGCAGTGAGCTGAGATCACACCACTGCACTCCAGCCTGGGTGACAGAGCGAGACTCGGTCTCAAAAAAAAAAAAAAAAGAATCTTTTTGCTCCCTTCGTAAAAGCCTAGAGCTAAGGAGTCTCACAGGGGTTATCATCTATCTGCTCCCATCAGGATTCCAGGTACTCCCAAAGATGGCTGTCCTGACAAAAATCAGGCTGCAGAGATTCCCCAGCCTCTCAGTGCACTTGTGTTGGGCCTTAGATAAGTCCTTTCCCTTCCCTGGGTCCCATGTGTCCACTGAAAATGAGAGCATTAGACTTACGAGCCATGATGGCATTTCCCCAACTGGTGTTTGAGAAACAATGGTCTGTAAGTCATTTAGGATAATGTAGAAAGGAGCATTCCATGTCAAGTTAAGTTGGGACCTACTGGTTAGTCAAAGCTAAACAGACTTCCTAACTGCCATTCTTCTCAAAATCTCCAGCATTATGGTGTACACCGTGACCCTCCAAGAAGCGGATCGGAAGCTCTGTGTTTCCACCGCTGCTTTGCACATTTCCCATAAAGATCTTCCCTGGAACCTGCCGTTTAGGGGATGCTGCTCTGCAAGACCTTCCAAGTCTCGCGCTCTGGAAAGCCATGAAGCAGCATGGTTCCAGATCTGGTGCTCTGGAAAGCCATGAAGCAGCGTGGTTCCAGACCTGGCACTCTAGAAAGCCATGACGCAGCGTGGTCCCAGATCTGGCGCTCTGGAAAGCCGTGAAGCAGTGTGGTCCCAGATCTGGTGCTCTAGAAAGCCGTGACACAGCGTGGTTCCAGATCTGGTGCTCTGGAAAGCCGTGAAGCAGTGTGGTCCCAGATCTGGTGCTCTAGAAAGCGGTGACGCAGCGTGGTTCCAGATCTGGTGCTCTGGAAAGCCGTGAAGCAGTGTGGTCCCAGATCTGGTGCTCTAGAAAGCCGTGACGCAGCGTGGTTCCAGATCTGGTGCTCTGGAAAGCCGTGAAGCAGCGTGGTCCCAGATCTGGCACTCTAGAAAGCCGTGAAGCAGCGTGGCGAAGCACCCAGGAACTGTAGTCATTCCTCCTGGGCTTGAACTCCAGCTCTAACCAGCCAGCTGGGTGACCCTGGCCATGTTACTTGAGCTGCTTCTTTATCTGTAAAATGGGATAAATGACCGTTCCCACTGCCAAGGGTGGATCACATGAGATAATTCATCCAAGCACACAGTGGGTTCACTGGTAATAGTGGTGGTGGAAACAATGGTACAGGAATTCCATTGCTCCTCTGGAATCAAGCCTGGAAAATGCTTCTCCCAGTAATTACTAAAAGACGTGCAACAGGACGTAGCACTTGTCTTTCATGACCAACTTGGCTCCTCCCAGGCAAGGGCTTTGGCGACCGGGTTCACTGACCTACAATTGGCTGACTCACATGAACACCCTCACGGTCCCTGCAGGGCAGGAATCTAGGACTATACTGCAACATGCCCCAAACCTGGAAACATCTGTCTAAATTAGGTGGGAAGAGGGTGCCAAACAGGTTTACTGCGGCCCCATCAGTTACTCGTTAGTTTAATGAGGGCAGTCACTGAGTAGAAAGAGCTGTGGGCCACAAGAAGGAATGCTGGGCTGTGGCCTGTGGTCCAACAGGAGCTCACGGGTCCACTGGCTCCATCCTCTGCCATGAACAACCCCTCAGGTCTCAGTCTCCCCACCAGTAAAGTTTAGAAGTGAAGAAAATCAAGTTCTCAACTAGAGATGTACATTGAAGTTACCCAGGGTGATTTTCTTGAAATAACCCTGTCCCAGCCCAACCCCAGACCTACGGAGTCAAAAATCTCTATTTTTACTGTATATGAATTTTAACTCAATTTTAAAAAAATATCTGAGTGCTGGACTCCAGGCAAAGTATTTGAGAAAGCTCTCTCAGTAATTCTGATCCATCTTCTTGTTCAGAGCCACTGGCCTGGATAACCACAAGCACCTCTCCCAGAATCTTCTAAGAAGTCACTGGACTTCGAGTTCCTCTGTGAAGAGAGTGTCTAACCCACTGCCTTTTAAATCAGTAGCTAGACAAGGCCAGGATTTCCCTAGAGTGCATGTGAAGAAGGGCCCTTGGTCCCAGCAAAGAGGTGCTCTATCTTTACTGGGGTCCCCAGCACACACTTTTAACCCTTCTGCTTCTGGGACATTCCTTACAGCTGCCTGTGTCTCTGGGGATCCATCTCAACCTCTGCCTTTAAGTCATCCCAACGTATTCTCAAACCTGTGCCAACAAAAGCAAGACTCAGATGCTCCTCTCAAATTTTATACTCACTTTATCCCAAGTCCTATCTTGAGGCTATTCCTTGTTGATGATCCCATTTCTGTCCCTCTGGACTCAGAAACTGTACTGGAGCCTCAGGTTTCTCTGAAAAAGCTTGGGTTCACTCCAGTGGCTTTTCACGCTTTTGACCCTGCCAGATAAAACACCCATGCTGGTTGGCCCCTCTAGACCCAACTCCCAGCTGGGCAGATGCACACATTTCAAGGACCGTCTAAATTTCACAGGACCTGAGTGCCCAAGGGATAAAGACATTACAACCTGAGGCCTAGAAGGTCCCAAAGCCACGGTATTATGATTAATTCCAAGTTTGGGACTTAGCTACTCCTCTGCTCCTCCTCTCCATCTGCACAGGAAACCGAGAGCTAACCGACAACCAAGGCTAGACAGGGCCGGGCGCGGTGGCTCACGCCTATAATCTCAGCACTTTGGGAGGCCAAGGTGGGCAGATCATGAGGTCAGAAGTTCAAGACCAGCCTGACCAACATGGAGAAACCCCGTCTCTACTAAAAATACAAAAATTAGCCAGGTGTGGTGGTGTGCACCTGTAATCCCAGCCACTCAGGAGGCTGAGGCAGGAGAATTGCTTGAACCTGGGAGGTGGAGGTTGCAGTGAGCCGAGATCGTGCCACTGCACTCCCGCCTGGGCGACAGAGTGAGACTCTGTCTCAAAAAAAAGAGTAGACAAGGACTGACCGAGGCCAACTTCAGACTTGGTCTCTGGAGCACTGAACCCCACTTTGCTCCAGTGTTGTCAGAACAAAGAACTATAGAGACACTCTCCCCCAGTCACACAGAAACAAAAGATATCAACATTGAGAACTAATCCCAAAACAGACAATGGAATAGGGCAGAGACTGCAATATTAACTTAAAGAGACCAACTAGGTCCCTGGCCAAAAAAAAAAAAAAAAACCGACAGTAACCTGATAGAATAATTAACAAACCTAAAAATGTGTCAATCCAAAGATGAACAGAACCTCAAAACCACACACTGTCCAATATTATCCAGTAGAGAGAAGACTTGGCCATAAGCTTTAGAACATTCTGGTTCCTCTACTCACCATCTTTCTTCAGCTTTCACTGAAGAAAGCTATAAAGACTACCACATATAAAGACTACCATGTCTACCAGCAGCCCCAGAAGGTGAAAATCTGGGACCCCTAAGAATACTTGTTGATTTGGGGTCCACAAGCCCAAGCTAAGAGGATATCTTGAGACTATCCGATGCATAGTTTCCAGCCTTCTGTATCCAGAGATACCCACTTAGGTCATCTTGGAAGAATTATTTTAGATAAATTCAGAGAAGATAGTAGGCCACAACTATTCTTAAGGACAAGAGTAGTTCGTTTCTCTGTTAACACACTACAATTCACAATGTAGAAATCACAAGATAATTTTTTTAATAATCTTGGAATAAAGAAGGCTTTTCTAGGTGTGACACAAAATCTAAAAGTCACAAGATAGATCTGACAACACAAATAAAAAAAAGAAATTTTGTATAGATGTGCTCTCACTGTGCTGTCCAGGCTGGTCTCGAACTCCTGGCCTCAAGCAATCCTACTGCCTCGGCCTCCCAAAGTGCTGGAATTACAGGTGTGAGCCACTATACCTGCCCACAACACAAATTTTTAAAAAATCTTCATAGAAAAAAAGTTAAAAGACTGCAAAAAAAATGTTTTCAATGTATTTCAGGGACAAAAATGCTTATTTCCTTAACAAATACAGAGCTCCTTGAAATTACTAAACATCAACAACCCAATAGAAAAATGGGCTAAGGGCATAAATAGTTCATAGAAAAGAAATTCAGTGATTCTTACCATATGAAAGGAGATCCAATATCACTCAAAAGAAAGGAAAAACTTAATATTCTATAATGATATATATTTCACCTATCAAATTGGCTCGTAACCACCCCTTCATCTCACTGAAAATCCCTGGGGGCCCACATATCCTTCAAGAGGGCAGCAGACACAATGCCAGCCCCAGGCTTGGGACTGACAGCAATGCAGAGAAGGAACATGCAGGCACCAGAGAAAACCCACAAAAGAAGTGAATCGAACATTAAAATCTCCCTCTGTAAAACACAAACAACAGAGCTCTAGCCACCACTCAGCCCTTTAAGGAGCAAATGGTCTGACAGACACATTCTCTCCACTGTGTCAGTGTCTCTCCAGCAGGATTCCTCTGCCCAGTGTTTTTGCCTATTATTTATTCCTCACAGCCCCTCGGAGCAGTGTGCTGGGACTGTCATCCTCCATGCTGATGGGGCTATGAGGCCAGGCACTGCTGTGCTTCTTGTCTGAGGTCATCAAGCAACTTGGGGACACATTAGTCAAGTCAGCGCCCGGAACAGAGGCTGAGACGAAGGTGGGGGCATCAGTTGACAGCTCAGCAAGGGAGAAGAAAGGCTGATGACCAACTGAGGGAATGACGGTCATGTCAGACACAGCCCTAAAGGAGGGGGTGAGGGAAGTGCTTTTAAAAAGCCTCAGATTTTTGTTTCTAATAGAGCTTAGAATTCACCACACAGTGTTAGAGAAAACTATCATTGGCCGGGCACACTGGCTCACGCCTGGAATCCCAGCATTTTGGGAGGCTGAGGCAGGTGGATCACGAGGTCAGGAGTTCCAGACCAGCCTGGCCAGGATGATGAAACCCCGTCTCTACTAAACATACAAAAACTAGCCGGACGTGGTGGCTGATGCCTGTGGTCCCAGCTACTCGGGAGGCTGAGGCAGAAGACTCGCTTGAACCCAGGAGGCAGAGGTTGCAGTGAGCTGAGATTGCACCACTGCACTCCAGCCTGGTGACAGAGCAAGACTCTGTCTCAGAAAAAAAAAAAAAAGATAAAACTATCATCATCTTAAGCAAAGCCGGCATGTGTCTGTGGCTAAAAGGTCCTCTCTCTTTCTCTCTCCCTGACACACACACACACACACACACACACACACACACACACACACACACACACACACACACACACACACACACACTCTCTCTCTCTCTCTCTCTCTCTCTCTCTCTCTCTCTCTCTCTCTCTCTCTCTCTCTCTCTCTCTCTCTTTCTCTCAGTGGCATCTCCGTGTTCCAGTCTGAACTGCTGGCCGGCCAGCCAGCCAGGTCAGGCATGAATGACAAGGTGGCCCAGAAGACCAGTCCTGGCAGCCACAGTGGCCATGCCGAAGCCGGGTCTGCGCAGACTCTGTGGTCTTCATGGGTTGCTCAGGCAACTCAAGTATCTCATTCCCCACAGCCTGCAACGTGCTGCGAAAGCCAAGACGAACTTCACTAACACGCTTGACCTGTGGCAACCCTCATGACCCAGCAGCCCTGCAGAATCCAGCCAGGCTAGGAAACGCAGGGGCAGACGGTGAATAAATGTCTGCAGCCCTCCGCTAAGATTCTGTGACACTGTTTTCAGATACACCCACAAAAAGGAAGCACTAATAGATCCAGCTGGGGACAGTTTATAAAGCAGTTTCACACGCAAGATAATCCCAATCATGCAAGATCATCAAGCACAAATTTTCCTCTCCAGTTGCGAAGTCAGAAAATAGAGGCGGAGGGAGAGAGGACCTCTAGTTTAGAAGGGACTTGAGAAACACTCAAACATTGCTGTTGGGATGTTGCCAAACTCTGGAAAAGTCTGCCAATTTTTTATAAAATGAAACAAGTAACTATCAAAAGACCCAGCTACTGTACTTTCGGGCATTTATATCAGAGAAATAAAAATTTATGTCCATACAACAAAATGCAGCTTTATGCTTACTAGCCCCAAACTGGGGACAACCCAGCTGTCCTTAAATGGATGGTTAAGCAAACTGGTATATTTGCACGACGAAATACAACTCAGCAATTAAAAAGTGAATTACTGACACATGCAACAACTGCAATGAACCTCTTGAGGATTATGTTGAGAAAAAAGGCCTATCCCAAAAGGTTACATACTTTAGGATTCCATTGATACACATTCTTGAAATACAGAAATGAAGGAGGCAATTAGTGGTTGCTAAGGGTGAGAGGAGGTGGGTGTGGCTATAAAAGGCAGCATGAAGGATCTTTGTGGGGATAAATGTTCTCAACTGGATGGTATCAAAGTCAATATCCTGGCCGGGCACGGTGGCTCATGCCTGGAATCCCAGCACTTTGGGAGGCCGAGGCGGGTGAATTACCCAAGGTCAGGAGTTCAAAACCAGCCTGGGCAACATGGTAAAACCCTGTCTCTACTAAAAATACAAAAATTAGCCAAATGTGGTGGCAGGCGACTGTAATATCAGCTACTCGGGAGGCTGAGGCAGGAGAATCACTTGAACCCAGGAGGTGAAGGTTGCAGTCAGCCGAGATCGTGCCACTGCACTCCAGCCTGGGCAACAGAGCAAGGCTGTGTCTCAAAACTAACAAACAACAACAAAAAAACCAATATCCTAGTTGTTGTATTTGTTATAGTTTTTGCAAGACGTTACCACTGGGGCAAAGTGGGTAAAGGATCTCTGTATTGCTCCTTACAACCTCATGGTAATCTACAATTATCTTAAAATTTAAAGTTTAATTTTTTTTTTTTTTCTTTGAGAGGGAGTCTCACTCTGTCGCCCAGCTTGGAGTGCAGTGGCACGATCTCAGCTCACTGCAAGCTCCACCTCCCGGGTTCACACCATTCTCCTGCCTCAGCCTCCCGAGTGGCTGGGACTACAGGCCGCCACCACCACACCCAGCTAATTTTTTCTGTTTTTAGTAGAGATGGGGTTTCACTGTGTTAGCCAGGATGGTGTTGAT
Source organism: Pongo pygmaeus (assembly GCF_028885625.2). NCBI lineage: Eukaryota > Metazoa > Chordata > Mammalia > Primates > Hominidae > Pongo > Pongo pygmaeus. The sequence continues at coordinate 204,456,866 of NC_085930.1, forward strand.
CTCCTGACCTTGTGATCCACCCGCCTCGGCCTCCCAAAGTGCTGCGATTACAGGCGTGAGCCACCACGCTCGGCCTACAGTTTAATTTTAAAAGAGAGAGAATGGGAAAGACTCAAGAGTCAACCAAATGAAACATGTAGCCAATTCAAGAATGTGAATCCTGCATGGATACTAGATGGCAATAAGGTATTATTTATTGTTAATTTTGCTAAATGTAATAAAAATAGTGTATTTATATACAAATAGTACTTTTCAGCCAGGTGCAGTGGCTCACGCCTGTAATCCCAGCACTTTGGGAGGCCGAGGTGGGTGGATCACTTGAGGTCAGGAGTTCAAGACCAGCCTAAGCAACATGGTGAAACCCCATCTCTACTAAAAATACAAAAATTAGCCGGGCGTGGTGGCACGTGCCTGTAATCCCAGCTACTCAGGAGGCTGAGGCAGGAGAGTCACTTAAGCCCAGAAGGCAGAGGTTGCAGTGAAAGATTTGGCCATTGCACTCCAGCCCGGGTGACAGAGCGAGACTCCATCTCAAAAAAAAAAAAAAAAAAAGTAATTTTCTGTTAGAGAGACTTATCAAAGTATTTAAAAATAAAATAATAATATATCTGGTATTTGCTTCTGGGGGAGAAGGCGATGGGTGGGAGTGGAGATGAAAAGGGGCAGGCCATGAGTTGGTAACTACTGAAGCTGGTGATGAGCACACAGGCATTCATTATGCTCTCCTCTCTCCTTCTGTGGATATTTGAAATTTTCCATAATAAAAGGTGGAGGGGGAAAAAAAGGCCCACAGAGGATGTTCAGTGCCTCGCCATCAGTAACAGAGAGAAACAAGGCTTTAACCTGGGTCTTCAGACCCTTCTACCACAGGCTGAGCCAGCCTGGAAGAGCCACGAGGGCAGGTGAGGAGCTGCCCCGGGCAGACTGTGGGACGGCTCGAGGGTCTAAGGAGCGCCTGGGGCGTCAGGCCTGCAGGTCCCATGTTGTTGCTCCCTAATCTGCACACGGTGTGCAAAGCAGCCCCACGCACACAGTTGGTGGCACTGCAGATGGAGGCCACCAGGCCTGGGAGACTCAGCTACATCAGAGATGCCACACATCTGGCTGGGCAGGAGGGCTCCAGGAAACAGCCAGCCCTGCGCTTCTTCAACAGAGGGTTTGGAGGTTCTCAGGCAACAGGAAAACAGTGCCTTCATTCTACTCACCTTGGAAAATGGGACCGACAGACGGGCCTTCTGTTATGCGCAAGATGTTCTATCTTGTACAAGAGGTGTACACTCTATGGAAAAAAGATAGCCTTGCTCAAATACCACATCCTCCTCAAAGCCTTCCCCAAATTCCTTAGCCAAAGGTGCCACCTCCTTGGCACTTCACAGCTCTCTCTGTGCTGAGATCCCCTTGTATCAGTTACCTACTGCTGCATAACAAGTTAACCCAAAACTTAACAGCTGCAAACAACAAATATTTATTTATCTTACAGATAAATAAATAAGCTGTAAGATAAATATGTTATTTATCTTACAGTTTCTGAGGCAATTCAGGCAAGCTTAGCCTCTGGCCCACGGGCTGCAATCAAGGTTGGCTAGGGCTCCACTATGTAAAGCCTCAGTTCCCCGCTCACTCGTGTGGCTGCTGGTGGGCCTCAGATCCTCCCTGGCTGTTGGCCAGAGACATCAGTTTCTCACCATGCAGGCTTCTCCACAGGGCAGCTCATATCATGGCAGCTGAATTCCTCCAGGCAAGGCTCAGAGAGAAAGACAGAAAGTGCCCAAGACAGAAGTGGCAGGCTTTTATGACACAGTCCCAGAGTGACAGGCCATCACTTTTGCCAGATTCTAGTCACTAGAAGCATGTCAGTAAGTCCAGCCTACATCAAGGGACAGGGACCCACCAGGGCATGACTCTTAGGAGGCAGGGATGACCGGGGGCCGTGTTAGAGGCTGCCCACCACATCCCCCAACAGAGATGGTATTTGGATGACACCTATTTCTTTCTTTTCTGTATGACAGGTGTTTGTACATTTATGTAAATGTCCAATTCCCCAACTAGAAAGTGAAGTGTGAGGGCAAACCGCACATCTGACTCACATCTGTTCCCCTCCCCTCCTGTGCCTAGCACAGCATCCAGTCTCGGTGGCAGCTCTATATCTGAGAGCGGCAGTCGGCCCACATGCCCACCGCCCACACGCCAGCTGAAGAGGCCCAGGTGGCTGCGTGTGGCACCACATGGTCCCACCTGCTCTGGTCTTGGCTGACTGGACCAACCACAACAAAAAAATCAACAATGTATGACCTGCAGGCTGGCCTACGGGAAAATACCAAAAGATGACGCTCGTGACGGGAAAGTCACAACAAAGGCCATGCAAGCTTCAGTTCTGCAGGAACAGAAAAGCACATTTTTAAAAGGCAGCTGTAGAGAGGAGAAAATAAAGAAGTGTAGACAGAAACAGTGATTCCATTTGAGAGAAAGAGAGAGAAGAAATGACCAAAAGATCGGTCCCAGAGCTGCCCCTAATAAACCCTTTGTCATTGAGCTGAGCTGCATGAGTCCCACTTTCTCACAGGGGAGCGAGGTGAGGGAAAAGGAAGGGCAGAAAAAGAGACAGCAGCCAGAGTCCCCGGGAGGTCACTGGGCAAGGGCCACGACACCGGGAGGTCACTGGGCAAGGGCCACGACACCCAGCAGGTGGCTTGCAAGAGGAGTTTCCTTGAGGTTAGCTCCCAAATCAGCTCACAATCAGAAGCTCGCTCTCATCCTAGGCACCGTGAATTCTCCAAATTTCACAGGTCTGTGATTAAGGACTATAACAGACAAACCTTATGTGATCAATGATGCTTTAAAAGAAAAAATACTGTACCTGACTCCCCCAACCCAAGACAGGAGGGAAGCCATCGCCCGCCTCCCCTTACGTGGGTCACTCGCCTCTCAGGGGGAAGCTATCTCCCAGAGCGTAAGATGCCAGTGGGGTTAGGACAGGAACCGGCTCACCCTGTTAAGAAGCCAGTCCTCACCTAGGGCAAGAAGCCCGTATGGAGGACAGACAGAGGAAGTGAAAAGCCAAGGGTTAAGGCAAAGGAGACCTACACCAGGTCCCCGGAGACAAGCCGCTGGCAAACTGTTTTGTCATCGAACGCCACACCCGCTGGACCCCACTCACTTGGTGGAGTCACTCCGCTGCTGAGCGCTCCTGTCCACACAGGGTGGGAATCCTCCTCACCCCCTCGGCCCCATCAAGGGCTTTCAGATTTTACAGAAACGTTCCGGCTCTTGCCATCTCAGCCACGTCAGGCCGGACTTAGGACCCTCCGGGACCTTTACAACCCCAGAGGTCAGTGTCAGGCAGCCCCACCGACGCTGCATACTCGGGTCCTTCTGACAGGCAGAGCCGGTGACAGGGCTCGGGCGAGGCCTTCAAGCCAAAACGGAGAGCTCAGCAAGCCTAGGCAGTGGGAAAGCAGAGTGTGGGTCTGAACCAGAGAAAAAGGCTGCAGAGCAGGAGGGATGAGGGGGAGCAGCAGGAACGCTGACCGGGAAAACCCGCCAGGCAAGGGGAGTCCGGGCCCACACCCTGCAGCCTGCTCTCTCTGGAGGCCCAGCTATCTCCTGGAATATTCCAAAGGCTATCCAGAAGCCAGAGTAAGGGGTAGAGAAAACACAGAAAAGCAGGCCCGAGACTCCGTCCAAGGCGGCTGACCAGCAGGACCTGGCCATCAGCAACTACACACAGGACTTGAGTACAGAAATAGAGTCTTCTCCAGCCAGGAGACTGAGTACAGAAATAGAGTCTTCTCCAGCCAGGGACAGTGCACAAAGTTCGGGACAAAGAGAAGATGCTCAGCAGAGTCAGCCCCAGAGGCGGCTTGGCAAACACACTAGAGGGACAGACAGGGATCTGACACCATCTGGGCAGCAGCAGCTGCAGTCCAGGCTGAGGCCCCGGCCGCCCGGCACACCCTGGCCCAGTGCCTGCCCGGCCCCTCCCCCAGCCTTCACCCCAAGCCTCCAAGGCTAACCTCTCCTCATCCTCCTCAAAGCTTCCTCTCTGTGCCCTGACAGAACTGACAGCACCTGGTCCACTCTCCATGCAAACAACCCCCCACACCCCGCTGAAGTCAGGATAGGACAGGACGCTGCTCTGCTGACCTCTCACCTCTTGCTCCCTGTGTGACACCCACTCACTTGGGGTCCCTCCACCAACCGGAAGGTGAGCTCCCCGAGGGCAGGACAGCAATCCTGCCCCAGTGCTCTGAACACAGTGGGCAGGAGGACGGACTCCTCATGGGTGAGGCGAGGCCCAGAATAAAACCTGGCTGACGTCCTGGCAAGAAGTAATAAGAGCCAGCTGATGCCTTTGACCGATAGCCAAGAATTTAAAAGAAGATCTTGACAAATTAAAAGACAGAATCTAATGAAGGGGACCAAAATGGGAAATATTACTGTTCAACCAATTTGGCAACTATTTTCATTAGCTTAGAAAGAGCTTCTGGCATTAAATTAGTAGAAAATGGTCTCTACCACGTTACTATTTTTAGCATTTTATGACAAATTTGCTCAGCTGTCCCTCTTCAGAATAAGAGAACTGAAATGCCTCAAATTTGCTCCATAAGAGCTGCCAGAAAATAGTTTTCACTGAAATCACTGGACACATGTTTATAACCTTTGTCCAGTATTTGTTCAGATGTTTTCACTCAGGCAAGTTCCTGAATGTCTGTTTTTTCCTTTGCTTTCTTCCACACAAGAACCCCTGCTCCTCCCCCCAGCTGAATGCTGAGAGTCAAGGGCAGCACCTGCCACAGGAGGAATCAGAGTTCTCCAGGCTTGGGGAACCTTCAAGAAATGGCTATCCCAGAAATTCAAGCTCCTGCTTGTGACTAACCCTAAGGAGTGTTCAGAGTCCACTGGATTCACCAGAAGCTGCGGGATTCCACCCCTAAAGGTCCTCCAGTGGGGTTCAGAAAACGGGCAAAGGCGGGCCGGGCATGGTAGCTCACGCCTGTAATCCCAGCACTCTGGGAAGCTGAAGCAGGTGGCTCACCTGAGGTGAGGAGTTCGAGACCAGCCTGGCCAACATGGTGAAACCCCGTCTCTACTAAAAATGCAAAAATTAGCGGGGCGTGGTGGCTCACGCCTGTAATCCCAGCTACTCAGGAGGCTGAGGTAGGAGAATCGCTTGAACCGGGAGGCGGAGATTGCAGTGAGCTGAGATCACGCCACTGCACTCCAGGCTAGGTGACAGAGCAAGACTTCATCTCAAAAAAAAAGAAAAAGGGCGAAGGCAGTGAGCCAGCTCTGGCAGACTGAGGTGACCCCTAAAATAAAGTAGTTCAAGATAACACCTAACAAAACGGTATTCATTTAATTCACTTGATGAATATTTATTGACTGCCTACTATGTGTCTGTATCGCTCTAGAAACTGGGAACACAGCAGTGAATGAAACACAGAGAACTTCCTGCCCCCATGGAGCTTACATTTGGGTGGGGCAGATAGATGACCAAAACAAACAAAAAAAAGCAAAATCCATTCCACATGAGCAGACAATAAGAACTATGAAGAGAAAGAAGGCAGGGAAGGGCCAGGGCCCTTCATCACAGAAGATGAGCACGATTTCACACAGGACGGCCAGGGATGGCCTCATTGCACAAAGATCTGGAGGAGGAGATGGGGCAAGCCACGGAATGCCACCGGGAGAGTGGCCCAGGTGGAGGGAGCAGGAAGCGGGGGTAGCCATGGCAGGGTGAGTGACAGCACAGGGCAGGGTGAGTGACAGCACAGTGCAGGCTGAAGCCAGGGCTGCTGGATCCGATGGGATCGGATCCGACGGGATGGGATGGGAGGATCTGCCACTGGGAAGAAGAGGGCCTTGCCCACAGGCTCACAGAAACGTGGTAACAAAGTTAAATTCCGGTCAGCTGCACCTGGTGTGGCCTTTTGGGGACACACAGAACAGGCTGGGTTCCAGTTTCCCAGGACAGCCCTTCAGAAGACAGTGAGTCTTCTGGGGCCGGGTCCCCAAGCCCCATGCGAACAGGTATGGGTCAGTGGCCTGGTAGGAACCCGGCCGCACAGCAGGAGGTGGGAGGCGGGCCAGTGAGCATCACTGATCAGCAGCAGCAGCATCAGATTCTCAAAGAAACACAAACCCTACTGTGAACTGCACATGCGAGGCATCTAGGCTGCATGCTCCTTATGAGACTCTGACTAATGCCTGATGATCTGAGGTGGAACCGTTTCATCCCAAAACGACCCCCCAACCACCCCTCGGTCCATTGAAAAACTGTCTTCTGTGAAACCAGCCACTGGTGCCACAAAGGCTGAGGACTGCTGTTCTATGGCGTTTAGGCCCGGTTCCCTTGAGGGTTGGTGTCCAGAACCCTCGGTCACCCTCTGGGTTGAGATCCTCTGAAACCACTTGTTGGTCAGTGCCGCAAGGGCGCTGCACCCACGGTGTGCTGCCAGACACACACCTCCTCTTCAACGACTCTGTCCCCGGGGCCCCCACCACAATTCATGATCCAGGGAAAGTCCTCCCAATGCCTCTGGGTCCAAGGCAAACCCAAAGCTATTTCAAAGCTGGAAGTACAACCAAGTAAGTGAATAATTAAAATGGCACACCCAACGACATGCTCTATTGGCAGGGGACAGGAAAGGCTGGCTGATATGAGGTAGCTTTGGCTGGAAGTTGAGGCTTTCCTGCCCACACCCGCATCCCAACAGAGAGCTACACAAGTATTATTTATTACCCTTATCTGAGGGCAGCATTTCTTTCTTTCTTTCTTTCTTTTTTTTGAGGCAGAGCTTCGCTCTTGTTGCCCAGGGTGGAGTGCAATGGCACAATCTTGGCTCACCGCAACCTCCGCCTCCTGGGTTCAAGTGATTCTCCTGCCTCAGCCTCCCGAGTAGCTGGGATTACAGGCATGCGCCACCATGCCCGGCTAATTTTGTATTTTTTGTAGAGACGGGGTTTCTCCATGTTGGTCGGGCTAGTCTCAAACTCCTGACCTCAAGTGATCCACCCGCCTCGGCCTCCCAAAGTGCTGGGATTACAGGCATGAGCCACCATGCCCGGCGAGGGCAGCATTTCTTAAAGTGAGTACTGTGGAAAACCCGCTCTCAGAATGTAAATAGGTATTCCTCAAAAAGGCATTCTGTGGTCAACCGTGGTGAGCGATGTTGGTTACACGCAGAAGCTAAATGTTTTTTACTGCAGCACTTATCAGAGCTTTTGGTTTGCTGCTATGTACTTGACCCTCCAAGAGGAAAAGTACTAATACTATCTAACACTTACGGTATCAGGTATCGGTATCAGGCCCTGGGACTTTTCACACAGTATCTCAGCCAGTCCTCCCCACAACCCCAGTGAGGCCTACATGGTCACTATTCCCATTTTACAGACAAAGAATGCTGCTCAGAGAAGGCAGGTTTTCACTCGAGATCTGTGTTAGGAGTCACGAGGGATTTAGGCAATACCAGATTTTATTTTGGCTTCTGAAACCAAAACATTAGGAGCCATCGCAGGTGGGAGATTCAAAAGCCACTCTGTTACCTGCGTCACCGGGGTGGAACGCAGAACTCTCTGGTAAACCAGGTTAGAGAATGTGGCTTAGGCTCAAAGTCTGAGCAAGACCTTAGTCTCCTCCAGTCCGGTTCGCCTGAGGGGTAGAGAAGACAGCAGAAAGCAGTGCCCCTTCCCCTGCTCTGCAGAGGTCAGAACTCACTCCCAGGCCTGCTGACCCCACCCCATGTCCACACTAAACCAGCCCCCACCCCCGTCAATCCTCAGACCACTTCTTTCTGAAGCAAGCAGGGGCCACAGGGCTAACTATGGGAACCAGCATGCGCTGTCAGCCCCTTTCACAGTCAGGATCTCAGAGGCTGGAAAACCATCTACATACGGAATCCACAATTGTAGGGTGGGGGCCCTTTTGTCTGCTTTCTCCTGGTACTGAGGCTGATGGAGCAGGGGCAGAGAACAGGCTGCCCTGGAATCTCCAATCCTTATCCACTGTACCCCAGGTTCCAGAAGGCACACACATCTCCCTGCAGGAGCCCTCCCCTTAGAAACATGTTTGCCTCATGACAGCTAATGAAACATTGATTACTGAACAGCTTCCTGATAAGGTTTAAACTGAACAAAGTTATGAAGTTCTATAAACCAGCCTTAAAAGCCTCCTCTGTTTTATGAAATTGATCTAAAAGAACAGTAGAGAATACTACAGACCTCCCATGGCAGTGAGTAAAACTACAAAAAGTACAGAACAAAGAAATGAAAACTCAATATGGCTTTTACTACATTTGTCAAATTGTACTTAAGGAAAAAAGAAAAGATAGTATTTTAAAGGCTTTCTGCAAAAGGCCACACACACACTGACCTCAGTGTTTCACGGCAGGCAGGCAGGCAGGCAGGCAGGAAGGGAAGAAGGAAGGAGGAAGGGAAGGAGGGAGGGAAGGAGCTGCTGGTCTAGAATTTCCCATGTGGGTTTTGCCCCAAGCCTGCAGGCATTCTGGCCCTGCCTCAGTTCTTTCTCATGCAGGCCTGTGAACCTAGGCTAAGAAGCATCCAGTGTCAACTACCTGAATCTTACACCAGCCTTTGCCACCCAGCAACACTGACCCAAAGTGGACCCAAGAATGTTCTTGAAAGAGACCAACCATCTGCCTGCAGCCTCAAGACAGTAAGGCCCCCATGGCAGACACTGAAATAAGGACTCTCGGGGTGATAACACCCAGGAGGCCAGGAGAGCTGGATGGGGCCACCCCAATTTGTTGCCAGCTGGCTTTGCTGTTCTTTTCTACAATGGCAAGCGTCACGCTAGGCTTCGAGAGATGCGGGCAGAGGAGGCTCACTCAGGCCCAAATCCTACCTTTTGAGGGATTTTATAACAGCTTGCATTTGTCTGGTCTTTTATCCACTCCCATGGATCTCCGCAGGAAGCAAGCAGGCTGGGGCTGATGGCGGCAATAATCACACGCTCAATGTTATGGAGATTTCAGAAACCCTGATGCTGGGAGCTGGGGGGAAGCGGGTGGGGGAGATATGAAGCATTTTTAGCAGCATTACTTTTTTTGTTGTTTGAGACGGAGTCTCACTCTATTACACTGTTGCCCCGGCTGGAGTACAGTGGTGCCATCTAGGCTCACTACAACCTCCGCCTCCCGGGTTCAAGTGATTCTCCCGCCTCAGCCTCCTAAGTAGCTTGGACTACAGGCGCCCACCACCACACCCGGCTAATTTTTTTGTATTTTTAGTAGAGATGGGGTTTCACCATGTTGGCCGGGCTGGTATCGAACTCCGGACCTCAGATGATCCGCCCACCTCGGCCTCCCAAAGTGCTGGGATTACAGGCGTGAGCCACCTCGCCTGGCCCGGCCCACACTCTTAACCACAACACCACAGGGCCTCTTTTAAGTAACCTCCCAAGATCACGAAGCCTTGACCCTGGGGGTCACAGTGTTGCAATTTGCACCCAGCTCTGTCCGATCCTGAGCCTGGACTCCTACTCTCTCTGATACACCAATCCCCCTTTCAGCCTGCTCAGACCTGCCTGCCTCAGTGCTCCCTACACTGGACATCAAGAGATGATCAGACGCAGCCACGCACAGCCCCAGGCAGTACAATGAATGGAGCCCATCGCGTGGAATGCTGAAGCTGTCCTTCAAAGCCTCTGGGCTCCCACAGCCCATGGCCAGCGGCACCTGTCAGGAGGCAGACACTACCAGCAGGATGTGTGTGATGGGGTCCAAGCAAGGGACATGTGACCTTTGAAAAGTGACTATCCACATTCTTTAAGCACGGACCACATAGAGTGACTTCCTTCCAAAGAATACAGTATGGCAAGGGGGAAAAGAATAATTTACAGGAGAGAAACCTGACAAACACGACTTCAGCCCAGTGATCAAGGTCAACAGCAACAGTGATAAACCATGTACCCTTGATAGGATGTGGTGTGTCACTGATATGATGTGAGGGAAACAGCTCTTCTCCTCTGCGGCATCCCTCCCATAACCTCCCCAAAACCTGTAACCTCAGTCTAACGGTGAGAAAAACATCAGATAAATCCTAATTGGGGAACACTCTACAAAACAGCTGACGGGTATTTCTCAAAACTGTCAAGGTCATCAAAAACAAGGCAAGTTGGAGAAAATTTCACAGCCACCTCCTCCAGGAAGCCTCCCTTCTTCCTGCAAATGCCTGTGACCTGTCCTCTTCTGAAGCCCTCAGCATTGGGTGGCTCTTCATGTTGTCTGCCCTCATTGCTGGACCATGCCACCTGCCCCACTGACATCAGCCCATGAAGCAGCAGCCCAGCAAACATCTCTGAGACACCAAGGGTGGCCAGCACCACGTCTTGCAAACAGCAGCGCTTAGCATAGGCTGGATATTGACAAAGGACCGACTGCAGGACAGCAGAGCCTTCCAGGGGTGCATGGGGGATGACAGGAGAGTCTCCTGGGGGCCTCTGGCCAGCCTAGAGCCCTGCTGCTTGTCTGGAGGCCTGCCTGCCCTGCTCAGGGAGAAGCCACCACAACCACAGAGCATGCACCGTAGCACAGCCCATACTGCTGAGCTGGAGCCAACAGCGCCTCAGGCCGTGTGACCCAGGAGGGGGAAGCTGGCAGTCCTGGAGGAGTTGCCCTTGGCTCCCTCCAGCTCCAGTGCGGCAAAAAATGTTTTCTTTTCCATTGCATAAGATGCTTCCAGTGGCGACAAACCCAACACCACAGACAAATGGAAATAAAAGCCCTGTGGATGCGGGTGAAGAACACAGTGGCTGTGTCTGTGGAGGGCACACAGGCAGGCAAGCGCTTGTGAGCAGCGAGACCAGCCGCATGTGAACCCCCAACAAGCAGGGAAGAGAAAAACAAGCTCTGACCGAAATCAGAGCCAGCATGTCCCGCCTGGCAGGGCCCCTTCGTTCTTCCTGAGGCCCTTGCTCAGATGTGGTTCTGGGCGCTGCTGCTCCGAGGGGGCGATCAGGGCAAAACTCATGGGTTTGACCAGCCCAACCCTATGCCAGCCAGGTCCCCTCTGCGGGGCTGCGACATGGGGCCCAGAAGACAGGCAAGGATGCCAAGTCCTATAAGTTTCACAGGGCTGGGCATGTGTAAGAGGCTGGGTGTCCAGGTCTGGACATCAGAATGGGCATAAGCTCCGGACTGAGAACTCCAAGGGCAGGGAGGACACAGATCGCTGGAGAACTCGGAGAAGTGGCCTAACCTCTCAGCTCCTCCCTTTTCTTTCCTGTCCAGCGGGACAGCCACTGTCTTGAAGCTCTTAAGTGGCTGCCTGAGGTGGCCCCCGTGAGAAGTCAGACACTAACAGGCTTAGAACTGTACAGACACTAGTAGGCTTGAAACTGTACAGAACCTCACCTGTGTGAGTTAACAACCCTGGGCGGCTGGGGGTTGACACACCCTGGCCTTACAAGGGTCACCTCTGGCCCAGTAATGCTACCTTTGGGAGCTATCATGGGAAAGAATCCTAATTAGAGAAAATAATCTGTATGCATGCGGGTATCCATCGTATAATTTACAATACTAGAAAAAATAGAAAGCATCTAGCTAGCTGAGAAAAGGGAAATGAGAAAGTGAACTGAGGTTCATCTACTCAATAAAACCATTTGAAAAATTTTCAAAGACTATAATTACACAGAAAATGGGGACGTGAGCCATTAACTGAAAAAATCATGACATAGCTTCATTTGTACAATTTCTTTCATGGGGGTTGAAATGAAGATTCAATTTCAAATCTTCATCTATAAAAAAAGACTCAGAATGATTTGATATACAGGATAACTTCTACTTTGCCTAAATGTTTAAAAAGCTACATGTTGGGAATATAAAGAAGATAAAGAATCAATAATGATGGCCGGGTGCAGTGGCTCACACCTGTAATCCTAGCACTTTGGGAGGCCAAAGCAGGCAGATCACTTGAGGTCAAGAGTTCAAAACCAGCCTGGCCAATATGGTGAAACCCCATCTCTACTAAAAATACAAAAAAAAAAAATTAGCCGGGCATGGTGGCGGGTGCCTGTAATCTCATTTACTTGGGAGGCTGAGGCAGGAGAATTGCTTGAACCCAGGAAGCAGAGGTTGCAGTGAGCCGAGATTGTGCCACTGCACTTCAGCCTGGGCGACAGAGTGAGACTCTGTCTCAAAAAAAAAGTAAGCACATTTTAAAAGTAGTTTAGGTACAGAAGGATGACCCTCATGCTACAGAAGGGAAAGCGGGAGGAGAGGTTTAGACACAGAAAAAGAATCTGGATTTCTGGGGCAAACACTAGACAGGACCTCCAGAAGGAACTCAGAGGAGCACAGGCTTTTCTGACCCGCCCTCCTGGGTGAGACCAAGGGCTCAGGCTCCACCCATACTCCATTCTCACTTTCCTGGAGAAAAATGAATGCTATGAAAGAAACAGAATAGCCAACGTAACAAGAATGCAGCAATTACATGACAACAAAACCATCAACCAAAGCACAAAACAACACTCATTTCTATGATTAAAAAACAATGAATGCAAAAAAGGCAGCAGTTAAGAATCATGACAAACTCAAGACAGCATGAATGATGTCTGAAAACAGAGTGTCCTTCCAAAAACTGCAGGAATTCCAAATGATCTCAGTAGGAACTCCCCAGCGCTGCCAAGTGTGCCAAGCCAGACTTCCTGGCAGGACACGCCCCAGACGCCACAGGAAACTCAAGGACCGCTCATTTTATTTTATGACTATCAAATTTTGGTAACTCCTAATAACTCTTTTCTTAGGAAAAGGCTTTGGGGCACATGTAAAAATGAATTGCTGCCAGGCGCGGTGGCTCACGCCTGTAATCCCAGCACTTTGGGAGGCCGAGGCGGGCAGATCATCTGAGGTCGGGAGTTTGAGACCAGCCTGACCTACATGGAGAAACTCCGTCTCTACTAAAAATACAAAATTAGCCGGGCGTGGTGGCACATGCCTGTAATCCCAGCTACTCAAGAGGCTGAGGCAGGAGACTCGCTTGAACCCGGGAGGCAGAGGTTGCAGTGAGCCGAGATTGCTAAACCATTGCACTCCAACCTGGGCAACAAAAGCAAAACTCTGCCTCAAAATAAAAAAAGAATTGCTGGAGGCACATTATCACTCCCCTGAAGAACCCCTGAAAAGACTGTGTGTTTGGGTCGGCTGGAGGCACATCTAAAATAACTCCTTCCCCACCTCCTGATGCACGCCCCTCGGAGGGTGGGGCCCACACCTGGAGGGACACCAATGATGCATCCATTTACTGCATCGACTGCAAAGCTCTGGCCAAAGCCTTTTCTCTGTAGACATCACTGCCCCCCTGAGCTATGCCAGGCTCTTGGGCAGAGCTAAGTCAGAGAGGGCCGGAGCACCTTCCTGGCATAATTCTCACCCTTTCCCAGAGCTTAGGAGCTCCCTAACTCTTGTCATCGGTCCCTGCACAATTCATTGCCTGGCTGTCCTATAGCTGGAGGCAGAAGAATTTTCTCTTCCCTGACAAACCACGAGGAGCTGTATTTCACCTCCCGCTGGGTACTCCAAAGCATAACCCAGCCCAGAGTTGAGCATGCAATGGGCAGGAACCTAACAGCTGACAGAGGGAAAGAGGCAGGAGGGAGGGAGGTGAAGGGAAGGCAGGCATGCCTTCCCCTGGCTCCCTAGAACTACAGAAACCCCTGGGGGGATTCCTACAAGCCCTGGGCTCTTCAGAATGCAAGCTGAAACAGCTCACTGCTGCAGCCCCTCATTTTACAGGTGGGGAAACTGGTGAGGCCAAGAGAGACAAAGTGGCTCAGCCCTAGGCACATAAGTGGCTAATGGCGGAGCTGTGAGCAACACCTCCATCTGCCTGCCCTCTAGAATCTAGAACAGAACCATGTCCTTCTCAAGTCTGAGCCACCCACAGCTCCTGTACTGGGCTGTCCAGAGAAGTCATGTATGGGGCACCTGATGGGGTAGAAGTTAACTATTTAGAGAAGCAGCTTCCAACCCTGGCTCTGCCACTTAAAAGGCTGTATAACCCTGGGCAGGTCTTGCAACTCCTCAGCTTCACCTGTAACCCCACAGGATGGGTAGAAGGGTTGGTGAGCTGACAGAGCTGCACCTGGCTCACTGCAAAGGTTCACCAATGCTAGCTCTTCACCCTAGGCCCTGTCGGTGAGCTCGTCTCCTCTCTTCTTCAGACTCCTGCCCAGTGGAGCCCCCTGAGCCCTTGCCTCACAACAAAGAGGACACTCAGAGGCCTCCAGGGTGCTGGAACTTGCCTGCAAAGTCCCAGCCAGAATGGATGGGCTTGCTTTTCCCTGTGGCAAGACAACCTCCCAACAGGAACCGAGCTTCAACTCTCAACTCCCGAGTCTCTGGTTCACCAAGCACCTTCTTTTTCACTTCTGTTCACTGGGCTGGAGGAGCAGGGCTCCACCATATGGTCCACTGTCCCCTGGGCTACCAGGACCTGCCTGGTCTGGAAACTGCTGGAAAACTCAACCAGCCACAGTTGAGATAACTGCTACCCCAAGGCCCCAAACACCCCTTCTCACCATTAAGAGGCTCAGGACATGGTTCACCATGGCCAGAAACTAGTTGATATGGTTTGGCTGTGTCCCCACCCAAATCTCATCTTGAATTGTAGTTCCTATAATCTCCACATGTGGTGGGGGGGACCTGGTGGGAGGTAATTTAATCATGGGGGGCAGTTATCCTCGTGCTGTTCTCATGCTAGTGAGTTCTCTGAGATCCAACGGTTTTCTAAGGGGCTTTTTCCCCCTTTTGCGTGGCACTTCTCCTTGCTGCCAGCATGTGAAGAGGGATGTGTTTGCTTCCCCTTCCATGACTGTAAGTTTCCTGAGGCCTCCCCAGCCATGCTGAACTGTGAGTCTATTAAACCTCTTTCCTTTATAAATCGCCCAGTCTCAGGTATGTCTTTATGAACAGCATGAGAACAGATTATACACTGGTCAATATCCAGGGCTCCAGAACCCATTAAGGATCACCGTAGGGAGATCCTAGAAACCAGACACACTCCAGGAGTTAGACCCTCCAAGGCTTCCAGTCCAAGCATGACCAGACCTGCCAGAAATTCCATACAAGCTGGACCTCACACACTGGATGATACATCTCTCTTTCCTGGGGACAGACGCCCAGAAAATCCTTCTAATTGCGCATTGGAGTTTCTTCAGAAGTTCTACATGATCATAATTTGCACCTCTCACATCTAGATTTGCTATTTTAAAATCAGATAAATACAAATTCAAACTAGAAAGAACAAGATCATAAATTTGGACGGAGGATCATCTAATCCAACCTACCATTTTTCAGATGAGCAAACAAAGTATGGGGGTTGAGCAGTGGGGAAAGAAGGGGGCAAGTGCAAGGGGCAGAGTCCAGACCAGAGCCCAGAGACCCCCTGTGTCCTCATAAATGGACCCCGGGAGCTATGCAACCAAGGCCCTGCCCTTGATTCTTGGTGTAGGAAGCTCAGTGGTACAAAGGGCTTGGTTTGGCTCCCTCATCCACTCTCTCATGTTCAGTGGAGCTCTTCTCTCTGATACAGAGCCTGGGCAGTGTTGGAACCAGGGAAACGGATGCAAAAGTCAGACACCCAGGGGCTGTTGCTCCTGGAAGCCCAGGTTACCTTTTGGCATGATCTGATGCATGGCAACCGAGAGAAAGAAGATGGAGTCACTGTAGTAGGTTCCCGAGCCAGCACTGAAGTACTTCTGCATGGCCTCCACGACGGGGAAGAGCTTATCCGTCAGCACAGCAACGTCGTGGAAGATGACCTGCAGCAGGTGCAAAAAAAACCAAGGCTCAGCAAACCAGTTCTCACTGCAAGCTCGACACCCAACACACACCTGGGCCCACAGAGGCAGAGGCAGATGGTGCCTCTCCAGGGTCCACAAGCAGGGGATGGGGCTAGGGGTAGCAACGGAGAGGTAAGGAAATGAGAAACAACCAGGAGTCAGAATTGAGGCCGCACTAAGGAGATGGGGACACTGTGTGAGGGGTGGCATGCAGGCACGCACGTACGGGCTGTGCAGTGGAAGAGAAGTGGGAGGACAGGAAACGGAAACAGCCCCTAGTCTGCTTCCTGCTTTTGAACATGAAGGTGGGCCCCCCTGAATGTAGCTCTGGGCCCAGCAACTGGAAACCATGTGAGAGTGTGTGATCCTCATCACATTGCATGGCTAACACTGCTCCAGGCATCGCCACCTCCTGGTGGCCACTGCATCTGTTCCAAAGGCCAGTCCAATGTTCCAGCTCTACCTCCCTCATCCAACAGTGTGAACAAGGAGAGGGTCTGGCCACTGGAAAATGGAACCCGGAAACTGCTCAGTGCTGCAGTAAACTCATACTCAACCAGCATTTCTTGAGTATCACTGTCACTTTGGAGGCACTGTGAGAAGTATAAGGAATAACCAGGTACACTTTCCCCAAAGCACTTAGAAGTCTAGAGGTACAATCAGCTACGGCAGAGCTTTGCAATTTATGAAACACTCTCACATACCCACACTGATCCCCATGACAACCTAGGGCTTCTGTGAGGCAGACATCACTATTACAGCCTCCAAATTACAAATAAGGACGCAGACACTCAGACAGGTTACACTTGCAGCAAGTCACACTGATAATAAATGCAGAGTCAGAACTTGACCTGGCCTCCAGATTCTCAGCCCCACACTCTTTCCACCATAAACGCATCCTCATTCCTTAACAGCAACCAACAAAGGATGAAGACATCAGCTCAACCCGCGATTAGAGCAGACAAGAGTACTAATGGGATCCTGAGTTGGGTTTCCTTGTCTAACTCTATTCCAGAAGATGAGAAGTAAGGCCCATACATAGCCCCAGCTTCACACATGATACCAGATGACCATGTACTCATCCCACAGGTCTTGCAAGTTTTTTCTGTTGCTCTATGTGCCCCCACAGGATCTAGATCCTTCTACGACACACAGGAGGCACTCAAGCCAGAAGGCTGGGTGTTCCTCCACCTTCTTCCTCAGTGCTCCTAAGAGTTCTGCAAGCACCACCTCCCACCACCATCTTCTCTGGTACGTGACAGGACAAGCCTGCCACACTGCATCCTAGCTGCTCAATCACCACCTCATCAACTCCAAAGAGCCCACCTGAACAGGTGCCAGCAGCAAAAGGCAAAGCCACATGAACCCGACTGCCCTGTTTACACTGTCACTTGCCCTGCCAGCAGAATAGACAGTGGCGAGCGGTGCCCTTGAAGCTCTCCAATAGGCGGGCTCCACTCCATCACTCACCTTTCCCCTTTCCCTCCACCTGCCCTTCCAGTCTCATGGTGTTGCCTGCACTACCTGCACTTCCAGAGCCATTGGTGTTTGTGGCCCTGTAAACCATTGTCTGCTCTTCCCTACTGTTGGTTCTGCTTTTGGCCTATATTTCACTTTTTTTGTTTTTTGTTTTTGAGATGGAGTCTCACTCTGTCAACCTAGGCTGGAGTACAGGGGTGCAATCTCGGCTCACTGCCACCGCCTCCCGGGTTCAAGCGATTCTCCTGCCTCAGCCTCCCGAGTATCTGGGACTACAGACGCGTGGCACCACCCCCAGCTAATTTTTTGTATTTTTAGTAGAGATGGGGTTTTACTGTGTTAGCCAGGATGGTCTCGATCTCCTGACCTCGTGATGCACCCGCCTCGGCCTCCCAAAGTGCTGGGATTACAGGCATGATCCACCACACCCGGCCTATTTCCCTTATTTCTTACACATGTATCTCTTTTTTTTTTTTCTGAGACAGAGTTTCACTCTTGTTGCCCAGGCTGGAGTGCAGTGGCGTGATCTCAGCTCACTGTAACCTCTGCTTCCCAGGTTCAAGTGATTTTCCTGCCTCAGCCTCCCAAATAGCTGGGATTACAGGCACCCACCACCATGCCTGGCTAATTCTTCTATTTTTAGTAGAAATGGGGTTTCACCATGTTGGCTAGGCTGGTCTCGAACTCCTGACCTCAGGTGATCCACCCACCTCAGCCTCCCAAAGTGTTGGGATTACAGGTGTGAGCCACCGTGCCCGACCTGTATCTCTTACATAGCTTATTTCTCTTATATTTCTTTTTAACCTATATCTCTCTTAGTTCACCTTTCCTTTTATTCTTGGGTCTCTTTTAATTTCTAAAGCACTATTAAATTTAGAAAAACTCTGTTACTATTCTTTTATTTTTAATTTTTGTGGATAGAGTATGTGTATATATTTATGGAGTATATGAGATATTTTCATACAAGCATACAACGCATAATAATCATATCAAGGTAAGTGAGGTATCCATCACCTCAAGCATTTATCCTTTGTGTTACAAACAATCCAATTATTTTAGTTATTTGAAAATGTATAACTAAACTATTTTTTATTGTAGTCATCCTATTGTGCTAGCAAATACTAGGTCTTACTCATTCTTTGCAAATATTTTTTGTATCCATTAACCATTTCCTCCTCCCCCAACTCACTCCACTACTTTTCCCAGCCTCTGATAACCATCATTCTAATCTCTATCTCCATGAGTTTAACTGTTTTAATTTCTACCCCCCACAAATAAGAACATGCAAAGTTCGTCTTTCTGTGCCTGGCTTATGCCACTTAACAAAATGATCTCTGATTCCATCACTGTTGTTGCAAATGACAGGATCTCATTCTTATTTATGGCTGAATAGTACTCCGTTTTGTATATGTACTGTTTTCTTTTTCCATTCATCAGCTGATGGAACCTTAGGCTGCTTCCAAATCCCAGCTATTGTGAATAGTGCTGCAATAAACATGGGGGTGCAGATATGTCTTCAATATACTTAATTCCTTTCTTTTGGGTATATATCTAGCAGTGGGATTGCGGGATCATATGCTAGCTCTATTTTCAGTTTTTTGAGGAACCACCAATCTGTTCTCCATAGTGATTGTACTAATTTACATTCACACCAACAGTATATGAAGGTTCCCTTTTCTCTACATCCTCACCAGCATTTGTTACTGCCTGTCTTTTGGAGAAAAACCATTTGAACTGGAGTGAGATGATATCTCATTGTAGGTTTGATTTGCATTTTTCTGATGATCAATGATGTTGAGCACCTTTTCATATACCTGTTTGCCATTTGTATGTCTTCTCTGGAGAAACATCTATTCAGATATTTTGCCAAATTTTTAATTAGATTATTAAATTTTTTTCCTACAGGGTTGTTTGAGCCCCTTATATAATCTGGTTATTAAGCCCTTGTCAGACAGACAGTTAACAAATATTTTCTCCCATTCTCTGGGCTCTCTCTTCACTTTGCTGACTGTTTCCTTCACTGTGCAGAAGCTTTTCACCTGGATGTGATCCCATTTGTCCATTTTTACTTTGATTGCCTATGCCTGTGGTGTATTATGCAAGAAATCTTTGCCAAGTCCAATGTCCTGGAGAGTTTCCCCCAATGTTTTCTTTTGGTAGTTTCATAATTTGTGGTCTTAGATTTAAGTCTTTAATCCACTTTGATTTGATTTTTTTATACGGCAAGAGACAGAGGTCTAGATGCATTCTTCTGCATAAGGTTATCCAGTTTTCCCAGCTCCATTTATTAAAGAGATTGTCCTTTCCCCAGTGTATGTTCTTGGAACCATTGTCAAATATGAGTTCATTGTAGATGTGTGGCTTTATTCCTGGGTTCTCTATTCTATTGCATTGGTCTACGTGTCTGTTTTTACAACAGAAACATGCTGTTTTGGTTACTATAACTCTGTAGTATAACTTGAAGTCACGTAATGCAATTCCTCCAGTTTTATTCTTTCTGCTCAAGATAGCTTTGGCTATTCTGGGTCTTTTGTGGTTCCATATAAATTTTAGGATTTTTTTCCTATTTCTGTGAAGAATGTCATTGGTATTTTGATAGGGATTGTATTGAATCTGTAGATTGCTTTGGGTAGTATGGACAGTTTAACAATATTGGTTCTTCCAATCCATGAATATGGCATATCTTTCCATTTCTTGGTGTCCTCTTCAGTTTCTTGCATCAGTCTTTTATTGTTTTCATCCTAGAGAGCTTTCACTTGTTTAGTTAATTCCTAGGTATTTTATTTTATTTGTAGCAATTATAAATGGAATTACTTTCTTGATTTCTTTTTTCAGATTGTTCACTGTTGGCATATAGAAATGCTAATGATTTTTGTATGTTGAATTTGTATCCTGCAACTTTACTAAATGTATTGATTAGTTCTAATCAATACATTTTTTGTTTTGTTTTTTGGTGGAGTCTTTAGGTTTTTCCAAATATGAGGTCATATCACCTGCAAACAAGGATAATTTGACTTCTTCCTTTCCCATTTGGATACCCTTTATGTCATTCTCTTGTCTGATTGCTCTAGCTAGGATTTCCAGTACTATGTTGCTATTCAACAGAGTGGACATCCTTGTTATTTCAGATCTTAGAGGAAAGGCTTTCAGTTTTTCCCCATCCAGTATGATATTTGCTGTGGGTCTGTTGCATATGGCTTTTATTATATTGAGGTATGTTCCCTCTATACTCAGTTTTTTGAGGATTTTTATCATGAAGTGATGTTGAATTTTATCAAATGCTTTTTCAGCATCAACTGAAATGATCATATGGTTTTTGCCCTTCATTTAGTTGATATGATGTATCACACTGATTGGTTTGTGAATGTTGAACCATTCTTATATCCCTGGGATAAATTCCACTTGGTCATGATGAATGATTTTTTTTTTTTTTAATGTACTGCTGACTTCGGTTTGTCAGCATTTTGTTGAGAATTTTTGCATCAGTGTTCATCAGGGATACTAGCCTGTAGTTTTCTTTTACTGATGTGTCTGTCTCGTTTTTGGTATCAGGGTAACTCTGGCCTCATAAAATGAGTTTGGAAGTATCCCCTCCTCCCCTATTTTTCAGAATAGTTTGAGTAGGGTTGGTATTACTTCTTCTTTAAATGGTAGAACTTAGCAGCGAACCCATTGCATCCTTGGCTGTTCTTTGCTAGGAGACTTTTTATTATGGCTTTGATCTTATTACTTGTTATTGGTCTGTTCAGATTTTGGATTTCTTCATGATTCTATCTTAGTAGGCTGTATGTGTCTAGAAACTTATCCATTTCTTCTAGGTTTTCCAATTTATTGGTATATAGTTGTTCACAGTAGCCACTAATGATCCTTTGAATTTATGCAATTTATGTAATATCTCCTTTTTCATCTCTGATTTTATTTATTTGAGTTTTCTCTCTTTTTTTTCTTAGTCTGGCTAAAGGTTTATGAATTTTTTTTATCTTTTCAAAATACCAAAAAAAAAACTTTTCATTTCATTGATCTTTTGTATTGTTTACTCTGTTTCAATTTCATATATTTCTGCTCTAATTTTTATTACTTCTTTTCTTCTACTAACTTTGGGTTTGGTTTGCTGTTGCTTTTCTAGTTCTAAGATGCATCATTAGGTGATTTATTTGAACTTTTTCTTCTTTTTTGATGTAGGCATTTATAGCCACAAACTTCTCTTAGTACTGTTTTGCCGTATTTCATAGGTTTTGGTATGTTGTGTTTCTATTATCATTTGTTTCAAGAAATTTTTCAATTTCTTTCTTAATCTCTTCATTGACCCACTGGTCATTCAGAGGCATATTGTTCAGTTTCCATGTGTTTGTATAGTTTCCAAAATTCCTGTTATTAATTTCTAGTTTTATTCCATTGTAGTCAGAGAAGATACTTGATATTATTTCAGTTTTTTGGAATGTTTTAAGACTTGTTTTGCAACCTAGCATATGGTCTATCCTTGAGAATGATCCATGTGCTGAGCAGAAGAATGTGTATTCTGCAACTACGGAATGAAATGATCTGTAAGTATCTATTAGGTCCATTTCGTCCATGGTGCAGATTAAGTCTGATGTTTCTTTGTTGATTTTCTGTCTGGATGATCTGTCCAATGCTGAAAGTGAGGTCTCCAGCTATCATTGTATTGGGGTCTATCTCCATCTTTCACTCTGATAATATTTGCTTTATATATCTGAGTGCACTAGTGTTGGATGCATATATAACTGTTATATCCTTATGCTGAATTGACCCCTTTATCATTATACAATAACCTTCTTTGTCTCTTTTTATATTTTTTTCTTGAAATCGATTTATCTGATATAAGTATAGCTACTTCTGCTCCTTTTTGGTTTCCGTTGGCATGAAATATCTTTTGCCATACCTTTATTTTCAGTCTATGTGTGTTTTTATAAATGAAGTGTGTTTCCTGTAGGCAATAGATCATTGGGTCTTAAAAAAAAAAAAATCTATTCATTCACTCTGTGTCTTTTGATTGGAGAGTTTAGTCCATTTACATTCAATGCTATTATTGATTAAGTAAGGACTTACTCCTGCCATTTTGTTATTTGTTTCCTAGCTGTTTTCTGGTCTTCCCTTTTAGTAAAGGTGATTTTCTCTGGTGTTATGTTTTATTTTCATGCTTTTTACTTTTTCATATCCATTGTATGTTTTTAGACTTGAGGTTGCCATGAGATTTGCAAATAATATTTTATAACACATTATTTTAAACTGATGACAAATTAACACTGATTACATAAACATAATAAAAAACAAGCAAAAAGAAAACTAATAAAAACTCTATAACTTCATCTCCCCACTTTTTAACTTTTTGTTGTTTCTATTTACATCTTACTGTACTTTCTTGAAAAGTTATTATTTTTGATTGGTTTATCTTTTCATCTTTGTACTTAAGATATGAGAAGTATACACATTGCAATTACAGTGTTTTAACAGTCTGTGTTTTTCTCTGCACTTACTATTACCAGTGAACTTTTCACCTGCAGATGATTTCTTATTGCTCATTAACCATTAACATCCTTTTATTTCAGATTGAAGAAATCCCTTTAGCATTTCTTTTTTTTTTTTTTTGAGACGGAGTCTCACTCTGTCACCCAGCATGGAGTGCAGTGGTGCGATCTCGGGTCACTGCAAGCTCCGCCTCCCGGGTTCACGCCATTCTCCTGCCTCAGCCTCCCAAGTGGCTGAGACTACAGGCGCCCGCCACTACGCCCGGCTAATTTTTTTTTTTTTTTAGTAGAGACGGGGTTTCACCATGTTAGCCAGGATGGTCTCGATCTCCTGACCTTGTGATCCACCTGCCTCGGCCTCCCAAAGTGCTGGGATTACAGGCGTGAGCCACTGTGTCTAGCCAGCATTTCTTGTACGATAGGTCTGGTATTGATGTAATCCATCAAGCTTTTGTTTGTCTGGGTAAGTCTTTATTTCTCCTTCATGTTTGAAGGATTTTTTTTTTTTTTTTTTAAGACGGAGTCTCACTCTGTCGCCCAGGCTGGAGTGGAGTGGCACAATCTCAGCTCACTGCAACCTCTGCCTCCCAGATTAAAGCGACTGTCCTGCCTCAGCCTCCCAAGTAGCTGGGATTACAGGCGTCTGCCACCATGCCTGGCTAATTTTTGTATTTTTAGTAAAGACGGGGTTTCACCGTCTTGGCCAGGCTGGTCTTGAACTCCTGACCTCAAGTGATCCACCTGCCTCAGCCTCCGAAAGTGCTCAGATTACAGGCATGAGCCACCGCACCCAGCCTGAAAGATATTTTTTCATATATGCTATTTAAGTTTTTTCCCTTCGACACTTTCAGTGTGTCATGCCACTCTCTCCCGGCCTGTAAGGTTTTCGCCAAAAAGTCTGCTGTCAGATGTACTGGAGCTCTATTTTATGTTATTTCTTTATCTTGCTACTTTTAGGATCCTTTCTTTATTCTTGACTTTTGAGAGTTTGATATTAAATGCCTTGAGGTAGACGTCTTTCGATTAAACCTGCTTGGTGTTCTATAACCTTCCTGTACTTGAATATTTATATCTTTCTCTAGGTTTGGGAAGTTCTCTGTTATTATCCCTTTAAATAAACTTTCTACTGCTGTCTCTCTCTCTACCTCCTCTTTAAAGCCAGTAACTGTTAGATTTGCCCCACTGAGGCTATTTTCCAGATCTCGTAGGCATGTTTCATTTGACTCTTTCGTCTCCTCTGACTGTTCTTGCTTGCTTGCTTGCTTGCTTGCTTTTCTTGCTTTCTTTTTTTTTGAGACAGGGTCTGGCTCTGTCATCCAGGCTGGAGTGCAGTGGGGCAATCTTGCCTCACTGCAACTTCTGCCTCCCAGGCTCAAGCCATCCTCCCAACTCTAACTGTGTATTTTCACATAGCCTCTTAAAGTTTACTATTTCATTTTTCTACTTGATTAATTCTACTATTAGGAGATTCTGATGCATTCTTCAGTACATCAATTGCATTTTTCAGCTCCAGAATTTCTGCTTGATTGTTTTTAATTATTTCAATTTGTTTGTTAAATTTATCTGATAGGATTCTGAATTCCTTCTCTGTGCTATCTTGAATTTCTTTGAGTTTCCTCAAAACAACTATTTTGAATTCTCTGTTTGAAAGATCACATATCTCTGTTTCTCCAAGACTGGCCCCTGGCACCTTATTTAGTTCACTTGGTGAGGTCCTATTTTCCTGGATGGTCTTGATGCTAGTGGATGTTTGTAGGTGTCTGGCCATTGAAGAGTTAGGTGTTTATTGTAGTCTTTGCAGTCTGGGTTTGTTTGTACTCATCCTTCTTGGGAAGGCTTTTCAGGTATTCAAAGGACGTGGGTGTTGTGATCTAAGTTTTTGGTCACTGCAGCTGTATCTGCATTAGGGGACATATCAAGCCCAGCAATGCTGTGGTTCTTGCAGATTTGTAGACGTACCACCTTGATGGTCTTAGATCACATCTGGAAGAATTCTCTGAATTACCAGGCAGAGACTCTTGTTCTCTTCCCTGACTAACTCCTAGACGAATGCAATCTCTCTCTCTCTCTCTCTCTGGCTGAGCTGCCTGGAGCTTGGGGAGGGGTGACACCCCTGTCACTATCACCACTGGGACTGCACTTGGTCAGATTTGAAGCCAGCACACCACTGAGTTTTGCCCGAGGCCTGCTATAACCACTAGCTGACTACTATCTATGTTCACTCAAGGCCCTAGGGCCCTAAAATTAGCAGGTGGCAAAGACTGCCAGGCTTGTGTCCTTCCCTTAAGGGCAGTGAGTTCTCTTAGGCCCCAGGCAGGTCCAGAGATGCTATCTGTGAGCCAGGGCCTGCAATCGGAAGCCCTAGAAATCTACCTGGTGCTCTATTCTACTGCGGCTAAGCTGGCAACAAAACCACAAGATAAAGTCCTTCCCACTCTTCCCTCCTCTTTCTCCAGGCAGAGGACTCTCTCCCTGTGTCCACAACCACCACAGGCCCGTGGGGAGTGCTGCCAGGGCGCCACCAATGTTCACTTAATGCCCAAGGACTCTTTAGTCAGCTTGTGGTGAATGCTGCCAGTCCTGGGACTCTCTACAGGGCAGTGAGCTCCCCTCTGGCCTGGGGTAGGTCCAGAAATGCTATCCCAGAGCCAAGGCCTGGAACTGGGGACCCCAAGGGCCCAGTTGGTGCTCTCTCTATGTCTGAGCTGATATCTAAGCTGCGAGACACAGTCCCCTTTATTCTTCCCTCTCCTTTACTCAAGCAGGAGTCTCTCCTCGTAGCCACCACAGCTGTGAATGTGCTGGATCCCATCTGAAGCCAGCAGGTCTCAGGGTCTCACCCAAGGCCCATGGTATGTACTACCTGGTTACCACTGCTGATTATTCAGGGCCCAGGGGCTCTTTCGTCAGCAGGTGATGAATCCTGCCATTACTGGGTCCTTCCCTTCAAGGCAATAGGTTCCCTTCTGGCCCAGGGTGTCTAGAAATGTCATCTAAGATCTAGGGCATGGAATGGGGGCCTCATGACTCTGCCTGGTGCCTTATCCTACCGTGACTGAGCTGGTACCCAAGTTGCATGACAAAGTCCTCTTTACTCTCCTCTCTTCTAACAGAAGATGGGGGTCTCTTTTGGAGCTGTGAGCTGCGCTGCCTGGGTTTGGGGGATAGGGGATGCAAGCACTCCCTGAGCCACCCTGGTGTCTCATTAGGTCATGTAACCCCCAAGTCCACTGGCTCTGAGCCCAGCACAGAACTAGGACTTGCCTGGGTGTTGCAGTCCTTGTGACCTGGTTTATTTAGAACCCCAGAGCACTTTAACCTATGGTAAGAAGGCTTGCTGGAACTCAAGTTCTGACTGCTGAGATGGGTGATTCTCCTCTGTCTAGGCTGGTCTAAATGCTCCCTCCATGGGCATCAGCTGAGTTCTGCCCACTGCTGGCAGCAATGAGTTCCAGTGCAAATCCCACAACTGCTGCACTCTCCTTTCCCCGTCATACAGGTTCTCTCTTAGCACCATGTGGCCGCCGCCACAGGGATGGAGTCAGTGATCACGACTGTCTTTCCTACCCTCTGCAGTGCTTCTTTTGGTAACATGAAGTTAAAACCAGGTACTGTGATCACTCACCTGATTTTTAGTGCCCATGAAGGTGCTTTTTTGGTGTAGACAGTTGTCAAATTTGGTGTTCTTGTGAGGAGGATGGCTGGTGGAGGCTTCTATTTGGCCACCTTGCTCCACCTCCATCCTAAACTTAAAAAACTTGTATGCCACATTGGTCCTCATCATTCCCTAAAACTTGTTTTACGTAACACTTTAAACCTTCTGTCTCATTATAAAAGCCTTTTAAAAAATATCTTCACACTTCTCTTCTAATGTACCATTTTCCTTTATCCTTTTCTGGCTACTGGTTTGTTTTTTTGTTTGTTTTTAATACTTTTTTTCAGATACAGAATCCAGACCAGTTCCTGCTATTTTCCAACAGAAATCTCAAATTACGTTTCTCATTCCTACACCCCCTCCCCTTCCTCTCACCCCTGCCCTGCGACCTCTCTGACAGGTTTCCCTACCTCCTGCCTTCCCCACTGCCCCATTCTGTTCTACCTCCAGAATTGTTTTCCAAATGGAGAAATTCATTTTTCTCTCTGCTTGGCTTCAAGACCTCCAATGACTCTTCGCTCCCTTAGTTACAGTCCAAATCCTCTAGAAGGCCTATAAGCCCCTGTGATAGTGGCTCTGGCTACGTCTCCTGCGCACCCCCCCCCCCCCACCCCCGCCTCTTGTGACTGGGCAGCACTGAACCAAGCAGTCTCCCGTCTACTGGCCACTTCTGGATGACCTACATCCTTGCAGGCCTGTGCTGGCTCTTCCCACCGTCTGTAATTACCTCTCCCAGCCCCCATCTGCCTGGTAAGATCCTATCCAGTTTTCCAGTCCTCCCCTCCAGCCTTCCCACAGCCTCCCACAATTCACCATGCCCTTGCTAACACCCTGCATCGCATGGGGGCTCCACTTACCCTGTCTGACTCACTTCTCAGGGCTGTTTCTCTATCTGCTGCATAGGGCACTCCTTGTAGCCAGAGGCCGTGACTGCTCTGTGCCCTGTATCCAGCCACTGGCCACATGACACGCCATCCATACATCCATACGGGTTTGCTCAACTAAGTGAACTGCACTTTGGGCAAGTAACTAAACCTCTCTGAGCCTCGATTTCTTCGTGGGTAATACAGGATTGACAACACGTACTTCCTGTGGTGTCTGTCAGGGCTATCTGGAACACACATTCAGCCCGGGGGTTGCCACACCGCGCTTATTCCTAAGTGTTAATATCGAGCCTCCTCCCAGCCCCCTAAATGCCTTCTCCCCACATATCAGTTTTCACTCCTAAGCCAGCTTTTCCCTCCCTCCAAATCATCCCTATTCGTTGGAATTACACAAGAAGCTGGAAGCTGACAAGAGGGTTCTCGCAGAAGGTAAGGCCTCTGTATTCACTAAGGAGGAAGAGAAAGAACGGATCTGCGCAGGCATACACGCAGAGCAGGGCTGCTGCAGCCAAACTAAGGGAGATGAAGAGCTATCCTCAGCCAGCTGACTCCCTACTGGCCCCATCTCACCCCAAAGCTTCACAGGAGACAACTGCATCCCATCAGCATTAATAGACTTATGAGGACAAACTGTACTCAGTACATTGTTCCAAACGCTGTGCTGCCAAGCCTGCACCCATGAATATTTCATATAATAAATCTGCTTAAAGATAAATGAGTATGTTTCATGGAATAGACTTTATGCAGCAAGAGACAAACCATAGACACTGCAAGTGTGAATCAAAATACCCAGGCCTCCCAAAGACTAAAACAGGTTTGCAAACCAACCTTCCCAAGGACGGGCTGGCATCTGTCATACTCCGGGGGCCTTTGCCCAGACCAGGGGCTGACACCTGGCAGTGGGGCAGGGGGCAGCAAAGCAATTGTGAAGAGAGGAAATGAGAGGGACGGGGAAGAGAAAAGGCCACCCCTTCGACCTCCCCTCCTCCCTTTTGAGTCCCCCACCTCGAGAGCTGCAAGAAGAACACACAACCTGAGAAACCAGGAATATAAGATGACTCCCATACTGAAGACAATTAGCCGATGAGAAGACACAAAACAATGGTTAATGCCAACCTGGAATATATGATTTTTAGGAATGTAGACAGAAAAGTCTGATCACGATTTGTAGGTTTTATTAATTTGTTTACATACACATACTGAAAAATCCTGTTGATTATAAAATACTATTTCCCACACCCAGCTTACAAAATAATTTCTCTTCAAACCCTTCGTGTGCATCAACAGCAATGCCTTCATGAAGCCCAGAGTCAAGCTGAGCCACCCGGAGCACATCCTCCTCACCAGCTGTTTAGGATGCGTTGGATACAGTTCCCTGTGAATTTATGTAGAATGCTGGCATCGGAAACATCACCCCAACCCACAAGAACCCGTGTTCGTATCATGAGGGCAGTTGGGTGCTGTTTTTAATCACCTAATGATATTTCTCATAGTAGGGTTCTTCATCGGCCTATAATCATATATGTGTAGCCATTCACTAACCTTCAGGAATATCCCGCCCCAGGAATATCCTGCCCCAGAAATGATTAAATCTGTGTTAAATTTCTTTGTCTACTTTTATTTTTAATTAATTCTGCATCTAAATTCAGTAATGACTGAGCTTTCTTTTCAGGCAAAGGTGTCCTCAAACAGTACTTTGTTGATCAAACTAAAATATGTAACCGAGAAAGTGCTGCGTGATATAAAAGACCTGGAAAGGCTCAACTCTTTCGAAAGGGACAGTGTAGGGAGGAGGGGAAAGAGGTGAAGCTTGCCTCATATTCTACCGTGCACAGCAAAATCAACGCTTGTGATGCAGGGAGGCTGAAGCATCAGTCATGGCAGAGCCTGGTGCCAGGCAGGAGCAGGTGTCTTTGCCGCCCAGCCCTGTGCTCGCTGGCACTGAGATGCCTGAGAGCCAGGCCACCACTCCTCTAAACAGTCCCTGGGGACATAAAGTCAGGCCAAGCCTTTAGCTGCATTTGGTGGAAAAAACTCATTTTATCACTTGGCCGGCCCCACTGGGAGTCAGGTCACAGCCACGCTCCTGAGCCAAGAAGGCAAGTGGCAAGGGCTGGCCCCAAGCACGGGAAGATGCCAGGTTTCCAGGAAAGCCCAAGGCCTGTTTGAAGAACAGCCGCTCCTCTGGCCACAGATAGCAATGCCACAGGTCGGCTGGAGGCCAAGGGTCTGCCCATCTCCTTCCCATGCTCTGCCACAGACCATCCCCCAGCTATTGGAGGGAAGGTGATGGCACAAAGCTCAGGCACACTCTCCCCAAGTCCAGCAATCCTGGTGCCTCTGCCAATGCTGAATCCACCTCCTGCAGGAACCACAAATAGGTTTCAACTTGTCCTGAGGGGCTGCCTGGAGCAGAGGCAGGAAGGATTCTGCAGCAACATCTGGACTCCACGAGAAAGCCTGCCATCAGCAGAAACATCCACCAGTGGGCTGGCCAGCTCGCCTCCCACATAGTTATCATCCAAGCTCAGTGGGCGCCACATTTAGGCTGTAATCACCCCAATGATGAGGAGTCGGTGCCTCCTGAGACTCAAGAATGAACTCATTATGAAAAGCACAGTCTGGGGTTCAGATGCTAAGATGCCACCTAGTCACCTGGCAACCCTGGTCCAAGTACTTGAACACCCTAACTCCTCCGCACAATGGGAGTCATGTGACTGTCTCACAGGGCTCCTAGGAGGAACATAATGGGAGCTCAATAAAGGACAGCTGACACTGCCATTACTCCATTCCAATAATTGGGAAGTTTTTTCCATACAAGAACACCTAGATTAGAGAAAAGAATACGTTCCGTATTTACACAGTGCCAAGATACTGCAGGCACTAATAAAAGCTAACTGGTAAGGGCAGGCGCAGCGGCTCATGCCTGTAATCCCAGCACTTTGGGGAGCTGAGGCAGGTGGATGGCCTGAGCTCAGGAGTTCTAGACCAGCCTGGGAAACATGGCAAAACTCCATGTCTACCAAAAATACAAAAAATTAGCCGGGCGTGGTGGTGCACGTGGTGGTGCAACTCAGGAGGCTGAGGTGGGAGGATCACTTGAGCCTGGGAGGTAGAGTTTGCCGTGAGCCAAGATCTCCCTACTGCACTCCAGCCTGCTGGGTGACAGAGTGAGACCCGGTCTCAAAAAGAGCTACAGCAATG
Source organism: Pongo pygmaeus (assembly GCF_028885625.2). Classification (NCBI taxonomy): domain Eukaryota; kingdom Metazoa; phylum Chordata; class Mammalia; order Primates; family Hominidae; genus Pongo; species Pongo pygmaeus. Next base: position 204,487,373 of record NC_085930.1, read on the forward strand.
CTCCACTGGAAGGTAGTTCCAGGCCCTTCCTCCTGCCACATTCAGCCCGCATCTGGATCCCACCTCTGCTGGGGGCTGCCCAAAGCCCACCTAGGTTCCTTCCATACTCTTCATGCTTAGCATGGAGTACCTATTTGCAAAACAGGCTTCTAAAGTCTAAAACGGGCCGGGCGCGGTGTCTCATGCCTGTAATCCCAGCACTTTGGGAGGCCAAGGCGGGTGGATCACCTGAGATCAGGAGTTCGAGACCAGCCTGGCCAACATGGCAAAACCCCGTCTCTACTAAAAATACAAAAATTAGCCGGGTGTGGTGGCACATGCCTGTAGTCCCAGCTGCTAGGGGGGCTGAGGCAGGAGGATCGCTTGAACCTGGGAGGCAGAGGTTGCAGTGAGCTGAGATTGTGCCACTGCACTCCTGCCTGGGCAACAGAGCAAGACTCCATCTCAAATAAAAAAGAAGTCACTAAAACGATCCAAACCTATAGGTAGATCAAACACAATTCTGAAATGAAGAGGTCTTAATGTACCAGAAAAGTCACTAAGTAAAGACATCCGCCTCCCAATTGGAAATGGCCTCTCCCACTCTCCCACTCTCAGGCCTCGTCAAGCCTGGCAGAACACCAAGGCCGGCCTGAAGAAGTGGGGCAGGTCTTTCAGGACCGACACCTACTTGGCACATTCCCAAGGAGGAGCTGTTCACACTTTCTTGAAGCAAGGGCAGCTGCCCTGTGATGCCCGGTATCCATACACTCGAGGACAAGCAAATGAAATGACAGGCTCTGAGGCTGGTGGGTGGGGACACAGTAGACCCCACTATGGGCCCCACAGAATTTAAATTAGGGCACAGCTATTCTGTGTCCTGATTTTCATGTCTGAAATTATATCAAAGGTGTTTCCTTAAAGGAAGTTTTCCTGGAGCAACAGACAGATGTTGAGTGATGGATGGGCAGAGCTACACTACCTGTTGATCTCTCCCCAAGGCTTGTCAGCAATTCCAACAAGAACTGGAGGAAAAATGACTTTCTGGGAAAACAAAACAAAACATTGTTTTCCAATTAACCTGCACCAAGAATGTGAAGGCGCATTTCCAGAAGGGAAGAAAAATCTGCTAACGGACTGGGAGTCTTTCATTCCTACACCCATGCCAGACACCTGAACACCCCAGGGCCTATGTACTGTCTACTCTGCTCAGAGAACCCTCCCCCAGAACCTTCTCCTGCCTGAATCCTTCTAGCTGTCCAGGTATCAGTTCAAATGTCACCTCCAGAGATTTTCCCTCACCAAAAAAGTAGCTACCACCCTCACCACCAACACACACACACATGCACACAACACACACACACATGCACACATCAGTCCTGGCTATTGCATGACCAGATTCATTTTCTCCATAATACTTATCACCAGACATGTCATATTTTTCAGTGTTTAGTCACTTACTGCCCATCTCTCCCCAGCCAGCCTGTAAGGCACCATGAGGGCGGGACCTTGTCTGTCTTATTCATTGCTGCATATCCAGCTCTTAGTCAAGTGCTTCACATGCAGTGGAGGCTCTGTAAATGCTTGCTGCAGGTAGGAACGAGCAAATAAAGGGGCAGAGAGGAGGGGTGATGGGACAACTGTTCCAGACACAGAATGTTGCCCTGTGGCCCGGTAGCACCTGGGAACTCAGCAGTTCCTTCCGACCCCAGCATCTGCCCCGGGCATGTCATGTGCTTCTCCATCTCCAACCCAACCCTCACCCAAAGAGAGAGATTTCTTCCACATGGGACTTATTCTAAACATTCCGGAGCACAGGCCTCCTTCTCACCTTTAAGCTGCTAGACAGAAGACCCAGGCTACAATATCTCACTTTGTCAGTAGGAGCTGTTGCCTCAATTTTACACCCAACCTGCAAACTACTAATATGACTTTGATGACTGGAGGAACACCAGGGTTCTTGGTCTTGCACCGACAGGATCAATGACATGGACACATGTGGAGTGGTTTTAAGGAGCGAAAAGTTTAATAGGCAAGAAAGAAGGGAACAGTTCCCCGTACAGAGACAAGGGACGGGGCTTGGAACAAAGAGAAACAAAGTGTGGTGGAAAAGTGGGAGGTTACATGGGAGGCTGGAGGAGGTGGGGTCTGATCTGCATAGGGCCCAGGGGATTGATTTGACCAGGTATGTTATTTAAATTGCCCGTAGAAAAACCTTAGCCCTCCCACCTTAGTCCTTTTAATATGCAAATGTAGGGCGCCATGATGTTCTGAACACAAGGTGTTGTCTGGAGGTGGCCATGACACTTGCTACAACCAGTGACGAGAAGAGGGTGGGAATCCTTATGTTGAGTGAACGCAGTTTCTAATGGCTGACATTCGCATATCAAAGCTTGCTGGCCTGGCCCTTCAAGATGCCTTTTCTGTTAGAAAAGAGATGGTTTGGCAACCCAAATGCCCATCAATGATAGACTGGATTAAGAAAATGTGGCACATATACACCATGGAATACTATGCAGCCATAAAAAAGGATGAGTTCACGTCCTTTGTAGGGACATGGATGATGGTGGAAACCATCATTCTCAGCAAACTATCGCAAGGACAGAAAACCAAACACCGCATGTTCTCACTCATAGGTGGGAATTGAACAATGAGAACACCTGGACACAGGAAGGGGAACATCACACACCAGGGCCTGTCGTGGGGTTGGGGGAGGGGGGAGGGATAGCATTAGGAGATATACCTAATGTAAATGACAAGTTAATGGGTGCAGCACACCAACATGGCACATGTATACATATGTAGCAAACCGGCACGTTGTGTACATGTACCCTAGAACTTAAAGTATAATAAAAAAAAAATTAAAAAAAAAGAGATGGTTCAGGGTTTTTTTCTTATTATAAGAAAATTTCCACTGAGAACCTTTACCCTGACTATCTGCCTAAAAATTATTTCTTAATAACTCCTGTATTACTATTTCAGAATAGCCATTCCCGAATCTAAATTTTATGTCTGAAATTATATCAAAGGTGTTTCCTTAAATGAGGTTTTCCTGGAGTGACAGACAGATAATTGAGTGATAGATGGGTAGAGCCACAGGTCTATTGAGCTCTTTTCTTAGTCACTAACATGTCCTGAAGACACTATCATTCTCAGTGGCTGCCTGTTGCCCCCACCAATAACTTGAGCTCACTTTGAAAACAAAGGTCTCCAAGCGTAAGTGGTAAATGCTCTGAATTTGGTTAGCTTTAAATGGAAAAGGTAACAGTCATAATGGATGTGCAGTTTTTACAAGGAAAGAAAAAGACAGAAGCACAGGCCGGGCCCCTCCCTCATGTGACGATTATCGCTTCTGCAGGATGTCCTGGATGGACTAATAATTGAATTTTGTCAGGCAGTACCACAAACAGCTGAAGAGGGGAAAAGCAGCCTGCCCAGCTAATTTCTAAAGCCATGTCCAATATCTATTCTCATAACCTACTTTACTGACAGTTTAAAAGCGACAGCTCCTCCTCCCCACACTGTCCTCACTGCACAACGTCCGATCATTACGCTACCTCCTCACCCTCATCTCCACCTCATGCTTACTGAACCATCACTAGTTTCTAGGTAACCAGACCTGCAGTGAACATTCTAGGACTCCTGCAAGATTGCCATTGTGTCAGCAGAGATGGGCCCTATTCCAGTCGTCCAAAACCTTAATATGACCAAGGCAGGGTAGGAGCAAATGTAACACAAAGACACCGGCCCACCGGACAGAGGATGATGAAACATCACACGTCACCAGGACGGCGTGTCTCCAGCAAGCCTGCGAGCTTCACCCGCACTGCCGGGAGGGCAGCTCTGGGTCCCGGGTCTCCAGCTTTGCTGCACGCACACATGGCTCTTGCTGGGGAGACTTATTAAAATACAGACTCCAGGGTCCTGAGCACAAAGATTCTGAGTCAGGGTCGACAGTCAGGCATAGGAATCTTCATTTAAAAACCACTCCCGGCCGGGCGCGGTGGCTCACGCCTGCAATCCCAGCACTTTGGGAGGCCAAGGTGGGCAGATCACGAGGTCAGGAGATCAAGACCATCCTGGCTAACACGGTGAAACCCTGTCTCTACTAAATATACAAAAAATTAGCCGGGCATAGTGGCAGGCATCTGTCCCAGCTACTCGGGAGGCTGAGGCAGGAGAATGGCGTGAACCCAGGGGGCGGAGCTTGCAGTGAGCCGAGATCGCACCACTGCACTCCAGCCTGGGCCACAGAGCAAGACTCCATCTCAAAAAAACCCCCAAAAAACAGAAAAGCAATAAAAACAAAAAAAAAACACTTCCAGCCGGGCACAGTGGCTCACGCCTGGAATCCCAGCACTTTGCGCCAAGGTGGGCGGATCACCTGAGGTCAGGAGTTCGAGACCAGCCTGACCAACATGGAGAAACCCCCGTCTCCACTAAAAATACAAAATTAGCCGGGTGTGGTGGCACATGCCTGTAATCCCAGCTACTCGGGAGGCTGAGGCAGGAGAATTGCTTGAACCTGGGAGGCGGAGGTTGCAGTGAGCCAAGATCGCACCATTGCACTTCAGCCTTATGTGTACCCCAAGATAATTCTTCTTTTTTTTTTTTTTTTTTTTTTTTGAGACGGAGTCTTGCTCTGTCACCCAGGCTGGAGTGCAGTGGCGTGATTTCGGCTTGCTGCAATCTCTGCCTCCCGGGTTCAAGCGATTCTCCTGCCTCAGCCTCCTGAGTAGCTGGGATTACAGGCACGTGCCACCACGCCCAGCTAATTTTGTATTTTTAGTAGAGATGGGGTTTCACCATATTGGCCAGGTTGGTCTTGAACTCCTGCAAGTGATTCGGCCCACCTCGGCCTCCCAAAGTGCTGGGATTACAGGTGCAAGCCACCGCACCTAGCCCAATTCGTCTTCTTCCAGTGTGGCCCAGGGAAGCCAAAAGACTGGACACACCTGTTCTAGAGTGTCCCAAGGAGGCAAGGGGTCCAGAAACCATTTAATTTGAGTGGCAGCAGAAGGAACTATGGGTGTTTGCCTCACGTGGGAGTGGGAAGAGGCAGAGAGGATACGTGTGTCCCCTCCAAATCTCATGCTGAAGTGTGATCCGCAATGCTGGACGTGGGGCCTGGTGGGAGGTACGGAATCATGGCGGCGGATCCTTCATGAATGGTTTAGCACCATCCCCTTGGATGTGAGTTAGCTCTCGCTCAGGCCGTTCACGGCAGATCCGGTTGTAGAAGTGTGTGGCACCTCCACCCGCCTCCACTCTCTCCTGCCCCTGCTCTCACTCTGTGATGTGCCTGCTTCCCCATCACCTTCCGCCATGACCGGAAGCTTCTTAAGGCCTCCCCTAGAAGCAGGCGCTGGCACCACCCTTCTCTACAGCCTGCAGAACCATGAGCCAATTACACCTCTTTTTAAAATAAATTACACAATCTCGGGTATCTCTTTATAGCAACGCAAAAATGGTCTAATACAGAAGACAACACAACCACACACACACCTGCTGATTTATTCTCTTCGCCTCCTTCCCCATCTAGCACGCTTGTGTTTACACCAGGTTTTTTCTTGCCTATAATGAAGAGAGATAAATGGCTACAATAAACCCCTTCTCTCTTTCAAAATCTCAGTTTGCTTTTGACTCAGGCGCTCCTAACAGAGCAACAATCAAGCATCGGTCCCCAGGAAGACAAGGCTGTCACGACTGGAAGAAAGAAGACCTGGGCAAAGGATCCAGTGCCCTCTCTGTGCCAAGTGGGGCCAGACCTGTTCTCCTTCCCCTCACCCTGCTCGTGTCTTCCTCACCTCCAATGGCAAGAGGGTCTTTGGCAAGCAGATACAGGAACGAAGACCGTGTTAGCACAGCAATACACAGTGTGTCTGTCTTGTAGGTACGTCACCTTGTGGACCTTCAAACACCCGGGCCTTCCAGATGAATTTCCAGGATGACCATGAGGAACTATGGCAAACCAGCAGGATGGAGCCATGTCCCTGGAGGGAGAGCAAGACTTAGGGGAAAGATGAGAGGAAAGAGGAGTGAGCAGAGGCAGCGGGGGTGAGCCCCAGACACCCCTCCAGGCTGATGAGGAATAAACCGCAAGGCAGCTCTAAAGGAGAGGTGGGGGTGAGCAGGGGTCTGTGCTATCCTCTGGACTCTCTGTGTGTTCGTGACCAGCCAACAGTGACGTTACAATGTGGCCACATGGCCTTCCAGACACCGTGATACACGTTGAGGGGTTCCACAAGCATAAATCCATGATTTCTTTAACACGGTCTATCCAGCCCCCCATAGCCACAGCGAAAAAGCCAGTCCCAGACTCCCAGCCGGGCCCCAGGAGGTGGCACACCCTCCCCGGCGCCACTCGCTACTTGGCACCTGCCACTCCAGCCTCCTGGTCCCAATTTCTGTCTCTCCACACTGAGCAGGCATTTGTAAAAACAAATGCACGGAGTCACTCACCATCTGTTTCTGGCACTCACTGAAGAACACTTTGAGTGAACTTTTTTGAAATAATCCTTGCACAGCGGGTAGAAGCATTCCTTAATTCACCTTTTCTATAAATCATGTTTTGCTTTTTGACATTTAATACTAAATTTTCCTGACAGTAGAAGCTGTTTTTCTACAAAATAACGTGTTCCACCCCAAAAAGGAGGGGAAGAGGTATGACAGCGAGGGAAAGAGAGGAAGGAGATGAGATGGGAGAAGAGAGCGAACGGCAGTTCCAGGATTTCACTGTGAAATCTGAGGGTGGGCGATCACAATCCACGTATTCACCAAGCCGAGCGGTGGGAGGGCTGTGAGTGCTTCTTAGCCAGATTCCTCGATTTGTCCTTTTTTCATGTGGGAACCATCCCATGACCTATGACCTCCAAAGAACACTGCAGTTTTACCAGGGGTAACACCCAAAGGAGGTACTGAGCCAGATTCTGTCACACAGGCAGGAAGGTGGCCTGGGCCGGGAGGCTCGTCCCCATCTCCCGCACCCCACCCTTGTGCACAGCTTCCTCTAGGGGCCAGCCTCTCTTGAAACTGGCATTGAACCCCAGTTCCGGCTGGGCCCCCAACTCCTTCCTGACTCTCTGGGTTGGGGACACAGCTGGAGCCCAAGGAGGAGAGCCATGATCCCCACACAGCCCTGCCAGGCTCGAACCCTCCGACCCCGGCAGGCTCAGCTGATGTATTCGTCTGTTCTGACACTGCCATAAAGAACGACCCAAGACTTGGTGATTTATAAGGAAAAGAGGTTTGATGGACTCACAGTTCTGCATGGCTGGGGAGGCCTCAGGAAACACACAATCATGGCGGAGGGGACACATCTTACCATAGTGCGGCAGGACAGAGAGAGAGAAGGAGGAAGCGCTACACACTTTCAAACCGCAGTCTCCTGAGAGCTCACTGACTCTCACGAGAAACAGCAGGGAGGAAGTCCCGCCCCCGTGGTCCAGTCACCTCGCACCAGGCCCTTCCTCCGACACGTGGGGATTACAATTTGAGGTGAGATTTGGGTGGGGACACAGCCAAACCTTATCAGCCGCTTTCCAAGGCTGCCTGCTCTCCTGGGTTTCACAAAGCCGCTCATCCGGTGCTCCCTGAGATTGGTACACACACATCCAGAGGGGTGCAAAAGGGAGTCCTGCAGGCACACAGACCAACCACTTTAATACTTACAGGCTTATATTGTTGTGCAAAGTACTAAGAAAAAAGCTTTAGAACTTTGACTTCAACAGATACTACCTCAGGAGGCGCTAAGGAGAAAAGAAGAAGAAAAAGGAGTTGATATGGTTTGGCTGTGTCTCTCCCCAAATCTCATCTTGAATTCCCACGTGTTGTGGGAGGGACCCAGTGGGAGGTAACTGAATTGTGCGGGCAGGTCTTTCTCGTGCAGTTCCTGTGAAAGTGAGTAAGTCTCATGAGATCTGATGGTTCCGTAACGAGGAGTTTACCTGCACAGCTCCCGCTTCCCTGCACAACAACGACACAACAAAAGACGGGAGTTTCCCTTCTTTTTTTGCCTGCTGCCATCCATGTAAGACATGACTCGCTCCTCCTTGCCTTCCACTATGATTGTGAGATTTCCCCAGCCACATGGAACTGTAAGTCCATTAAAATGTCCTTTTTCCTTGGCCAGGTGCAGTGGCTCACAGCTGTAATCCCAGCACTTTGGGAGGCCAAGGCGGGTGGATCACCTGAGGTCAGGAGTTTGAGACCAGCCTGGCCAACAGGGTAAAATGCCGTCTCTACTAAGAAAACACAAAAATTAGCTGAGCATTGTGGCAGGCACCTGTAATCCCAGCTACTTGGAAGGCTGAGGCAGGAGAATCGCTTGAACTCAGAGGGAGGAGATTGCAGTGAGCCAAGATTGCGCCACTGTACTCCAGCCTGGGGGACAGAGCGAGACTCTGTCTCAAAAAACAAACTCCTTTTTCCTGTATAAATTACCCAGTCTCGGGTATGTCTTTATCAGCAGCGTGAAAATGGACTAATACAGGAGCCAAATTAAAATATACGTTAAGTAGGTAATACTGCAGACAGCTCTAGGACACTGGGAAAATGCAGGGAGGAAATGCAGACGGAATTTTAGATGCACTGTCACATCCATCGCCTCCTTCTGTGGGTGAGACACTGTTTAAAAGGCCAAGTGCGGCACCAGCAGCCAGGGGGAGTTCAACACGCTGATTTCCCCGCCTGACGTCAGAACCTACTCACCTAATTCACCTAATGTCTCATCCAAAGCCTCTCACTAAATCCCTTCCTGTAACTTCAAAAGGTTACACCCACCAGGCAATGTTCAGGATCGGGCACTTCTCTAAGCACCACCATGCTGTATAAAACAGGCATAGGGCTCACATTAGAGGCATACGGCTCACATCAGCGCACAATGGCCACGTGGCTCACACCAGGCACATGGCACGTGACAGGCACATGGCACACTGGCCCCTGCTCTTCATGGGATCACAAAGAAAGGAAACGTGTCAGGCAGCAACGTAGATGGACATGAGCTCATCTCATCCTCGCCATCACCATGCCCCATGGAAAAGAGGCAGTCGTGGCCAGAGAGGGGAAGGTCCCTGCCCAGGGTGACTCAGTCGATGGCCAAAGCCCAGATTTCAGCCCAGGTCTCGCCGATTCCAGAACACACTCAACCTTTCAGGCACGAGGGTTGCCCTCGCTTCACTTGTCCTATTTGACTCCTTCATTGCACAGCTCCCACTGAGCCTGCTCACTACAAACCCAAGCGCTGTCAAAAGAGATAAACGTGTGGTCTGTAGCCCTCTTGATGCCACAGACTTCAAGTCCATGCATAAATAAACTCTAGTGGAGAAAACCTCAACATCCCAACCTAGTAGCGGCCCTTTCCTGATGAATCCAGAATCCCTCCACCGCCCACCACCGCCACAGCTTCCCCAGGCCAAGCACCATCCTCTCTCCCCGGGGCCAGGGTGATGGCCTCCTAAGGGTCTCCCCAGCATTCTCCTCTCCACACAGAGGCCAGAGCCCTCCTCCTCTGACCCAGTCAAAGCTGGAATCCTCACTCTGATGCAGGCTGGGAGCTGCCCTCCTCCTGCTAGCTCTGGCACTGATGTCCACTGCGCTCACCCAGGCCACGGCACTGAGCCTCCGACACAGCAGCCCCTCACGCCTGCCGCCCAGATGCTCCTCCCCAGGGCTGCCCAGCCAGCAACTTCTTTCCTTCAGGTCTTCACTCAATGTCACCTTTCAGTGACAGCTTCCCTGCCCATCCAATTAAAAACTGCAACTGGCCGGGCGTGGTGGCTCACACCTGTAATCCCAGAACTTTCAGAGGCCGAGGCGGATGGATCACCTGAAGTCAGGAGTTTGAGCCAGCCTGGCCAACGTGGTGAAACCCCGTCTCTACTAAAAATACAAAAATTAGCTGGGCGTGGTGGCACATGCCTATAATTCCAGCTACTTGGGAGGCTGAGGCAGGAGAATCACTTGAACCCAGGAGGCAGAGGTTGCAGTGAGCAGAGATAACGCCACTGCACTCCAGCCTGGGTGGCAAGAGTGCAACTCCATCTCAAAAAAAAAAGAAAAAAAAAAACACTGCAACCACCCCCATACTCCTGGTCCTCTTCTCCTGCTGACACACGGTATAATGTACTCACCTGCTAACATACTATATGATTTATTCATCTGCTTTTCATGGAACAAAGAAATGAAAAGAAACCTAACCCTTTAGGAACCCCTACTTCACTGTCTCCCAGGCAGCAAACGAGACATTTTAACGGCTCATCTAGTCCTCCTCCTGCCAGGATGTAAGCGCTACAAGGCAGGGACTTTTCACCTGTTCTGTCTCTTCTGTTCATTGATACACCCAAGTTCCCAGGACAGCACCTGGCACATAGTAGGTGCCCAGGCTGAATGATGGCTTCAGATAGCAGCAATACTGGACAGGGTTACATGGATCTTAAAAATGCTCATCTCAAAGCAGCACTCGTTTGCCTCTGGCTTTTGTGAATGACCCACAAGGACCAACCTAGGCTTCCTTCTGTCGGCATAAATGTGCACTGGCCAGACGGCCCTGGGATCTGAGGACTCCCTCAAGCTACATGAAAGCACAGACCATCTCACTGAGCACAGCTGCAGGAAGGAAACAGCCAAGTCATCCTCGCCCGAGGCCCCTGCTGCCCTGCGGGCAGGTCCCCCACCTCCACCACACCTGCTGGTTCCCCAAGGCTCAGGCCTAGCAGACCATGGTTAGGAAAAGCAGAGACCACTTGCTAACTGCAAACATCAAGTGGATGACCAATATGGGTAGAACTAAGCGGTCACCCAAATCACTGATGTGACCCCATGTGTTTCTGACAGGGAAGGCGGGGCCCAGCCAGGTGGAAAGGGGGTATCCACAGGTTAGGCAGCAAGTCCCTACAGAAGCCAGCCCAGAAGCCAGGCCCCCGGCCCTTCTCATACAGCCCTGCACCTGTCCATGAAGGAAGCGAGGCCAGGACAGACGCCCGTGAAGCTGCGCTGAGCACCGGGTCCAGACTTCAGTGAGGACCTCCGCCTGCAGCTGGAGGCACCCTCCTCTCTACCCTCCACAGAGACTCTGAACGCTCTTGGAAGGTTGGCCCCAGTGTCTGCACAGCCAGGAAGTCTGAGGTGGCATGAAGAAGCCACTCAGGTCTGCTCTCAAAGTTTCCCTCCTATCCTATTTCCAAAGTTGCCCCCAAGCCTCTACCTCCCGCCTCAAAGGCGGCAAGACCCACACCAATAAAAGGGAGTCTCCGCCAAGTGCTCAAGAGAACGTGGAATGGGAAGGGGAACAGCCACCCGGAGGGGAGCTCACCAGGGTCCTGCAAAGCAGAAGATGCACACACCCCAGGACCGAGCAGCCCCTTCCAGGCGTGACCCTGGAGAGCCTCAAGCACATTGTGTGCCTGGGTGTTCACAGCAGGAGTGACAAAACAGGGGAACCGCCCAGCCATCTCTCAGAAGGCAAACGAGTAAACGGAGATCCACCCACAATAAAATACTACACAGCAATTAAAATGACCAGGCAAGACTTCCATGTATCAGCAAAGATAAATCTCAAAATCATAATGCTATGAAATCTCATACTCACAATGAAATGTCAAATGGATAAATAAGAGTGTTTACATAACTGCTGAAAACATACAAAGCAGTAATACATATATATTTTAGGCATACATATGTGGTAAAAATTAAAAACATACAAATTGCACAAAACACACCAACTTCTTATTTGTGACAGTAAATACCTCTGGAGGGAGTAGGATGGAGAAGAAATAGAGTGAGCTTTAGCTACATCTATAATATTTTATTTCCTTAAAAAAAGAATCTTAAGCAAATAGAGAAAAATGTTAGCACCTATTTAACTTACACAGTAGAAACAAAGGTATCTGTTACTTTTTTTGTTTTCATTTTTCTGTTTTGGCTTGTTTCAGAATTAAAATTTTTTAACATCTAAAAAATATACCATGAGAGGCGAAACGTGGGCCTGTGTAATATAAATTAGCAGGAAAATTCTTTATAATGAAGAGGCAAGAGAGTGGGCGCTGAGGAGCAGCCCTGATAGACCTGATCTTCACATGTGTTAATTTGTGGGAACAGGACCACATAGGACTGGGAAGTGTTTCTTGTGGAGAATCAAGGAAGGATCCTGGGAACAATTCAAAAGAAGAAAAAAAACCACACACACACACACACACACACACACACACAGAGAGAGAGAGAGAGATTCACTGTGGTGTTATTTATTGTGCGAAAAAACAAACTCACAGCTCAGGTTACAAAAGAAATATGACTATAACGTATGCTACAGTGATACGAACAATAAGCTGGAGACAGGGCAGCGAGGCAGGCGGGGAGGTGTTTATGGCATACGCCACCGCAGGTGGGTCCCCTATTCAGTAACATGAGTAGAGAACAAAATTCCCCTGCTCTATCCAAATTAGTCCTGCAAGAGACAAGGGCTCAAGGGAACGTGGGAAATGAAGACGGTTTGTTGAATGAGATTTACAGCTTTCCACTACCTGGAGAAGCAAGTCACAAAGGGCTCTCCATGGAGCCCAGGCACTGTACCCCAGCTGCCCGCTTTTCTTCAAGCACTTTCTCCTGCCCCTTTCTCAGATCCTCCCTCTCCCCGAGGCCCAGGGAAGGCTGCCCTAAGCACTGACTCCTCTCCTGGAGCAGTGAGATTTCCCTCTCATATTTCCAGGCTGGAACAAATCCCCCAAAGACTCCTGTAAATCAGGTCCAGATGCTGTACATGTCACAGAAAAAGGCTGAGAAGTCAACAGCTCCAGAAATCAGGAGGCGAAGCAGCAAGATCCCGTTTCATTTCCCAAGGCCCCTGCTTAAGACAGAGCCTTAAGTAAAAGAAATGTTTTCATTTTGCGTTTGCCTTAAAATGTCTCCCAACTCTCTGAGAGCCACATCAGTTCTAAAAACTTCAACTGCTCACATTTTTTTTTTTTTTTTTTTTTTTTGAGAAGGAGTTCTTGTCTCCCAGGCTGGAGTGCAGTGTTATGATCTCGGTTCACTGCAACCTCCGCCTCCTGGGTTCAGGCAATTCTCCTGCCTCAGCCTCTCGAGCAGCTGGGACTACAGGCACCCACCACCATGCCCGGCCAATTTTTGTATTTTTAGTAGAGACGGGGTTTCACTACGTTGGCCAGGCTGGTCTCGAACTCCTGGCCTTAGCGGATCCGCCCACCTCGGCCTCCCAAAGTTCTAGGATTACAGGCGTGAGCCACCGCGCCTGGCCTGTTCACATTTCTGATCAAAGCGAAAGCCACTCGGTGAGTCCAAAGAAGAGACCAGTAAGCAGGGCCAGCCTACTTGGCAGTTTGCATCCTCTGCAAACGCTGCTCAGCAAATTCAACTATGTAGCCAATCACTCTTCCCTGAAGTGAGTTTTAAAGGGTAACACCAGAGGGAAACGGTGCTCTCAGACAAGTCAGGGGGTGCCCGCTGCCCAGCTCTGCACCAGGGAGCACCCCCACCGGGGTGGGGAGATTTCCCTCTCACATTTCCAGGCTGGAACAAGTCCCCCAAAGACCCCCATAAATCAGGCCCCAGGGGGCCCTCAGCGCTTGGAGACTCTGGCCACAGACGTCAGCAGTGACTGCCCAGGCCTGGCGGGTTCTCCAGGGCCTCAGCCCCAGGGCCTGGGACCAAAGCCCCACCCTGCACGACCACAGGTTAAATTTGCCCTGAAACTGGGGTCAGCAGCAGAAACAACATGCCCCTCACCCTCCCAACCACAGGACGCAGGCTCGAAGCCCGACGGGTGATGTCCAAAGTACCATCTGCTCCTGGGAAGGCCTTCCCTGAGCCGGAAGCTTGTTCCTTTTCCACTGTAAGGAAACTGGGGGCCACATGGCGTCACACGGAGGCCTCTGCAGGCTCAGACACCCTCTCACTCTTGCTCAGCAGGTCCACGGAGCATAATTAAGTCTGTAGGCTGCGGGATCTCTGTGCCAAAACTGCTTTTGTTTCCCAAGGCGAACTCGAGCATCTGGAACCTGGGCATCCAGGCAACAGGCTTGCAAGGCCCAGATTCAGGGGCAGCCACCTGTGCCAGACTGGGACCTGACACAGGGTGAGCAAGTGAGCCACTGAGCAGGACCATGAGGTGGCATGCTAAAGCTGGGCACAGCCACCAAGGGCGGGACACAGACCTGCAGGGCCTTCACGGGGCCAGGGCAGTGCCTAAGGGTCCACCTAGCACGCGTCAAGCACAAACAGGTGCGCTATGCACATTCAGTCACTTAACGTCGCCCCCACACCAATGTTTTGGGGCAGGTGATATGACTGGGCCCCTGCTACAGAGAGGAAGTGGTTCAGAGAATGTAAACAACTACCCCCCACCTCCCAGAAAGATGAGGTAGAGCCAGGATCTAAAGCGGCCCATCTGTAGCCAACACCATACTCATTCAAGAGACACACACCCATTCCTACACCAGCTGCGCAGGAAGGAGAAAGAAGTCAGACTCAGACCCTATCCCCAACCGCCCCAGGCTGGGAAATTCACCAGCACTGGGGACAGAGCAGGGGATAGCAGCAGCATCAGAAAGACCCATAAGGCCATAGGTTTGCAGAGGGAATGCAGTCCCTCAGCAAGGAGCTTGAGTCAGACTAAACCAGCAGAAAAGGCGGTTTCCGAGTACCATGCTCGCACAACAGGGAGCTGCTGCCCAGGCCCGGAGATCCCTGTGACAGTCACGGCAGGACCGGGGCTGCAGGAGTGCAGAGCCAGGCAGGAGACAGCGGCGGGGTTCCCTACCCCACACGGCTCGCACCCACGGGCTCAGCCCCCAGCAGGACCCAGTCGGGCTGGGGACTCAGCTCCATCCAAGTGGGCTGAGCAGGGCCAGGCAATGGGATGGAGGGAGCCGTGACTCTGGGCCTGCAGCTGAGGAGGCCGCAAAGCTTCCTTCTGGAGCAGCTGATCAGTGGACGTGGAGCAAAGCCTTTCATTGTCCACAAAACACAGGCGACTGCAGGGAGTCACAAGTGGGTGAGATCCAAAAGCTGTGTCAGGCTAGGAACCAAAACAGAAGACAAACCAGCGCACAGAGCAAGCACAGCATAGCACTGGCTTCCGAACACACGGGAGACCATGGGTGCAGGGAACCAGAGACGGCACAGGAGAGCTGCTCCCAGTCTCCCTTGTCCACTGAGCAGCTGTGTGGCCCTGAGCAAGTTGCTTGGCCTCTCTGGGCCCCAGTTTTCTCATGGATAACATGAATAGACTCAAGTCCAGGACCAGAGACTGGACTCCCTCCAACCCAGACCTCTTCTGCAGCTAAATGAGGGAGGTGGGGCTCCAACATCTCAGCCTGTAAATCCTACCTCCTAGAAAGAGGCTCCCTGCTGTTCTATGGGCAGCTCCTAGAGGAAGGAGGGAAGGTCCACCCCGGGCAGCCCTGAGATTCCCCTGTTCTGTGCCACCCAGCTGACCAGGGGAAGAGGCCACCCAGCCAGCAGCAGGCACAGGGGCACTGTGGGAACCCTTCTGGTGGGGCCCCAGCTCTCACAGAGCATTCTTGGCTTTGGAGGGACAAGAACAAACCGCCAAAATCAACAGGCATCGGGCAGAGTGCTGAAGAATCAGCAAGCCGGACTCCAATCACGGCTCCGAGCAAGCTCATCTGTGCAGCCTCTTCCTAGGGGAGACTAGCTACCCCTCACAGGCCCGACTGCTCCAAGGTTAAATGAGGGAGGAAAAGCAGGATCCAGCATGGTGCCTGCCACCTAGGGGAAATCTTGCAATGGTGGCAGCTGTGGCTCATTGATGGTGATGATAAACCTGAGACACCTCTGGTCATTCCATGCCTCTCGCCCTCATGCTCCGCAGGCCTGAAGTGCGGCCCCGCACAGGGCAGGGCCCGAGAAATGAACCAGTACCTCCCAGAGGACGGAAGGAAAGTCAGCACGGCAGCCTTGCCCAGGGTCATTCCAGGGATTATCCCAGAAAGAGGGGAAGAGCAGCCTCCTCATGCCCTGCAACCTCTCACCCGCACATTCAGGATGGGGTCTGGAAAGGGCATGAGCTCTGTAAGCCCCCAGCACTGTTTACACACACTCGGAAGAGAACAGACTGTTACTCAGAGCCAGAGCGTCCCCACTCCTCTTATGGATGAGAAACTGAGGCAAAGACATCAGAAGGCCTTGCTAATGGAAGCCAGGGTCAGAGGAAGACCCAGAACTCAGGATCAATAACATCTGGGCAGGACTCTGTCCACCACACTCCAGCTGAAGTGAGCGCCCAGGGGCAGGTGCAGGCTGAAGAGCTTGCCCAGGGCACTGCCTGCCAGCCGGGGCTCTAGGCAGACCAAGCAACCTCCCCAGGGCTCTCAGGTGAGGGAGACAAGTGACGCCCCTTGTACCTCCCAAGGGCCAGCATCAGCATTTCTTCATGGTAATGCAAGGGGGACAGTTCCAAAACCCAAAACACCACTGACACTTCATAGCTAGTGTCAGGCTGGATGACTTTCTGCAGGAGAACGCATGACAAGAGGGACCGGGAAGCTTTCTTTACAAGCTTGAGGCCTCTGTACGCGGCCAAGGACGCCATGTCCTGCAGGTCTGAGCAGCATGTGCACAGGACATCTGACGGGCACCGGTGCCCAGCCATCCCACCCCGGCCTTCCACGGCTGCACTCACACCCCGCTGCCCACCGTGCTGGCATCCAGCTCCTCCAGTGTGCGAGCCTATGCAGGCTCACCCACGCCAGGCCGTGCGCCACTACATCCTGGAGACACAGAATGAAATAAGACAGCCCTCACCCCCCAGCAGCTGGCAGAAGGGCCAGTGTCAGCTCGGCAGGAGCCAGGGGAAAGGGGCTCACCAGGGTGGAGGTGAGAGGTGGGTCCCCACATAACTGGCACCGTCCGAGCTTCATCATGAAAGGCGAGTTAATCAGATGAAGATGGGAGGAATGGGTGATCCGGGGAAGAAGCCCCTGAGCAAAGTCCCAGAGATGGGAAGTGGCCGGGGTACACCGCAACCTCAGGCAGTCCAGCCAGGTGGATCACCATGGCAGCCAGGTACATCCTGGCTGGGCCGGCACAGGCCCCCCCAGCTCTCCCTGTGGCTCGTGCTCCGGAGTCCTGGCTACTGCTGACTCTCTGCCAACCCAGAGAGCCACATACTCACCCAGCCAGGCCGCCCCACCCCAGCCGCTCCCCTCTGCCCCATCTTCTGGTGATGACTCTCCTGCCAGGGACAGAGGACAGAGCCAGTCTGTGGCTCCAGCTGCCTGAGTTCCCTCATCTCTAAGGTGGGCAGGTCACCTCCTACCCATGTACCATGGATGTATATCCTCCAAGCTCCCTGCCCCCCAGCCAGCCTCTCCATCCTCACAAAGCAGCCCTGGCACACCCACAATCCTCGACCCTGTGTCTTCCTACCTCCTAGAGAGCAGGTGGCCGAGGGTACCCTAAGCAAAGCCTGCACTATGCCTGATCTTGTGCAGGTTTTTCAGACTGACAAATCCACCTGCTGAGCCTATGAAGCCCCTGCAGAATCCCACCCTGACCAGGACTCAGGGAGCCTGGCCACTTGAGTGGTCATACAAAGCTCCCATCCTGGGCTGCTGTGATGCTCTGGCAAAAGCAGGGCCACCTCACAGCCTTCAACGAGGCAAGAGCAACAGAGGGTGAGGCCAGAGACCCCACTCGGGGGACAGCATGGCAGCCAGGCATAGGAGCAGGCTCTGGGAGTCTGTGGGGTTATGTGGATCCATGAGCGTCTCCCCAGAGGCCCGGCCTTTTTAAGTCATTTACAGCTTACACTCGGCTGATGCCCAAAAATGACTAGAAACAGTTAGTGTGTGTAATCAGACCAAGAAAACACATCAAAAACCATTAAGAAGGAAACAAAACATCAAAATTTGATCAAAAATTGTGTAATTGTGCACCATTTACTATAAACAAATTTGAATTGGAACCTTCGAGAAACTAAGGAACGTTCATAGAGGCGACTCTGTCATCTACACAAGACTACAAAGGCTTCATCATCCTGACAAGCAGCAGCTCCCACTCCAGAGCACAGGCCGGCTAGCATTGCAGAGCCTCTGCCCATGGCCAGGTAGGGCTAGGGCCCGTGGGGAAGGGATGTGATGAAGATGAGCCTCTTCCTTCCAGCAGGAAAAAGAAAGTGTGGATGCCTCTGAACATCAAATAAGGCTAAGGTGTCCTGTGCTTTCAGAGAGAGGCAAACAATATATTGCCAAGAGGTGGGGGAGGGAGGAGTGTCAGAGAAGAAAACAACACCGTAGTTTGGAGAACTGAAGACTTGCAGAACACAGGGACACCGGAAATAAACCTGGGCAGAAAGCTGTTTTGCAAGCTAGCTGCACTGCCCTCCAACTGAATCAACGGTATCAGCATGGTGAATAAACAGGTATGTGCTTTCTAGAGTGACAACGGCAGGGTGTCAGCTCCCAACACACCTGTTCCGGTACCATTATTAGCAGCCACCATTGACCAAGCACCTGCCATGTGCCAGGCTGTGAGCTGCCTCATTTCATCTGTCATCTGAGCAGCACACCTGTGCTATCCCCAGGCCTGCCTGAGCAGGACCGCAGGGGCCAGCCTCTGGGAGACTAGTCCCACAAGCAGAGGATGGCTTAATCGGGGCTGCTTAACAGTCATCGCCCTAATAAATAAAACAAATGGCTTTAATTTAAAACACATTAACTTAACAGCAGGCTTTCTGTCAGCTGATGAGGCCTGGCTCCACTGCTCAGAACAGGCAAGTAGAGTTGCCTCTTGGGGTCAGAGCCGTGAAGTCAAGGTCCCTGTGGCTTGCGGGTAAGGCGTGGGACATGATGTTGCCCTGGTCATTTTGACTTGTCTTCCACAACCCACACGACGGTGTGAGTGGTCCCAGGGCGAAAAACAAGAGCTCTGGATGGGAAGGGTGTGAGGAAGGGCAGCAGGGAGGCCTTCGGGCCCCGCCAGGCGGCCCTTCCAGCAAGCAGGCAGCCGGGCTCCTCCTCCCAGGGAGAGGCCTCCCGCCCCAGGTACAGGCCTGGGAAGCCCTCATCTCACCGCGGGGACAGTCGCGTGGGACAGGCCTGTAAGGTGGCATCCGAGTCCTTCCCGCAATTAAGGACGCCGGGCTCCAGGCCAGCGCCAGGGACAGCCCCAGCACCAGGGCGCCCCCCGGAGCCGGCCTCTGGCAGCCTCCGGTCTTTTGCCAAACTCCCCACCAGCGCCAGGATACCGCGGGGCCACCCCCACCACGTGGCTCCAACAGACACGTTTCCCACACTGGCTGCGGAGGCCCGCCGGGTGTGACGGGGACCAGGCGGACTGGAAAGGATGTGGCTGCGGCCCCGGGGAGGACCAGGCAGGAGCGACGGGCCTCCCCCATGCATCCTCCCTCCGACTGTGCTGCCGGATCGCCCGTCCCAGCGGCTCGGCCCCGCCTTGTCCAAAGGGCTCATCAAAGCCGGTTTACCAGAAGCCCAGGAAGGAAATGACAGCCCGCCACAGCCCCGCCGACTGCCTTTCATTTCAGTGCTTTCGAAACAAGGGAGGGCGGGGCTAGAGGAGGAAAAAAACACCCCGCGGGAGCCTCAGGCTTCGGGGGCTGCAGCCGTGCTCACCTCGCAGGCCGGGGGTCGGGCGCGCAGACGCGGTGCAGCGGCGCCCCCAAGCGGCCACGCGGGGCACTGCACTCGGCCCGTGTGTCGGCCCCGGGCGGGGGAGGGACCGCGCCGCGGAGGAGGGGCCAGCTCCGCCCAACGCCCGACGCCCGCGGCCCCTCCTCTCCAGACCGGGGGCCCCGTGCTGACCGCAGCCGCCGAGGGCCTCCAGCGCACATCCCGGAGCACAGGACAAAACCTGTGCCTGCACCGCAGCCCCCGTCCAACTCCCGCAACACTGACCCCCCTGGGCAGCCTCGGGCACAGGGCGGCTGGAAAGCCAGCCCCGGACACCGCGCGGATTCTGCCTCCTGGAGGTCGGACTGCATCCTCCCGTCCCGTCCAGGGGGAGACAGGGAGGCGAAGCCCCCCAGGATAGGCGAAGACGACAGGCCCTGCCACCTCCACTGTGGGTATTAGGGTGGGCTGCCTCTCAACCCACCCTTCCGAAAAAGACGGGGCTGCTGCTAACACCTCCCTCAAACAGCAGAGGAGGTGCCTGGGCTGGTTCTAAAGGCAGCTCGGTGTGGCACTTAGTCACTGCCCCTTTCTGGCCCAGGGTATCAGCTGGGCGGGGGACACTGCGCCCAGAGCTTCCTTCCCATTCCGATGTTTGGTGAACCTGCAGCGCTCCCTGAAGCAGAGTGAGAGGGAAGCTGCACTCCCAGAAAGCGCAGTTTTGGTTCAGATTGAATGGATTTATTTGGGGTGTCATCAGCAGGCGGATGACAGATTGTGAGGTGGGCTACAGCCCAACCCTCATCCCCACACCCGCAGCCCCTTGGCACAGCTGCTAGCGGGGTCCTGAAGTGCCTCCTGCTGCTCTGGGAGCTCCGTAAGCCACCTGCTCTCAGCCTCAGGGATTCCACACCTCTTTCCCCAGCCTCAGCCATGCTCAAGTGAGGCGTCTGCACTTTTATACATTCTAAAGGCCTGAACAGGCCGGACGCGGTGGCTCACGCCTGTAATCCCAGCATTTGGGGAGGCCGAGGCGGGCGGATCACCTGAGGTCAGGACTTGGAGCCCAGCCTGGGCAACATGGTGAAACCCTGTCTCTACTAAAAATACAAGAGTTAGCCGGGCACGGTGGCGCAAGCCTGTGTAATCCCAGCTACTCGGGAGCTGAGGCAGGAGAATCGCTTGAACCCGGGACATGGGACATGGAGGTTGCAGTGAGCTGAGATCACACCACTGCACTCTGGCCTGGGGGACAAAGCAAGACTCCATCTCAAAAAGAAAAGAAAAAGAAAAAGAAAATTAAGGAAAAGAAAAGAAAAGTAAAGAGGGGAGGGGAGGGGAGGGGAACAAATGTTGCTACTATGACAGAGCAAGACTCCATCACTAAATAAATAAATAAATAAAGTACTGAACAAATGTTGCTACTATTATTCTCCTAATCAAGACTTCATACCAGTAAACATCCCCTTGCTGACTTTAGGCACATCAGTGTACACGTCAGAAATTTCCAAACCATGTTCTCAGAATATGCCCATTTCTAGCGATGTTGTAACATCTTACAAGGTAAGGAGGGGAAAGTCAAGGTAATTGCTTTTTGTTTTTTTCTAATAAAATGCATTTTGGTAAATATATTTTAAAAATACCAAATACATGTATGTAGTTGTCCTTAGCAACATGTAATCATCTCATTATTTGTCATTAGGGAAATGCAGACCAAAACTAAAATGAGATACCACTTCACACCCACTAGAATAGCTGTAATTGAAAAGATGGATGATTACAAGTGCTGGTGAGGATGTGGAGAAATCAGAACCTCCACACACTGCTGGTGGGAATGTAAAATGGTATAGCTACTGAGTTTGGCAGTTCCTCAAAAGGTTAAACAGAGTTAACGATTCCACTGCTAGGTTATACCCCAGTGATGTGAAAACATACGTCCACACAAAAACTTCTAAGTAAATGTTCACAGCAACATTATTCATAATAGCCTCAAAGCAGAAACAACCCAAATGTCCATCAACTGATGAATGGATGATGTGGTTTATCCATACGATGGAATAGTATCCAACCATAAAAAAGGGTGAAGCATTAATGCAATGCTACAACATGAACCCTAAAAACACTAGGCTAAAAGAAGCCAGACACAAAAGACCACATATTAGCTGAGCCCATTTGTAGTAAATACTCAGAAGAAACCCATTTATACAGACAGCAAGCTGATTTGTAGTCTCTAGGGACGGGGGAGGCAGGAGGATGGAGAGTGGCGCTAATGGATACAGGGTTTCTGAGGTGACAAGCATTCTAGAATCAGTGGTCAACCTTGGTGTACAATCTTGGGAATCTAGAATCGGTGGACAACCTTGGGAATACACTAAAAACCACTGGATTGTATACATTAAATGGGTGAGCTTTATGGTACATGAATTATATTTCAATTTTTATTGCAAAAAAAAGCAATTATCTATCTTTTTAAAATATGGCCTACAGGAACAAGGAACAGTCAGGAAGTCATGCGGAATGACTGATGCCCAAAGCTGAAGCAGTTAATCCATGCATTGAGGCCCCCATAGATTTTATAAATCCCCATTGATCAGTGTATTTCATCTATATCATGACCCCAAGGCTTTGCCTTATCAATTTCAACACATCCTTGCGGGCTTCTCCAGAGTTTATTGTATTCGATACAATACTGTACAAAGTTATTCCCCATATATCTGTGATTATAAAGTTTTCCATAAGAAACATACATTGGTACACAAACTACTACAGCTGTTTTCAAGAGTATATTACAATTTAAAAGAATGCCACTGTTAAATGCATTTGATAAAATGGGCACTGTTCTCTAAACACTGCCGTATAAAATGTCGGCCTATCTTTTCAAAGAGCCTCTCTCTTCAGGACACGTTTCTTTGATCACCTCTTTTCCAGACCATCATAACTTATTCAAAAGTTTCATTCAGGTGCAAGGTGCCCGCTGCTGTGACAAGCTGGAAAATCCATTGCATTTCCAGGGTCACCTGTTTGTCATTAGCTTCATCAATGAGACAGCCAGCATCAAGGTCAAGGTCCTCACATCCAGGCTTCTCTCAAGCCCCACCAAGGAGCTAAGGTATTCAACTTTTCCAAGTCACTCACGGGTTTGCTCTTGCAATCAAAGAAACTCTGAGAATCCCCTACTGCATTTTAACATTTGTCCAGTCATTCCTAGTCCTTGGCACATGCTCCTCCTGGAACCCGACAGGGTAAACCTGTTGGTAACCCAACCTGTAAGGTAACCCAACCTGTAAAGTGGATGGTAAGGTTTAAAGGGTGTCCCTTGGAATTCATGTGTTGGAAATGTGAGCCCCAGTGACGTTGCTGGGAGGTGGGACTTTTATGAGCTGATGAAGTCATTAAGAGGGACTCATGCCTGGCCTGGGTTACTTCTCTTGGGAAGGAGCGAGTTCTCACTCTCCTCACGGCACTGGATGAGTTAGCAAGAGTGGCTGTTATAAAGCCAGGCGTCCCTCACGCTGTGCGCCTTCCGCATGCCTCTGCTTCCCTCCCCAGAAGCTGTCACCATGCTCTTGGACTTCCCAGCCTCCAAAACCTCAAGCTAAATAAATATCTTTCCTTTTCTAAATTACCCAGTCTCGGGTATTGTTATGGTGACAGAAAACAGATGATGATCGTGGGGGATGTGCAGTTTCCTTCTTCCTCTTAACTTGTCACCAGGAAATGGAGCAACCCAGTCTCAGGCTCTGAAAGAGGCTGAGGTGTGAGGGAAAAGGGGCAGATCACTGAGAACCCTTCTAGGATATCCTGGGTTGAATCACTATAGTTATTAGTCAGTCAACTATAAATATTTATTGAGAACATAGAATGTGCCAGAAACAGTGCTGAGACTATCGTGTTGATGGGAAAAAGAGGAAGCACCCATTCTCCATTGTTCTGTGCTTCTATATGGAGGATGCTCTCCTGGACAAACACTCCGGCCTCTAGCTCCCCGCCCCATCCTCCTCTCCTCCTTGCACACTAACTCCTCCTTAAGGCAGGAGGAGAAACTTATCTGACGGGTGAGTTTGGGAGGCAAGTCAGCCCCGGCCCCCACCTCTCTTTCTCTTCTCCGGAATCTCCCTGTGCAGAACCTGCCCATCCCTGCAGGAGGCAAGCAGCTGCCAGAGCTGTCTGTGCCTCCAGAAGTCTGTCCAGTTCTTGTGTCCCAGGTTAAGAGACTGCTTGCCAGCTCTATCACTTCCAACTCAGGCCAGAAATAAGGATGGCATCTATGGGGTTCCCATAAGCCTCAATAGACGAAGGTAGGTAAGGTCTCTGCCTTCTGGAGATTACCTTCCAGGAGGGAGACAGAGAGACTACAAACAAGTTAACAGGACAGTTACTTGCTCAAACATGCAGAGCACACTCCAACCTGAGACCCACACACTTGCAGGTGCCTCAGACGGAGTCTCGCCCAGATGGCTGGGGCTCCCTCACTTCCTTCAGGCTCTGCGCAAATGGCACCTTATCCATGGAGCCTTCCCAGACCACCTGTGCACCACGGCTAACAACTCCCCACACTGACAACCACACACTTGCTATCTCTGCAGCCTGCTTTCTTTCTCTCTGTAGAACTGATCACAATCTGACTCACTCTATATTTATTTGTTAAAAATCCATCTCCTATACATTCCCCGCAACCCCAGAATTTAAGCTCCATGAAGGCAGAAACTTGTTCTGTTCCCTGCTGTTCACAAGTACCTAGAACAGTGCCTGGCACAGGATATGCACTCAACAACACCCGATAAATGAATACATGAAAAAATGAATACATGCTATAAAAGAAATGCACAGCCAGGCGTGTTGGCTCACAACTGCAGTCCAACATTTTGGGAAGCTAGGGCAGGAGGATCACTAGTTTGAGACCAGCCTGGGAAAGAAGGTGAGATCCCATCTCTACAAAACAATTAAAAAAAAAATTAGCTGTGCATGGAGGCACATGCCTGTAGTCCTAGCTACTCAGGAGGCTGAGGCAGGAGGATCCCCTAAGCCCAGGAGTTTGAAGCTACAGTGAGCTGTGATCACACCACCGTGCTCTACTCTAGCCTGCGCGGCAGACAGAAACCCTGTCTCAAAAAAAAAAAAAAAAAAAAAAAAAAAAAGGCTGGGCGCAGTGGCTCACACTTGCAATCCCAGAACTTTGGGAGGCCAAGGCAGGTGGATCACCTGAGGTCAGGAGTTCATGACCAGCCTGGCCAACATAGTGAAACGCCATCTCTGCTAAAAATACAAAAATTGTCTGGGTGTAGTGACAGGCACCTGTAATCCCAGCTACTCAGGAGGCTGAGGCAGGAGAATTGCTTGAAAAGAGGCGGAGGTTGCAGCGAGCCAAGATCGCACCCTTGCACTCCAGCCTGGGTGACAGAACGAGACTCCATCTCAAAAAAAAAAAAAAGAAAAAAATGCACAAGGTGATGGGAAAGATGAAGGCTGGCATGAGGGCTGCGTTAGAAAAGAGATTCAGGGAAGGTCTTTCTGAACGATTAACATTTGAGCTGATAGCACAAGGGAAATACCACAAAGACGCAATATTGCTGTGCTCCATGGAGGCCGTACAAACAGTGGCTGGGGGGCCCCACCGCCTCTGCAGAGAGCTGGCCAGCATGGGGAAGGTGGGGAGGCATGAGAGGCGCCTTGAGGCCTGTTCACTGTGATCATTTTCCCAGAAGTCAGTAGAGTAGAACCATGTGATGAGACTGGACCCGAAACAATACACACAGCAGCACTGGGCTAAACTGGACTAAATGCGACCCAGCAACACAGATGTGATGGCCCCAGCTCCAGCCGCCATCCTGGACCACGAAGACAGTGCCACTCTCAGGGAGGGTGAAACAGAGAGCTGGAAGGAGCCGAGGACCCTGGTGACTTCACGAAGCCCCCATGCCAGGCCAGGAATGCCTACCTCTGGACTGCATTGAAATGAGCCATAAATTCAACCTTGTTTAAGCCACCATTATTTGGGGGTTTCATGGTATATTCTGTCAAACCCGATCCGGCAGGAAAGGCACATGGAAGGGATAAGTCTTGATCTAAGTTTTACAAGCATGAGACTGCACTCGACAGAGAGACAACAGATGCTCAGAAGCAGAGCAAGCAAAGCGCCATGACAAGGAACAGCTTGTCCTAGAACTCAGGAAGCTCAGCCACTGTTGTGGGTCTAGGACATTGAAATGACCTGGGAGGACAGGTAGCCAGAAGCCACTGGAGGTTCTGAATGGAAGCGATACAATAAAGGCAGCATTCTGGCCGGGTGCGGTGGCTCATGCCTGTAATCCTAGCACTTTGGGAGGCTGAGGCAGGCGGATCATAAGGTCAAGAGATCGAGACTATCCTGGCCAACATGGTGAAACCGCATCGCTACTAAAAAATACAAAAATTAGCTGGGTGTGGTGGTGGGTGCCTGTAGTCCAGCTACTCAGGAAGCTGAGACAGGAGAATCGCTTGAACCCGGGAGGCAGAGGTTGCAGTGAGCCGAGACCACAACACCGCACTCCAGCCTGGTGACAGAGCAAAACTCTATCTCAAAAAAAAAAAAGAAAAAGAAAAAAAAAAAGGCAGCATTTGAGCAAGGTGAATGTGGCAGTCTTTTCCAGATCAGCACAGCCAGAACAGCCTGGATGGAGAGTCATAGTCAAACAGTTCCTGAACGCCCACTATGAGCCAGGCGTCGCGCTCCCCACGGCAGGTTACCCAGAGGACAGGATGCCTGAACTGGGTCTGACAGACCAGCAGGAGAGCACTCCTGGATTTCTTACAGCAGTGAATCCCAAGCCTGCCTATGTAGCTCCATCCAAATACAGATCTCCAGGCCCTACCCAGGAGATTCTGAGCCCACAGGCTGGGGTGGGGGCCAGGATTCTGTATTTTTAAAAGTGTCCCGAGGTGATTCTGATGCATTTAGAAAATGGACTTACTGTATAGGCTAGAAGCAGCTCCTATACTGGTCCCTGGAACATCTCAAGTTCCGGAGTTTACTGATTAACAAATAATATGCTTCCCTGTTCACAGATAACAAACAGATTAATTAAAACTTTCAAACATATTTAAAACAAGATACATGAATCCTTTTTAGCTAATATCCAATCAGCCAAAATAAAATCTAAGGTCACTAATAATGCTCTGTGATCTATTTCTGCAACCATTTCAGCTAAAAGGTGTTTCCATGCCACTTGAAAATGGCCTGAGACCTCGGTGTGTGGGCACCAGCCCCGTGCCAGTTCACTGCGGCCCTGCTCTGCATCTTGCAGCCATGCTGAGGTCCCAGAGCCATCCAAAGGGAAGAGAAGCCCCCAGGCTATCTTCAGACAGTTCTAACACAACTCAAATCAATTCTCCCTGGGAATAAACTGCCCCCTGCACTTTACCTTACAAGACAGAGGTGCTCCTTAAAGGGGAAATATGGCACAAAGGGAACAGCACTGACCTAGGATGTAGATCCAGCCACAACTGAGTAACTCTCCAGAAAGCCTTGGGCAAGTTTCCTCACCTGTCATGCTATATACTCCAAATCCCTTCCAGCTCTGGCACAGCCAGAGTGAGAAATTCTAGTTTCCTTCTTCCGAGTCAATACTGAAAAAACAATTCCAGTATAAAATTCCCTCATCTGTCAGGTGCTAGGGAGGCAGCATTGAAGACATGTCAATGTCAATTCCCTTAACGAGCTTAGAGTCTAGCAAGGAAGACAAATAATTACTCCAACGATTATATAAACACAACTGTGATAAATGTTACTAAGGAAAGTGCTTGGTGAAAGTGTGTAATGGGGGCTCAGGAAAGGTTTACCAAGGAAAGAACACCAAAGCCGAGACCTGAAAGCTGAGTACCAAGGATGGAGGCAGGGAGTACTCCAGACAGAGGAAAGGCATGTGTGATATGTTCTTTTAAGGAATATTCCAAACCTGAGGAAGAATTAAATCACAAATAAAATGAAGCAAACCTTTTAGAATCACACATTTAAAAGGAAAAAAGAACCCTTTTCATCACAAACAGAAAAATTTATGAAACATGAACTCAAAAATCATGGGAATGCCAGGTGCAGTGGCGTGTGCCTACGTAATCCCAGCTATGCGGGAGGCTAAGGCAAGAGAATCGCTTAAGCGCAAGAGTTCAAGACCAGCCTGGTCAACACAGCAAGAATTCTTATCAAAAACAAAACAAAACAAAGTAATGGAGGCCAGGCGCGGTGGTTCACGCCTGTAATTCCAGCACTTTGAGAGGCCAAGGTGGGTGGATCACCTGAGGTCAGGAATTTGAGACCAGCCTGGCCAACATGATGAAACCCTGTCTCTACTAAAAATACAAAAAATTAGCCAGACATGGTGGCAGGCACCTGTAATCCCAGCTACTCAGGAGGCTGAGGCAGGAGAATCGCTTGAACCTGGGAGGTGGAGGTTGCAGTGAGCCAAGATCACACTGCTGCACTCCAGCCTGGGAGACAAGAGCGAAACTCTGTCTCAAAAAAAAAAAAAAAAAATTAGCCAGCGTGGTGGTGGGTACCTGTAATTCCAGCTACTCGAGAGGCTGAGGCAGGAGAATCGCTTGAACCCAGGAGGCAGAGGTTGCAGTGAGCCAAGATCATGCCACTGCACTCCAGCCTAGGCAACAAGAGGGAAACGCCATCTCAAAAAAAAAAAAAAAAAAAAAAAGTAACGAGAGCAATTTTATGCCAGGACTGATAAACCCTTATCCGCTCACTGACATCTGGCTAGAAGTCCCCAGACATTAAACCTTCACCCCTCACACCTCAACAGAGGAGGTATCAGTTCCCTCCGGTCATTTGCAGCTGCCTCCAGGTCTTGAGTGAGGCTGCCGGAACTGGGCCCAGTAAAGTGAGGTAGTCTGAGCATGAAACACTTACTCCAAGACAGGAGGAGCTCAGCCCTGAGGCTGGATCTACCCCTGGGCCAATAGTTCTGGTGCCAACTAAGATTGCCAGGCAATGTACATAGTGATGGATGGTAAGACATGATACAGTCACAGCACCAGGGAAGTAGAAGAGGAAAGAAGGGGCGGTTCCTTGGCTCCAAGGAGGGCATGGTATCTGAAGATGGGCAAGACTTGGAAATGGAGAGAAGGAGCACCCCAACAGTGGGAATGACAAAAGCAAATGCAAGTAGGCTGGAAGGCACTGGGTGTGCAGCCAGAGCTGCAGTGGGAGCTCGGGACAAGGGGATAGAGATCTGGCAACGGTGCAGAGTAGGCCCAGAAGAGATGACAATGCTGATCTTCAAGGCGGTGTTCGGAGACCTGGTCAAATCCCAAGATCTGCCCAGACTGACCCTATGGCCAAGGGCCTTCAGTTTTCTACCCTGAACTAGTGCAATGTTTCTCAAATATTAGGGTCATTAGAATCACCTGGGACAGGTTGCCAGGCTCCTCCTCCAGAGAGGACCTTCAGAGGTCCCAGGGTCTAGGGACTTTCTCAAGAGAAGTGAAAGCTGAGTAAAGAATGGCCAAGGGCCCAAGAGGACACTGTGGGCAGAGAGTACAGCATGTATAAGGCCCACTCTATACATAGCTAAGGTATGAGGTGCATGTAGAGAAAGGAGGAGAGGTGAAGCCAGAGAAGTAGACCAGGCTCACAACACAACAGCCCTACCAATAAACTGGGACTTGACTCCGCAGGCAACAAGGAGCCATCACAGACCCCCGAAGCCTGTAGGATCCTGGCAGCAGCTCCCCTAGTCACTCACATAACATAACTCCTGCATCAGCATGCTTCCCCAACCAACATCAGTCTCCACCCTTTAATATTACCTACTACTCCTTAAAATCTGGCCTCGGATCCCCTCTGTACAACTATTAGGTCAAAATCAAATAAGCAATTTGACCTAGGCAATTCACACTATGTCAGGAACACATCTCAGACAAGGAGAGCCAGGCTTATAAACAGAGATGGAAGCTGTCACGGAGGCAGATTGGTCCAGCCTGGGACAAGGCGGCCAGCTGTGCTCTCCCCAGATCATATCTGTTCCTCTTGAGCTTTCTCTTCCTCATTCGGAGGAACTCCAGGCTTCTCTAAATGGGTTCATGGCCCTTGGAGGAAGGGGAAAAAGGGACACAGAGAGGAGATAAGATGGTTCACAATGAGTTTGACCAGATCCGACTGAAATACCTTAAGAGCAACGAGAAATGTCACTGCAACTTCAACACTTCCAGAGGCCTCACCAAGGCCCTCTCCAGTTGCTCAGGATGACTACTGGTGACCAGTCCCATCCTCATAAGTCAAAAACTGAGGAACACAAACAGAGGTGCAGACTCTGAAGGCAGTGCTGAACCCTGCAACGTTAGCAAAATGGGGGCACGCGGACTCTCCTGGGGGCTGCACTTAATTGGGGGAGAGGAAAACGAGGCGGTCATTAAAAACGCAACTCCACTTCTCAGCACCAGCTGAGGGCGTCTGGCTCCCGGACACGCCCCCGAACGAGACCTCCCGCAGGCTGTGAACACTACATTGCAAGCGGGCAGCGCAGGGAAGATCCTACCCCCTAGTTCCACGGATCCCCTCCGGGAGCGCGCGCTGACCTCGCCTAGGATGGGGTGGGCCACCCACCAGGAGCCCCCAGCTGCGGCCCGCTCACCTTGCACTTGAAGCCAGCGGCGGGCGGCAGGAGCTCCCGCAGCAGGCCCTTGGCCACCTCGCGGCTGGCCTCCTCGCTCACGAAGTGAAGGTTAAGCACCTCGTGCGCCTCGAACTTGGCGAGGCGCAGCAGTGAGCGCAGCGCGACGCGGGCCTTGGCCTGCAGCGCGGCATTGTGCTCCGCCTTGGTGAACATCATCAGCAGGTGGTAGTCCACCGGCCCGGCCCCGCCGCCCTCCAAGCTCTTGGCCTTCGCGCCGGGGGCTGGCGCCACGGAGCCCCGCGCCAGCTCCAGCGCGGGCGGCGAGGGCGCGGCGGGAGCCCCGGCGCGGGCCTCCTTCAGCCTCTTGGTGGCGCTGGAGAAGGTCTCCCGGCCTGAGCCGAGGTAGTAGAAGGCGCAGACGGCCAGCGCCGCGGCCAGCAGCAGGGCGCAGTAGTGGGAGCGCACAGCGCCCAGGCGCGCCATGGCCCGAGCGCATGGGAGCCCGCCTCGGAGGAGGCCCATGCGCTACGAGACCGCGGCGCCAGCGGTGCCAGCAACGCGGGAGAGCCCTCGGGTACCCGGACGCCGGCGGCCACTTAGCCCAGGCGGCAGGCGGCGGCCATGGCGGAGGCGGGGCCGCGCCGCCTGGAGCCAATCGCGGGCGCCGGTGCCCGGGGGGGCGGGGCCGGGCATGCCGAAACCGCTGGGTCCTAGGTTCCAAGGGTGTAAGAGGCGGGGTTAGGGTGGGATCCGGCGCCCGGCGTTAGGAGGGGCGGACTGAGGACCACAGCGTGCTGAGGGCTAGCCCGCTGTCCCGTCGGAGAAATGGCGCCCTACGCGGCGAGCCCCAGAGGATATCCAAGCTGAGTCTTGAAGGGAATGGAGGCGCCCTAACAGAGGAACTTAGGTTAGCCAAAAGCGAAGCTGGAAGCACCAAGAGTTTAATCTCTGCACCTTTTTTCCCTCAATTTCTTGGAGGCTTTAAGCCGTCTCGGCCTCTCCGTGCACACGAGCTGGAGCTAGGCAATTCCGGCAGCTCCTCCCTTTTCCCGCTGCCCTGGGAGGAAATGGCCCGGGCCGCATGTCGCGCTGGAGACCGAGCGGAGGGAGGCTGGAGGATGTGGCCAGCAGGGGGCCCCCGCCGCCCGCACGAACCTGCGAGGCTGCTCCCCGAGCCCCAGCGCCGCAAAGCCCTGGAGGGCGACATTCATCCACTTTTGTTTTATAAACAGACTTTTAACACTTTATCAACAGCCTCCTTGGGAGTACCAGGGAGTTTTGCACACCGAGGTCACCTGCCCAAGGTCGCACAGCTAGCCAGTAGCAATTTTGACCCTAGGCAGTTGCACACTGCTAACTAGATAAAAACGTACTAACTTCAGTCTTCTAAGAATTGAGGCTATACCAGTAGTTTTTAAGTAAACAACGTGCAAGTGCTGATCATGCTTGAGAGGAGGAGGTGAAAATAATGGACAAACGCACATATAGATTGGTCTCTCAGAGTTTATTGGGCTATGCCATCATTTCTCAAAGTGTGGGTAGAGCCCACCTTTCCCAGATTTCCGGTCCATCCCATTTTTAACTCTTGTTCTTTTCTATGGGAGCAGCACTTTTCTGGAAAACATTGGACCTCTGAAACAGGCCTGCAACAAGTTCACACATACTACTCACCTTGGGGAAAAAACCCAAATAGTAGAATTACCACACTCGAGCAGTTCATTTGATCCTTACAACTCTATGAGGTAGAAGCATTTTGCAATGGAGCAAATTGAGATTTAGAGAATTACCCAAATCTAGTAGGCTAGTAAATAATGGAGCTGGAATCCTAACCCAAGTCTTACTGTTTCCAAGTCCAAGCGTCTAGTCAAGATTAGCTCCAAAAGCAGTCACTCAAGCTCTCAGTTGTGTGTATTTTACCACAACTGTTAGCATATGGTTAACAGCTGATGAAGAGAGCAAGTCCTGGGGTGGATGATCCAGGCTGGAATTCAAACTCTTCCGCTACAGGTTGCTGGACTTTACACACGTTACTTAATCACGCCGAACTACAATTACACCATATAGAAAATGGGGCTAATACTAGTATCTATGCCTCATTGGCTTATCAGAGACAATATTTAAAAAGCAGTTAGGCCGGGCGCGGTGGCTCACGCCTGTAATCCCAGCACTTTGGGAGGCCGAGGCGGGCGGATCACGAGGTCAGGAGATCGAGACCATCCTGGCTAACACAGTGAAACCCCGACTCTACTAAAAATACAAAAAATTAGCTGGGCGTGGTGGCAGGCGCCTGTAGTCCCAGCTACTCGGGAGGCTGAGGCAGGAGAATGGCGTGAACCTGGGAGGCAGAGCTTGCAGTGAGCCAAGATCGCGCCACTGTACTCCAACCTGGGCGACTGAGCGAGACTCCGTCTCAAAAAAAAAAAAAAAAAGCAGTTAGAACAGTGCCTACCAATAAACTCTGCTAAAGACACCAAACTCCTTTTTTAAAGCCTAAATATCCAACATGTGCAAAAACACAATTCGGCAACCATAAGCTTTTCTGGGGTATTTATAAATAAACCCCAAGTCTCTGTTAAGGCTTTATTATATGTTCCAGTCTCTCCAAGAAGCATGCGAGAGCTGTATTATTACATTCTAATTACTGTTCACTAATAAAGGAGAAGTAATCCCAGAATTGTGCCTTTTCGTCCCCTACCTACACCATCAATAAGGTGGGGGGTTTTTTCCCTCTGTTATTTTATATTTAATTTATTCAACAAATGTTTTTTCAAACCTTTGTAAGATCACTACTCCCGGAAATTTATGGCTAAGACATAATGATCATTTAAATTTTACATAGGGTGTGGCCAGATGTGATGGCTTATGCCTGTAATTCCAGCACTTTGGGAGGCTGAGGCAGGCAGATCACGAGGTCAGGAGTTCGAGGCCAGCCTGGCCAACATGGTGAAACCCCCGTCCCCACTAAAACTACAAAAATTAGCTGGGCATGGTGGCCAGCGCCTGTAATCCCAGCTACTCGGGAGGCTGAGGCAGGAGAATCGTTTGAACCTGGGAGGCAGAGGTTGCAGTGAGCTGAGATAGTGCCACTGCACTCTAGCCTGCGTGACAGGGTGAGACTCCGTCTCAAAAAACTAAATAAAATTTTTAAAAAATCAAAAATACAAATAAAATAAAGTGCAGTGGTAGCACAATCAGGTCACTGTAACAAAAAAAAATTTTACACAGGAAATCAGAAAAATATATTGTTCTGACTTATCAATGATAATGTATCATTCTGACTTATCAATATTATTGTAGCTTATCATTCCGTTATTTGCCCATAAACAAAAATTATTTTTTGCTGCAGCTTCCTGAAGTGTATTGCTGACAGAAAGCAAAAACAGTAGGTTCAAAGTAGCCAGCTATTTATCCAATAGATACTGAGTGCCTACAACATACGAAGCATAGTAGTAGCACAATTAAAAAGTATGCAATATGACAGTTGGTAATATGCGCTATTTTCTCAGCTTATAGATGGTGTATCATGACATGTCTAAATAGACAAAGAACTTGAGTAAACACAATAACCCTTCAGTTCTAACTTTGGCCAAGTTCTCTGATTTCTGACCAGAGATTAGGTAAACGGTTTTTCCTGTTGAGTCATTTCCACATTGTAAGGTTGCATAGATTATCCAACCTCTCTGCTTCAGACCTTGGCTTACATGTCACTACCTACACAAATGATCTCTAAATACCTCCTATCCAGTGTCTGGGCTAAGTGCCACCCTCAATAATTCAGTGAGGGCCACCTATATATATATATCACCCTAGTCTCATCTTTCATTGCAAGGACACGTGACTTGAAGAGAACAGAATATACATTTGTTTTTTATTAACCACAATATACCCAGTACCTAACACGGTGCCTACCACATTGGATGAGTCTCAAAAATACACTCATCCATTGAAACAGCATTTTTATTTCTAGAAATTCTTCCTAATAATTTAAGAATGTTCAAAATATTTAACCATAAGAATAAAGCAAGGCCAAGCATGGTGGCTTAGGCCGGGAATGGTGGCTCACGCCTGTAATCCTAGCACTTTGGGAGGCCAAGGCGGGCAGATCACCTGAGGTCAGGAGTTCGAGACCAGCCTGCCCAACTTGGCGAAACCCCGTCTCTACTAAAAATACAAAAAATTAGCCGGACATGGTGGCGGGCGCCTGTAATCCCAGCTACTCAGGAGGCTGAGCCAGGAGAATCGCTTGAACCTGGGAGGTGGAGGTTGCAGTGAGCCGAGATCACACCGCTGCACTCCAGCCTGGGCGACAAGAGCAAAACTGTCTCAAAAAATAATAATAATAATTAGCCGGTGTGGTGGCGGACACCTGTAATTCCAGCTACTTGAGAGGCTGAGGCAAGAGAATCGCTTGAACCCAGGAGGCAGAGGATGCAGTGAGCCGAGACTGTGCCTCTGTACTCCAGCCCGGGGAAAGAGAGCGAGACCCTGTCTCAAAAAACAAACATAAAAATAAAGCAAAGCTAGGTTCATGATGGCAAAAAATCAGAATCAAATGGTCATCAATGAAGTGGTTAAAGCTAAAATAATGCAGTCATTAAAAGTGATGTTTTCAACAAACTGCAGGTGGAAATTTTAAAAACTAACAAATGGGTGAGGTGGCTCATATCTGTACTCCAAGCTATGTGGGAGACTGAGGTGGGAGGATCACTTGAGCTCAGGGGTTCAAGGCTGCAGTGAGCTATGATCGCCACAGGACTCCAGCCTGGGCGACAGTGCGAGACCCCATTTCCAAAAAAAGAAAACAGTAATGGTAATAAATGGAAAAAAAAACCTATAGAGACTAAGAAACATATTCACCAACTGCAATATATGGAACTTATGTGAATTCTGATTTGCACGATCTATTTTAAAAATCATATTTGAGACAACCAATTTGAATACTGATTATGTAGTTTTACAGTTTAAGAAGTGTTACGATTTTTTAAACAGTCCTTAACTTTTAGATGTATACATGGAATGATTTGCTGGTGAAAGGTCTAGGATCTGGTTCCAAAAAAAGTCCAGGAAAGGGGAAAAATGGGTAGGAGAATAAATATAAGCCATGAGCTTATAGCTATTTATTTTCTCTACCTGTACATGCTTGAAATTTCCCATAAATTGTAAGTTCTCCCCATCTATTAAGTGAAAGAAGTGGGTAACAGTATGATCCCATTATATAAATGTATGAATACACACACCCAAAGGTCTAAAAGGGTATACACCAAAAAAGTAACAGTATCTCCCTCAGTGCTATCCAGTAGAACTTCCTGTGACAATGTATATATTCTACAATCTCCCCTGTTAAAAACAATAGTCACTAGCCACACGGGGCTATAAAGTTCTTAAAATGTAGCAGTACAACTGAGGAAATGAACTCTGTCTAATTCCAATTAAGTAGCCACATGTAGCTAGTGAGTTCCATTTTAGACAGGCAAGTAAGATAATGGAATTGTGGATGATTCTCTTGCTGCTTTTCTCCACAAGCAAAAAGCTTTGTTTTTGCAATAATTGAAAAATTAAACTGTTTTCACTAAAAATATTTACAGACTATTGATGTGGGTTCTCCACAGAACTATTCTGAAAATGAAATGAAGCTGAATAAAGCAAGTTATATTGAAAAGTTTATGTGTCTGCTTTCAATTAGCTTTTTTTTTTTAAAAGCAAATGCAGGTGATTCACTTCCAGTTTGGTTTTTTCAACCTTCCATTCCTTCAGTCCCAATTCACAGACAAACGTGTGTGTGTCTGTTTACTAAAAGGATAAAATGTGAATGTGTTGCATAGATTAGGAACATTAATGTCAATCATAATGGAAAAAACTTAGAGCAAGCCCCTCCCCCAACCCCCCAAAAAAAAGCCCTTTATCTTTTTGCCAATGAATTAGGGGCCATAACAGCTCTGTGAACAAAGAGAATTATATACTTAAAAGATCCAAATGGATTTCTTGATTGAAGTAATTAGCAAATAGGATGAATGTGGATTTGAAAGGGCTGGGAAGAAATACCTTAAAAATAACTGCTGTTGACAGATATGTTCACAGTGTATTTCACAAGAAAATGTAAATCACCATGAAAGAACTAAGCCAGAGGTGAGATTTTTATTGACTTATTGTAATTTTTGGCATACAAAGTACTTAATCAAGTATATTTACAATTCTTACATAATGTACATTTTAGAATAAAGATAATGTACTTTGCTCCATTTACAATGACAAACTATTGTAAAACTACATTCATGAATTAGATATACAAATCCTCTACATACTAATAAAAAGTAAATGGACTGTTGGTTATACATTCTTTAAAATATACCTTTTCACAGGTAGCAAGAAATAGTACATGTAATAAGTCTTTATGACTGGAATGATCCAGAAATATCACAAAGCATGAGTAAACATATATATAAAACTAGCTCATCATTTCCAAAAGTTAACCTTTAGCCTTTGTGTAAAATAAATGGTGCCAACAATCTTTATAATGTAGCAAGCTTTCCCTGTTTAATATCCAAAAAATGGAGGGTGGGGAGGTTGAAGAAAAATAAGAAAAGTTAGCAAATAAGATAGTGAAAAGACCAATGCAGAGAAAAGTTTATGTAATCAAATCTTGCTTTGTCTCCACATTATCACATTTTAAGTGGATAAATTTATGTAAACAGAAAAAGATGTCCACAAAACCATATCTGTAGATGTCATTTGGAAGCATCAACAAATTTGATAAGTATGTGGTGAATTAAAATTACTTTTATAACGTTTTGCTTTCATTAACGTTTGTTATTGCAAAAATGTAAGATTTTCTACAATTTTGTCTTCAAATCCCAATCTAGCCCTTCAAACTTTTATCCAGGTTCTCCCGAATATTCGGAGTCTTTGTTATCAAAGCACAAGGAAAGCTGGCATTCATTATCAGACTTCGCTGCTTTACAATGATTTCACATCATTTCATTGATACAAATAAAGTGCCTCTGACTGGTGGTCAGTCAGACCTGGGTAATGGTGCCAACTCTGCCACCAGCTAGCAAATCAAGTGACCCCACTCTGTAAAACAAAAGGAGCACCCTAGGATCAAAAAAGTAGACAACTTTGGAACTCTTAGATTAAGATCTCAGAAATCCTACCATGAGAATCCAGTGAGATAAAGTAATGCCAAGTACACTGTAAGTAGCAAAACAGTATACAAAGGGATGTTTCTATATTTTCACCTTGTTTCATTACACTCATTTTAATTGTGAGGAGCCCTGAATCCAAAAAGGGTAGTGACGACTAGTCCAGTGCTCCTTCCACTGTATCATGCAGTTCTAAAGTCATTCTGGACATACAATCTACAAAAATACATCATTTTTCCAGCTCATGTCTGTGGTCCAAAGTGATATTATATACAAGTGTTATCTGACAATATAACAATGATCTGGGAATGTCTGATTGTTCAAAACGGTAGTAAATTTAGTCTTAAACACAATTTCATTTACTGTGACCATACTTAACATGCATAAACTATTTTTAAAATACAAACTTAAATTGGCCAGATTCTGAATGTGTATTTTTTTCTTTTTCAAAATACACTCATGAAGAACCAAAGTTCATATTCCAAATTAAATCTGTACGTCTGGAAAAGTAACCAATCAGAGTTCATTAAAATATACAGTGAAAATCGGTATAAATTAGGCAAACACCATAATCTAATGAATATCAGGAAATTTCTGAGTTTCTAAGGATTGTATTAAAGATAACTTTTTAAAACATTAGAAATCTTAAGCACATAAATGTTATCATGAAGCATTTGCAAATAACTGCTCAATTACTTTTATTCTAGCTCTAACATGAAATTGCATTTTATTAACTCTTCATAGTGCTGCTATTCTTATTTTCATATTAATCTAACTTTCAAGTTAGTAAGCTAATGATAATGAGCTAACAGATTAATAATAAGGAATAAGAAACTAATAATAGCAGATAAGTTATGGAAAGAAAATAAAAGGCCAATCACGTTGACTAATGAAGCCCAAAAGCATGATTAACATTGCTTAAACTATGATTTCTTATAATGCACTGAATAATTCACAGCATAACATAATTCAGATTTGTTACACACCATATAAAAGCTATTAGTTGACATGGCTAAATTCACCTAAGAGCCAACCTACCTTGTAACTATTAATTTAGTTTAAAGCCTTGCTGTTTACTCCATCATTTCTGCCAACTGCAGTCCAAATTGGGTCTCAGCATATTCAAGAAATCAGGCCACAGAAATGTGTATTTGTATTGCTAGCCTCCCTGCAATATTAAAGATTTTGCTTTCTCTGAAGATATTCTGAACCATGATCATCTTTAAGGCACTTCAAATACATTTCTGGCCACTAAATTTAAGCAGATACTAATCACTGCCACATTAACAATTCATCACCGAAGCCACAGGAGGCAAGAGTCTCATAAGGAATTGCCTTCACAACCACAGAGATTCCAGAGGTGATCTGAAAGAAGCACGCGCCAATGGCCAGATCTAAAAGGAAAACTACCTAGACTTCCTCAGATAAAGGTCAGGATCTTTAGGAATTAAAACAGGAAGGGACACTATAAAGGAAAAGTGAGGTTTTCTCTTTTTCTTGAACATACTTCTTTTTTTTGAGCTTCTTGGTCAAATAATTTCAAGGTACACGCTAATAAAAACTACAAATCAGATTTTTGCCTTTAGTGAAGGTGCCTAAAAAGCCAGATGATCTATGACTTTGAGGTGAAACAGCAAAGATAAAGATTTAATGTTCCTGTTATTAATTAAATACAATGCTGTGGAAGTTAGCATTTCCTCAGAAATAATTCACAAATATATTTTTATCCTTATCTAACATATAGTGACTATTACTAAATAAGCGTTACATGCATGCAATTTGGCCAAATTATGGAACCTTTTCTGTAATGTGAACTCATTTCAATATAATTCCTGCTTGGCTAGATTCTGATATGATGTTTAATCAACTTATAAAACTCTAGTGACTGGGAAATGTTAGAAAATTTATCTATAATTGGATCACAAAATTTTTATATATTTTAAAACCTCTTATTTAGAAAGAGTACCAATAATATCATTTACATATAACTTCTAAAAGAAGAATAAACTTAACTGTTGACAACAATGGAAAGGAATCAAAAGGCAAATTAGGGTGGCTCACGCCTGTAATCCCAACACTCTGGGAGGCTGAAGCAGGCTGATCACCTGAGGTCACGAGTTTGAGACCAACCTGGCCAAAATGGTGAAACCTGTCTTTACTAAAAATACAAAAATTAGCTGGGCATGGTGGCAGGTGCCTGTAGTCCCAGCTACTCGGGAGGCTGAGGCAGGAGAATTGCCTGAATCCAGGAGGAGGAGGCTGCAGTGAGCTGAGATCGTGCCACTGCACTCCAGCCTGGGTGACAGAGCAAGACACCATCTCAAAAAAAAAAAAAAAAAAAAGCAAATTAATTATTTTATACTTGTAAGACATTTCAAAGATGGAATCAGACTAATCTGTAGCATATAAATGTTAATATGTTTATTCATAATATTTTGGAATTCAGGGGTCTGTGAATCAGCTATATACACGATATAATTTAAAAGAATGTACACTGTGTACAAGTACACAAAATAGATGTAGAAAAAAATAAACAGAAATTTATTGCTATATATTTTAGTATTAACTAAGAATAAGTGGGGTTCTTTTTCTCCTTTGTACAGAGATTTTTCTTTCACTAGGAGCAACAGCAAAACTGTATCTTTAAAAGGACAAATTTCAAATATAAAAATGGCCTACATGATTTTATAAATTGATTTTTCCTTTAAAGTTTTGATGAAAGCATAATTTTGCGACATTCAAGTAACCTGTAAGACGCAGTTTTATTCCATCGATACATCTGTCAAGGTTTTAGGGAATCAACCCAACAATGAAGAACTACACATTTTGAACTGGGTTTTTTTTCTGTGATTAAAAAAAAAAAAAGAGCTTCTTTTTGCTGCATAAAATAAATCTAAAGGACTGAATTATGGTCTACCTGTACAGCCATTACACATACATACATTAAAGTACTGGACAATAACCTGTCATCTAAGAAGTATAACCGCATTTATGAACAAATGGGGAAAACACATTCTCTAGTTCTAATAAATCATATATTATGTGTATGAAAGCTAGGTTACCAAAAACACATAAACACACACACCTATTTCTGAACCACCAAAAATCATCAGGGAAGCTAAAGAAAAAACATATTCTTGAGGCAGGCAGGACAGTTGGCTCCCACTTGATGAACACATGCTTGACTGAATGATCCTGGGCAAGACGCACGGAGGAAAAAAATCAATGCTACCACCCATTGGCAAAAGAATCACTTTTGTCTAACCTCCTATCATCTTCTAACCTAGAGATGGCCTAAATCTAGACTGAACTTTTATCTACAGAGCCCTTTAAATAGGCTTTTTTAATAAAAGAGGTCCTAAACTAGGTTCCTCTCCAATTACTAGATAACTATATTTTAATTTATAAATAAATGAATGGGTACCTTTTTTTACAAGCCATTCAATATCTACCAAAATTAAGTAGAATTAAAGCAGTAAAAAATTGTGAATTTTTAGCTGTATACATTAGGGGGTCACCAGATTTCATATTTTCCCATTTTTAAAAAAATTCAGAATTTCTGTGAATCTTGCTGGAAACGATTTAGTTTCTCTGGATTATTGGATGCCATTTGGGAAAAATCACGAAATATGTCCTGGTAAGTTTCATCACCTGCGTGAAATAAAATAAAGACACTTTAAACATTTACACAAGTATTAATCAAACAACATTCACATTTATTACTAGTACTATTTTATAATTCATTACATTAAAATTTTGTTCACATGAGCATTTTTGGAAAAAAAGGAGCAACTAAAAATAAATGCTGAAAAATTATGTAATGAAAGAAAAAAAAACACTATACCTGAAAAAAGCACCTCAGATGCAGCCACAGAAGAAAGCTCAGAGTTAGAAAAGAGCAAAGATGCAAGTGTTTTAAAGCAATGTAAAGAAATACGTTTATTAACACATGAAGGGGAAGAAAAGTCATTCTAAATGAGGTGTAGTAAATGAGACCTTCTTTAAATAAATATTTCCCTTAATAAAGGCCAAAAGGAATGACTAAAACCAAATACTAATGTTTTGGATGGATGCAAGTTATTAACAAGACAAACTGATAATCAGATAGGGAAAAATAATACTATCTTTTAATTAAAAGCAATTTTAAAAAGTAATTTTTTACTTAAACTTTAATGCATAATTAAAACTAATGCACCTAATCCACTGCTTACTCAACTCATAAAATGAGAATCTAGCCGGGTGCAGTGCCTCACGCCTATAACCCCAACACTGGGAGGCTGGGCTGGGGGAAGGGAGAATTGGTTGAGACCAGGAGTTCAAGACCAGTCTGGGCAACATAGCGAGACTACATCTCTGTAAAAATTAACAACAAAATCCTAGAAAATGGCTTTAAGGCCAGGCGTGGTGGCTCATGCCTGGAATCCCAGCACTTTGGGAGGCTGAGGCGGGCAGATCACCTGAGGTCAGGAGTTTGAGACCAGCCCGGCCAACATGATGAAACCCCGTCTCTACTAAAAATACAAAAACTAGCCAGGCATGGTGGTGAGCACCTGTAATCCCAGCTACTCGGGAGGCTGAGGCAGGAGAACTGCTTGAACCCGGGAGGTGGAGGTTGCAGTGAGCTGAGATCGCGCCACTGCACTCCAGCCTGGGCAACAGAGCAAGACTCTGTTTCAGTAAAAAATTAAAAAAAATTTAAAAAAAGAAAAGAAAATGGCTTTAAAATCAGTTTTGCATTTAA
Organism: Pongo pygmaeus; assembly: GCF_028885625.2. NCBI lineage: Eukaryota > Metazoa > Chordata > Mammalia > Primates > Hominidae > Pongo > Pongo pygmaeus. Next base: position 204,529,434 of record NC_085930.1, read on the forward strand.
AAGTTGGGTTTGTTTTTGTTTTACTGCACATCATATGAGCAAGAATGCTATGACTAAATGCAAATACCAAGGACATCTGTTAAATTAGAAAAATAAATGTGTGTATGTACAAATATGTTTGTCGAGAAATAGATACTGATATTATAGCTGACTGAATACCATTTTTCTTGTCATGAGAAACTAAATATACACACACATACAGATCAATCCCTCAGACAAAGGAATCTTATTTTCAAGATAAATCATTGATCATGAATGCTTTCTGCTAAACATTAGCCTTATACAATGCTTGGCATAAAATTCTGTTCTCAAGATTTCAACCATAAAATACTGTTTTTGATTATTATTGTTGTAACATTTTAAAATTATCTCCTATAAGATACCTTGCATCCATCTTATAACACACTCATTGCTACAGATGTTGTTAATAGTGCAGTAAGTTTTGTCAGTTTTTAAAAAGTGAGATTTTTGAGGCAAGAGATGTCATACCAAAAGCTAGAGAATTAGAAAAAAGTTGAGGATAGGAATAAAGATCTAGTAAAAAGGTCTAACAGCATAAGCCAAGATTTTGAATTAAAAAATTTTAATACTTTTGGCCCGGCCGGGTGGCTCACGCCGGTAATCCCAGCAGTTTGAGAGGCTGAGACCGGCGGATCACGAGGTGAGGAGATTGAGACCATCCTGGCTAAAACGGTGAAACCCCGTCTCTATTAAAAATACAAAAAATTAGCCGGGCGTGGTGGCGGGCGCCTGTAGTCCCAGCTACTCGGGAGGCTGAGGCAGGAGAATGGCGTGAACCCAGGAGGCAGAGCTTGCAGTGAGCCGAGATCGCGCCACTGCACTCCAGCCTGGGCAACAGAGCGAGACTCCGCCTCCAAAAAAGAAAAAAAAGAAAATAAATCTAATACTTTTTAGTCACTTTTTGTATTTAGTCTAGGTAAAAAGCAACTTATTAACATCTCTACATAGTTTTCATTTAGCCCTGGAAATTTATTCCCGACCTGAATCAATCGATTAAACCTAATCAGTCTACTTTAAAAAGAAAAAAACAGTAAGAAGAGATTATTAACAGGTGGCTGAGAGTAACATCTAACTCATATTGACATGACTAAAATAAAAGGTTGATACGTTGGAACAGCTGGCTGGTAAGACAATCCAATTATACTCATGATTTCATAAAAGTTTACTTCCACATCAAAAGACAAACATTGCTATTCTCATTTTAACCATTCTAAAAGATAGAAAATAAATAAAGAGAGCAACATTAAATAGCAACAAACCATATAAAATATTTTTTCTAATTTTTAGATGTTGAATTAAAATATGTAAAATATTTATTGTAAACATTATAAATATTTTTAAAAGACTATTTAAACTGGATAGTCTGAAATTTTCCTTTCCAAGAAAGTGTAAAGTGCAGATTATAATACAAAAATACCACAAAGATTTTACCATTCAACACTAGAAGTAACTTAAAAGGCACACATTATACATTCAAGAAGAAATAGGAAGAAGGGTCTAGCAGACGTTAATACCAAATAGTCTACAGGTAGCACCAGATGAGCACTTTTAAGTATTACAACAGTACAATGGCAATATATGGCTTCTACTATTAGCAATGCATATTTTGTATAACAAGCTATGGAATTTTTTAAATGGTTTCTCCGTTTTTGTTTTTAAATCATCTAGTACCTATTACACAAGTATATTTTAGTAGAACCATTGTACCATGCAAAACAAATTATAAGACTCAATTAAATGCTTCCTTGAATGAAAGTGTTGGTGCTATAATAATCATTGGCTTCACTGACTGAATACATTTAAAAAGCGTAAATATAATACAAAAGGAAGTTGCCACCTTCACATACACACACAAAACTTTTTGTTAACATTTAGTTTCTAACAAAACATTAATTAATGCACTGTTAATGTACTACCTTTCTTAGATCTCAAAATGTGTTGTCAAAAGCAAATGTTACAAGAACAATAGTGACCAAGATATTTAATACAGCTAACACAAATTGAACTTCAATGTGATTTTTTAATACTTAAATATAATTTTGATTACTTAGAATTTTTCCCAAGGCAAATATAATTTGTCTACATTGGAACACATAAACAACAACCCAGAATATGCTGCCATGGAATGTTCCCAGAAATACACTTAACAGTTTATTATAAATGGTAAACAACTCATCACTCAACATTTATAATACTAAGCATATTCTTGAAACTTAAGCACATTCTATTTCCCTTCAGACAGTTAACTTTTCTATGTGCCTGGACAGCTCTGAGTTTTTAAAATGCAGACTGCTGTGTTTCCACTGACAGTTTAAATTCATTTTTAATTTTTGGTATTCGGAATATCTACCACAACTGCAGTTACGATGATTGAAGAGTTTGCTAATTTTGCTCTTGAAATGTTCTCCCCTCACAGGGACAGCAGCACGTGAGACCCACCCCCAGCTCATCATATGCACGACCTTACCCCTTCTGGGTGGGTAACAGCTTCCTTTCATAATTACTTAGATCAGCGATTCCCAACTTGTGCTTGCTACATACTCACATAACCAGTAGTGGGTCCCTAAAGCAGTGATGATTCTCAACTGGCTGAGAACCTGCCAACGATCAAGAAGAGTCACAGAGCCAGAGACTGTGGGAACCACCAAACCGGTTTCCAATAACTGAGAGAAGAGTGTGCTGTTTCCCTCACCCACCCATGTCTCCTAAGGGCTACAGGGACTGCCAAAGAGAGACACACCTTCTTTTGAAAAAAACGTGTGCTCTCACATCACCCCACGCAAGAAACAGGGAGTCCCAGGTCCCTAGGGTTGTACAGATAGGAAGTTCACAAGTGGGGTTTCCTAGAAATAAATCAGTGATTGCCAAAGATTACATTTGAATCTTTTAAAGGATAAGAGCTCTTCATTATCAAAAGATTAAAAATACCTGCATTTAAGTTACCCAGAGTTCTGAGGTTTTCATTCTATTGCTAAGAAAACCAAAAAAGGATCCCAATAAAACAAGCAACCAAAGCATTTGATAGAAAAATGTACAGTGCTAAGCAGAGGAAAAACAAACAGCTGCTGCCTGAGCCAAACATACCTGTCTCATAAATGAAAAGAACAGAAACCGAAGAGCAATTGCTATATGCCATTTCACCATGTCCCCTGTCTAAGCATAAAATCATCCTGCTTTAAATATTAGGCCCTCTGAATGAGTTAAAAATCTAACCCTTCTCAAGATGATCCTCAAATAAATCAGAAAAATCTCAATTTTATTCTGATATACTATTTCCAGAATTCCGGTCTATTTTTTAACCTCTAAACTAAAATGTGAGAATGGTAAGAGAGCTTGTTTTAAAATGAGGCTTTTTTTTTTCAAGTTTTCATTAAAATAAATCGGAAAAATCTTTTCTATACATTTTAAGTTTATGTATATATAAACTAAAAAATGACAGTGAAAGACATTTGAATGCTCCTAAATGATGGCGGCAGAAACCCAAGCAATTTGGGTGGAACTAGAAGTGGCAAGAACTTAGAGGCCCTCTCCTTTCAAGCTTCCCAACTCCAGAGAAGAGTCGACCACTGACCACCTGGCTAATCAGCTGGGTGAACTTCATCAGCAGACACCGTAAGGAAAGAGCAGCTAACCAAACAATGAAGTTAAAAATTTCAGGGGGAAAATAATTGTTTAACTTAAAATCTTGAGGTTCACTCTTCTCTCACAAATATCAGGTCATATTCTTTAAACAATTTCTATTTTAAAGTGCTTAAACACAAAGGCCTCAAAAATGGCCTAGTAATACTATCAGTTAAGAATATCTGTTATAAAATTATAACTTATTTAAAATCTAACATTCAAGTTTAAAACAAATGGGTGAAATCCAGAATTAATGCTAGAGCTTCACCCTTAATCAGCACTCTTACATCTTGGAACATCATGAGCCGCCTAGTATTGTATGATCCATAGGATTAAAGTGGGACACCCTAGATTAGAAATATCTAGCTGAAGTGCCTCTATTCTTAACATTCTTACTTGTTCCATATTAAATTAGGCCAAAAATAAGCAGTAGTAAATACGGTCCTCTGAGGAAAGAATGGCCTCACATTAACTATATATTAATCTCGTTAAAATAAATGGCTGAAGTACAGAAATTTCAAAATGTATTTAAACAGGAAGAAGAGATGATATTACCAGGTCACTTTAAAAATAATGTATCAATATTCATTTTTAAAAAACCAAACCTACTCATTGCAAACTGAATATTCTCAAGTATTTTAGTCATGAATTCATGAAATTTTTTACTAATGTGTATATAAATTTAAAACAGACAGATGAGTAATTCATATACTCAAATTCATGAAACAAGAGAACCAATAATTACTCTCTTCTTTGTGAAGAACGTCTAATCAACGTGTTCTTCAAAGAGAAGAATCTGATATTTCTTCCTTGACATCTTGATTCAAAGGTGAAAATTACTCAAAATGAAACTTGAGGTGATCATGAATTGAAATTTCTCAAGTAGAATAAATCTACTTTGCCATCAGGTGCAAAAAGTATTTTTCTAAATACTTCCGCTTATCTAAGAGATAATGCACAACTGCCTGGAGGCAAAGCTTTAGCTTTAGATAAAATGAGACCTTTGCCCTCAGCCTTTCAAACTAGCTCCACTCATATCATGGACTTCTCCACCTGGTGAATTTGCATTTTAAATCTTCAACTCATTTTTAGATTGTAGTACAAAACTCATCAGTAAACTTTTTCTTGGTATTTTCCATACTGGCTTTTTATATGCCAGACACATGGTGATTTTTTTTTTTTCCCTGAACGTAATTTAATAGAAATTCCCTGAATAACAAAAAGAAAACAATTTTGTTATATTCACTTGACAGCTAAAAAGAATTCCAAAAAGAAAACAACTATTTTGCTGCTGTAAGTATATAAAGAATATTTTTACCATTCCATTCACTTCACTGGAATGTATATGGAAGACATCCGTACAGCAAATAAAGAAGTCAGCAGCCAGAGTGAAATAGAGCAAGTCAATGTGTACTGTCATAGGAAGAGTTACGAATTTTTAAAGGCCCGGGATTAGCCACCCAAGGATTCAGTTAAGTACAGTACAAAGCTAACAACTCACAATTTACAAGTAGGTTATAAAAACTCTATAGTATCACATTAGTTTGCTAAAGAACTATGAATCTTCCAGTTGTAAACTGATAAATTCCTGAATGCATTTCTTATACTGCATTTCAGTATGGTTATTAGTAGAATATTGACCTGGCTGTCCATAAAGTCCTTCTGATTCCCGCATCTCTTCATTCATTCTTGCTAAACGTAACCTAAAAATAAATAAAATAGTGTTTTAGATGACATTATACAATATAAATGTCACAAATAAAGCCTATAAACAGGTAATACATGTACTAATGTAATTGTGTTTTATTTGCCATTAAAATAATCTGGCTTTTAGTTTATCAAACCCAGCAATCTGAGGTACAAAGATAACTATCTCACCTTCATACAATTTTCATGAAAAAGGACAATAAAAATCTTCCGACAACTGCATTTTAGCTGTACTGCAGCAGCATCCCTGCAATACCTCTAGTGGCTTGCTTCCTCCAGATGCCTGACAATTCCTGGCTCTAACAGCAACCTGTCAAATTTTAACTGCCAACTGCTGAAATTATTGCTTCTGTAGTGCAGAAGTGAGAACCTGTCATAAGTTCACTCTGGCTCACTCTGAAGTGAGGTAGTTTCAGACATATAAACAGCATGTGTCGCCTCTAAATACTGGGAATATATTTTGATATACAAACATTATAATAAATGACTATAGGTTACCAAGAATTTCCCAACATTACCATATTGCTTATACATTCTTTTTAGGTTATTCATCTTGGCAGCAGATGACATGTAGCGCTAGATTAAGAAGCTAAGTATTTCCTTTAAGCAACATTTTAAAATAGGCAAATATTGTGTTTGGTACCCCTCTCCTACTCTGTACCTCTCGTCTGTCCTTCTGGGCCACCAAATTTCCACTGCCTTCTCAGACCTCCATCACCCTCTTCTGAAATGTTCTCTCTGGCAACTGCAGCGTGTGACATGAACTTTTCCTATCTTCAAAGTTCCACAATTCCCTTTATCTTCTCTCTCAACCACTGTATTAACAACAGTTCCACAAATCTTCCTTTGGCATTTGCGTTTTCACAGAGGATGCTTACTTACAAAATTTCTTAAGTGAAACTGAAGCACTCACACAAAGTAAAACAAGAAAATTAAGACGATTTGAGAACAGATTATTTTTAAGGGAAGGGTCCACTGCTATATAGGTATTGCCTGGGAAGCTGCCTGCAGAGTTTGTTTCTCTATATCATTCCTATCTTTTAATAACTTATCTTTCTCCTACTGTAAATCTGTAATGATTTAAGAGTTCTACACTTTCCTGCAATAGCCTCCATAATAACAGTAACCCCTCCTATGGGGAAAAGGTCTAAGAAAGTATATTTTGCTGTTTTGTTATTTTATTTGGCAGAGGGGTGACATATGAGAAGTCAAGAATTCTCAGTAGGAGCTCAGGAGTGTGGATGGATCTATTTCTTCTCCAATGATGGGGGATAAGCAATTATGGGCTTCATTTAGCCCAGGATAAAAAGAATAAGTGACAATACAAAATACGCTTGAGATTTCCTACATAATAAGGTATAGGTGACGATTAATTTTCTGAATTCCATGTGTAATAAACTACTTTGATCTGAGATGTAAATCAAGACCTCAAAATTATTTAAAAGATCACATTAAATTTTATTCAAACATTCAAAAGCATGCATTTTAATCTTAAAATTAATCAAGTATTCACATAAATAATTTTTTTTTGTTTTGTTTTGCGACAGGGTCTCATTCGTCCTCCCAAGTAGCTACGACTACAAGCATGTGCCACCATACCCAGCTAATTTTTAATTTTTTGTAGAGACAGGGTCTCACTATGTTGCCCAGGCTTTTCTCCAGCCTCTGGGCTCAAGCAGCCCTCCCACCTCAATCTCCTGAGTAGCTTGGATTATGGGTGGGAGCACCTAGCTTTATGTGAATAATTATTTTTAAAAACAAGCACCAATTCCTACCACTGCCCAAAGGTAATGGAACTTCACAAATTACTAATATCAATGCAACTATCCTGCCTACAGAATTAGAGAATCCTCTAATTCTCGAGGTAGTAGAATAATTATCTGTTACTCTAACAATCCCAGCCTCTGCCCTAGTACTATACGAAGAGATAAACCATTTTAGCCGGGCGCAGTGACTCATGCCTGTAATCCCAGCACTTTGGGAGGGTGAGGCAGGTGGATCACCTGAGGTCAGGAGTTTAAGACCAGCCTGACCAATATGGAGAAACCCCATCTACTAAAAATACAAAATTAGCCAGGCATGGTGGCGCATGCCTGCAATCCCAGCTAGTCAGGAGGCTGAGGAGGGAGAATCGCTTGAACCCGGGAGGCAGAGGTTGCTGAGCTGAGATCGTGCCCTTGCACTCCAGCCTGGGCAACAAGAGCAAAACTCTGTCTCCAAAAAAAAAAAAACAAAAACAAAACAAAGCATTTTAAAGAAGTCACTGGTTTTCTGTTTCTGCATCAGGCAGTACAGCATAAATGGCTAAGAACATGGGTTTTAGGGCCACAATTCCTGGTTTCAAATCCCAGCTCCATCACTTACTAACATCTCAAATTATCTATGGCTTGGCTTCTTTTTCTATAAAATGAAGACAATATTAACAATATCTTCCTCATAGAGTTGTTGTGAGAACCAAATAAGTTCATGCATTTAAAGTGTTTAATACATTTAATGTGCTTAGAGAAGTACATGGCACAAAGTAAATACCAACCAACTTCAAAGTTCACACAATGCACGACGCTGTGTTAACACTTTGTGCAAGTACAGTTGGCTGTCCTTCTCTGTGGGTTCAACCAATCACCAATGGAAAATATTCAGGGGAAAAAAGGCAATAAAAAATAACCATACAACAATTTTAAAATACAAATAATCGGCCAGGTGCGGTGGCTCACACCTGTAATCCCAGCACTTTGGGAGGCCAAGGCGGGTGGATCACCTGAGGTCAGGAGTTCAAGACCAGCCTGGCCAACATGGTGAAACCCCATCTCTACTAAAAATACAAAAATTAGCAGGTTGTGGTGGATCACGCCTGTAATCCCAGCTACTAGGGAGGCTGAGGCAGGAGAATCGCTTGAATCTGGGAGGTGGAGGTTGCAGGGAGCCAGTGCACTCCAATCTGGGCAACAGAGTGAGAGTCGGTCTCAAAAATAAATAAATAAATACAAATACAAAACACTATAGTACAACAACTACATAGACAGCACGTCCATTGTATTAGGTATAATAAGTAGAGATGATTTAAAGTATATGGGAGGAGGTACGTAAGTTATATGTAAATACATACCATTTTATATAAGGGACATGAGCATATGTGGATGATGGTATCCACAGAGTCCTGGAACCAATTCACTGTGGATAACCGAGGGACAACTGTAATTCACTGTATGGAAATAGTCAAGTAAAAAGGAAGTACTTACAAGGTGACTATATCAGCATTGGCTGCTTCCACAGCTATGCTCAAAGGATCTTTCCCTTCTTCATCAGTGGCATGTTGATTGGCACCTCGTTTTAGGAATAAACATACCTGCCTGTTTAAGAAAACAGCATTTTTGAGATATTGTCGATAAGAAAAAAAGAATCAGTATTCATCTTAAAAAAAAAAAAAAGCACTACTTAAGTAACATTTTCATTAGGAAATTCTTGATTCATTCTACAAATATTAATTGAACACTAACTCTACTAATAAAAACTTACCAAGATCAACATTTCACAAGTCTCGAGGTATTTTTGCATACATTATCTTATTTAATCTGGTGCTATATAGATAACATGGTGGATATATAAGTTGTGGTCCCTACCCTCAAAGAATATCATAAAAAGGCCAGGCGTGGTGGCTCACGCCTGTAATCCCAGCACTTTGGGAGGCCAAGGCGGGCGGATCACGAGGTCAGGAGATCGAGATCATCCTGGCTAACAAGGTGAAACCCCATCTCTACTAAAAATACAAAAAAAAAAACATAGCCGGGTGTGGTGGTGGACGCCTGTAGTCCCAGCTACACAGGAGGCTGAGGCGGGAGAATGGCGTGAACCCGGGAGGCGGAGCTTGCAGTGAGTCGAGATCGCACCACTGCACTCCAGCCTGGGCGAAAGTGAGACTCCGTTTCAAAAAAAAGAATATCATAAAAACATGTGCACAGGTATCTATAAACCTAAATGAAAAAAAGATCACTCAAGGTCATTATTTGAAAATGAAGAAAGCCAAGGCAATGTAAACTTCATAATAATGATAATACAACAGCAAAGAATGGGAAGTAATCTGCTTGCTGTACTTGCAAATATTCATTACTTGAATAAACTGAAAAACAATTTAAAATATGAAAGAATGACTAAATGGGGTCTATGAAATAAAATGGAAAGAATTTTGACAGTTTAAGAAGAAAATAATGGCTGGGCAAGATAAGCACCTGTAATCTCAGCTACTCAGAAGGCAGAGGCAGGGGAAATCACTTGAGGTCAGAAGTTCAAGACCAGCCTGAGCAACATAGCAAAATGTCTCTAAAAAAAATTTAAAAATTAGCCAGGAGTGGCAGGGCATGCCTGTAGTCCCAGCCACTTGGGAGCTGAGGCATGAAGATCCTGAGCCCCAGAATTCAAGGCTGTAGTGAGCTATGAATGTGCCTATGAACAGTCACCACACTCCAACCTGAGCAACATAGTGAGACTCTCATCTCTTAAAAAAAAAGAAGAAAATACAAAGGATGAGTTAAGTACTACCTTAAATACTACCTTTTTTAAGTGTGGAAAGTTTAAACAATGAAGTTATCTGACTGAATCTCTTTGCTGATAGAAGAAAACAAGCCATGATAAAAATAGCCAGACATGGCCAGGCGCGGTGGCTCATGCCTGTTAATCCCAGCATTTTGGGAGGCCAAGGCAGATGGATCACCTGAGGTCAGGAGTTCAAGACCAGCCTGGCCAACATGATGAAACCTCATCTCTACTAAAAATACAAAAAAATTAGCCAGGCGTGGTGGTGCACACCTATAATCCCAGCTACTCAGGGGGCTAAGGCAGGAGAATCGCTTGAATCCAGGAGGCAGAGGTTGCAGTGAGCTGAGATCGTGCTACTGCACTCCAGCCCGGGTGACAGAGCAAGACTTTATCTCAAAATAAATAAATAAATAAATAAAAATAGCCAGACACAGTGGCTCATGCCTATAACCCAAGCTACTAGGGGAGGATCGCTTGAGCCTAGGAGTTCAAGGCTGTAGTGAGCTATGATTGCACCACTGCACTCCTGCCTGGGCAACGGGGCGAGGCCCTGTCTTTAAATAAATGAAGATGCTATTTTAAAAATATTTTAAAATAAGAGCTTCTTGCTTATCTGCCACATAATAATCGGATACCCTGAGATGTCTTATTAAGAAACAAGCGTTTAAGACACAAATTTTTCACATAAAGCCAACATTTTCTTTCATTTATACTTCCTAATAATAGAAAGTCAATTTTCAAGGCTTTACTGTTCTGTGAATCTTACTATCACTCCAGAAGACACAATATCAATAACCCAAAGTAAGAATTTAGTTTAGAATTTGACTTTAGCTACCCTGTGGAAAAACTAAAAATTATAAAGTCATCAAATTATCTTTAAATAGGTTATGTGTATGCATGCTATGGAAATAATGTATATGTACATACATACATAAACACAAATATAGGCTTAAGTTGTCTGACAAAATCACCACAATTTTAATAACAGAGAAAGTTAAGTACTAAAACTGATCTATTTAATGACAAGTTAAGGTCAAAGTAAGCCTTGAAATTTTCGTATCTGAAAACCAATAGTAGCTTTTTCTGAAAGAGATTTTTTTAACTTTCAAATTCCATCATGACAAAATAAGTCATGGAACACATCTGTTTACAAACACTACCTGAAAACTTTAACCTGAGAAAAACTAAAACATTAATTCAAAATAATTTTTCAAATAAAGTCTCCTTAAATATTAAAGCACTGCAGTTACCCTGTGTGCCCTAAGACGGTGGCATGGTGCAATGGTCCCCGCCCTTGCACATCTCTTTGGTTGACATTAGCACCATTCTGTAGGAGGAACTCACACGTCACCAAAGAGCCCTTAAAGGAAAAAAGAGGATAACTATAGACAAAAGCAAATAACAAGAAACTACAATACATTTCTTTTTAAAAACAATTGGTTTTCTTTACTCAAATAGCATTTCCATTTCCTTCTCTCCAAAGAAAAAATATCGCTCAGCCAAGGCAGAGAAATTATAAATTATATTATTTTCTTCCCAAGAACTAATTCTAATAGAGATTCATTTGCAGTTTGTGAAACTAGCAAAACACACTATATACTTTCATTATCAGAATTCTCTTCCACTGCAAAAAAACTTCAAACAATTGAAGTGGTGCTCAGAAACCACTACTATTAATAGAACAGAGGTTCCTTCTATTTTCTAACCCATCTCTTGAAGCAAAGATAATACTAAAGCCAGTTCAGAACTTATTATGATTTGTTTAAATATTTGATTGCTACTGAAAATGTCATTGTATAAACGCATACCCCTAACACAGCCTGAATAAGTGGTGTCGCTTTGTTTTCCTCTGAATTGGCCCAGTTCACGTCTGCGCCATGAGCCAAAGCCTCAGCCATTTTAGGAAGGTTTTTTTCATATGACGCCCTATAAAGCTGAAGTCCTGGATTAAGATGTTTCGAGTCAAGAAACATAGAAGAATCTTGCCTTTCTCCTTCTGAAAAGCAAACACATACACATCAATAAAAATGAGCTCTTGGCAGAAAAAGAAAAAATTATTTAATAGGTAGAGTTTCAGTTTTGCAAGATAAAAAGAGTTCTGTGGATGAATGGCAGTAATGGTAGCACACTAATGGGAATATACTTAATGCCACTAAACTGTACACTTAAAAATGGTTAAGATGGGCCAGGCACGGTGGCTCACGCCTGCAATCCCAGCACTTTGGGAGGCCAAGGCGGGTGGATCACTTGAGGTCAGGAGTTCCAAACTAGCCTGGCCAACATGGTGAAACCTCGTCTTTACTAAAAATATAAAAATTAGCCAGGCGTGGTAGCAGGCATCTGTAATCCCATCTACCTGGGAGACTGTGGCAGGAGAATCGCTTGAACCCAGGAGGCAGAGGATGCAGTGAGCTGAGATTGCACCACTGCACTCCAGCCTGGGCAATAGAGCGAGACTCAGCCTCAAAAAAAAAAAAAGTTAAGATGATAAATTTTATGTGCATTTTATCGCAATTTTTAAAAAATCAAGCTATGACATAAGAAACCATTAATCTATCATAATGAGCTTATGGGAGATTTTCACATAGATATTCCCCAACATTCAACCTTCTCCTATAAAGACAATCACTGACATGCCAGGCCTTTGTTCTTGCCAGTATCCAAGGGATAGGTTAATTACTCTGTACTAGATTAAAATTGAGAATATTCCTAAATGTTGGGACTTAAGAAGCAGCAAGAATCCATAAAAACTTTTACTACTAGACCAAACCTCACTTCATTCCTAGGATGGTCCAATACCATCCCAATTTGCACTACAAGCACTTCAAATAATTTGAAGAGTGCTGACTCCCCTGAGTACTCTGCAGGACCAAAATCACTGAAATCGTGCAGGAAGGGACAAGGGTATAAAGCACAAGTCAAAAGAAAAATCTAATGGGGAGGGAGTTGCTGATCTCTTTCTCCTGACAGGACAGCCACAAGGAAAGATAAAGGATAATAAGACACACAGTTCATGTGGATTAAAAATTATCCTTGGCAATTGGTACGGCACTTTTAGCACATACCATTAGGCTTGGAAGAATGTACAACTAAGGATCAGGTGTGCTGGCTGACGCCTATAATCCCAGCACTTTTGGAGGCTGAGGCAGGGGGATCACTTGAGGTCAGGAGTTCAAGACCAGCCTGGCCAACATGGTGAAACCCTATCTCTACTAAAAATACAAAAATTAGCTGGGCATGGTGACATACACCTGTAACCCAGCTACTTGGGAGGCTGAGTGGGAGAACTGCATGAACCCAGAAGGTGGAGGCTGCAGTGAGCCAAGATCTTGCCATTGCACTCCAGCCTGGACAACAGAGCGAGACTCAAAATAAAAAATAAAATGTAGGCCAGGCTCAGTGGCTCACGCCTGTAATCCCAGCACTTTGGGAGGCCAAGGCAGGCAGATCACGAGGTCAGGAGATCAAGACCATCCTGGCTAACACGGTGAAACCCCGTCTCTACTAAAAATACAAAAAAAAAAAAAATTAGCCACGCATGGTGGTGGGCATCTGTAGTCCCAGCTACTCGGGAGGCTGAGGCAGGAGAATGGCGTGAAACCGGAAGGCGGGCCTTGCAGTAAGCGAAGATCGCACCACTGTACTCCATCCTGGGTGACAGAGCAAGACTCCATCTCAAAATAAATAAATAAAAAATTTAAAAAGTATAAACAATATATAACTAGGACAGAATTTCCAAATATGAAGAAATCGCTGCTTTCTCATTTAAGAGTATTACTCCTCCCCTAGTTGCCTTCTAAAAGACTAACCCCTTCATTTAAAATATTTAATCAAGAGTAGGGCCGGGCGCGGTGGCTCAAATCCCAGCACTTTGAGAGGCCAAGGCGGGTGGATCACAAGGTCAGGAGTTCGAGACCAGCCTGGCCAATGTGGTGAAACCCCGTCCCTACTAAAAACACAAAAATTTGCTGGGCGTGGTGGCGGGCACCTGTAATCCCAGCTACTCGGGAGGCTGAGGCAGGAGAATCACTTGAAACTGGAAGGTGGAGGTTGCAGTGAGCCAAGATCGTACTGCTGCACTCCAGCCTGAGCAGTAAGAGTGAAACTCCATCTCAAAAAAAAAAAAATACATACATATATATATATATGTATGTATGTATTTTTTTTTTAATCAAAAGTAGACATTTACCACATGCATTTTCCAGCAAACAAAACCAATTAACATTGAGTTTCATTAGAACTCACCAGGCTCATATAAACTATTGGCTGACACTGTGGAGGGTAAAGATTCTCTTCCATCATCAGAGCTCTGCTGAATTCCACTGTCATTACTTTTGACTGTTTTAAAGAAAAATTAACTAGTGATTAAAGTTCATGCCATTTAGAAAACAATCTCCCACAAACAAGGTTTTAAAATGAGCTCTTACACATCAACATGAACTCAGGCACCACAAGGAGAATGCATTTAATAATTTTAACCCTTTTGAACACTTAGCTTATCGAGATATAAATCAATCACAAAACCTGAAAATAAACTTATTTTCAGAGTTGTAACACATCTCATTACTCCATAATATGTCAGGGGTAGTAAAGAGCTTAATTTATCGTATGACTGTAAGTAACGTGTAATTCTGAGACAATGGGTAACATCTAGAGAAATGGCCACACCGCACAATGACCACTGGCACAGATTTGGAATGCTCCACAAGAGTCGTACTTACTACTACGCAGTTTTGAAGAAGTATCAAAGTAGGAGAAGAGTGAATCTAGCTCATCAGGACAAAACAGAGACTCCCGCCTGGCCTCGTCGCTATTTACAGCAGCCACTGGGGACATGCAAGTTACCAAAGCACAAAGCAGGCCGTAAGAAGGGAAAGGGCAGGAGAAAACGTTACTGGGAAAAAATTTAGGAGGAAAAAATAGGAAGGAAATCAGGTAGTTAATCAGATACGTAGGGCTTTTGAAGTGTCAGGTTTATAATTCCCATCTCCCCTTGCATTTTAAGCAGTTTTATTCCTTAAAATATACACATTACCTAGAAAGGTGAAATAGTATGGCATTGTTTAAAGTTAACTATTTTAAAGACACAGAAATTCAGTTTTTCTTAGAATATGTAGAAGGGAACAGGTTTTCAACATTAAAAAAATGACAATGGCTATTAGTTCAGGGATTATAAAAGTGATATGAGCTTAAGAAAATAGCTATAGACACAGTAAGAAAGTTTGCAATACCTGAACTTTGGGCAGATGCTCTGACTTGGTCCCCTGGCCCAAATTTAGAAATGCTCAGCCTCTTTTCTTCAGAACTTTTAGAGACAAACTTTTTTTGCTGCTCAGGAGGTGATAATGATATAGAATATTTATCCACAAATTTCCTCTCCACATACTTTGCTCTGATATATGCCTCCTTCTCCTGTCTGATAGACATAAAAATGTCATGATGTTTTGCTTAATCTCTTAGCATGGCTAATACCAAAACAAGCCATTATATACTGAATATATTCAAACAAAGTCACTGAATGTAATACTGGTTAAAACTGAATCTGTGACATTATATATATATATAATGTTTTCCTTCCAAATACCTAATGAACTATGATTTCACACTCAAGTGAAATACAAACAATAACCTAACTGAAAAATCACAAGTATTAACATGCTACTCTTCCCTTCTCTTAATTTCTGTGCTATTCATTTCTATACTTCCCTCATGCTTTTTGCAGAGTAGAAAACATCGCCGCAAAAAAAAAACTTAAAAATTTATACAAAGTAACTTTATTTTCATTTTTACTTAAATAAATAATTTCACATACTGGACGAGCACTACTGATGACCATAATTTTTCATAAGACTACTTTAAAACAACACATAGCATTATTAAGAAGAAATAAAATAAAGTTCTAATTTATGATACCATCATAAAATACCATATCTGTTCTATATTTTTTACTTATATCCTCTTAAAAAGTTTAGGTCTTTGGTTAAAATAGAAGGCTATTTCAAGGTCTGAAATAACTCAGTCTTGTTTTAGCAAATAATTAAGATTCTGATTTAAATGGTATTGGTTTAGACAGCAATAACTTTCAAATACAATTGGTCATACATGAAGACTTAGACAGAAATCAGTATCAACAACAAAAATCATGTGCTTTGAAGGTACCAAACTCTTAGCCACTTCATTCAATGAGCCCTCCTTATACAGAATTGGAAGAATAATTTCAAACACAGCAATCAAGTACTCTCCCCCTTTCAGAGGCACACTTTGCATCTTTAGTTCTTCAATATTATAATGCCATGCATAAACTATGTGATTAACAAATCTTTGCTAAATTACATATGAACAATGTAAAACTATTCACTGTAGGTTAACAGAAACTTGATCCTTAGAGACTGTAATGAATAGATTATCCATTTTTAATGCTACCATGGACAGAACTTTGGTCTACTTTAACTACTGTTAAGGGTTTCTACATTCCTACGCAGAGCCCTAATTTTTGAGATCTCTCTACTCTAGAGACTATAATTGATTATCTGTTCAATACAATATAATTATCTAATTAACATGCCGAAGAAAGACACAGCCAACATTTGAAAAGAAGTGGTAATGACTGCTTCTAAACACTTTGTCTCAATGTTATATATCAGTTACTACAGTGAAATAAAATCGTAGCTGTATTCCTAATTAGGGGGAAAAAAAACAACTGAAATAGTACCTTTGTCCTGGTTGTGGTTTCTTTATTCCCATTTTTTCCACATTAGCTTCATAAACTCGATTTATAACATCATTCCCCAACTCACACATAAGCTGTTTGGCAAAAAAATAGAAAAATAAGCTATGCATTAAAGACCTTAAAATAAGCTAAAATTTAAAAATCCTTTAAGCAAGTACAGTTAACTAATTCCCTTACATATTCTGCAGTTGCTTATTCTACAAAGAAGTTTTATGTTAAAACAAAATGAGACGAGAACTGAGAGTAATATTATCACTTTGCTGTTCTTCACCAAATTACCTCCACTAGAAGATTATCACCCCTACCAGAGTCATTCTCTCTCTCTACAAGTTTATCTACGTATCTATCTAGCCACATATCACAGCTATTGTATCTATCTCTATGTCCATAGAAAGGCAAGAAGTATGACAACAAAGCATTATCTATACAGTAAGGTGCAGTAAGTACTAGCCAGTCTTAGGACAGTAAGTTAAACATTAAGTATCTATTCTTTTCAGTTTTCACATCTAGTTCCTAGAAATATGGAAATCTATCAAATTTACAATTTTCTGGTAAGTATTTTTGAACTTTTACCTCTTTTTGGGTTGGGTTCTGTCTTCAGATAACAAACAACGCCTAGTTATATGTTCCAAATTCTTTTAGATTTTCCTTTCCATCTGTTACTCACCTCTTTAATTCTGTTCCAGCTCTCCTTGCCTCACTAATAAATTATATCTGTACCTTCTTGGCTAATCTTATTGCTTCTAGTTATGCCCAATTCCAGGCTTGACCACAAAAACAAACATTTTTACCAAGAGCAGATCACCCAAACCACTTCCCTGAAAAATCATATGTAGGTAAAGGGGACACTAATACACATTAAGATGACATTACCACTATGTAGAGAATAGAGGTTAAAGTGTTGGGACAGGTGAGATGTGGGAGCAGGCAAGGCCTGGGATGAGATAACAAGAGGATTACAATGCTCTCTGGACCCAACAACAGGAGTGAAGTCTGGGAAGAGCACTCTCATAGGCAAGAGAATGGTTTCCCTTTCTCTCCTTTTTCTTTTTCTTTTTTTTTTTTTTTGAGACAGAGTCTCACTCCATCACCCAGGCTGCAGTGCAGTGGCATGACCTTGGCCCACTGCAACTTCCACGTCCTGGGTTCAAGTGATTTTCCTGCCTCAACCTCCCGAATAGCTGGGATTACAGATGGCCACCACCACACCCAGCTAGTTTTTCTATTTGTAGTAGAGACAGGGTTTCGCTATGTTGGCCAGGCTGGTCTCGAACTCCTGACATCAAGGATGATCTGCCCACCTCAACCTCTCAAAGTGCTAGGATTACAGGCATGAGCTACCACACCAGCCTCTCTCCTTTTCCTTAATCATGAGTCCTTTTGAGGTCCCATTATTTCTATGACGTCCCTCTTCTGTCATTTCCATTTATTCCTTTTTTTTTTTTTTTTTTTTTTTTTTTTTTTGGAGATGGAGTTTCCCTCTTGTTGCTCAGGCTGGAGTGCAATGGCACAATCTCGGCTCACTGCAACCTCAGCCTCCCAGGTTCAAGCAATTCTCCTGCCTCAGCCTCCCAAGTAGCTGGGGTTACAAGCATGCGCCACCATGCCCGGCTAAATTTTGTATTGTTAGTAGAGATGGGGTTTCTCCATGTTGGTCAGGCTGGTCTTGAACTTCGGACCTCAGGTGATCCACCCGCCTCTGCCTCCCAAAGTGCTGGGATTATAGGTGTCAGCCACCACGCCCGGCCTTCCATTTATTGTTTCCATTATCTCTCCCTGTCACTTTCTTTCCCCTCGTCCCATAGCCCAGCTATCTCTTAAAAATCTTAAATGTGCTAATTCCTTCTTTGAGCAATTATTACTTCTAGTTTTATACAGCATATTTTTCATTTTTAAAGTAAAGATACTAATTATTATATATAAAGTCTTCCTTAAAATCTGCACTGGTACTGTGAGACATCATTGCGTAAGACTAGTAGCACAGAAATCAACCTTACATTAAACAAGAAATTAATGTAAGGCAAAGGAAATGTAAACAAGAAATTTAATGTAAGGCAAAGGAAAAATAAGAAAATGATGGGAAAGGAAAGGATTTTTCAATTACTGATGCTAAGAAAGTTGGTTACGGATTTGGAAAAATTGGCTGGGTGTTGTGGCTCATGCCTGTAATCCCAGCACTTTGGGAGGCCAAGGCAGGCAGATTACTTGAGGCCAGGAGTTCAAGACCAGCCTTGGCAACATGGCGAAACCCCGTCTCTACGAAAAATACAAAAAAAAAAAAAAAAATTACTTGGGAGGCTGAGGCACAAGAATTGCTCCAACCCAGGAGACGGAGGTTGCAGTGAGCCGAGATTGCACCACTGCACTCCAGCCTGGGTGACAAAGTGAGACTCCATCTCAAAAAAAAAAAAAAAAAAAAAAAAGGCCAGGCGCGGTGGCTCACACCTGTAATCCCAGCACTTTGGGAGGCCAAGGCGGACGGATCACAAGGTCAGGAGATCGAGACCATCCTGGCTAAGACGGTGAAACTCCGTCTCTACTAAAAATACAAAAAATTAGCTGGGCATGGTGGTGGGCACCTGTAGTCTCAGCTACTAGGGATGCTGAGGAAGGAGAATGGCATGAACCCAGGAGGCGGAGCTTGCAGTGAGTCAAGATCGTGCCACTGCACTCCAGCTTGGGCGACACAGCAAGACTCCCTCAAAAAAAAAAAAAAAAGATAATTTGGAAAAAATATCAAGAGTTAGGCACACATTTTCTACTCTACACTAAATAAATTCATGATATACTACGATTAAAATTTGAAAAATATTCTTATAAAAATGAGTGAATTTCAAAAAAAATAAAAAACATTCTATTTTAAAAAGAATGGGAATTAGTATCTACTTTCTTTCTTTCTTTTTTTTTTTTTTTGAGACACAGTCTTCCTCTGTCGCCCAGGCCGGAGTGCAGTGGTGCGATCTCAGCTCACTGCAACCTCTGCCTCCTGGATTCAGGTGATTCTCCTGCCTCAGCCTCTCGAGTAGCTGGGAATACAGGCGCGTGCCACCATGCCCGGCTAATTTTTGTACTTTTAATAGAGACAGAGTTTCACCACGTTGGCAAGGCTGGTTTCAAACTCCTGACCTCAAGTGATCCGCCCACCTTGGCCTCTCAAAGTGCTGGGATTACAGGCATGAGGCACTGCACCGGGCCACAAGTTTCAGACAGAAACAAATGAGTATATATTCCAACCCTTAAACTCATCTATTTTCTACAATATGGTAAACTAGATGGCAGGAATTAAAAGGATTATACTACTATTTCGAATTTTGTAAATCTTATCAGAAACCAGTAGTGGTCTAAAATTATTTATAACATTTTCATAGATATAAATTCTTAGACACAGGGAAAAAAGGAAGACTTAGTATGATGACTCCGAACCTGACAAATGTAAATTTGCAAATCATCCTATGCTAAAACAACCCAATGGTGTCAAAAGCTTTACCAATCCATTATGAAGTTTAGTATAGCAATAGACCTCTTATATATTTAATAAGAATCTAATCAGAAAAGATTAAAATTAAGGCATAGAATCTGAACTGGGCCAAGGGTAGTGGCTTATACCTGTAGTCCCAGCACTTTGGGAGGCTGAGATAGATGGATTGCTTGAGCCTAGGAGTACGAGGCCAGTCTGGGCAACATGGTGAAACCCTGTCTCTACAAAAAATACAAAAATTAGCCAGGCATGGTGGCATGCATCTATAGTGTCAATCGCTCGGGAGGTCTGCGGCACAAGGATTCTTTGAGCCAATAAAGTCCAGGCTGCAGTAAGCTGTGATGGCGCCACTACACAGCCTGCACAAGGGAGCGAAGACCTTGTCTCAAGGAAAACAAGAGCAGTGAACTAACCTGGAGTTAAGGGTGCTATATATAAATATAGCCTTTTTTTTTTTTTCTTTCTTTTTCTTTTTTGAGACGGAGTCTCGCTGTCGCCCAGGCTGGAGCGCAATGGCGCGATCTCGGCTCACTGCAAGCTCTGCCTCCCGGGTTCACGCCATTCTCCTGCCTCAGCCTCCTGAGTAGCCGGGACTACAGGCACCCAACACCACGCCTGGCTAATTTTTTGTAATTTTTAGTAGAGACGGGGTTTCACCGTGTTAGCCAGGATGGTCTCGATCTCCTGACCTTATGATCCACCCGCCTCAGCTTCCTGAAGTGCTGGGATTACAGGCGTGAGCCACCGCGCCCAGCCAAGTGTAGCCATTTTTAAAACTTGTAATGAAAACACCAGATTTGCCAAAATAGCCTCAGATGTGTTTCAATACAACTTAGCTAGCACACATTGTTAGCATGAAGAACTCATACATTTGTAAACCAAGATTCTGAAATCTTCACTTTCATGTGAAAATATGAAATATTTTAAAGCAAAAATTTTTTTTACCTTTAAAAGTTCTGGCTCCCAGGTGTCTAAAGTTAAAGATCGTACTTTTGAAAAATGAACCCCAAGGCTCCTAAGTGGAAAAAAGATGACGGCATTACTATCAAGTCTCTGTTTGCATATTTGCGCAAATTCTTTTTTAACGTGACATAGGCTCTAATAAAGCCCTCAACATACACATATAGGCACAGATCTTCTGTTTAATAATGAATGATGAACCAAAGTCCTCAAAAGCTTTTACAAACCAGGATTTTAACTACTTCTTAAAAGGTACAAAGATACAAACTGGTGATTAAATTAGGGAAGTGGAAAAGGGCAGCTAACAAGTGAAACATAACCATTTCAATCTGTGTTTATCCAAAAGAAGAAATTCTCATCGTGGGCAGGCCTACCCACCGGTGAATTCCAGAGCACTCGATACACAACGTGATGCCCAGGTTGATGCTGGCCCACCGTGGATCTGCCAGGCCACAGTCACAACAGCTGGCATTGCCAGGGATACACTGGACCCGCTGAAGCGCACTTTCTCCTTTCAATAATTTCTCTTTTGACTCATTTCCAGAATCTAGGCTTCCTGTGGATGGAGATGATTTCTTATCCAGCTTCTAAAAGAATTAAGAATTACTTGTTTTTTTTTAAAAAAAGACTGAAATACTTTGTTGCACACTACATGCTCCAAACGAAAGCTTCTAATCAATACATTAAAGGCCTGTTACAGGCATAAGCCAGGCAATATTCTAGCTAGAAATTCAAGGATAAAAAGATGTAGGTTCTTCCATCAGTGAGCTTTTATTCCAGTGGGGAGAAACGTGTAAACATTTAAAATTATATATAATGAATGACACAATGAACATATGTACAAAAGATGAAGACGGAGAGGAAGGGAACACTAGTCTAACACGCAGGGTGGAGACAGAGGAAATAAGTAAGGGATTATTCAAACTCAAGAATGAAATAAAGATTATTGTTTTATACCACCTTTTCCAAGGCGTTCAATAAACTTTAAGCTAGTCATTGTTTTTTTTTTTCAGACCTCCCAGGGATAAAGCAAGTTAATTACTGCAGTGAGTAACTAGAAAAGGTATAAGCTTACATAAATAGTAAAGAAGAGATCAACTACATAATTATAACTACAGAGTGAATCAAATATAGAACATACAATGTTTAAAACTTCAAGGGATATTAGGTAAAAGAGAAGAAAAGCAAAAGATGGCTTATTAACAAAAAGTTAATTTTTTGGCCGAGAGCGGTGTCTCACACCTGTAATCCCAGCACTTTAGGAAGCTGAAGCAGGAGGATCTCTTGGGTCCAGGTGTTCAAGATCAGCCTGGGCAACAGAGCAAGAGCCTGTCTCTAAAAAATAACATGTCTGGGCACAATGGCTCATGTCTGTAATCCCAACACTTTGGGAAGCTGAGGCAGGTGGATCACTTTAGGCCAGGAGTTCAAGACCAGCCTGGCCAACACAGTGAAACCCTGTCTGTACTAAAAATACAAAAAAATTAGCTGGGCGTGGTGATACATGCCTGTGATCCCAGCTACTCAGGGGGCTGAGGCATGAGAATCGCTTAAACCCAGGAGACGGAGGTTGCAGTAAGCCAAGATCATGCTGACAGAGTGAGACTCCAACCTGGGTGACAAAATGAGACTCCGTCACACGAGCATAAATACATATATACATACATACAGACATACAAATTAGCTAGGCATGGTGGCGCACACCTGTGGTCCCAGCTACTCTGAAGGTTGAGTGAGGCATGAGAATTGCTTAAACCCGGGAGGGGGCTGTTGTAGGAAGCCAAGATCATGCCACTGCACTCCAGCCTGGGTGACAGAGTGAGACTCCATCATATGTACATAAATACATACATACATACAAATTAGCTACGCATGGTGGTGCACACCTGTGGTCCCAGCTACTCAGGAGGCTGAGGCATGAGAATCACTTAAACCCAGGAGGCAGAGATTGCAGTGAGCCAAGATCATGACACTGCACTCCAGCCTGGGTGACAGAGTGAGACTCCATCATATGTACATACATACATACATACATACATACAAACAAACAAATGAGCTAGACATGGTGGTATACACCTGTGGTCCCAGCTACTCGGGAGACTGAGGTAGGAGGATTGCTTGAGCCCAGGAGGTCAAGGCTGCAGTGAACTACGATCACACCACTGCATTCCAGCCTGGGAAACAGGGCAAGACTCTGTCTCCCTGCCATCCCACTACATGGCCATAATGACCAAATACAAAGATGTGGTACTTAGATCCTAAACAATGACAGATATGGTCTATAAACAGTCTTCTGGTTTCAAAACATTTCAGGTCAGGCACAGTAGCTCATGCCTGTAATCTCAGCACTTTGGGAAGCCGAGGGGGGTGGATCACGAGGTCAGGAGTTCGAGAGCAGCCTGGCCAATATGGTGAAACCCTGTCTCTACTAAAAATACAAAAAAAAAATTAGCCGGGCATGGTGGCACACGCCTGTAATCCTAGCTACTGGGGAGGCTGAGGCAGGAGAATCGCTTGAACCTGGGAGGTGGAAGTTGCAGTGAGCCAAGATCATGCCCCTGCACACCAGCCTGGGCAATGGAGTAAGACTCCATTTCAAAAACAAAAAACAAAAAACAAAAAACAAAAACAAAAACAAACAAAAAAACTTCCCTGTAAGTTTAGCATTATTCCAAAATTTTAAGAAAGAAATATTTGTTTTACCAGAACATGTTCGATAATGGGAATTAGCTAATGAGCAATTACATAAGGAAAGAATATCAATACTATATTACAGAAATCATGTTGGTTCATTTCTAAGTTTTCTCTATATGCTAATGTTTTTGCACCAAATTAGAGAACTAACTACACAAACACAGCATAACTTGGGTCAGCCACTTCAAGGAACACAGCACTGAATATGACACCAATTCACGAAAGTATTAATAGGAGGAATGATAGTTTAAGCAGGACAGTTCAATCCTATTGTCGCTGCCCCCCATCTCCATGCCACTAGGGGATGACTGCTCTCTACACAAACACAATGACTGGAAGTTATTCTCTGGAGGATTAAAACAGAGAGTCTCTGGATCGACTTCACCTGAAAGGTGGAAGCCAGAGGATTAAATTAACATATACATACAATATGCTAAGATACCCAGCACTTAGCTCCCCACCAATCCCTCACACCTATGCAGGAGATCAATGAGTCTTCTCTGGGAAATCACATCAGCCGAAAAGACTCAAAAAGACCCTGACGATGGTTGTTCCTCGACAAATGGTCCAGACTTAGACAAAGGCCACAGTCAACAAAGTCCTAATTTTGTGCTCAGAGCTTCCAAAGAAGTTTTTAGTGACTAACACTTATGATGAGATAGCCAAAGGAAGCCTCTAACGCAATAGCTCTCAACATTGGTTGTTCATGGAACTAACCCAGGAAGCTTGTGAAAGTACTGATGCCCAACTCCGTTCAAGTGTTCTGGAGTGGTACCTAAGCAATGGGGGTTTTTTAAGGTCCCTGTGTGGTGACATCATAGTATGCAATGATGGTTAAGATCCACAGCTCTAACACTGATTCCATGAAAAAAGAACAGGTCTATATTTATAAACATTTAGTGAACAAACGCAGCTCTTGGAAATTAAATATGTGCTAGCAGAACTGAAATATTCAATAGAAGACTCGGAAGATTAACTGAGAAGATTTCCCAGAAAGTAGAGCAAAACAACACACACGGACACAAAAATAAGAAAATCATAATACCAATCCAGAAAATACAGAGAAACTGGAGAGGAGAAATACAACAGATCATTAATAAGAAAAGCTTCAACATCGACACTGGAAACTAAAAAAAACAAACAATGCTGTTAAAATTCAAGATTATTTCCAATCTTAAAATATCCAGCCAAACTACCAATCAAATACGAGGACAGAATCAAGACATTTTCAGACATGCATGGAATCACAAATGCCTCATTTTCAGGAAGCTACTAGAGAAAGTACTTAAGTTTTTCTTAAGCCAAGAAGGAGAAAGATATGGGATACGGGAAAGAGAAGAAACTCCAGAAATGATTTTGTAAGGAAATCCCAGACAGCCATGCTGCAGGATTAGGGAGCAACTGGTCCAGACTGGAGAAGTGTGATTCTAGAGACAGACGTATTGAGGGCTATCTTTGCCAACACGCCCTTCGTCAATGTTCCCATCATTTGTACCGAGACAAGTTCACGTAAACTTGGCTACTGATCAAATTCCTACTTTCATCTCTATGCCTTTCGGCTTAGATCAAGTTAGTCGTCCTCCGACAATCCCATGCCTGAAAAGGTTCTGCTTTGATCTATATTTGGGAGCTGGAAGTTGGCCACGATAAGTTTTGGAATACAATTTAGAGAGCAGTCGATTCCCCTAACCATACTCCCGACAATCATCTATCACTAAGCCTATGCCACAGTCTTGCCAGATGACCCAAAAGTGCTGAGTTCCATTTCTCAGGACTTATTTACTCACTCACTGTGTTGCCCAAAAGACTTTCTTGGTAAGCTCTTTGAGAAACCGAGGTCAGACTATGACCTAAGTTCCCACATTGACCTTATCTTTTGAAGGGGCCTTCACCTAAGAGACAATATTATGCTTCCCTTTTTTGCTTTCATTCAGTTTTAAATACCTTTCATGATCATTATTTTATTTTATAATTAACTAAAATGGCACAATACTTTTGGGGAAAAACACTAAGGGAAATACCTTATTCCAATCTGGTTCATATATTCAAATATTAAAATAAACATAGATTCACAAATACTGAAATAAAATGGTAAGTGAAATAAAGAGAAATAAACAAAAAAGAAATTAAATCCAGATTTTAAAAATAAAACTCAATTACATAAAATCATCTTCCATAAAAAACCATGCTACATACAGTCATATAACGTTGCAACTAAAATCAAGAATTTTGGTAATATATTATTTGGTATTGCTAATACCTCTACTAACCTCTGATTCATCACCCTTCTCTCTATAAGCAGTAGCAATACTGGTCTGAACAGCCTTAATCCATGCCTGGCGCAGCTTTTCGGAATCTGCCTGGAGCATACAGCTTCTAAAAGGAAATAACATATTGTTTTCTCAGACACTAAGTTAATGCCAAAAACACCCTATAAGCTTTATATTTTTTCCACTTTGCTATTTAATAATTTTCTAGCCAAAAATATATATAATTTGTTGAAAGAAGGCTTTATTTCATGTATCTTTAGGGCAAAGTATGTTAACGAAGAAATTAAGGTGCCAATGAAACAAATTATCTCTTAAAAACAAATAAACCATCACTGAATATTTAAAAAAAAAAAAAACCTCTTAAATTTACCATATAAATATAGAAACTCATTTTTTTCTACTGGGTACATACATAAAATGATAGTTATCAAAGAAACTCATATGATTTCAATTCATCATAATAGCTAAAACTTTCATATGAACACATAAATCACCTTTATGGAATTTAAAGAATAGGATAAATGGTAGAAGTTACATAAATACCTGACTGTAATATCTGTAACCATTAATTATTGAAATTTATTTTTAAAACTTTTTTTTCTCTTTAGCACAGATAATGACAGACAAATGCAAATTACTCTGGAAAGTTCTTTAAGACAAACTATAAAAACATAAAAGCAAATCACAGATCCTTTAGAACCACTTACTTTGTTGGCGAGACCACCTCAAAGCAGAATCGTCGCTCTATGTCTTCACAATGTTTCACTGTGCAAAGCCTGAGGTCTTCAACTACTACAGTCGGATTATCCTATAGTGAGGAAACCAAATTTCCATATTTTTCCACTTAGGTTTTAATACTACCAATAACGAAATACTTAAAAATATTACTTGGCATAACTGGTCTAATTTTCAAGATGTATATTTTATTTTAGAAACAGGGGTTATGAATATAGACATAAAAGTAATTTTGTCCTGTTAATAATTGTATCTACCTCATAAATTATATGGAGATTAAATGAAATTGTTTACATATAAAGAGCCTGGTCCAACACTTGATACTTAGTAGATGCTCAATAAATGTTACTGTTCTGTGGCTTTTCTTCCATTTTCTTTTATATCCACTCTCCTGGTCCCCACTCACATATAATAAAAGCTACTTTCCTCCAAAAGAGAAGCTTTTATTCAGTCAAGTTTCAAATACCTCAAAGAAAGCTATAACTTCTTAAAATACCCAGAAGAATCAGAAAGATTTTATCACTTTCTACTATTTAATAAAAATATAAATTCAAAACCAAGTTTATCAGAATAGAAGAAACCATGAACTAATAATTAGCTGATTAAAGGGCTTCTGTCATACAAACCTGCTACCATAGAACCAAGCAAGTAAAATTTCATATTGTGTCATCTCAAGAGGAGAGATTTGAAATCTGCAGTTTACAGAATATCATTCATAAAAAGTAACTAGGTGAAAAGCAAGTTATCCATTAACTAATGATTCATTCTTTTGTTTCTAGTTATTTTAATATTCTCAACTCACATGTAATCCCAATATGTCTTTCCCATAAATAAAACTTCCTCATCCTTAAAATAAGGTTCAGGAAAGCAAACATATAAAACGATATTAACAAATTTAAGGGGTTCTATTTAAATTACTTTCAGCTTACATTTTAATTAATGTAATTTTTAACCATTCTGTCCTATCACCTTTGGCCCTATTGTGACATTATTTAAAAGGCACCCTCTCTTTCATCTTCAAAATAGTGATATGGAATGGCAGTGTTATTTCTGTCATGGACTAGGCAGATACATATAAGGAAATAAAAGTATGTTGTATATTTCAAAACGGCTAGGAGAGGAGATTTGTAATGTTCCTAAGACAAAAATGTTTGAGGTGATGGATACCCCAGTTACCCTGATTTGATCGTCACACATTGTATACAAGTATCAACACAGCACATGTACCACAAAAGTATGTACAACTAATATATACCATTTAAAAGCTACCAAAACATTTTTAAAAATCCTGTGACCCAGAAAAATCCATCTCAAAGCAAGGAATTAAGAACTCAGGATTCCAATCACTTTGCTTTTAAGAACTAAATGTTGATATTTTCCACCCTAGAGTCCTCTTATACCTGCTCAAACATAAAACTAATAAATAATTACATTAATTTTACACAAATGAGTATGTATAGACTTCAATGTTTACCAAAACAAAGAGATAAATAACTGAAATTGGTAACTCACTGGGGTTTCATTTATTAACACCTACCTTAAATTTTTTCTGGTAAACCAACTGATTATTCTGTATTGAAAACCAGCGCCTACAGAAACACAAAATAGATTAAGTTTTCATAAACATAATTTATTTCCATTGTTGTTAGAAATGAAATATTTGAGAAAGCACTGGAAATCACATTGTGGTAATTATGTTTTGAGAAGTCCACTGTATTATTTTGCTTTATATAAACTGATTCTAATATGGGAAAACTATTGAAAGTAAAGAACAAATGTTTTAAAACCACAGGTTAGGAAAATTAAAGTACTACATTTTGATTAATTTCATGTCATAAATTTACATCCTAACAAAAGCAGTTATCCTTTATGCTATCACCAAATAATAACTGTTTTAAAGTATAAATTTACAGTTTTTGAGGTTCCTCAAAAATAACTGAACTCTTTCCCCAGAAATAATTGCTTTTCTCATAAAGTTGGCATAAATGTATATTGTGAATAAAAGTATCCACTTGTGGCCAGGCACGGTGGGTCACGCCTATAATCCCAACACTTTGGGAGGCCAAAGCAAGTGGATCACCTGAGGTCAGGAGTTTGAGATCAGCCTGACCAACATGGTCAAACCTAGCCTCTAATAAAAAATACAAAAATTAGCTGGGCATGGAGGCAGGCGCCTGTAATCCCAGCTACTCAGGAGGCTGAGGCAGGAAAATCGCTTGAACCCGGGAGGCAGAGGTTGCAGTGAGCCGAGATCATGCCATTGCACTCCAGCCTGGGCGACCGAGCAAGACTCCGTCCCAAAAAAAAAAAAAAAGTATCCACTTGTATACAGAAAAACATTGAAATAAATTGTGCTTTATTTTCAACTTTTCAGCAGATAATCCAGTAAGAGTTTGATTTGATAAGCAAAACAGAAAACTAATCATGTCAGAACCGACATCTAACAAGAGATAATCACAAATTAGCTTGGCCTTACTTTCATATAAAATACTCCTAAGTAAAATAATCAAAGTTATTACTACAAATGATTCAACTATTTATATGGTTCTGCTCATTACTGTAAATTATTAGGCAAACAATTTACTTACGATCTTTTTTAGAAGAAAAATCTAAGCTATGTATTACATATTTACTAATTCTAATTTATTAAAACAATAAAAGACCTAAAGGCATAAAAAAAATTCACAGCCAAAAGCCATTCAGAAAAGAAAGCAAAACTTCTTATCAAGCATGAAAGGTAAAACAGTATTTGAATCATTATTTTAAAATTAGTTTCATGTGAGATGATTTCTATTGTAACATTAGTTATTAATCAATTAGCAGATATTCTACCTTTTCATTGATACTAATATGAAGCATTAGAAATTGTATTTAGACATTTAGAATTTCTGTTTTTAAAAACTAATTATCCAAAGCTGTTCTCATCTCATGACTAGAAGATGCTTTTCCACTTTTAAGCCATTTACTAGACAGACTGTTAGGTTTTCTTGCCACTTAAAGAGGAATCACCTTTACCATTAAAAACGACATTTGTTAAATAAGCATCTAGATAAAATGAGCTGGGTTGCCTCTAAATGCAAATCATCAAGAGGTAGGCTAGAAAAGGAAGAACTTCTGGGTTTCTTTACTTTGGGACAGATAGTTGGTTAGAAATGTTAAGGAAATACCTACAAACAAACAAAATGGTGCAACCCTGCCACATGGGATGACATGCAATGGAAACAATCTCATACTGATGAAAGCGTTTATGTAAAAATCATTTGAAGTAGGATGAACTGTAGTACTACAAAGTCATTTGTTTTATATCACAGTAAATTCTGTAATTTGATGAAAGCTACCAAGAGTTTTACTGAACAACAACAAAAAAAACACACTTATGTAAATTTTTCACGCTTCTGAGGTCTTCAAAAAATTAACTTCTGTTGACCAGCTGCATCTTAGGACAATATCTTCTAAAAATAGCATTAAAACTTATGTTGTTGTCAAAGACCTATCCCTCTGATTATTAGCCTAAGGATCATATGTATTTCTGAAACCCAGTTCCTCTGCCATCTGCTTCTGATGACGTTTTCATAACATCAGTTTTTATAAACTGAGGAAAGAAAATATAAACTCTTAATTTTACATCTCTTAAGGAAAAACGTCATATATCCTACGTAGAAAACATTTTTTCAATTATTATACTAAGATTTGCGTGTCTCACGACACTCACTCTTCCATTGCTATTATAAATTAAAAAAAACTAGTACCATTGACCAAAACTTTAATCAGGTAAGTAAAAGGGAATATAATTTTTAATTATTTCTATAGAATAATCCTAGTTATTATTAACATTTCATTGTGTGTTGTTTTTTTGTTTTTTTTGAAGCAGAGTCTCACTCTGTCGCCCAAGCTGGAGTGCAGAAGTGCGATCTTGGCTCACTGAAACTTCCACTTTCTGGGTTCAAGCGATTCTGGTACCTTAGCCTCCCGAGTAGCTGGGGTTACAGACACACGCCACCACACCCTGCTAATTTTTGTATTTTTAGTAGAGACGAGGTTTTACCATGTTGGCCAGGCTGGTCTCTAACTCCTGGTCTCAAGCGATCCACCCACCTTGGCCTCCCAAAGTGCTGGGACTACAGGCGTGAGCCACCACGCCCAGCCCTAGTTGTTATTAACATTTCTAAGAAAAGGAAAAGTAGGACTTAAAAACAGCTCATGGACTGGGAAATATAGAAAAAATACTTAACTTTGGATTCAGAAACTGACCACAAAGCCAAAATACAAGACAGTTTTCTGTTTTTGTTTTTGAGATGGAGTCTCACTCTGTTGCCCAGGCTGGAGTACAATGGCATGATCACGGCTCACTGCAACCTCTGCCTCCTGAGTTCAAGCGATTCTCCTGCCTCAGTCTCCTGAGTAGCTGGGATTACAGGCATGCACCACCACGCCCAGCTAATTTCTGTATTTTTAGTAGAGACGGGGTTTTGCCATGTTGGCCAAGCTGGTCTTGAACTCCTGACCTCAAGTGATCCACCCGCCTCAGCCTCCCAAAGTGCTGGGATTACAGGCATGAGCCACCGTGCCCAGCCAAGACAGTTTTTAAAATAGAAAAATTTCTTGCTTCATTAAGAAAAATAAGGTACCACTTTGTATCTCAAATTGAAATAACTCAATATAATACACATTTTATTAAATTCTAAATATTATACTTTCAAATATATTTGTTGTAAATATTAAATTTATAAATTATTAAATATTATTAACACACCAATTAGAGCTTCCAAATGACAAAATTTGGGCAGGAAAAGAAAAAAATACATTAAAAAAATCGAGTTATCTTTTACCATGTTTGATCACTAGTCCCAGACTGCTCTTGAAATCAAGAACATGAGTAAAAGTCAAACTTCTAAATCTGTAGAAGCTTTATCACTAGAACTATATGGATGATGGGTTTATTTACACATTCATGTATGTGCCAAACAGGTAAATAACTGGTAAAAATTAAAAGCCTGAACATGAATGCTCCTTTACTTCAATTTATTTTTATACAGAGAAAATAAATGGCAAAACAAAAAAAGGTAACGAACTGACAATGTATTCTTTCAACATAATCAATATGGTTTTACCAAAAGGACTAATCCTAGTTACTGCTCAAATTTTTAAAAAGAGTTTACTAGCTTATTTCCCTCTGTATTTTTATTTGTTTAGACATATATGTAATTTTTTTAGAGACAGGGCCTCACTGTCACTCAGCCTGGAGTGTTGTGGTGCAATCATAGCTCACTGCAGTCTGGAAATCCTGGGCTCAAGTGATCCTCCCACCTCAGCCTCTGGAGTAGCTGGGACCACAGAGGCATGCCACCACATCCAGCTAACTTCTTATTTATTTATTTATTTATTTATTTATTTATTTATTTTGGCAGAGACGGGGTCTTGCTATGTTGCCAGGACTGGTCTCCAATTCCTGGGCTCAAGTGATCCTCCCACCTCAGCCTCTGAAGTAGCTGGGACCACAGAGGCATGCCACCACATCCAGCCTTTATTTCTCTTTTTAAAAAAATTAGATATGTTTAAAAAAAAAAAGTAAATTACTCAATCTGTATCTTCTTTGGGTAATTACAAATAAATCAAATATTCCTTTACAGATTAAAACAAATTGAGGAGATGTGCAATTAAAACGTATAATTCCATTTCTCAAATAAAATATTTATATTTTCTTCCCAATTTAAAACATAAAGAGACTTTTTATCCATTGCAAGTAATCCAACTGGAATGCAAGTTAATTATGAGCTTTCTCGTGCCAAAAAGGAAACTGGAGTAAGATGAGGGTAAAGGGAAGGAAGCCATTTGGTACCTGATATGATCGGGCTTTTTCCTGTCATGTGAAAAAACGGGGCAGGATTAAAACATAAGGGAAAGGTGGTAAAAGAATGAAAACGAAAAATGTGCAAAATAAGCAAAGGACTAGCATGATACGAAAATAAAGCGAGAATTAAGAAACAAGCTTAAGCTCTGAACCTAACAAAATAATCAAAAGTATCTGTTGCGTTTTATTTACTTTTTACACACATATGCATTTGTACAATTAATTCCAACTCTTAAGACTTTGAAAATTTCAGGAATATTCAAAAAGTTCTTCAAATACTATGTTACAGGAAGTTCTGGTAGGACTTAGCATACTTGGATATACTATTATTTTCTGCCTCAATGGTCACGGCTATAAAATACAGATTGCACCTCGCGCCTCATCTTAATAAGCTGCTCCTAAAAATTAAGGAAAATAATCACTGTAGGAATTGCCTATACAAACCTGAGATAAATGAAAAGTTTCCATAAAGACAGTAGGTTCACTAAATAGAGAATGTCAAAGATTATAAAATATTAGCCAAATAAACATTTCTCCCAATTGCCCATCCCATTTTCATGAACTGATATCAGTGACTTGAAGGCCACACATACGTAGTATTAATCTTTAATCTATGTATATATTTCTTATAATACAAAAGGCCAATAGAAATAAAACATTTACATCTATACCAGCAGCATACAGAACATTTTGCTTTAAAATACCATGTAGTACATTCTATGCTTTTAGCTGTATTTTCTATTTCAACGAAGACTGAGCATAGCAAGTAATTATTCAGTTTTGTTATTAGTTTTTCCAAGTTATCACTAAATAAATTATGTTAGTATCTATTTATTTTCCTTCTTCATCTTTTCTGAATTTAATCATAAAAAGCAAAAGAGAATATAAGTTCTAATAATCCACCAATTTGAGCCTGAAAGGAAGCTGCCACACTGAGAAAATGACCCAACAAAGAAAGATTATGGTGGTGACCTCACTTATATCTTCAGAAAAATATATTTTATAGATTTATAGAATTTTTGAGATATTACCAACTACAACAGTCCACATAAGACACAAAACTTTTCACTCCTTATGCTATTTCAATCGCATCATACAAAATATTATCTATTCAATTAAATTCCAGATTTTGGAATGACATGAAATACACTTGTAATTTACGAAGCACAAAGTGAGGTTTTATTAAAACTATCTGGAAATTCCTAGTCACACTCACATTTCTCTGAGGAAGAAAGTATTTTTTTTTTTTTTAAATTTTTGTGGGTACATAGTAAGTGTATCTTATTTATGGGAGAAAGAAGATTTTTTTTTTTCTTTTTTTGAGACGAAGTCTCACTCTGATCGTCCAGGCTGGAGTGCAGTGGTACAATCTCGGCTCACTGCAACCTCTGCCTCCCTGGGTTCAAGTGATTTTCCTGCCTCAGTTTCCCAAGGAGCTGGGATTACAGATGCGTGCCACCATGACCGGCTAATTTTTATATTTTTAGTAGAGACAGGGTTCTCACCATGTTGGCCAGGCTGGTCTTGAACGCTTGACTTCAAGTGATCTGCCCACCTCAGCCTCCCAAAGTGCTGGGATTACAGGCATGAGCTACCATGCCCAGCCAGAAGGTCTTTTTAAGTAGTTGATTTTGATAAGACTGTACGCAATAATTCCATAGAAGTATAGGTAATAGCAAATGTGTGGTACCCTATGGTGACTAAAACAAAAAAGGTGCCCTAAAAGTAATCCATAAACAATCCCAAAAAAATATTTCAATAGCAGGCAGAAAAATCTTCATATTTGAATCACTGGATTCCTGAATTTTTAAAATTAACTCACCAATATCATAAATACAGTCTTTTACTCAAAGTCCAGTAAAATAAATTAAGCTGGGCAGAGAATTGGATTTTGAGAACTTCTAAGAAATTTAAATTCCAAATTTTTAATATTAAAAAGCAGAAGAGAATTCTAAATAACATTTAAAAGATTACTCTTCTTTCCTCTCCCTTCTGTCTAGTTCCTTATCTATCACCTAGAAAATACTTAAAGACTTTAGTCACAAGGTTTGGACTTTCATTGATTGGCTGATTGAGACAGGGTCTCCGTCACCCAGGCTGGAGTGCAGAGGCACAATGCAGAGGCTCACTGCAGCCTCAATCTCTTGGCCTCAAGCAGTCTTCCCGCCTCAGCCACCTGAGTAGCTGGGGCTACAGGCACCACACCACCACACCTGACTAATTTTTATATTTGTTTTTTGTAGAGATGGGGTTTCACCATGTTGCCCAAGCTGGTCTCCAATTCCTGGGCTCAAGCAATCTGCCTGCCTTGGCCTCCCAAACTGCTGGAATTAGAGGCATGAGCCACAATGACTGGCCTTATATGCTATATTCTTTTACAAGTGAGAATTTTACTAGTGTTTTCGGCAAAACGTTCTTCAACAGCACGTGAAAACGATATTAATTTGCTATCCACAATTTTTCCTAATAATGTAAGTGTTTCAGGAAGTTCTTTTAAGATGAAGTATTTGTTCATAGTTGAAGTTGTATTTTGTTCTATCAAAATAAAGATGGTTTGGAATTTTCACAGCAAGTAAGAAAAATGCCACAGGATACTTGAGGAAGAGTTCAGAGCTCCAGCTTTTGCACCGCAATTTGTTCACAAACCAGCTGTGTGACCACTATCTCTCTGCAGCTCCATTTCTTTATTGAAAATAAGGGTGCTCTACAATCTATGATTCTAATCAATAACTGCCATTTCACTACGTATAGATGGCATCGCCTTTAAAACAGCCTAATTTCCAAAGGCATTGTTTTTTCACTCTGTAAATAGGAGGTAATGTCTACAACTGAAAATTTAGCCATCATTCCTCACTGGATTTTAGCTGCGTTTTAATATCCATGCCAATGTAATTCAGAAAACAAATAATAATGAAAAGGTTCATGTATGAATCAAAATTGATTTCCTTCTATTGTCCTAAATGGCAGTGCAATATTCCACTAACACTTGCTATGCTTCATTTTGAAGTCTGAGACCATCTCTCATTGGAGTAGTCCATGGAAGTTCATTTCTTTTCTTCTCAACGTAATGGTATGTTTCTATGGATTTACTGTACTTTCACTTTGTTAAACTTTAAGTAGGTTGTTTTGAAACCTGAAGGCTAAAATTCAATTCTGCCATTATATCATGAAAACATACTGGTGAGTAATCTTTATTATAAACACTCACCAGTCAAGCTGTTTTTTTTTTTTTTTTTTTTTTTCCAACTTCTACTCTGGCTACAGAACTTTGTCAGGAAAGGCTTAAAAGGCTACTGTCTTACTTTTTAGAGCTTAGAAAATGTAATTTTAAGTTTTCATTTTCACTTTAGCTAGAAACATTATTTCTAACCACACCACTTGAGTTGGTCCTTCTATATTCATGTACTATTCTTATTTTTATTTATTTATTTATTTATTTATTTATTTATTTAAGAGACAGAGTCTCACTGTGTCGCCCAGACTGGAAGTGCAGTGGCACAATCTTGACTCACTACAACTTCTGTCTCCTAGGTTCAAGCGATTCTTCTGCCTCAGCCTCCCAAGTAGCTGGGATTACAGGCATGCACCACCACATCCAGCTAATTTTTTCTATTTTTAGTACAGGGTTTCACACTGTGTTGGCCAGGCTGCTCTCAAACTCCTGGCCTCAAGTGATACACTCACCTCAGCCTCCCAAAGTGCTAGGATTACAAGCATGAACCACCATGTCCAGCCCATGTATTATTTTTAAAGCTCTCTAAACTCAGGTTTAACATCAAATATAATCACTATTCTTTCCATTTTAGATTCACTCTCAGGTTCAGAAAAATTATTTTGAATAAAATAAACCATCTACCATGTAAACATCTGGCAATATCAAATGCTAGGGGCAATGCCCAATAAATCACTGACATTCGGAAATGTCAGTGAATTTTTTTTCTTTTTTTTGAGACAGAGTCTCACCCAGGCTGGAATGCAGTGGTGCAATCTCGGCTCACTGCAGCCTCTGCCTCCTGGGTTCAAGCAATTCTCCTGCCTCAGCCTGCCGAATAGCTGGGATTACAGGCATACACCACCACGCCAGGCTAACTTTTGTACTTTTAGTAGAGATGAGGTTTCACCATGTTGGCCAGGCTGGTCTCAAACTCCTGACCTCAAGTGATTCACCTGCCCCAGCCTCCCAAAGTGCGGGATTACAGGTGTGAGCCACCATGCCCACCCAGTGAATGTTTTTTCTGTATAACCTTGACACCAAGACATAAAAATAATTATACTAGAAACCCATTTTAATAAAACATTAAATTTTTCCATTTAACAAAAATGTACACAAAGTTAAACTTACTAGGAAATTATATTTACTTTACTAATGTCCATTTTTTTAAAATAAAAACAACCTTCATCATTAAATTCATATTCTCAAGTAATAAACACATTATAACCAATAATATAACAGTAAATCAACCAGAATCCAACTACTACTCATATTACAGAATTTTTTTGACTACTTTTTTATTTTTGGCAAAAATAGAGGCATCCTTGAATAAAAGATAATCACTGATACCCAGAAGAATGATCCTGCGACAACCAATCTTTTGGTTGAAGCTTTAATGTCTGAAGTTATTTCATTTTAGTATATTACTACATGAGAGAATACAATGAAATATTTTATACATTCTTTTAACAGAATTTAACAGATTTACATTTTATAAAAATTTGTTTAGCAACACCTTCCAAGTTTTTGGTAGC
Organism: Pongo pygmaeus; assembly: GCF_028885625.2. Lineage (NCBI taxonomy): Eukaryota > Metazoa > Chordata > Mammalia > Primates > Hominidae > Pongo > Pongo pygmaeus. The sequence goes on from NC_085930.1 coordinate 204,566,780, forward strand.
CATCAAGTTTAGAATAAAGGAGCATCAACTGCCACAACTTCATATATGAAAAAATTCCTATTTCCTGAAACTCCTGTTTTATTGAAGTTATTGCAAAGATCAAAAGATCAGGATCACCTAGCTTAAAGATTCATAAGCATTTTGTTCACAAAGGGCAGGAAAAAAAAAGATTCATACGTGATATGGACTGGCTCTGTGTCACTACCCAAATCTCACCTTGAACTGTAATCCCCACGTGCCGTGGGAGGGATATGGTGGCAGGTGACTAGGTCATGGGGGCGGTTTTCCCCATGCTGCTCTTGTGATGGTGAACGAGTTCTTAGGAGACCTGATAGTTTAAACGTGGCAGTTTCCCCTGAGCGCTCTCTCTCTCCTGCCACGTTTGTGAGGAAGATGCCTGCTTCCCCTTCCGCCACAATTCTAAGTTTCCTGAGGCTTCCCCAGCCACGGAGAACTGTGAGTCAATTAAAACTCCTTTCTTTATAAATTACCCAGTGTCAGGTAGTATCTTTACAGCAGTGTGAACATGGACTAATACAGAGAACTGGTACCAGCAGAGTGGGGTACTGCTATAAAGTTAATCTGAAAATGTGGAAGCCACTTTGGAAATGAGTAACAGGCAGAGGTTGGAACAGTTTGGAGGGCTCAGAAGGCAGGAAGATGAGGGAAAGTTTGGAACTTCCAAGAGACTTGTTGAATGCTTTTGACCAAAATGCTGATACTGATATGGACAATGAAGTCCAGGATGAGGTGGTCTCAGATGGAGATGAAGAACTTATTGGGAACTGGAACAAATGTCACTCTCGCTATACTTTAGCAAAGAGACTGGCAGCATTTTTTGCCCCCGCCCTAGAGATCTGTGGAACCTTAAACTTGAGAGAGAGGATTTAGGATATCTGGCAGAATAAATTTCTAAGCAGGAAAACATTCAAGAGGTGACTTGACTTTTCCTGAAAGCGTACCATTATATGTGTTCACAAAGAAAAGATACGAAATTGGAACTTAGTTTAAAAGGGAAGCAGAGTATAACAGTTTGGAAAATTTGCAGCCTGACCATGAGGTACAAAAGAAAAATCCATTTTCTGAGGAGAAATTCAAGCCAGCTGCAAAAATTTGCATAAATAATGAGGAGCTGAATGTTTACATCCAAGACAATGGGAAAAATGTCTCCAGGGCATGTAAGAAATCTTTGAGGCAGCCCCTCCCATGACAGGCCCAGAGACCTAGGAGGGAAAAATAGTATTGTGGGCCAGGGCCCAGGACCCTGCTGCTCTGTGCAGCCTTGGAACTTGGTGCCCTGCATCCCAGCCACTCCAATTTCAGCCATGGCTAAAAGAGGCCAAGGTACAGCTCGGGCCACTGCTTCAGACTGGGCAAGCCCCAAGCACTGGTGGCTTCCACGTGGTATTAGGCCTATAGATGCATGGAAGATGAGAATTTAGGTTTGGGAACCTCCACCTAGATTCCAGAGGATGTATAGAAATGCTTGAAGGTCCAGGCAGAAGTCTGCAGCAGGGGAGGAGCCCTCATGGAGACCCTCTCCTAAGGCAGTGCAGAAGGGAATGTGGGATTGGATCTCCCACATACAGTCCCCACTGTGGCACTGCCTAGTGGAGCTTTGAGAAGAGGGCCACCATCCTCCAGACCCCAGAAAGGTAGATCCACCAACAGCTTGCACCATGCACCTGGAAACACTGCAGGCACTCAATGCTAGCCCATAAAAGCAGCGCAGGGGCTATACCCTGCAGAGCCACAGAGGTGGAGTTGCCTAAGGCCATGGGAACCCACTCGCTGCATAGCCTGCCCTGGAATGTGAGACATGGAGTCAAAGGAGATTTTAGAGCTTTGAGATTTAATGACTGCCTGGCTGGGTTTCGAACTTGTGTGGGGCCTGTGACCCCTTTGTTTTGGTCATATTTTCCCATCTGGAATGGGAACATTTACCCAATGCCTGTACCTCCCTTGTATCTTGGAAGTAACTAACTTGTTTTTTATTTTACAGGCTCATAGACAGAAGGGACCCTTGTCTCAGATGAGACTGTGGACTTGGACTTTGAGTTAACGCTGGAATGAGATAAGACTTTGGGGAACTGTTGGGAAGTCCTGATTGATTTTGAAATGTGAAAAGGACATGAGATTTGAGAAAGGCCAGGGGTGAAATACGGTTTGGCTCTGTATCCCCACCCAAATCTCATCTTAAATTGTAATCCCCACATGTTGAAAAAGGGACCTGGCGGGAGGTGATTGGATCATGGGAGCAGAGTCCCCCATGCTGTTCTCATGATAGTGAGGGAGTTCTCACAAGATACAATGGTTTAAAAGTGGCAATTTCCCCTGAGCACTCTCTCTGTGTTGCCTTGCAAAGAAGGTGCCTGCTTCCCCTTCACCTTCCGCCATGACTGTAAGTTTCCTGAGGCCTCCCCAGCCATGGAGAACTGTGAGTCAATTAAAACTCCTTTCTTTATAAATTACCCAGTCTCAGGTAGTATCTTTATAACAGTGAGAAAATGGACTAATACAATAAGCAAACACTAAGTAAAAATGTACATAAACATCATATAGAGGAGAAACCAAAAGAAAAAAGAAAGCTCACTTGTCCTATTCATAATTTGTACTCAAATCTATTTTATGACAAATATAGGAGGTAGACCATATTCAAAATTTATTTACCATAATGAGCTAGCACTACAGACCAAGCATTATAAAAATTCTCCTTGCTTCCTTATTTAATCCTTTCTTATTTTTAGAATTTAGAATTAATGATTTTATTCTTCACCTGCTTCTAAAGGGCATCTATCTTCAATAGACTGGGTTCAGTAAAGTTTCTATGGAATTTACAGAAGTTAAAGAATTATGAAGGAGAGAGTTGTCAAATCACAGAGAAAGTCAGAAAATCAAAACCACATACAGATCAAGACTAGTATTTGAAATATATTACCTGTTCCAAGTTTTGAAGGCATTGCTGGCTCGTTTGAACAGATATCCTTCCATAACTATGCCATTTGCAGCATCTACGTTATATTCTAACTTAGAATCATCACTGGAGAAATCCTAGACAAAATAACACATAAAGAAGTTCATATGACTTGACTAAGTTTCCTAGACAAGAAATGGATCCTAAGAAAAGAGTTCAAAAGGAAGAAAAGGCAGTTATATTAAGACAGTTACAACAATATTAATAAGAAAAATGAAGGGGGACTCAATCAATAATAAAGAAATGTTTCAATACATTAAAGTATTTGACTTTAGTAGGTTATTTTATGCAATACTTATTGCGATGACCTAAGGACATATAATTATATAGAATATAGTGCAAAACAGAAAATAAATAAATATAAACTGTATATACATGGTGATTAAAAGCACAAAATAATATGTATACAAATAAACAAGGGAAACAACTAAATACTACACAGGGTATGACGTTGAAAGTTCTTTTGTTTTATCACAACTTTTTTTTTTTTTTTTTTTTTTTTTTGAGACAGAGTCTTGCTCTGCCGCCCAGCCTGGAGTGCAATGAAGTGATCTCAGCTCACTGCAACCTCTGCCTCCTGGGTTCAAGTGATTCTCCCGTCTCAGTCTCCCATGTAGCTGGAATTACGGACATACGCCATCATGCCCAGCTAATTTTTGTATTTTTGTAGAGACAGAGTTTCACCATGTTGGCCAGGCTGGTCTTGAATTCCTGACCTCAGGTGATCTGTCTTCCTCAGCCTCCCAAAGTGCTGGGACTACAGGCATGGGCCACTGTGCCCAGCCTATCACAATATTTTATGGTGATATGTGTTAACAATTTTTTAAAGTATATGGTTATATTTAATTGGGATTATTTAAAGTTACCACTATTTTCTAAATATATTACTACCATGGTAGTTCTTTTTTTTTTTTTTTTTTTTTTTTTTTTTGAGACAGAATCTCACTCTGTCACCCAGGCTGGAGTGCAGTGGCGCAATCTCGGCTCACTGCAACCTCTGCCTCCCGGTTCAAGTAATACTCCTGCCTCAGCCGCCTGAGTAGCTGGGACTACAGACGTTTGCCACCATGCCCAGCTAATTTTTGTATTTTTAGTACAGACAGGATTTCACCATGTTACCCAGGCTGGTCTCAAACTCCTGACTTCAAGTGATTCACCTGCCTCGGCCTCCCAAAGTGCAGGAATTACAGGTGTGAGCCATTGAGCCCGGGCATGGTAGTTCTTGAATCTGACAGTGTCTATGGCATTTTTTCCTAAAATAAAATTTAGTTTTCAAAGGAAACGGATCTTAGTCTACAGTTTGAAGTGGGCAAGTTGAACTCACTTTTTTATGAGTACTATGAAATCACTCATAGTCTTCTTCTAGCGTTCTAATTATCTAAATCTTCACCTGAATGCAATTTAAACTTTCAATTTTCTTCCAAACATTCATGAAGTTTGGAAATCAGAAATTCAATATTTAAAATATTGCCTAACAAACTTCAAAGCATTTTGAACAAAACTCTTAAGACTGCTGTTTTCAGCAAATCTAAAACTCTAAAGCCAGTCCCATAACTTTTAAAATTCCTCCTGGACCAATAATTAAAATGAGAATTCTACCCTATTAAGGAATAGTAAACATCCTGTCTTGGGAAACATTTTGGCAGCATCTACTGAGATGCTGGGGCCCTGCACCAGAGGGAAGGCAGAGTGACAATCATCTAAGGGCCCTCCAAATTTAAGAGTATACTAAGTCAGGAACAGGAAACAGACTAAATTCAGAATTTCAAAAGAGGAAAAAAAAATAACCTCTCCTGACACCTTTGAAACTAACCACGAAAAGACCTGATAATCCAAAATAATCAAATGAAGCAGAATCTGTAAACGAATTGCTACATTGCTTCCTACTTCTTCTTTGGGGAGAAAAAAAAAATCAGGGAAACTTTAATGCCCTCATTTAAAATTTATTTGAGGCTATAATTCATTTAATTATACAGAGAGAATTAAGTAAGCAATAAATATAAATATAATTGACTTTGTTAACATTCTAAAGGTTTCATTTGTAACATCTGTAGTTTTTCATAACCTTGGTCAACTTAAAAGACTTCCTTGAAAGTGCAGGGCATTACAAGTGTTTCTCTAATTTTCAACTATACTTCTTGAGATAAACTGTCTTCAATTTAATTACTATTAATATCAACTAATATTTTGTAGTACTTAAAATGTGACAGATTTCATAACAGCAATGAAATATGCTGGATGAAAGACATAGTGTTAGAATCTCCTTAAATACACTGATGACCTGACAACCTAGGAAGGAATACTCAAAGGCAAGAGATTGAGTGAAAACTGGAATTCAAAGAGGTAAGGAGGGCAAGGGCATCTGCCTATCAGGAGAACTTGAGTTTTGGTGTGAGGTCCAGGGAACAGAATGCAAAACCAAGGCTGGTCAAAGGGGAATCTAATAGAAACTTTCCCTTTGAAATAGCAAACAAGACAAGAAAAACCATTATTACCACTCTCACACAAGATCATGATGAAACTCCTAGCCAGCAAAATAACAAAAAAAAAGTACAAGATTGGAAAGAAAGGAAAAAACTATCATTATTGGCAGATGATAACACTTCATACACAGAACATCCAAAAGAATTGAGATAAATCAATGTTAAAAGAGATTACTAGTTACAAAATCAATACAGAAAAATCAATTTTATCGCAGACAGAACAGTGGTAAAATAAATAAAGACAACATTCAGAATACAAGTGTCTAGGAATAAATCTAACAAAAGATGTACAAGAAAAATCATAAAACTTTATGAAAGCCCTTAAAGAAAACTTAAATAAATGGAGAATATACCAAGTGCATAGATTTGAAGATATAATAAAGATATTAATTTTGATTCATACAAAATTGAAGGAGGGAAGGTAGGAAGCTTTGCTATTAGATATCAAGAATTTGCTTGCCAGGAACAGAATGACAAACATTCGTGTTCTCACTTATTTGTGGGATCTAAAAAATAAAACAACTGGACTCAAGGAGCTGGAGAGTAGGATGGTTACCAGAGGCTGGGAGTGGTGGTGGGAACTGGGGGTGTCAGTGAGTGGGGATGGTTAATGGATACAAAAAAAAAACAGAATGAATGAGACCTAGTATTTGATAGCACAACTGGGTGACTACAGTCAAAATAATTTAATTGTACATTTAAAAATAATTAAAAGAATATAATAGGATTGTTTGTAACATAAAGGATAAATGCTTGAGGGGATGGATACCCCATTTTCCATGATGTGATTATTATACATTGTATGCCTGTATCAAAATATTTCATGTACCCCATAAATAATACCACCTACTATGTACGCACAAAAATTAAAAATGAAAAATAAAAATGAAATAAAAAAATTTTAAAAAGCATTTGATCAACAATTGGGCAACCTGGTGGGAAAATAAGATAAAGACTAATAGTTCACAAATAGGATATCCAAATGACCAATAAATATAAGATGCCCATTAGTCACTAAAGAAGTCACTCTAAAGCCAAAAATAATTAAGACAGCATAGTATTGACAGTTTAGACAAAAAGACAGTGAAACAGAATACAGAAACTGAAATGGGCCTCACATATATGGAGATGTGATATATAACACAGGATATACCACAGAGCATTTGGGAAACAGCAAACTTTTTAATAACTAGTCTGGATCAACTGACAGCAAACTTTTTAATAACTAGTCTGGATCAACTGACTACCAGTGGGAGAATTAAAGGAAACTAGATCTCTACCTCACACCACACACAAAAACCCAATTAAAGATCTAAAAAGTGGCACAGTGGCTCACACCTGTAATCCGAGCACACTGGGAGGCCGAGGTGGATGGATCACCTGAGGTCAGGAGATCAAGATCATCCTGACCAACATGACGAAACCCCATCTCTACTAAAAGTACAAAAATTAGCTGAGCATGGTGGCGTGCGGCAGTAATCCCAGCTACTTGGGAGGCTGAGGCAGGAGAATCACTTAAACCCAGGAGGCGGAGGTTGCAGTGAGCGGAGATCATGCCACTGCACTCCAGCCTGGGCGACAGGACCAAAATAAAATAAAATAAAATAAAAAATAAAGACCTAAAAAGCAAATCTATAATACAAGAGATATCTCTTCATGATCTTGAAATGGAAAGGATTTACTGAACAAGACACAAAAAGCATCAACCGTAAGACTGATAAAAATAAGCTATATGAAAATTAAAAACACATATGCCTCAAATATATTATGAATTTGATCAAACGTCAGGCAGCCTGGTGGAAAAATGAGAGAAAGATTAATAGATGTTTTACAAGTAAGATATGCAAAAGACCAATAGATACAAGGTGCTGAAGCTCATTGGTCACTGAAGAAGTTAAAACTACAAGAAGATGCCTATATCTACTAATCAAATTGACCAAAATCTAAAAGTCTCAAAATATAATGAGCTGGCAAACAGGAACTCTCATATAGTGCTATCTGCTAAGATAGTATAATATTTTGAAAAACAATGTAACATTATCTACTTATGCTAAATGACCTGCTAACGCTAATACACCTTCTAACTCAGCAGTTTTACTCCTAGGTATAAATACATGAGAAACGTAAAATGCGTGCACGTATCCACACATGAATGTTCAAAGCATAACTGTTTCTCCAACTGATCAATTTACATTTTTGAAAAAATCTACATAACTACATGAGACATACTTTCCCTTAGTTTTTAGTCGATTTTTTTTTTTTTTTTTTTTTTTTTACCTGTAACGCAGCCTTGTGTCAGCATTTAAGGGCAGAAAAGAGGTCAGTATTCACAATGAGCAAAAAATAGCATTATTTTCTTTAAAGGAAAACAGTTGAATATTATTTAAAATCAAATAAGTTATTCTTAGAGTTAATAATTTACCATTTTTGAAGCTTCAGTACAACACTGAACTGTGTTCACAATAGGAAAAGATATTAAAAGATGTATAATGTTTATTAAGTAATTCAATTTAAGGAAATATTCGAATATTTCTACAAATACCATGATATCTCATTTTAATTAAAAACAATTGGTCCCAATTTTTAGCGATCTCTTCATGATCATGTCATTAAAACTCGTTACCCATCAACACATCATACTGTACACTCTAATTATGTAACATTTTTATCTGTCGACTTAAAATAAAAAGTTACCCAAACAAAAGTTAATCTAACTGTAAACGAAACAAAATAAAACGTGGAGTTTGTCTCACCTGACACTAACTAGAAAATAACTAACTTAAAGATGGTCTTGTAGAAATCTTTCCTTTAATTATTTTTCTTTGAGCATTAATAATCCATCATCAATTAAATTTTTCTTACTTTTATTATTGATTGTGTTTTCATTTTTTTCCACTGACATCTTCTATATCAGATCTAGTTTACTGGTATTTTAAATTCTAAATAAACCATTAAAAAGTTGATTTTACTGCTCAATACCAAGAAAACAGATTTCTTAAAGCAATGCCAGAAGGCATCCTGTGCGTACTTATATTTCTATATTCAACTTCAACAGTCTCCTTTTATTTTCAGATAACTACACAAAAAGTACCGCTGACTTTATAAGAAAGTTGAGTTGCAGGAATGTCACACTCAACTCTTTTAGCATGAAGAAATAAAAACTGGTTTAATATTTGAGTTTTCATTTTTAAAAATATTTTCAAAGTAAGCTTAGCCAGGCTTAGACAATTTAACAGGCAATGCAAGTGAAGTTTTAGCATCTCGTGACAGAGAGGAAAGGCTGCCTTGCAGTGACTGCAGTTGGAAAGTCTGTAAGACCAAACATGCATGTTGACACTAAGGTGCATCCACACCCCCTGCCCCGCAACACACACACAGACACACACTTTTACAGGGAGTTGGTGGTATCCTAAATGTAATTATGAATAGTGTTTTGAATTAACTAAAGGCCACTTTTAGCTTAGTTAAGGCCCTAAGAGATTCAAATTTTTATAAACTGGTTCAAGAAGCATAGCTTTCAAAGATCTGAAAAAATAACAAAATACATACCTTAAAATCTGAAGAACATTTTGCTCTTCAAAAACAGAAGAGGAGTTTATCTGCACAATTATTAGAACAACTCAAAAGATTTGTCCCGATACAATGATACCTTGCATAAACCAACAACCAAGCCATTGTATAAAGTGGAATTAATTTTTAATTTTTCCCCTGAAGTACCTTTTGTTGAATGGTGGAATGTTTTTGTTCCATTTCTCTTTTCTCCTTTGCTGCATCCACAACCAGTCGATCCAACTGTAAAAAGGGAAAGAGAAAACTGCAGACTTAAAAAAAGTATGGATTATTTTTTCAAACCATATTCCAAATCATTTCACAAATAAAAAATCACTCAATTTAAGCTTATCTAAAAAGATTTTGGCTAAACTTTGAAGTAGAAGTTCATGTTTTTTTCTGCTATGAAGTTCTCTTTGAGAAGATCCATATCTCCACCAGAAAAAAAAAATTTCCAAGAATAGTCATGGTGCCATACATATATGATTGGAGGCCTTGTCACAGGTACCCCAGTGATACATGTTCAATCCTTGAATAACGAAAATGACTCTAGCTTAAGTTCCTGCTGACCCACTAAGCAAATTCTGGTAGTTAAAATCAAAGATACCCACTTTTTGATGGGGTTGTTTGTATGCTAGATGACGAGTTGGTGGGTGCAGCGCACCAGCATGGCACATGTATACATATGTAACTTACCTGCACATTGCGCACATGTACCATAAAACCTAAAGTATAATAATAATAATAATAATAATAAAGAAAAAAATAAAAAAATAAAAAATAAAATAAAATAAAATAAAAAAATCAAAGATACGAAGAAGACACTAGTGACTTCTTTCCCAAATAGCAAAAAGTAGTGCAGCTAAACTATTATTAACCAGCTAACCTAGCTCTCACAAATTCACCCTAACAGCTACTTCCAATCATTCAAGATGCTTCTTCATGTTTTCAGGTTGGCTCCCTAATGTCATACTCAAATATAAAAAGAAGAAAAAATAATTCACAAGATAAAAAGAAAGCTAAAAATAATAATAAAAAAAGAATAGTCATCATTCATAAGACCAAGGTAGGAAATCAGCAATTCTTAAGGCTCATTTTTAAAAGCTCAAAAAACTTAATAAAACTATAAAACCCGGCCGGGCGCAGTGGCTCACGCCTGTAATCCCAGCACTTTGGGAGGCCAAGGTGGGCAGATCACGAGGTCAGGAGTTCAAGAACAGCCTGGCCAACATAGAGAAACCCCGTCTCTCCTAAAAATACAAAAAATTAGCTGGGCATGGTGGCAGGTGCCTGTAATCCTACCTACTCGGGAAGCTGAGGCAGCAGAATCACTTGAACCCACGAGGCAGAGGTTGCAGCAGGCCAAGATCACACCACTGCACACTAGCCAGGGTGACAGTGCAAGATTCCATCGCCCCCCTCCCCCACACCAAAAAAATATATATTATATATATATGTGTGTGTGTGTATATATATATATAATATATGTGTGTATATGTTATATATATGTGTATATATAACATATATAACCCATTTTATATATATAACCCATTATATATACACATATATGTGTATATATGTGTATATATTATATATGTGTGTATATATATACACATATATATATATACATAACTCATTTTTTTCTTGTTCCTTGGCATAGAAAGGATATCCATCATGAGGGAAGTATTTGATTTCCAGTAATATGTCAAGAGAAATGCACTGGCTTCTTGAAATTCTATTTGTTAAACTAACAATAATTGGGTTATACATTATTAATTATGTGGGTTTCATTGTCTAGACTATGATGATGCCTTTCCAATTCTGAACCTCCATCACCTCTAAATGATTAATACATGTTCGATAAGTGAATAAATTAAAACATACATATCAGATCAGCAGGAATATGGAGAAAGATAAGCATTAAATGTCTAAATATTTTAAGTTATATCTTTTAAAAACTAAATTTTTAAAAAGTCTTTTTCAAAAAAACTATTTGATCCCTTATCACAAATGATGTTTTTTCTACAGAAGAAGAATTCTAGTCACAGATAATACTACTGAATAGTAATAAAGATTAACCAAAAAAAAATACCCACAATGAAACAGATCTATCAGTATTATAAAGTACATGATATAGGTGGCAACTATGCTACTCTAGGATCTAATACACACATACCTTAGTGACATGTAGCATTGATTTAGTGGGTAATGCTGTACATGGTACGCTAGAAAAATATATTCTCACACAAGTTTCTTATGCGGAATGAGTGGACTAACCATCCTATGGGTTTTATGGCTCTGAGTGGCATATAAATATTATTCATTCATTCAGACTGAAATGCAGTACAAGGTAGCCCCCAAATTCAAAATATTTACAAATATGCACACATATACTTTACATATGAATTCTGCAATACAGGTGATGGTCTTCTGCCTAATTGGTAAGAAATGTCTCTTGCGGCTGGGTGTGGTGGCTCACGCCTGTAATCCCAGCACTTTGGGAGGCTGAGATGGGCGAATCACGAGGTCAGTAGATCAAGACCATCCTGGCTAACACGGTGAAACCCTGCCTCTACTAAAAATACAAAAAAATTAGCCAGGCGTGGTGGCAGGCGCCTGTGGTCCCAGCTACTCGGGAAGCTAAGGCAGGAGAATGGCATGAATCCGGGAGGCGGAGCTTGTAGTGAGCCAAGATCGCGCCACTGTACTCCAGCCTGGGCAACAGAGCGAGACTCTGTCTCAAAAAAAAAAGGAAATGTCTCTTGCATCTCTAACCCCACTGCTATTATAACAGGAAAGTGGGGACAATTCTCCCTCTCTGATGGGGAAAAAGAATAAAGAAAAAATATCTTTCATGATGATGGGGGTTTGGGGGAAGGCATGAGTTGGGGAAGTGTGAAGACTGGCAGAGTCTTATCTTCTAGACATTGGGAAATGTATCAGGAAGATAACTTGGAGCAGAGTAAAAAGGGTCCCGTGTTTGTGTTAGTACTGGACATTATCAATGTTAATAGGTTCCTATAACTAAGCAGGTATCCCTGGTCCTTCTGTGTTTTAAACCCCTTCCACTCCCACCAACCTCAGATACCATTGCTTCTCTTTCTCCTTTTCAACTTCTCCCTCTTGAACCACCATCTGCTTTTAAGTTGGTGCAAACCATTCTACCTTAATAAAACCGCTAACCCATACTCTTTTTCCAGCTACCACATTCTTTCCCTCTTTCCTTCATAACACAACTTCTTTAAAATATTACCACCTTCTGTATTTGCCCATTTCATATTCATCTACCCACTGTAATTCAGCTTCTACTGCCTGGGTCCCCAGCTCCATGGAAACAGCATCTCTCACAGAGGTAACAACTTTTTGCTGCTAAATCCAACAGGTATTTCTCAGTCCTAGGTTTACTTAACTTTCTAATAATTGAAGCTGATAACCACTCCTTCCCTTTGAAACACTTTTCCTGGCCTACGATGGCAGTCTCCTGTTTTTCTACTTCCTCACTCATCTATGTCCTAACACAGCTTCTCTTACCTAGCCATCTCAAAATTTAGTCTTTCTTAGGTCCCCGCCCCAAGTCAGCTTCTCTTTCTACTCCATACCAGTGGACCTCAGCCTTAACTTACAAATAAAAATCTTCATGTATGGTGTCTAGGCAACTAGATTTTTTTTTAAATAGCTCTATGATTCAGAGATATCTAACTCACCCCCCATCAACTCACCCACTCTTGTGGTTGCAATCAGCAACTATATGCTACTGATTCATTTAGTCTATCTCCCTCTTTTGCGCTCCACATATATCCACTTAGACATCTTATCCTCACAAATCAATATATTTAAGCATGAACTTATCACGCCCTTCCACCCTCGAATTGGCTGTCTATTAACCCTCAAATCTAACCATTTCTATCTCTACTGCCATGACTTTAGTTTCAGATGCCATTATCTACTAATTATGAAAAGAATATTGTAATTGGCCATCTCTAACCCGGCCATCTTATCCACTAGGCACTATAGGCTCTGGGGCTTAGATGTTTTTCAAGGACCTGCAGACTTATTTGAGATCTAGAGAGGGGGTAAACCTATAAAACTAAAATGACTGAATGTTTTAAAAACACATAATTTTTTCAGCTAGTCAACTGCAATTCAACTCATACTGCTTTTATAAATTATACTGAACATAAGATGAGAGCGCAATCTAATATCTGATAGTATGTGAGGGATGTCTAAAACCTAGGAAGGTCTCTCCTTACCCCCAAGTCTGGCTTACATGTCCTGTCTATATGTTCCTGCAACACTTTGACCCTTCCCTATATGGTGGAAAAGGCCAGCTGTCCCTCAATATCTATTTTCTCCTTCTTCCTTAACAATGGACCCCCTAAATTCTAGCAGGTCACATGGCTACCTGGCATTAAGGTTAATTTCCCTTGCAGCTATTGTGACCCTATGACTAAGGACTTGGCATTGGGATATATGTAGAAGTGATATGTACAATTTCTAGGAAATGTGCTTAAAGAGAGAAAACGTATCTTTCATCCTCCTTTCCTTCCTCCTATTAGCTGAAATTTGGGTATGATAGCTAAAGCTTGATTAGCCACTTTCAACCATGAGGTAGAATCAAAAAACATAAGCCTGCACTCCTGCTAACCAAGTGGCCACCACACCATGTCTTTGACTTTACATAAGAGAAATAAAACTCTTTTTTAAATTACTAGTATTCTTGGTTTTCTATTACTTGCAAACAAACTTCATCCCAACTGTTACACACACACACACGGTATTTAGCACAGAGATTAAGAGTGTGGTCACTTGTTGGCTTCTCCCAAGAGACTAAGTTCTGTAGAGGCAGAAAACAGAATACATGTAATCCACGGCATACACCCTACATGTCTTTCCCCCGTCTCAACACACACACACACAAACCACAACTCACATATACTCTGGTCAGTAAATGCAATTCCCATTCCACTCTTACCTTTTTCCTTAAACTCAATTTTTCTTTTCCTTTTTTTTTGAGACAGAGTTCCCCTGTCACCCAGGCTGGAGTACAATGGCCCGATCTTGGCTCACTGAGAACTCCACCTCATGCCTCAGCCTCCCAAGTAGCTGGGATTACAGGCGTATGCCACCATGCCTGGCTAATTTTTGTATTTTTAGTAGAAACGGGGTTTCACCATGTTGGCCAGGCTGGTCTCAAACTCCTGGCCTCATGTAATCTGCATGCCTCAGCCTCCCAAAGTGCTGGGATTACAGGCATGAGCCACCATGCCTGACCTAAACTCTATTTTTCATCATCAATCCCCTCCTCTTGGAAACTGAGACATCTTGAGAAAGAAAATCACCTAAAAATGGACAGTGTTAAATAAAGAATGTTTGTCTATAAAAAACAATGTCCCCCAAACAGATCTAATATGTTATGATCAGATATGAAAAAATAATTTGAACATAATGACATTTTTATACATATAAAATTTGTATGTATATGTATAGAACTATTACACATAACCGCCAGGCACGGTGGCTCACGCCTGTAATCTCAGCACTTTGGGAGGCTGAGGCGGGCAGATCACGAGGTCAGGAGACCGAGACCATCCTGGCTAACACGGTGAAACCTCGTCTCTACTAAAAATACAAAAAATTAGCTGGGCATGGTGGCGGGCGCCTGTAGTCCCAGCTACTCAGGAGGCTGAGGCAGGAAAATGGCGTGAACCTGGGAGGCAGAGCTTGCAGTGAGCCGAGATCCCGCCACTGCACTCCAGCCTGGGCGACAGAGCGAGACTCCATCTCAAAAAAAAAAAGAACTATTACACATAGCCATAGAATGCCACATGTGACTGCATGAAATGAAAAAGTTCCCAAGAGCTCTACAATTTTAAGATTCTAAAATTTTTTTATTCAGATAACAAGATACAAGTTTTCAGGAAATAAAAAAGAGCTATAACTCAACTGAAAAGCAAATTGGAACAATAACTCAATTATTCAAATGTACAAAATTTAAATATAAGTCCAGTTATGTAGACTGCAAAGCAAACACTTTGTTTTTAAATTCTCCTTTTCAATACCTTCACATACAAACTATAACATAAGGTTCTTTTTACCTTTGATTTCATTTTTTGGGTATACCCAAAACGCAAACATTTGGGTATTTAACCCATATATAAATCTGCTATAGCATCCAACTTCATTCTTCATTAAGTAAATAAAACATCAAGTCCTCCTTGATATGGTTTGGCTGTGTCCCCACCCAAAATCTCATCTTGAATTATAATCCCCATAATCCTCAAGCATCGAGAGACACCAGGTGGAGGTAACTGAGTCATGGGGGCGGTTTCCCCCATGCTGGTACTCGTGATCGTGAGTGAGCTCTCACGAGATCTGACGGTTTTATAAGTGTTTGGTAGTTTCTCCTGCGTTCATTCTCCCCTCTGCTGACTTGTGAAGAAGATGCCTTGCTTTCCCTTTGCCTTCTGCCATCATCGTAAGTTTCCTGAGGCTTCCCCAGCCATGCAGAACTGTGAGTCAATTAAACCTCTTTCCTTTCTAGATCACCCAGTCTGAGGCAGCTCTTTATAGCAGTGTGAGAACGGACTAATACACCTCCAATATGCTAAATTTCTTTAAAAATACAAATACCAGTGTATAAAACAGAATCAAGAAATATACTGCAACATTACCTGTGCACCAAGATCCTTCATGTAGGGTCCAAGTTCACTAAACAGATCATATCCTTGATGAAAGAAGGCCAAATGGGCATACATAAATGACAACATCTAATAGGGAAAAAAAGATGACCATTTTAAAATCTATTCCTAGACATTCTGAAATATTTTATAGATATATATATATAAAAGACAGGGTCTTGCTCTGTCGCCCAGGCCTGGCATGCAGTGGCATGAACCCAGTTCATTGCAACCTGGACCTCCCAGGCTCAGGTGATTCTCCCACTTCAGCCTCCTAAGTAGCTGGGACCACAGGCATCTGCCACTATGCTCAGCTAATTTTTTTATTTTTGTAGAGACAAAGTCTTGCCATGTTACCCAGGCTGATCTCGAACTCCTGGGTTCAAGCAATCCTCCCACTTCCGCCTCCAAAAGTGCTGGGATTAGAGGCGTGAGCCACCGTGCCCAGCTCATCAAACCTATTTGAAAAATTAAACTGAGTCATCTGTTTTAAAAGAGTATTTCAAAAATATTTTCAAATACAATGAAAATAAATTTTATTTAAAAGAAATTTCCCAGTGGTTTAAAATTTTTTAAATGCTCAAAATTTTAGTTGTTTAGACTATATTTAGGTGATCAAAATGTATACAGCAGATTCAAATAATCCAATTTTCAATAACTCTACTATCTTCTTAGGTCCATTATAAAGTATTTATGTGCTCCTTCAATCAAGCTCACTGACAAACCTTAAATTGCAAAAAAGACAAACAGATAAGAGAAATATAAAGTGCTCAAAATAAAACACAAACACTTTACAATCTACTAGAGCACCAAGCACAACCTAAAGTAGGAGAACGCTGGTTTCTCTCTCAAGGTACCAAAATAAAATGAGTCAACTGAATTTGCCAATATGGAAGTTTCTTTACATTCATTCCACAAACCTAAAAAGCTGACATTAATGGGCAGAGATTTGTCCAAGTTTTCCTATATTTTACCTATTTTAAAGAGAAAAAAATCACCCTCATTTTAATTAAGTTTTTACATGGAAGGAATTATATAATTAAATGAATAATACTGAAAAAATATTCTAAACATTCATGTTATTTTTAACAAGTGGCATCTGTTCAATTTTCTGAAGTCTAAAATAGGTCATAAAGTCCTTAATAGTCAAAAATCCTCCAATAAAAACTATATTCAAAAACAAAAACCATTAAAACACAGAGGCGAAAAGATAAAACTCAGAAGAGGAAAATTATTCTGGAATTAGATAACAGTGATCATGGCACAAATTTGTGAATAAAAACCATAAATTATTTTTAAAAATTAATTAAAAATTTAAAAAGAGGGATGGGATTAACAGCTAGGACTACATAAAAATGTAAAATATGCCTGTACATCAAAATGCAAAATGAGCATATTAAAAAACAAATAACAAACTAGGGAAAAACCCATGACAAAGAGTTAACAGTCTTAAGATGTAAGTAAGAGATGTTACAAATCAACATGAAAAAGATGAACACTCCAACAGAAAAAGAGACAAAGGACATATGAGGCACATAGGTGGCCAAAAAACACAGAAAAATGTTCAAACTCATTTGCATTAACAAAATGCAAAACTGAATAATGAGATCATGCTTTCTATCCAACAAACTAGGGGCAGCATGGGGGAAAAACTGGAACGCTCAGTGTTGGTAAAATGTGGAGAAATATCCATTTTCACACAATATTAGGGGAAATATTGTATAACCTTTGAAATTTGACAATATTTTTCTAAAGCCTTAATCCTTTGACTATGTTATCTCTTGTTTATAAATCTATCCTAAGAAAATAATAAGATTATTCATTAGAATGATCAGGACAATGCTATGTTTTAAGGTCAAAAACAAGGAAATTATTTGAATATTCATTAATAGGTACAATTAATTTATGGTATATTCCTTCAAGGTCAGTGAACTATGACCTGCAAACTATTAGGGCTCACCACCTGTTTTTTGATAGTCCATGAGCTACGAATGGTTTTTACATCTTTAAATGATTTAAAGACAATGAAAATATATGAAATTTATGATATGTGAAAATTATATGAAATTCAAATTTCTGTGTTTATAAATAAAGTTCTACTGGAACACAGCCATGGCCATTCATTTACATACTGTCTTTCTCATTATAATAGCACAGTTGAGTAATTCCAACAGAGACCATGAGGCCTGTAAAACCTACCATATTTACTACCTGGACTTTTACAAAAAACATGTGCCAACCCCTAGGATATTCAGGTGGTGGAATTCTACCTGGCCACAAAAGCCATCACTAAATAAAGGATATTTAATGACATATAACTTTGCAGTGTATTAGTGAAAAAAGAAAGTTATAAAACAGTATGTAGGAATGATTCCCATTAAAAAATTAAATGTGATTTTAAAAGGCATATATTCAAGTTCATGTACACACACACATGCACACACACAGAAAGAGAGAAAAAACGAAGATGTATGCCAAGATATTAGCAGTGGCTTCCCCTTGGTAGCAGAATTTCCAAGCAGTTTTTATTTTTCTTCATACACATTCTAATTTTCTACAATTAATATACATTACTGTTAATCTCGAAAACAAGTGGGGTATAAATATTATCTTTTAGAAAACAGGAAGTACAATGTGTTTACTGTCAAGATATAACACAAATATATACATAAAATTTAGAAAAAAGCTAGGTGGTGACAAGAATCTAAGGCAACTTAAGTATAGCCTTTTGGGGAAAAAGTAAGTCAGTAAGTAATTCAGAGTTGAGAGATTATTACTAAGGTTACCAAAATATAAAGAGTGCTATGCCATACCACATCATGCCCTGCCCACCTCTTCATTAGCTTTTTTTTTTTGAGACAGAGTTTCACTCTTGTCACCTGGGCTGGAGTGCAATGGCGCGATTTCGGCTCACTGCAACCTCTGCCTCCTGGGTTCAAGCAATTCCCCTGCCTCAGCCTCCCGAAGTAGCTGGGATTACAGGCGCCCGCCACCACACCCAGCTAATTTTTTTGTATTTTTAGTTGAGATGGGGTTTCATCATGTTGGTCAGGCTGGTCTTGAACTCCTGACCTCAGGTGATCCAGCCACCTCAGCCTCCCAAAGTGCTGGGATTACAGGCGTGAGCCACCACACCCGGCCTTCGTTAGCTTTAAGACCAAAAATAGGGCTCCCCACCACACACACACACAAAAAAATCATTGTCACATGGGTGAAGAGGCTCAAGGAAAAAAGTGATCCCCAAATTTCATCCCACTGGTTTTGTAACTGCATACCAAAGAACAAACCAAAAGACTGACCCACCATCAACTTTAAGGGAAAAATTCTCCAAATGATACTATTCATATAAATCCTCAATCTCAAATATTTTTAAAGTCCAAATAATGCCAAAAATTATAGAGAAAAATGTAAATATGTTGAAAGAGGTTGGGCAAAAAAGTTTTAAAGCAAAACAATTGAGAAAAAATTAAAAACCTAAGTGTAATAGTTTTTTATGTTCATAACTTTCAAAACAAATTCTGAAATATTCTCACAGGTTTTTACACCAAACATTTTTAGTTATTCACCAAATGGTACTGGGCATCTAGTGCATGTAAAGCAACATATGAGGATAAAAGAAAACAAAAATGTAACAGTACAGAGTCTACCTTTATGGACCTCACAGTGTATCAACAGATGAGACACACAAACAACTATAACATGAAGGAGACAAAAAGAAGTCAGTCCAGTGCCACATAAGAAACACAAATAAAGATCAAAGAGAAGAGCAATTATAAACCTTATCATGTATACAGCAGATGCTCTTTCAATACCTAAATACGTAGATTTAGTTTCATATTAAAATATTTAAAACATCATTTCAATTAATATCTTACTGATTTTAGGATTTCTGATCTCCTTTTTGATTGAAGAACATTAATCTGAGGGAAAACACACATGGTTAATCACCCATGCATTATTTTAAAGCTAATCCATAATGCAATATTGTAAAACTTATTTTAATGGTTTAATACTTTTCCAAAAAGCAAATAAAAGAAAGCTTAAGCATTTTCATCCTTCAACTATCCTTTTGCAAAACACAATTAAGACAAACATTCCAGTGAAATTCTCATACATTTCTGAGCTAAGAGAAAAACTGGTTATTTAAACGATATTAGAGTGATGGAACTATTTTGACATCTGAAGCTCTGGGAATTCCATCTTTTTCCCACCCTCTTTACCTAACTGCTCATCAAAGTTTCACATACAACCTAAATGCAAATTCTCATCACTTTACCACTACTGCCATCATGTCTTTTCCAGACTGCTGCAATAGGCTATGAATTAGTCTCTTCTCTGCTTCCATCTGCTTCCATTCTTGACTCCTTATAATCCATTATACACACAGCAACCAGTCATCTTTTTTTTTTTTTTTTTTTTTGAGACGGAGTTTTGCTCTTATTGCCCAGGCTGGAGTGCAATGGCACAATCTCAGCTCACTGCAACCTCTGCCTTCTGGGTTCAAGCAATTCTCCTGCCTCAGCCTCCCGAGTAGCTGGGATTACCGGCATGCGCCAACACGCTCGGTTAATTTTTTCTGTTTAGTAGAGACGGGGTTTCTGCATGTTGGTCGGGCTGGTCTTAACTCCTGACCTCAGGTGATCCACCCGCCTTGGCCTCCCAAAGTGCTGGAACTGCAGGCGTGAGCCACCGTGCTGGGCCCATCTTAAAAAATTATAAATAAGATCATGTTACCTCTACCTTAACACCCTCCAACTTCCTACCATGGCTGGCAAGGCCCACTGTGACGTGGCCCCTACCCACCTTACCTCTTCAACCTAGTTTTCTATTACTTTCCCCCTTTCTGTACTCCAACCTCAGCCCGGGACCACTCCCACCTCAATGCCTTTGTATTGGCTGTTCTGTCTACATGTTATGATGTTCTGCCCAGATGGGTATCAGGCTATCTCATACCAATCAGGTCTCTACTTAAATATCACCTCCTCACAAAGGTCTATGGTAGCTTCTTATGCACTGTCTAGTACATCAACCCTATTTATTTTACTCAGAACATTTATAACTACCTTATATTTTCTGATTTGTGTCTTCTCCCTAACCAAAGTGTAAACTCTAGTGAGACCAGGGTCTTTGCCTTATTCCCAGCTGTAGTGGCACACACTAAGCACTCAATAAATATTTCTTAAATAAATTAACAGGTTTTGTTTCTAGAGACAGAGTCTCACTCTGTTGCCCACTCTGGCCGGAGTGCAGTGGCATGATCAGATCTCACTGCAGCCTCGAACTCCTGGGCACGCAATCCTCCTGCCTTAGCCCCAGCAATTCTCCCATCTCAGCTTCCCAAGTAGCTGGAACTACAGGCGCACACCACCAGACCTGGCTAATTTTTTTTACTTTTTGTAGAGATAGGTTCTCACTGTGTTGCACAGTCTGGTCTCAAACTCCTCGCTTCAAGCAGTCCTGCCTTGGCCTCCCAAAGCGCTGGGATGACAGGAATGAGCCCCTGCACCCGGCCAGATTTTAAGTAAATGTTTTAATTAGACTAAATTTACTGAAAGATCAATAAATTAAAAGATTTGCCTTTTAGGGGATCTCTCCCAATTCTAGAAATTCACAGCAAACATTTTATTTTTGTCTTTATTATCTATCAGCTTAATGAAATGTTTAATAAAGAATCACTCATTTGCCAATACTGTCAAAAGATTATATACTCTCTTTTTAATATGTCCTTCCCACTGAATTCTGTATTTTATCAAATAATTTTAAAGCACTAAATACAAAAACAGAACAAGAAAAATCTAAGTAACTTTACTTAACCATAAGACTAGTTTCTGGCTGGGTGAGGTGGCTCATGCCTGTAATCCTTGCACTTTGGGAGGCTGAGGTGGGCAGATCGCTTGAGATCAGGAGCCTGAGATCAGCCTGGCCAGCATGGTGAAACCCCGTCTCTACTGAAAATACAAAAATTAGCCAGGCGTGGTGGCGGGCGCCTGTAATCCCAGCTACTCGGGAGGCTGAGGCAGGAGAATCACTTAAACCCTGGAGGTGGAGGTTGCAGTGAGCTGGGATCGCACCACTGCACTCCAGCCTAGGCAACAGAGCAAGACTCCTTCTCAAAAAAAACAAAAACAAAAACAGAAACAAAAGACTAGTTTCTTCTGCATGTATTTCAAAGCCTATTCAGTTTAGAGAACTACAATATTCACTTTCAAATGCTCTAAGTAAAGAAGCTGCAAATAGCCTACTACTCAAACATTGAATAATGTTAAAACGCCTGTTTTATATGTCCTTTTTTCTATTTGAAAAAATTAAGTGCTATATAAAATTTTTAAATTTAAATGTTATATATAAAAATAAATGCTATATAAAATAGGATTTTTATATTATATAATATTTAAATTATATAGCATTTAAATTATTGGAGGAAAAAAGTAAACTCAAATATTTAGAGTAGTTAAGCAAGACAAACTTTATACATTTAGATATCTATTACTTACTATTCTCTAAAGTAGACATAAATGAAATAAAGACCATAAAATGATACAATAATTCCCATCAGAAAAATCAAACAAACTACTAGTTATTTGTTGGAGGTGGTGGGCGTGAGGAGGCAGTGTGAGGATTCCTAACTTACAAATGGACACCCAAGAAAATAATGTGTAAGTTTAAAAATAATGAAAATTTTAGCTAATCCTCCCAGTATAAAATTTGTAACATTAAGCCGTTCACTCTCTCCAAAAACATTTACTACATATCTATTTTCTAACCACTGGACTAGAGGCTAGGGATACAATCTAGAAATAGAAAAAACATAAATAAATATTTACAATAAATGTGTAAGTAGTCTAACTGCAATGTGTACGAAAACACGGCAACACAGAGAAGGCAGAGGCAAAAATTATTCCTTCTGGCCTGGAGAATTCTGAGTAACCCGGATCACAAAACAGAGTGAATTAGTGACAGGAAAGGTAAAAGCAATGCAAGGCAGACCAATTTCATGAGAAGACCTTAATACTCCAGACAAGAAACAGTAAGACTTAGGGCTGCGGCAAAGGTGAAGAAAGAACCAATTTAAGAGGTACACAGAAGGAATTTTCAAGACATTTTGGCAACTAGATATACTGGCTTACAATGAGGAGAATATCTGATATAATTCTCTCATTTTGAATTTCTATGAGAGTAAAAAAGTGACACCATTCAATTAGATAAGGGCAAAAGGGAAAGAGAAGCCATTTTGGAAGATAAGAGATTTCAGTTTTGAGCACAATGAGAACAAAGTACCTCTGGGAAAAAAACATTTGGTCATCTACCTATAATAACAGGTAGTGATTCAAGCAAGGGGCATGATGAGACTGACAGAAAACTAAATAAAGTGAGAAAAGAAAAGAATAAAACCAAAGATGGAACCCTAAAAAGGAGAGTGTCCTTTTCAGGCAGACAAAGGAGTGAAGCCCAAGACAGAACTGGAAAAGAAATAGAAGTTGGGAGGATGACCTAAAAGCAGTTTCAGATAAATCAAGATAAAAGAATGTTTCAAGAAGGAGAGTGTGGTCCACCACTGCAGTAAAACAGAATAGTCAAGTTGGTTAAAAACTGAAATACGTCTAGTGAATAAAACCTCTGCACGAGCCATTTCAGTGGGTTAGGCAGGGTGAGTACTCACACTACAGCAGAAGATGGCATAATGTGAGGTAGGTAACAGGACCCAGGAAATAGACTACTCCAGTCTAGTATCCTTTCCTCCAAAAGTACAGTCTATTCATTTTAAAAATTTAACTTCCCACTTACTGAGCAGGAACTTAATAGAAAAAAAACTTAATTTTCTATTGTTTTGCCAAGTTACCTAAGTAATTTTTAATCACTAATTTCTGCATGGTTACTTGTATTTTTTCTTAAGAAATATTCTGTGATCATTGTGAAGTAAACAATCTCTGAGGACAACCACTATTGTTTTGTAAAAGGAGATTTATATAAGGTAATTCCCTAAGCATTAAAGTTTTTTTAGGCTTTAAATTCCATGATATATAGAAACATGCAATATAATATGCCTTCATTTCTCATGTCTCAAATACCTTTGGAGACCTATCACTTTCAACTATAAATTAGACTGGAAGATCACCAACACCAAGCAACTTACCAAATACAGATTTCTAGTTTTTGGGTTTTTTTGTTTGTTTTTTGTGTTTTGTTTTTTTTTTTTTTTTTGAGACGGAGTCTCGCTCTGTCCCCCAGGCTGGAGGGCAGTGGTGCGATCTCGGCTCACTGCAAGCTCCGCCTCCTGGGTTCACACCATTCTCCTGCCTCAGCCTCCCGAGTAGCTGGGACCACAGGCACCCGCCACTACGCCTGGCTAATTTTTTGTATTTTTAGTAGAGATGGGGTTTCACCGTGTTAGCCAGGATGGTCTCGATCTCCTGACTTGTGATCCGCCCATCTCGGCCTCCCAACGTGCTGGGATTACAGGCGTGAGCCACCACGCCCAGCCCAGATTTCTAGTTTTTAAAAGCAGCACCTAAAGCAAAAATATGATAACACTACTTCTAGAAAGATTTTTCATTTGGCAATATGGTGAACCTTAGTACCTCTAAGAATCTAATCTAAAGAAATAAGAAGTGTAAAGATGTTAATATCACTCACAATTATTGAAAATTATATTTTCCCTATTGCCAGTAAAAACTTAAATACCACAAATGTCTTTTATAGCAACTTAGAAGGAACTAGGGGCCCTTATCCTAAAGGAAGCAACACAGGAACGGAAAACCAAATGCCGTGTGTTGTCACGTGTAAGTAGGAGCTAAGTTATAGGTTCTCAGGGGCATACAGAGTGGTGTAATGTACACTGGAGACTCGGAAAGGGGGGAAGGTGGGAGGGAGGTGAGGGATGAAAAATTTCCTACTGGGTACAACGTATACTACTGGAGTGACAGATACAATAAAAGCCCACACTTCACCACTATGCAATTCATCATGTGACCAAAAACCCACTTGTACCCCTAAATTTATTGAAATAATAAAATGGTATAATAAAAGATAATTAAATTGACATAACAACTCCAGAGAATAAAATATAGCAACTAAAAATGCTTTTTAACATTTTAAAATGGGGAATATAATGTTAAGAGAAAAGAGGCAGAACTCAGAACCAAAGAAATATGTCTCCATACACACATAGGTACACTAATAGCAACACAGATGGAAATTTTCCACCTAAGATTATGTTTTAACTTTAAGCTCAGAGTAGAAGTATTTATTCTTCTTAGGGCAATCACTCAAAAGTAACAACCTGTTTAGTAAGCACTGTCTGAAAACATACACAGTAAGAAACTATATACCTGAAGCACATAATCGAGGGCTATGTGTCGAAAACATTTTCTTGTTGCTGTCAGAATGTTGGTGGCTTCTTCAACTTCATGTTGTTTGTTTCTTTGTACTTGGGCATTTTTTACTAATGCATTTTCCTTTTCTTCACTGACTTTTTCAAATTGCTTCTTGGCATCTTTGAATTTTCTAAGATCTCTAAAAAAAGAAAAACTTAGTGAAACTTTTATAACTTGCTTCATTTAAAAACTTTAGCAGGCTGGGCACGGTGGCTCACACCTGTAATCCCAGCACTTTGGGAGGCCGAGGTGGGTGGATCATGAGGTCAAGAGATCGAGACCATCCTGGCCAACACAGTGAAACCCCGTCTCTACTAAAAATACAAAAAAAATTAGCTGGGCATGGTGCCACATGCCTGTAGTCCCAATTACTCAGGAGGCTGAGGCAGGACAATCACTTGAACATGGCAGAGGTTGCAGTGAGTTGAGATCACACCACTACACTCCAGCCTGGTGACAGAGCAAGACTCCGTCTCAAAAAAAAAAAAAAACTTTAGCAAAATAACATTTAGAATTGAATTCCTATGTTCCTCCATTTTTTGTTTCACCTCACATTGAAACACATTCACTCTTCACACTAAAATATGTATTGTTTCTCAATTTTGTATAAATCCTGATAAAGTCAGCTAAAATTTCATTATTTAAATCTACATAACTTGAGATGACAATAAATTACCAAATTAACATTACAGAAACATAAAGGAAAAGTTAATTGTTTTTCTAAAGACAAATTCAGGGACATGTACCATTATTTAACCAAATGATTTTTAAACGGTAGTATACATAAGAATCACTATAGGGCACTTGTTAAAAATGCAAATTCCAGAGCCCTTTCCGAGAGATTATAATTCTTTAGCCTTCGGGAAAAATCCTAGAAATCTGAGGAGTTTATTTTTAAGACACACCCTTGATTTTACTACTATGGGTGGTCTACAGACCACACTCTAAGAAACAACATTCATTTCTCATGCTGTGGCATGATCATAGCTCACTACAGCCTTAAAGTCCTGGGCTCAAGTGATCCTCACACCTCATGCCTTTCAAGCAGCTGGGACTATAGGCACATGCCACCACACAAGGCTAATTTTTATTTTTATTTCTGTGGTCTCACATTATTGCCCAGGCTGGAACACATCAATTTCTGAAAGAATCATTACATCAGCAAAGAATAACCGTATCCCTTTTAATAGTCTGAAAATCTGAAACACTTGGTTCATTAATGATCTCAGTCACATAACATCCCTTTGCTTTTATTTTTCTACTAGGGAGCTAGGTAAAATAACTTGAAGACAAATGATTTTATAAAAATCATAAGGAAGTATATGTAAGAAAGGCATTCAACTCTTTGAAAGATGCCATAAACTGTTATGTGTGCATTTTATGAAAACATTCTGAGTGTTAATCTATCAAAAAGTAATTTATAAAGAATCTGGTTGGGTGCACTGGCTCATGCCTGTAATCCCAGTGCTTTGGGAGGTTAAGGTAAGAAAACTGCTTTGAGGCCAGGAGTTTGAGACTAGCCTCAGCAACATAGTGAGACCTGCCACTACAAATAATAAAAAATAAAAGATAAATCAGCCAGAAGTGGTGGTCCACGCCTGTAGTCCTAACTACTCAGGAGGCTGAGGCGGGACGATCACTTCAGCCCAGGAATTCGAGGTTACAGTGAGTTACGATCAAGCCACTGTACTCCAGCCTGGGTAACAGAGTCAGACCCTGTCTCTATATTTAAAAAAGAAAAAAAACAAAGGAAAAGAAACTATAATACATAGCCTCCAGAACAACAAATTCTAACCTATCAAAACAGTGTACTATCTTAATGAGATCTAACACTACTGTACAGCTCTATTATAATAAACTTTACCTTTAATTTTATATATTCCCAGTCAGGAATCAAAAGAGAAAAAACTGTATTATTAATGTGAAAAAGAAAAACTTTCCTAATATAGAAATTTCTGATTTTTAAAATTTCTAGTTCTATTTTATTTCACAAAGAAAATGTGATGAATGTGACACAAAATACTCATAAGTAACAAAAATCATGTACTTTTTTTTTTTTTTGAGACGGAGTTTCACTCCTGTTGCCCAGGGTGGAGTGCAATGGTGCGATCTCAGCTCACTGCAACCTCCACCTCCCGGGTTCAAGCGATTGATTCTCCTGCGTCAGCCTCCCAAGTAGCTGGGACTACAGGCACGCACCACCACACCCAGCTAATTTTGTATTTTTAGTAGAGACAGGGTTTCTCCATGTTGGCCAGGCTGGTCTCGCCTCCCGACCTCCAGTGATCCAGCCGCCTCGGCCTCCTAAAGTGCTGGGATCACAGGCGTGAGCCACCGCGCCCGGCCCAAAAATCATGTACTTTCATGGCGCATTCTCATACATTCCATTATCTTCTCTTCAAAGAAAATACCACATTGAAATAATGGAAAACACAGTTTCAACTACAATAACTAATAGTCTTTCAACCACTTTTGGAGTTTGCTTTGATTGTGAAAGAACAATTAGATTATTTACACTAAAAATATTTTTTAAACCTATAGCTACGTGTCCTAGCCAAGTATCTTCCAGAACACGTATTTGTGGAATAAGTGATTCACTGAAAGACATCAAGTCTGATTTACTTATAGAGTAATTTAGGAAGAAATACAGCATACATTTCACAAAGCAAACAAAACGCCAATATTTTTGATAATTCATGGTATATAACTTCTTCCAAAAGACACCAATTCTCAGATTGATCATTAACTAGTTAATTTTCTTTCCTCTTCACTGCAATTGACTTACTCTTTAACAAAGTTCTGAAGCTGTGCCTTAATTGATCTCTGAGTTTGGTCAAACAGGATCTAAAAAATAAAATGTAATATTAAGTGATTAGAAAAGTAAACAAAATAATTTTCTTATCATGCTATAAATACCACTTCCCTTCATCAATTCTCCAATTCTAATACCATCTATATCTCTTCCTGAAGACTACAAAAGAAATAACCATTTAAAAATAGAACCCAAAAAAGATTAAGCCAATTTCATCTCTCAGAAATAAAATTACTTCTATTTACAGAGGAAAACAAATCTGCTTTAATATTGAAATAGAATGCTCAAACAGTGGAGCAACGTAGTTCCTTAATTCTAATTCAAGCATTGGAAGACAACCTAAAACAGTAATACAAATTCCACTCCATACATTACAGAAATTATTTACTTCGATATATCACAGCATACCAAATGAAAACAGCTCCAGAAATCCCATATACCTTAGTTGAGGTAGAGGTTACTCATTGGAGAAGACTTGGGGACTGAAATGAATATTCTGAATTCAAGTAAACATTATATCGTCCTTTAGGTTAAATAACTGCTAACAGTAGACACAAGAGTAAAATTTTATTCCTCCAGATAGTATTTTGCCCAACTTAAATGATGCCACACATTTAACACAGATGGTTCTGTGTATGATAAATATCAAAATGCTTATCGTGGGGATTCCACCTTTAATAACTTACAGATATACTTCATTCAGTTTGAAATAAAGTTAGATGAACAAGCAGAAAGATCAATATCCAAAAGAAAATCCTCCATTCTTCGACTAATTGAAAACAATACCACAATTTCATTATCTCTGAAGCTCTGTCTTCTGTTTTCTCCTGAATACTACATACACACATTCCCCACGAATCTGGACTTCTCAAAATCTGTCAATTTACTTCCAGAGACAAATTAAATTTTGTCTGTATTATGTTAAACTCAAAGTACTAAACCCAAAGTAGGCAGAAGAAAGAAAATAATAAAGATCAGAGTAGAAGTCAACTGAACAGAAAATAGAAAGTTAATAGAGAAAAATCAAAGAATCAAAAAATTTGGTTCCTAGAGAATATTATAAAATCAATAAACCTCTAACCACAGTGATCAGAAAGAAGACGCAAATTTCAAACATTAAGAAGGAGAGACGCGTCTTTATCATTGATTGTATTTACATTAAAAAGGTAATCTGTGAAGCTAAGAAACAACTGTAGGCCTGCAAATTCAACAGATGAAATGGACATATTTTGTGAAAGACAAAAACTATCAAGGCTCAATCAAGAAGAAACTAATACCCTGAACAGAGCTCAAAAGACAGAGTCTATAGTTTAAAACCTTCCATATCATATAAAGTTAAAATTACATGAACATGAAATATAACAATCCCAATCCTAGGTATTTGGCCAAATGAAATTAAAACTTATATTCACACAAAAACCTCTACTCAAATGTTTATAGCAGTTTCATTCCTAATTGCCAAAATATAGAAAATACCCAAATGTCTTTCAACCAGTGAATACAGAAACAAACTATGATAAATTCAAACAGCAATAAAAAAGAATGATTATTAATACATGCAACAACATAGGTGAATCTCAATGCATTTTGCTAAGTGAAACAAAATTTGTAGGGCATTCAGGAAAGGGCAAGACTGAGGGGATGAAAAATCAGCGATTTCCACTGATAGGAGGAGGATGGAAGGGTTAATAATGGGGCAACATGAGGGCTTCTGGGGAGTTGATGGAACTGTTACGCATCTTGATTTTGGTGTGGAGACCCAACTGTATGCATCTGTCAAAACCCATGAAGTTATATGCCATATAAAAAATCAATTTTGTTATATTTAAATTTAAAAATAACTTTAAAATATGAAGAATGACAGTGTAAATATTAAACAATAGATTTTTTAATGAATTAAGAAGAAACAAATAGCATATTAACTAGGTTGATTGAAAGGACAGAGAAACATAAAACCAACGAAAAGAGAACATCCAATCTTCTTAGGAACACTAACAACATTTTAAAAAACTGACCATATAGTAGGGCATCAAGCAATAATATGACATTATATTAAGTTACACTACAAAGTATTAAAAAGAAAGAACTACTGAAACAGGGAACAATACCGATCTCAAAAATGTTATTCCAAGCAAAAGAAGTCACACATACACACACAGACACACATACATACATATGCTTACATTTATATGAAGTTATAGAAAAAGCATAACTACTTTATGGAAGAAAATCACAACAGGACTTGCCTTTGGAGGTGTGGGTTGGGACTGTCTGAGAAGTAGTATGGGAGAACTTTCTGGATAACGGTAATGATCCATATCTTAAAAAGGATTTGACTTACATAAGTGGATGGGCTTGCCAAAATTAACTTAAAGATACAAATAGGATTTTTGCATTTAACTGTATTTAAACTTGACCTCAAGAAATAAAATCAGGGCCAGGCATGGTGGCTCATCCCTATAATCCCATTACTTTGGGAGCCCAAGGTTGGAGGATCCCATGAGGCCAGGAGTTCAAGATTAGCCTGGGCAACATGGCAAGACCCATCTCTCTATATATATACATTTTTTAATGAGCCAAGCATGGTGGCACACACTTGTAGTCCTAGCTATTCAAGAGGCTAAGGCAAGAGAATCACTTGAGCCCAGGAGTTCAAGGTTGCAGTGAGCTATGATCACGCCACTGCACTGCACTCTAGCCCGAGCAACAGAGTAAGATCCTATCTCGAAAGAAAAGAAAAGGAAAAAAAACCTGTAAAAAAAAAAAAACCTAAACCTGGGAATGTATTTGAGAAAGAAATGTTCTTTTGTCTATAAATTATTTTAAAATGCATTAATAATATTGAGGCATGGATAGAGGGAAGGATAAATGAATAGATATGTGATAAAGCAAATGCAGCATAATATACCTTTGGGGTGAGTATATGGATGTCAACTGTAAAGCTGTTTCAACTTCTAATTATAAAATATCAGAAAGAAATGGCACACATACCTTAAAAAACAAATGAAAAGGAAAACACATCCTACAAAGAAAATACATTAAAAATTAAAAATAAATAAAAAGAAAAAATGTGAAAAACTCCACAAAGATGTCTTCACATCTTCATTGCTGAATTCTACCAAACATTTAAGGTAGAAAGAACAGTACTTCTACACAAACTCTTCAAAAAAAAAATCTATCAGAAAATCTATTCTCTGAGAAAACGGAAGAACAAAACCAAAGACGCTGTAAGAAAAGAAAGCTACGAAGCAATATCCCTCATGAATATAGATGCCAAAATTCTTAGCAATATATAATAATGAC
The DNA here is from genome assembly GCF_028885625.2 of Pongo pygmaeus. Taxonomy (NCBI): domain Eukaryota; kingdom Metazoa; phylum Chordata; class Mammalia; order Primates; family Hominidae; genus Pongo; species Pongo pygmaeus. The sequence continues at coordinate 204,597,952 of NC_085930.1, forward strand.
ATAATAATACATAGGAAGGAAAATACATCATGACCGATTGGGATATATTCCAGGAATGAAAGATGGATTTAACATTCAAAAAAATCAACATAATTCACCATGTTAACAGACTTAAAAAACAAACTGCATGACAGACACAAAAAAGCATTGGAACAAAAATCTTCCATTCCTGATTTTTAAAAACTCTCAGGAATATAGACATATAAGGTACCTTCCTTGGCATAATAAAGGGGACATATGAAAAATCTGTATCTAACATCCTGGCTAGTGGCAAAAGGCTTCTTTCACCCTCAGATCAGGACCAAGGCCAGGAATGCCTACTCATCACTTCTATTCAACATTACACTAGAAATTCTAGCAATGCAATCATACAAGAAATAAAAAGCATACAGATTAGAAAGGAAGAATATAAAATTGTCTTTATCCATAGATGATATGATCAGCTCTATAGATAACACTATGGAACCTGCAAAAAAAAAACACTGCTAAAATTAATAAGTGAGTTTAAGAAGTTTGTAGAAACAAAGTCAAAATACAAAAATCAGTTTTATTTCTAAGACCAGCAATGACCAAATAGAAACTGAACATTAAAAAAAAAATACTGGCCAGGTGCTGTGGCTCATGCCTATAATCCCAGCACTTTGGGAGGCCAAAGCGGGCAGATCACCTGAGGTCGGGAGTTTGAGACCAGCCTGACCAACATGGAGAAACCCCGTCTCTACTAAAAATACAAAATCAGCCGGGCATGGTGGCACATCCCTGTAATCCCAGCTACTTGGGAGGCTAAGGCAGGAGAATCGCTTGAACCCAGGAGGCAGAGCTTGCAGTGAACCAACATCACGCCATTGCCCCTCCAGCCTGAGCAACAGGAGCGAAACTCCATCTGAAAAAAAAAACAAAAAAAAAATCCATTTATAATAACAAATAGGAAATGCTTAAGGATGAATTTGACAAAAATATGCAAGACTTGCACAGTGATGACTACAAAACATGCTCAGAGAAATTAAAAAAAAAAACAAATGGAGACAATCTTTCATGCTCTTCTTTTCTAATTTGGGTCCAGCAGAATGGCTTCACAAAGACGGGCAGCAAAAAGAAGAATCATCCTGCCATCGATAAGGTGACCCGAGGGTACACCAGCAACATTCAGAATCTTCCTGCCATCGATAAGGTGACCCGAGGGTACACCAGCAACGTTCAGAATCATCCTGCCATCGATGAGGTGACCCGAGGGTACACCAGCAACGTTCAGAATCATCCTGCCATCGATAAGGTGACCCGAGGGTACACCAGCAACGTTCAGAATCTTCCTGCCATCGATAAGGTGACCCGAGGGTACACCAGCAACGTTCAGAATCATCCTGCCATCGATAAGGTGACCCGAGGGTACACCAGCAACGTTCAGAATCATCCTGCCATCGATAAGGTGACCCGAGGGTACACCAGCAACGTTCAGAATCATCCTGCCATCGATAAGGTGACCCGAGGGTACACCAGCAACGTTCAGAATCTTCCTGCCATCGATAAGGTGACCCGAGGGTACACCAGCAACGTTCAGAATCATCCTGCCATCGACAAAGTGACCCGAGGGTACACCAGCAACGTTCAGAATCATCCTGCCATCGATAAGGTGACCCGAGGGTACACCAGCAATGTTCAGAAGCACATCCATTGAGTGGGCTTCAAGAATCATTCTGCCATCAATAAGGTGACCTGAGGATACACCATCAACATTCAGAAGCACATCCCTGGAGTGGGCTTCAAGAAGCGTGGCCCTCAGGCACTCAAAGAGATCCAGAAATTTGCCATGAAGGGGATGGGAATTCTAGATGTGCGCATTGACACCAGGCAAAACAAAGCTGTCTGGAACAAAGGAACAAGCAATATCTCATAAGTATCCATATGTGGTTTTCCAGAAAACATGATGAGGCTGAACATTCACCAAACAAGCTCTATACATTGATTACCTATGTGCCTGTCACCACTTTCAAAAATCTGTCGAAAGTCAATGTGGACAAGAACCACTGATTGTCAAATAAAGTGAGCAAATTATACACACACAAATAGACAGACTCATGGCCCTCTACTTTGAGTAACACATATATTATTTGGATTAGAAGACTTATTATTAGCAAAATGTTGATTCACCTCAAATTGATCTATACATTCAATGCAATTCCACTCCAAATCTCAGTAGAAACTGAAAAGTTGATTCTAAAAGTTATATGAAAACATAAAGGACCTAGAATAGCCAAAATAACTTTGAAAAAGAGGAAAAGAGTTAGAATACTCATACTACCTGATTTCAAGACTTACTATGAAAGCTACAGTAATCAATGGAGTATGGTACTATATAAAGACAGGCAAAGGCTGGGTACAGTGGCTCACGTCTGTAATCCCTACAGTTTGAGAGGATCACTTGAGCCCAGGAGTTGGAGATCAGCCTTGGCAACAAAGTGAGACCCCCCCCATCTCGACAAAAATTCAAAAAATTAGCCAGGCGTGTAGCATGTGCCTGTGGTCCCAGCTACTCGGGCGGCTAAGGCAGGAAGATTACTTGAGCCCAGGAGGTGGAGGCTGCAGTGAGTCATTTTCATTTCACTGCACTCTAGCCCAGAAAACAAAGCAAGACTATCTCAGGGAAAAAAAAAAAAAAAGAAAAAAGACAAGCAAAAAGATCAATAAGGCAGAAATTTCCCATGCATATGGTCAGCTTTTATTCATTTATTTTTTTTACAAAAGGTGCCAATAAAGATGGGAAAATGTATAAAACAAGCTGGAGAGCCATATGCAAAGAATTTAATAATAATAGGAAAAAGAAGAACTTCAACCCTTACCACAGAACACTTATAAAATGTAACTTGAAATAGATCATAGACCTAAACTTCTACAAGAAAACATTGAAAAAAATCTTACTGAATAGGGTTAAGCAAACATTTCCTAACAGAACACAAAAGAAAACTATAAAAGAACAAAATCAATAACTGACTTCATTAAAAAAAAGTTTGATCTTTAAAAAACACTGCTACAAAAACGAAAAAGGCAAGCCGAAGCATGGAAGAAAATATCTGCAAAACACATAACAACTCAGTAAATATGAAGATAAATCCTTTTTTTTTTTTTTTTTTTTTTGAGACAGGGTCTTGCTCTGTCGCCCAGGCTGGAATGCAGTGGTGTGATCTCGGCTCACTGCAACCTCCGCCTCCCAGGTTCAAGTGATTCTCCTGCCTCAGCCTCCCAAGCAGCTGGGATTACAGGCGCGTGCCACCACGCCAGCTAAGTTTTGTACTTTTAGTAGAGACAGAGTTTCACCATGTTGCCCAGGATGGTCATGAACTCCTGACCTCAACTGATCCGCCCGCCTCGGCCTTCCAAAGGGAGGGGGGTGTGTGTGTGTGTGTGTGGCCTTCCAAAGGGGTGTGTGTGGGGGTGTGTGTGTGTGTGTGTGTGTGTGTGTGTGTCGGAGTCTTGCTCTGTCACCCAGGCTGGAGTGCAGTGTGTGTGTGTGTGTGTGTGTGTGTGTGTCGGAGTCTTGCTCTGTCACCCAGGCTGGAGTGCAGTGGCGCCATGTCAGCTCACTGCAAGCTCCGCCTCCCAGGATCACACCATTCTCCTGCTTCAGCCTCCCGAGTAGCTGGGACCACAGGCGCCCGCCACCACCACGCCCAGCTAATTTTTTGTATTTTTGGTAGACACAGGGTTTCACCGTGTTAGGCAGGATGGTCTGGATCTCCTGACCCGTGATCGCCCACATCGGCCTCCCAAAGTGCTGGGATTACAGGCGTGAGCCACCGTGCCCAGCCTAAATCCATTTTTTTAATGAACAAAAGATGACACTTCACCAAAGAAGATCCATAGATGGCAAAGAAACAAAATGCTCAACATCATTACTTATTAATAAGGAAATGCAAATTAAAACCATAAACAATTTTAGAAAGTGACTATGCCAAGTGCTGCTGAGCATGTGGAATCCCTGCACTGTCGTACACTGCTGATGGAAAATGGCACAATCCACTTTGCAAAACAACATTTGTGTAGGTTTTAATTTCTTTACAGATATTAACATTTTTAAGAAAAGTAAAACAGTCATGTGCCGCATAATGACATTTTGGTCAAAGACAGGCCGCACATATAACGGTGGTACCATAAAATTATAGTACTGTATCTGTACTGTACTTTTTCTATGTTTAAATACCCAAATATCTACCATTATGTTACAAATGCCTAACGTATTCATTACAGAAACATGCTGTATAGGTTTGCAGCGTAAAAGCAATAGACTACACCACGTAGCCTAGGTGTGTAGGAGGCTACACTGTCTAGGTTTGTGTTAAGTACATTCTATGAAACTCACACAATGAAGAAATCACCTAACACATTTCTCAGAATGTATCACTGTCATTAAATGATGCGTGACTGTATTAAAAATTAATATAAACATTAATAAATAAAAGAAAACATTTCCTTATTTTCTCTTAGCAATGGCTTACAGTCTTCACTTTAAAAATAGTAAAAATTTAAGCATAACACTATCTTACAAACTAGCCGTTTTACGCCTGGCTATTCATATAAAGAAATAAAACTATATGTCTACACAGATTTTTACATGTATTTTAATAAGCATTTTTATTTGTAATAGCCAAAACCTAAAAACAATCCCAAAGTCCATTGCAGTAGCTTTAAAATATGACAACAAATTATTTAACACTGCTTTCTTCAAAAGCAGCCCCAATTCTTTGCTCTTTGAGTGTGGGCTAGATGGAGTGACTTACTTCTAGCAAACAGTATCATGAAGAAAGTAACAATGTGTGACTGCTGAAACCAGGTTATAAAAGGCATTGAAGCTTCCAGCCAGAGGTGTCTCAGCACTTTGGGAGGCTGAGGCGGGCAGATCACTTGAGGTCAGGAGTTCGAGACCACCCTGGCCAACATGGTGAAACCCCCAACTCCACTAAAAATATAAAAATTAGCTGGGTGTGGTAGCGCACGTCTGTAATCCTAGCTACTCAGGAGGCTGAGGCACAAGAATTGCTTCAACCTGGGAGGCGGAAGTTGCAGTGAGCCAAGGTCATGCCATTCACTCCAGCCTGGATGACAGAGTGAGACTGTCTTAAAAAAAAAAAAAAAAAAGGCATTGAAGCTTCCTGTTTGCCCATGCTGCTCTTGGATCACTTGTTTTAGCAGTAACCAGATTCCATGTCATAAGGACACTCAAGCATCCCTGCAAAGAGGATCCTTGGTCAGAGGACCAGAGACTGAGGCAATCTCATGAAATTCCTGAGTCAGAGTCACCCAACTAAGCCACTCCCAAATTCCTGGCCCAGAAACTGTAAGATAATACATGCATGTTGTTTCATGCCACTAGGTTTTCAAATAATCTGTTATACAGCAGTAGATAGCTAATATAACCATCCACAGGTAGATGGATTTTAAAACTTGTGATAAATCCATACAATGCAATCGTATTGAGCAATGAAAAGGGAATGAAGGACTGAAACATGCAATCTAATTGGACCTCAAAATAACACTGAAGAAACTAGACCACAAAAGTCCATTTACATACAATTCTAGAAAATGCAAACAAATGAATAATGATAGAAAGCAGATTCACGACAGACTAGGAATGAGGGAAGAAGGGAGAGAAATAGAAATTACAAAGTGGCAAAGAAAAACTTTTAAAGCATGATTGTTATATTCACTAAATTATCTGTAGCGATTTCATGGAGATATACGGATCTCAAAAGTTATCAAATTGTATGCTGTAACTATGCAGTTTATGTCAATTATTCCTTAATAAAGTTGTTTTAAAAAAATCATTATATTCCAAAGAGAAAAGCTGAACATTTTTCTCTTTTTTGCTTTTCAACTTTTTTTTTTTAAACTTCTAGGTTCGGGGTACATGTGCAGGATGTGGAGGTTTGTTACATAGGTAAACGTGTGTCACAGGGACTTGTACAGATTATTTCATCACCCAGGTATTACACCTACTATCCGTTAGTTATTATTCCTGATCCTCTCCCTCCTCCTACCCTCCACACTCCAACAAGACACAGTATGTGTTGTTCCCCTGTGTGTGTCCACGTGTTCTCATCATTTAGCTCCCCCACTTATAAGCGAGAACATGTGGTATTTGGTTTTCCGTTCCTGTGTTAATCTGCTAAGGATAATGGCCTCCAGCTCCATCCATGTTCCTGCAAAGGACATGATCTCATTCTTTTTTATGGCTGCATAGTATTCCACAGTGTATACGTACGTACGCATTTTCTTTATCCAGTCTACCACTGATGGGCATTTAGGCTGATTCCATGTCTTTGCTGTTGTGAATAGTGCTGCAATGAACATACACACACATATGTCTTTATAATAGAACTATATTCCTATGGTTATATACCCAGCAATGGTATCTCCCCCAGCTGATGTGAGATGGTATCTCATTGTGGTTTTGATTTGCACTTCTCTAATGATCAGTGATGTTGAGCTTTTTTTATATGATTGTTAGCCACATGTATGTCTTCTTTTGAGAAATGTCTGTTCATGTCCTTTGCCCGCTTTTTAATGGGGTTGTGTTTTTCTTTACAATTTAAGTTCCTTATAAATTCTGGATATAAGAGCATTAGCAGATGAATAGTTTGCAAATATTTTCTCCCGTTCTATAGGTTGTCTGTTTACTCTGCTGACAGTTTCTTTGATTGTGCAGAAACTAATTAGATCCCATTTGTCAATTTTTGCTTTTGTTGCAGTTGCTCTTAGCAACTTCATCATGAACCCTTGGCCCATACCTATATCCTGGATACTACTGCCTTTAAAATGTAACATTACCAAAATTGAATTTTCTATACACTTGAATAGAATGTCAAGTATTTCATGAAATTAGATGTCAATAATCTAGGCTATTTACTGGTTTTGTTTTGGAGACAAGAGTCTCACTCCATCACGCAGGCTGGAATGCAATGGCATGATCTCAGCTCACTGCAACCTCTACTTCCCAGCTTCAAGCAATTCTTGCGCCTTAGCCCTCTGAGTAGCTGGGACTACAGGCGGGTGCCACCATGCTCAGTTGATTTTTGTATTTTTAGCAGAGATGGGGTTTCACCATGTTGGACAGCCTGATCTCGAACTCCTGACCTCAGTCTCCCAAAGTGCTGGGATTACAGGCGTGAGCCACTGCACCCAGCCACAATAATGTAGGCTGTATACTTTTAATACTTCCATTAGTGTGAAAAGTATGTTGTCAATAGAGCAACATTTCTGTCTCCAACTTGCCAATTCTCAAGCCACAGCTATCTAACAGCTAATTCTTTTCTTTTTCTTCTTCTTTTTTTTTTGGTAGTTATTGTTGTTCTTAAAGCCCTTCCTCATGGACAGCTAACTCTTTTCTACATTAAACTGCTACACAGAAATTTCTCAATTCATCTACTGGTATCTAAGTCTCTATACTTTCCCAGGAGAAAATTCACACATTTTCCCATCATAAAAAGTTTAAAAGCCACCAACAGAAAAGCTAAGGTTCACTTATATTTCTGGAAATTAACAGTATTATTCCAAGCAACACATGTATTACAAATAATCAAAAATATGTCAGTTGACCAATCTGCTCATTATAAAATGAACTTACAAAAGCGCATAGAATAATATATGACTCTTTAAAACCAACAGCTCACACTAAAGTTATTCCTCATACATGTATGAACACAGTTAAAGCAGCACTATCTCTGCTCTCTTCAGGAAAGGAGGAAAGCTAAGATGCACTTCAAAGATCTAGTCCAGAAACGTTAGTAAAAGAACAGGCTGCATATCCATAGATAGCATTATCCCCATTTCCAGTTCTTACAAGTAAGGTGCCTTTGGCTCTACGTATACATTTTGTAGTTGAAAGTCCTTGTGATTTATTTAAATATTATTCAGGGCTAGGCAAAGTGGCTCATGCCTGCAATCCTAACACTTTGGGAAGCCAACATGGGAGGATCACTCGAGGCAAAGAGTTTGAGGACAGCCTAGGGAACATAACAAGACTCCATTGCAACAAAAATCAAAAATAAAAACAAGCTGGAATGGGAGGCAGAGCAATATGGCCAAACAGAAGCCTCCACCGATTGTCCTCCCTGCAGGAACACCAAATTTGACAAGTACCTACACAAAAAGCACCTTCATAAGAACCAAAAATCATGTGAGCAATCACAGTACCTTCGTATCGCTGAAAGAGGCAGTGAAGAGGATAGAAAAGACAGTCTTGAATTGCTGACCCCAGCCCTCCCCCCTGCGCTCGTAGCAACCACATGGCACAGAGGAAGAATCTGCGCTGCACATGGAGAAAGAGCACAGCAACTGTGGGACTATATGCTGGAACGCAGTGCTGCCAACCCCGGCAGAACTCCGCCAATGCCAATGAATGGAGCATTTAGACCAGCCCCAGGGAGAGGACAATCACACAGCCTGGAGGTTGGAACTGGAGTTTTCGCAAGCCTCGCCACCACAGGCTAAAGTGCTCTAGGGTCCTAAATAACAGTAAAAGGCAGGCTAGGTCACAAGGACTGTAACTCCTAGGCAAGTTGTAGTGCTGGGATGGGCTCAGAGCCAGTGGACTTGGAGGTACATGACCTAGTGAGACACCAGCCAGTGTGGCTAAGGGAGCGCTTGTGTCACGCATCCCCCAATCAAAGGCAGGAAGGCTCCCAGCTCCAAAAGAGATTCCTTCCTTCTCCTTGAGAAGAGGAGAGGAAAGAATAAACAGGACTTTGTTTTGCAACATAAATACCACCTCAGCCACAGTTGAATAAAGCATCAGGCAGAGTCGTGAGGTCCCCATTCTAGGCTCTAACTCCCGGATGATATTTTTAGACACACCCTGGGCCAGAAGGAACCTGAAGGGAAGGATCAAGTCCCGGAAGAATTCATCACTTGCTGACTAAAGAGCCCTTAGACCCTGAATAATCACCAGCAGTAACCAAGAAATACACACTGTGGGCCTCAGCTAAGACTCTGAGACATGCAGGCTTCAGGTGTGACCCGGCATATTCACAGCTGTGGTGGCTACGAGGAGAGACTCCTTCTGCTTGAGAAAAGGGGAGGGAAAAATAAAGGGGATTTTGTCTTGCAGATTAGGTACCACCTCAAACATAGTTGGGAGGAGCACCAAGTGGGTTTGTAGGGTCCCTGATTCCAGAGAACACTGGACAGCACCTCTGGAACTACCCTAAGCCAGAATGGAACTCACTGCCCTGAAGGGTGGGTCCCAGGAATGGCGACATTCATGAAAAGCTGAGCCCTTGGGCCTTAAGTGAACAGTGACAACATTGAGGCTGTGGGACTGTGTGGAGGTGGACACGGGGTGACTCCACTGCCTGGGGAGAGGAAAGGGAAGGGTGGGAAGGACTGTGTCTTGTGATTTCAGTACCAGCTTAAACATAGCTAAATACAGCACCAGGGAAACTTCTAAGGTTTCCGATTTCAGGCCCTGGCTTCCAGGCACTATCTCTGAACCTGTCCGGAGCCCGGAGCCCAGGGGAATTCACCACCCCGAAGGGAAATACACAAGAATGACTAGCTTCAGCCACTCTTGAAGTAATGACTATAGCCTGAGCACCTTGAGAGGACACATGTTGCGGCCAGGTAATAGTTACAGCAGGACATGGGCAAGACACGGTGCTTGGCTGGCTTCAGATCTGACGAAGTACAGTCCCAACGATGGTGGCGACAGGAGTGCTTGTATCACCCCTCTCCAAGCTGCAGGCAGCTTAGCCAGAGAGAGAGAGAGAGAGAGAGAGACTGCACTCATTTTGGAGAAAGTAAGGGAAGAAAACAAGAGTCTCTACCTGGTAATCCAGAGAATTATTCCAGATGTTATCCAAGACCACAGTATTAGTCCATTCTCACACTGCTATAAAGAACTGCCTGAGACTGGGTAATCTAGAAAGGGAAGAGGTTGAATTGACTCACAGTTCTACATGGCTGGGGAGGCCTCAGGAAATTTACAATCATGGTGGAAGGTGAAGGGAAAGCAAGGCACTTTCTTCACGAGGCAGCGGGAAGGAGAATGAACACAGGAGGAATTATCAAACACTTACAAACCCATCAGATCTCATGTAATGCACTCACTATCACCAGAACAGCATGGGGGAAACCACTCCCATGATCCATGCACCTCCACCTGCTCTCTCCCTTGACATGTGGAGATTATGGGGATTACAATTCCAGATGAGATTTGGGTGGGGACACAAAGCCCAACCATATCAACCACCAAGCTGGTATCTCTGTAAGTGTCCAAGAACTACAGCATTACTAGTCTTGGGGTGCCCTCTAATGCAGATACAGCTGTAGGGACCAAAAACCTAGATCATAACAACTAAGTAGATTTGAATACTTGGATAGCCTTCTCAAGAAGGATGAGTACAAACAAGCCCAGACGTGAAGCCTATAATAAATATCTCATTCTTCAATGCCTAGATAATAACAAATATCTACTAGCATCAAGACCATTGAAGAAAACATAACCTCATCCAAAGAACTAAATAAGGCACCAGGGGCAAATGGGAGAAATGGAGATATGTGACCTTTCAGACAGAGAATTCAAAATAGCTGCTCTGAGGAAACTCAAAGAAATACGAGATAACAGAAGAAATTCAGAATCCTATCAGATGAATTTAACAAAGAAATTAAAATAATTTTTAAAAACCAAGCAGAAATTCTAGAGTTGAAAAACGCACTTGACATTTAAAGAATGTATCAGAGTCTCTTAACAGCAGAACTGATCAAGCAGAAGAAAGAATTCCTGAGACTTATGAGCCCTGTTTGAAAACGGAGAAGAAAAAAGAATAGAAAAGAATGAAGCAGCCCTATAAGATCTAGAAAATAGCCTCAATAGCAAATCTAAGAGTAAGGTAGAAAGAGAGAAACAGAAAGTTTATTTGAAAGGATAGTAACAGAAAATTTCTGAAACTGAGAGAAAGATACAAAACTTCAAGTAAAAGAAGGTTATAGAATACCAAGTAGATTTAACCCATTATTAGTTTACTAATCAAATTCCCAAAGATCAAGGATAAAGAAAGGATTCTAAAAGCAGCACAAGAAAAGAAACAAATAACACAATGGAGCTCCAAAACATCTAGCAGTAGACTTTTCAGTGGAAACCTTACAGGCCAGGAGAGAGTAGCATGACATATTTAAAGTGCTGGCAAAAAATTTTTTTACTCTAGAATAGCATATGAAGTAAAAATATCCTTCAAACATGAAGGATAATTAAAGATTTTCCCAGACAAACAAAAGTTGATGAATTTCATCAACACCAGACCTGTCCTACAAGAAATGCTACAGGGAGGTTCTTCACTGGGAAAGAAAAGGAGATTAATGAGCAAGAAGAAATCATCTGCAGGTGCAAGGCTCACTGGTGACAGTAAGTACAGAGACAAACACGGAATACTGTAACACTGTAATTGTGCTGTGTAAACGACTCCTAAGTGTTAATAGAAAGATGAAAAGATAAACCAAAAATAATGAGTATACCTTTTCAACAGAGACAATACAATAATATACACACGGAAACAGTAAAAAGTTACAAAGTGAGGACACAGTGTTAAAGTATTGAGTTTTTGTTTGTTTGTTTTGAGACAGAGTCTCGCTCTGTTGCCCAGGCTGGAGTGCAGTGGCCCTATCTCTGCTCACTGCAAGCTCCGCCTCCTGGGTTCACGCCATTCTCCTGCCTCAGACTCCCAAGTAGCCAGGACTACAGGCGCCACCACACCCGGCTAAATTTTTGTATTTTTAGTAGAGACGGGGCTTCACCGTGTTACCCAGGCTGGTCTCGATCTCCTGACCTCGTGATCCGCCCGCCTCAGCCTCCCAAAGTGCTGGGATTACAGGCGTGAGCCACCATGCCCGGCCTAAAGTATTGAGTTTTTATTAGTTTTCTTTTTGTTGGTTTATGCAATCAGTGTTGATTTGTTACCATAAGATACCATTTGCAAGCTTCATGGTAACCTCCAATCTACAAACATATAATAAACAAAAAATAAAAAGCAAGAAAATAAAACATAACACCAGAGAAAATCACCTTCATTAAAAGGAAGACACTAAGGAAGAGAAGACCACAAAACAACCAGAAAACAAATAACAATAGGGCAGGTGTAAATCCTTACTCATCAATAACATTGAATGTAAATGGATTACACTCTCCAATCAAAAGACAAAGAGTGGCTGAACGGATAAAGAAACAAGATGCAATAATCTGTTGCTTAAAAGAGACACATCTCACCTATAAAAGAGACACATCTCACCTATAAAGACACATCTCACCTACGAAGAGACACATCTCACCTATAAAAGAGACACATCTCACCTGAAAATAAAGGAATGGAAAAAGACACTACATGCAAATGGAAACCAAAAGGAACAGAAGTAGCTATATTTTTATCACACAAAACAGACCTCAAGAAAAAAAAATTTTTAAGACACAAAGAAGGTCATTATAATGATAAAGGGTTCAATGCAGCAAAAGAACATAACAAGTATAATTAGATATGTACCAAACACTGGAGCACCAAGATATATAAAGAAAATATCATTAAAGCTAAAGGGAGAGACCGACCCCAATATAATAACAGCTGGAGACTTCAAAACCCCACTTTCGGCACTGGACAGATCATCCAGACAGAAAATCCACAAGGAAACATCAGACTTAATTTGCACTATAGGTCAGGTGCAATGGCTCATGCCTGTAATCCCAGTACTTTGGGAGGCCAAGGCGGGTGATCACCTGAGGTCAGGAGTTCGAGACCAGCCTGGCCAACATGGTGAAACCCCATCTCTACTAAAAATACAAAGCTAGCTGGGTGTGGTAGCACATGCCTGTAATTCCTGCAGTTTGGGAAGCCGAGGCAGGAGAATCACTTGAACCCAGGAGGCAGAGGTTGCAGTGAGTCGGGATCGTGCCACTGCACTCACTCAAAAAAAAAGAAAAGAAAAAAAAATCTGTACTATAGACCAAACAGGCCTAATGAATATTTAAGAACATTTCACGGAAGGGGTATAGAACACACATTTTTCTTCTCAGCACATGAATCATTCTTAAGGACAGACCATATTGCTAGGTCACAAAACAAGTGGTAAGAAACTCAGAAAAAAAAAAAAAACTGAAATAATATCAAAGATCTTCTCTGTCCACAATGGAATAAAACTAGAAATAATGAGGAATTTTGGAAACTATATAAACACATGGAAATTAAACAATATGCTCCTGAATGACCAGTGGGTAAAGAGATTAGGAAAGAAACTAGGCTGGGCGCAGTGGCTCAGGCCTGTAATCCCCACATTTTGAAAGGCCAAGACAGGCAGATCACTTGAGGCCAGGAGTTTGAGACTAGCCTGGACAACATGGTGAAACCCCACCTCTACTAAACAATACAAAAATTAGCCAGGTGTAGTGGCGCGCACCTGTAATCTCAGCTACTCAGGAGGCTGAGACATGAAAATCACTTGAACCCAGGAGGCAGAGGTTGCAGTGAGCAGAGATTGTACCACTGCAATCCAGCCTGGGTGACAGAGCAAGACTCCGCCTCAAAAAAAAAAAAAAAAGAAACTAAAAAATTTATTGAAGCAAATGATAATGGAAACACAACAAACCGAAGACTATGTATGGGATACAGTAAAAGCAGTATTAAGAGGAAAGTTTATAGCTAAGAGTGCCTACATCAAAAACAAAAAACCTTCAGATAAACAACCTAATGACACATCTTAAAGAACCTAAACCTAAAGTTAGCAGAAGAAAATAAAGACCAGAGCAGAAGTAAATGAAATTAAAAAGAAAATACAAAAATCCCTCTCCCCTCTCCCCTCTCCCTCTCCCGCTCCTTTCTTCGGTCTCCCTCTGTTGCTGAAGCTGGACTGTACTGCTGTGATCTCGGCTCGCTGCAACCTCCCTGCCTTGGGCTCCTGTGATTCTCCTGCCTCGGCCTGCCTGGGAGTGCCTGGGATTGCAGGCGCGCGCCGCCACACCTGACTGGTTTTTGTATTTTTGGTGGAGACGGGGTTTCGCCGTGTTGACCGCGCTGGTCTCCAGCTCCTGGCCTCGAGTGATCTGCCCGCCTCGGCCTCCCGAGGTGCTGGGATTGCAGACAGAGTCTCGCTCACTCAATGCTCAATGTTGCCCAGGCTGGAGTGCAGTGGCGTGATCTCGGCTCGCTGCAACCTCCACCTCCCAGCCGCCTGCCTTGGCCTCCCAAACTGCTAAGATTACAGCCTCTGCCCTGCCGCCACCCCGTCTAGGAAGTGAGGAGCATCTCTGCCTGGCCGCCCATCGTCTGGGATGTGAGGAGCCCCTCTGCCCGGCCGCCCCGTCTGGGAAGTGAGGAGCGCCTCTGCTGGCTGCCCCGCCTGGGAAGTGAGGAGCGCCTCTGCCCGGCCGCCCAACGTCTGGGAAGCGAGGAGCACCTCTGCCTGGCCGCCCTGTCTGGGAGGTGAGGAGCGCCTCTGCCCGGCAGCCCCGTCTGGGAGGTGAGGAGCGTCTCTGCCCGGCCGCCCCGTCTGGGAGGTGAGGAGCGCCTCTGCCCGGCCGCCCTGTCTGGGAGGTTTACCCAACATCTCCAAAGAGACAGTGACCATCGGGAGCGGGCCATGAGGACGATGGCGGTTTTGTTGAAGAGAAGGGGGGGAAGTGTGGGGAAAGGAAGGAGAGATCAGATTGTTGCTGTGTCTGTGTAGAAAGAAGTGGGCATAGGAGACTCCATTGTGTTCTGACTAGAAGTTCTTCTGCCTTGGGATGCTGTTGATCTATGGCCTTGCCCCCAGCCCCGTGCTCTCTGAAACATGTGCTGTGTCAACTCAGGGTTAAATGGACTAAGGGCGGTGCAAGATGTGCTTTGTTAAACAGATGCTTGAAGGCAGCATCCTCTTTAAGAGTCATCACCACTCCCTAATCTCAAGTACCCAGGGGCACAAACACTGCAGAAGGCCGCAGGGACCTCTGCCTAGGAAAACCAGAGACCTTTGTTCATGTGTTTATCTGCTGACCTTCTCTCCACTATTATCCTATGACCCTGCCACATCCCCCTCTCCGAGAAACACCCAAGAATGATCAATAAATACTTAATTTAAAAAAAAAAAATCTTGGAATCAAAATAATAAATAGAATATAGAATCACAAAATATTTATTTGGAGTCCTAGAATATCAGAATAATTGAATTATATAGCCCTAGAATCCTAAAATAAATGAATGTTAAAAATCCTAAAAAAAAAAAGAAAATACAAAAATCAACAAAAAAAAGTGGTTTTTCAAAAAGATTAAAAAACTGACAAACCTTTAGCCAGACTAAGAAAAAAGAAGACCCAAATAAAAAAATCAGAGATGAAAAAGGAGACCTTATAACCCATACTGCAGAAATTCTAAGGATCATTAGAGGCTACTATGAGCAACTGTGCACCAATAAATTAGAAAACCTAGAATAAATGGATAAATTCCTAGACACATACAACCTACCAAGACTGAACCACGAAGAAATCCAAAACCTGAACAGACCAGTAACGAGACCAAAGCTCAAATAAAAAGTCTTCCAGGCTGTGCCCAGTGGCTCACTCCTGTATCCTAGCACTTTGGGAGGCCAAGGTGGGTGGATCACCTGAGGTCAGGAGTTTGAGACCAGTCTGGCCAACATGGCGAAACCCCGTCTCTACTAAAAATACAAAAAAATTAGCCACGCGTGGTGGCACTTGCCTGTAATCCCAGCTACTCAGGAGGCTGAGGCAGGAGAATCCATTGAACCTCGGAGACAGAGGTTGCAGTGAGCCGAGATTGCACCATTGCACTCCAGCCTGGGCACAGAGTGAAAACTCCCATCTCAAAAAAAAAAAAAAAAAATCTTCCAGCAAAGAAAAACCTGAGACCAGATGGCTTTACTTCAAAATTCTACCAAACATTTAAAGAACATCTAATACCAATCCTACTCAAACTATTCTGAAAAATAGCAAAGGAGGGAATACTTACAAACTCATTCTATGAGGCCAGTTATTACCTTGATACCAAAATCAGACAGAGGTGCATAAAAAATAACCACACACACACAAAACTATAGGCCAATATCTCTGATGAACACCGATGAAAAAAATCCTCAACAAAATATAAGCAAACTCAATTAAACAACACATTAAAAGGATTACCAACTGGGATTTAATCCAGGAATGTAAGGATGATTCAACATATGCAAATCAATTTGATACATAGAATTAAAGACAAAAACCATATGATGACTTCAACTGATGCTGAAAAAGCATTTGACACAATTCAACATAATAAAAACTCTCAAAAAACTGGGTATAGAAGAAACGTACCTCAATATAATAAAGTCCATATACAACAGATCCAGAGCTTCTATAATAATGAATGGGGAAAAACAGAAAGCCTTTTCTCTAAGATCTAGAAGAAGACAAGGATGCCCACTGTCATCACTGTTAATCAACATATTATGGAAGTCCTAAGCTAGAGCAATAAGACAAGAGAATAAAATAAAAAACATCCAAATTGGCAAGAATAGTCAAATTATCCTTGTTTGCAGATATTTGGACTAAAGACTCCACCAAAAAAACTATTACAACTGATAAATTCAGTAAAGCTGCAGGATACAAAATCAACATACAAAAATCAGTAGCATTTCCATAGGCCAAAGGTGAAGAATCTGAAAAACAAATCAAGGAAGTAATCCCATTTATAATTGCTACAAATAAAATTAAATACTTAGCAATTAACCAAAGAAGTGAAAGATCTCCACAATTAAAACTATAAAACATTGACGCAAAATGTTGAAGAGGACACAAAGAAATAGAGAGACAGTCTATGTTCATGAATTGGAAGAACTAATATTGTTAAAATGTCCAGGCCAGGCGCGGTGGCTCATGCCTGTAATCCCAGCACTTTGGGAGGCTGAGACGGGCGGATCACGAGGTCAGGAGCTCGAGACCAGCCTGGCTAACACAGTGAAACCCCGTCTCCACTAAAAATACAAAAAAACAATTAGCCGGGTGTGGTGGCAGGCGCCTGTAGTCCCAGCTACTCGGGAGGCTGAGCCAGGAGAATGGCGTGGACCTGGGAGGTGGAGTTTGCAGTGAGCCGAGATCATGCCACTGCACTCCAGCCTGGACGACAGAGCGAGACTCTGCCTCAAAAAAAAAAAAAAAAAAAAAAAAGTCCGTACTATGCAAAGGAATCTACAGACTCAATGCAATACTAATCAAAATACCAATGACAGCCGGGCACAGTGGCTCACGCCTGTAATCCCAGCACTTTGAGAGGCCGAGGCGGGTGGATCACCTGAGGTAGGGAGTTCGAGACCAGCCTGACCAACATGGAGAAACTCCGTCTCTACTAAAAACACAAAATTAACCGGGCGTGGTGGTGTGCACCCGTGGTCCCAGCTGCTCAGGACGCTGAAGCAGAAGAATCGCTTGAACCCAGGAGGTAGAGGTTGCAGTGAGCCAAGATCATGCCATTGCACTCCAGCCTGGGCAACAAGAGTGAAACTCTGTCTCAAAAAAAAAAAAAAAGAAAAGAAAAAAGTAAAAGAAAAATACCAATGACATTCTTCACAAATATAGAAAAAAAATCCTAAAATTTACATGAAACCACACACACACACACACACACACAAACAAACAGAATAGCCAAAATTATCCTAAGCAAAAAGAAGAAAACTGAAGAAATCACATTACCTCAAGTTATACTACAGAGCAATAGTAACCAAAGCAGCATGGCACTGGCATAGAAACAGACATAGACCAAAGGAACAGAATAGAGAACCCAGAAACAAATCCATACATCTAAAGTGAACTCATTTTTGACAAAGGTGCCAAGAACATACAACAGGGAAAGGGCAGTCTGTTCAGTAAATAAAGCTCAGATAACTCCAATGCAGAAGAACGAAACTAGAGCCCTATCTCTTGCCATATATAAATATCAAATCAAAGTGGATTAAAGACTTTAAGACCTCAAATTATGAAACTACTAGAAGAAAACATTGGGGAAATTCTCCAGGACACTGGACTGGGTAAAAATTTCTTAATACCCTACAAAAGCACAGGCAACCAAGGCAAAAGTAGACAAATGGAATCACATCAAGTTAAAAACCTGCACAGCAAAGGAAACAATCAATAAACTGAAGAGACAATCCACAGAACAGGAGAAAATATTTGCAATCTATCCCTCTAACAAGGAATTTATAACAAGAATATTATAAAGGGCTCAAATAACTAGGAAAAAATCTAATAATCTAATTAAAAATGGGCAAAAGATCTGAATAGACATTTCTCAAAAAAGACATACAAATGGCCAACAGGCATATGAAAAGGCACCCAACATCAATGATCATCAGCGAAACGCAAATCAAAACTACAATGAGATTATTTCACGCCAGTTAAAATGGCTTTTATCCAAGGCTGGGTGCAGTGGCTCATGCCTGTAATCCCAGCACTTCGGGAGGCCAAGGCAGGAGAATAACTTCAACACCGGTGATGGAGGTTGCAGTAAACTGACACCCTGCCACTCTACTCCAGCCTGGGTGACAGAGCAAGACTCTGTCTCAAATAAATAAATAAATAAATAAATAAAATAAGGGTTTTTATCCAAAAAACAAGCAATAACAAATGTTAGTGAGGATGTGGAGAAAAGGGTACCTTTGTACACTGTTGGTGGGAATGTAAATTAGTACAACCACTAAGGAGAACAGTTTGGAGATTCCTGAGAAAACTAGAAATGGAGCTACCACACCATCCAGCAATCCTACTCTCAGATGTACATCCAAAACAAAAGAAATCTGTGTATCAAAGAGATATATGCACTCTCATGTTTACTGTAGCATATTCACAGTAGCCAAGATTTGGAAGCAACTTAAGTGTACATCAACAGATGAATGGTTGCAGAAAATGTGATACATATACACAATGCAGTACTATTCAGCCATAAAGAAGAATGAGACCCTGTCATTTGCAACAACATGGACGAAACTAGAGGTCATTATGTTAAGTGAAATAAGCCAGGCATAGAAAGATAAACCTCGTATGTTCTCACTTATTTGTGGGAGGTAAAAATTAAAACAATTGAACTCATAGAGAGTAGAATGATGGTTACCAGAGGCTGGGAAGGCTGGGAAGGTGGAGGGTAGGGGGACATGGAGGTGGTTAATGGGTACAAAATATAGTTAGAAAGAATGAATAAAACCTAGTATTTGCTAGCACAACAAGGTGACTATAGTCAAAAATAATTTAATTGTACATTTTAAAATAACAAGGTGTATAACTGGATTGTCTGTAACACAAAGGATAAATGCTTGAGGTGTTGGATACCCCATTTACTCTGATTATTACACATTATCAAAATATCCCATATCATATATCCCCTAAATACACACCTACTATGTACCCACAACAATTTTAAATTAAAAAATTTTTTAATATTGTTTTAGCGAACAAAATTATCAGGGCATTGTGGCATACACCTACCATCCTGAGGCGGGAGGATTCCCAGAGCCCAGGAGTTCGAGGCTGCAGTGCTATGATCATGCCCCTACACTCCAGCCTCAGTGACAAAAGGAGACCTTGTCTCTAAAAAAAAAACACATTAAGTATTACTCAGCTAGCACAGCACTCTCTTCTGATGATTCTCCATGACATAATCATTCCTGTCCTTTCCAGAATCTATAGAAAAGGGCAAGGCTATGGCTTGTGCCACTATAGATTCATTGGATCTTTTGGTTAATCTCATTAGGCCTATAATAGATAGGCCTAAAATCAATGAAGAGAAAGAGAACTCTTCTTTGCAATCAACAGGAACTGGTCCCAACATGTAAATGAATATTATTTATTCCTCTCTACTTCCTCTGCCTGTGGTAATCTTTTTTTTTTTTTTTTTTGAGACAGCGTCTCCCTTTGTCGCCTAAACTGAAGTGTAGTGGCGCAATCTTAGCTCACTGCAACCTCCATTTCCAGGGTTCAAGCAATTCTCCTACCTCAGCCTCCTGAGTAGCTGGGATTACAGGCACGCGCCACCACACCCGGCTAACTTTTGTATTTTTAGTAGAGATGGGGTTTCACCACGTTGGCCAGGCTGGTCTCCAATTCCTGACCTCAAGTGATCTGCCCACCACCTCGGCCTCCCAAAGTGCTGGGATTACAGGCGTGAGCTACCATGTCTGGCCCCTCTACCTGTACTAATCTGTTTCTCCAAACCTTTTCTTCCTTCCTGTAAGGCAGTGGTTCTCCACTGGCTTAGGGCTGTATCACAATCACAGGGAAAACTAAGAGAAAATACAAAGATGCAATCTTGTTGAAGAAACATAGGCTGCTTCTATATTTTTAGGAAGTTTGCTAGATGATTCTGTTACACAAACATTGGTACCAAACTGCTCTACCCAGGGGTTGTCAAATTGGTTGCACACTGAAATAACTTGGGCAACTTTTAAATACACAGATGTTGCAATAATTAGAGACACTGGTGACTCCAGTATCAGTATTTTAAAAGCTTGCCAGGAGTGGCAGAACATTACCCACATCACCTGGGAGCTGGTCAGAACTACAGAATCTCTAGAACCACCCCAGTCTTGTTAGAAATGGAGAATCTGAATCTGCATTTACCAAGATCTCCAGGTGGTTTGTTTACAGGAAACAATCCACTGTTTCTTAAACTCGGCTGCAGACTGGAATAACCTGGGGAGCTTTAAAAATTACTAACGCCTGCTTCTTATTCGCAAACAATCTGGTTGTAATTAGCCTGTGTTGCAGCCTGGTTCATCCACCACTTTACTGAGGAGAATTCATCAAAGGCAGTTAAACCACTAAGTCACATTCACTAACATTAAAAGGACCACTCTTCAGTGTGTGTCATGGCAGATGCAGTTCCCGTAAATGGGAAAAATAAAGGAGTCCTTTTCAACAGTCACCAGGACACTTTTTCTGTCAAGGGCTAGATATAATAAGCATTAAAGCTTGTGGGCCATGAGGCCTCTATCACAACTACTCAACTCTGCTGCTCTGGTGTAAAAGTAGCCATAGACAATACAGAAACAAAAGAGCATAGCTGTGTTCCAATAAAAACTTATATGCACCCCCCACCCCCCGCAAAAAAAAAAAAAAAAAAAAAAAGGCAATGGGCTGGATATGGCCTGCATGGTTTGCCAAACTCTGCTCTCAGTGGTTCTCAAATGTTAGAATACATCAGAAACACCTGGAAGGCTTGTTCAAACACAGATTGCCAGCTCCCAGACTTACAGTTTCTAATTCAGCAGATCTGGGGTGGGCTCTGAGAATCTACAGTTCTAACAAGTTCCCAGATGGTGCTGATGCTGCTGGTCCAGGGACCACTCATTAAGAATCAGTTATCTCAAACTTTACTAGTGGATCTCAAACTTTACTAGTGGTTCTCAAACTTTACTGCATGTCAGGATCACCTGGGGAGATTTTTTCAATTATATGCTACACTTCAAATGACATAAATAAAACTCTGGGGGAATGGGGATTAGCTGACTATTGTCAAGCTTCCTAACACTGAGTCCTAGCACACAGATCAGGTATTGAAAGGCAACCTATATATATGACCACCATCAATTCCTCCCATCCCTGCAGGTGCATGCCACTCTCCCACTCACACAGTAGAGTCGTTTTTCCTTACCCTAAATCTGGGGTGGCTCTGAGTCTTGCTTTGATCAAAAGAATGCAGAAGTGATGCGATGTGACTTGTAGGCCCAGGCTTTAAGGGATCATGTACCCACTGATTTCACATTCGTGAAGGCCAACTATCACATTAAGAAGTCTGACTAGCCTGCTGGGGAGAGAGGCCAAATGGAGAGAGAGAGAAGTCCTAGAAGATGAGAGACTCCAAAGGGTGAAAGAAGTTCAGCCAACACCAGTCATTCCAGCCACTCTAGCTAAGGTAGCAGACATGCTGAATCTTTCAGCCACAGTCAAGCCACCCAGCCAGCAACAACTAGAGCAGAAGTAAGCTGGTCCCTCCAAGCCCCGCTTGGTGGTTGTTTTAAGTCACAAAGTTTTGGGGCGGTTGTTAAACAGTCAAAGTTACTGACAAGATGCTGGTAGCCGTATTTAAGATATTGATGTTTATAAGTTTTTATAGTGATTTTTAAAGGTGCAAACTACTTGGTATAATTCAGAAATCTACAACTGCTAAAATTACATTTTGGTACTATTTGTATGCCTGTCTGTTAACACTCTGGTTTTTTGTTTGTTTCTGTTTCTGAGACCAAGTCTCGCTCTGTCACCCAGGCTGGAGTGCAGTGGCTCGATCTCAGCTCACTGCAATCTTCGCCTCCCGGGTTCAAGCGATTCTTCTGCCTCAGCCTCCCAAGTAGCTGGGATTACAGGCATGCACCACTATGCCTGGCTAATTTTTGTATTTTTAATAGAGATGGGGTTTCACCATGTTGGCCAGACTGGTCTCAGACTCCTGACCTCAAATGATCCACCCATCTCTGCCTCCCATGGTGCTGAGATTACAGGCGTTATCCCAGCCACTGTCTGTTAAATTTCTGAATGCAGTAATTACTACTTTGCCGAAGCTATATTAATTCTTCCTCCTGCATGCCCATTTGAATCATCCAAAACTACATTTTTATCACAATTTATGTGTTATCATTTCATCTTATTTTTCACATTTTTCCTATAAATCATGAAATTATACACAGTTGTTTCCATAGCATCATCATTTAGTATTACAGATTCTTATTAGAATATAATTGTTTTTGTTATTTTTCAGCTGTTACTTCTTCATTCTTATTTATCATTGGCTTTTGGTGTTAATTAGCTAAAGTGTGACTTGATGAAATTTCATTTATAGTAACTCCTAACCATAAAAAACATTTCTAAAGAAGAAATCGGCCGAGCACGGTGGCTCACGCCTGTAATCCCAGCACTTTGAGAGGCCAAGGTGGGTGGATCACCTGAGGTCAGGAGTTCAAGACCAGCCTGGTCAACATGGCGAAACCCCGTCTCTACTAAAAATACAAAAATTAGCTGGGCATGGCAGTGGGCGCCTGTAGTCCCAGCTACTCAGGAGGCTGAGGCCGGAGAATCACTTGAACCTGGGAGGCAGAGGTTGCAGTGAGCTGAGATCGCGCCACTGCACTCCAGCCTGGGCAACAAGAGCGGAACTACGTCTCAAAAACAAAAAAAAAAAAAAAAAAAAAGTAAGAAATTGAGTGTACATAATTAAAACATTTTAAATAAATTGTAGGCCTTTAAAGATTCAAAAACATTTTTTAAAATCTGATTTTCTGGTCACACGTAATATTTATGGCATTGACTAAAATGAATTATTGTTTTGTTTACTAAATGCTTAATTTTTTATTTAGCTTTTATTTTAGGTTCAGGGGTACATGTGCAGGTTATATAGGTAAACTCTTATCATGGGGGTTTGATGTACAGATTATTTCATCACCCAGGTAACAAGCCTAGTACTTGATAAGTGATTTTTTTCTGATCCTCTCCCTCCTCCCACCCTCCACCCTGAAGGGCTTCAGGGACAGTTATTCCCCTCTTTGTGTCCACATGTTCTCATTATTTATTCTCACTTACAAGTGAGAACATGTGGTATTTGGTTTTCTGTTCCTATGTTAGTTTGGATAATGGCTTCCAGCTCCATCCATGATCCTACAGGACATGAACTCATTTTTATGGCTGCACAGTACTCCACAGTATATATGTGTCACATTTTCTTTATCCAATCTGTCATTAATGGGCATTTAGGTTGTGTCTCGTTTTGCTTTTGTGAACAGTGCTGCAATGAACATTCATGTGCATGTGTCTCTATGGTAGAATGATTTTATTCCTCTGGGTATATACCTGGTAATGGGATTGCTGGGTCGAATGGTAGTTCTGCTTTTCGCTCTTTGAGAAATCGCCACACTGCTTTCCACAATGGTTGAACCAATTTACACTTCCACCAGCAGTGTATAAGCAAGCATTCCCTTTTCTCCACAACCTTGGCAGCATCTGTTTTTTGCTTTTTATTAATACCTATTCTGGCTGGTGTGAGATGGAATCTCATCGTGGTTTTGAGTTGCATTTCTCTAATTATTAGTGATACTCATCATTTCTCTATATGCTTCTTGGCTGTGTATGTCTTCTTTTGAAGTGTCTGTTCATGTCCTTTGCCCACTTTTTAATTGGGTTGTTTTTTGCTTGTTAATTTGTTTAAGTTCCTTACAGATTCTGGATATCAGAGCATTGTCAGATGAGTAGTTTGCAAATATTTTCTCCCACTGTAGGTTGTCTGTTTACTCTGTTGACAGTTTCTTTTGCTGTGCAAAAGCTCTTTAAGGTCCCAATTGTCAATTTTTGCTTTTGTTGCAATTGCTTTTGGCATCTTTGTCATGAAATCTTTGCCAGGGCCTATGTCGTGAATGGTATTTCCTAGATTTTCTTCCAGGGTTTTTACAGTTTTGGGTTTTACACCCGAGTCTTTAATCCATCTTGAGTTGATTTTTGTATACAGTATAAGGAAGGGGTCCACTTTCAATCTTCTGCACATGGCTAGCCAGTTATCTCAGCACCATTTACTGAATAGGGAAGTCCTTTCCCTCATTACTTGTTTCTGTCAGCTTTGTTGAAGATCAGATGGTTGTAGGTGTGCGGTTTTACTTCTGGACTCTCTTCTCTGTTCTACTGGTCTATGTGTCTATTTCTGTTCCAGTACCATGCTGTTTTGGTTACTGTGGCCCTGTAGCATAGTTTGAAGTCTGGGCCAGGTGTGGTGACTCACACCTGTAATCCCAACACTTTGGGAGGCCAAGGCGGGGGATCACTTGAGGTCAGGAGTTCAAGACCAACCTGGGCAACATGGCAAAACCCCGTCTCTACTAAAAATACAAAAAATTAGCCAGGTATGGTGGTGGGCACCTGTAATCCCAGCTACCTGGGAGGCTGAGGCAGGAGAATCACTTGAACCCGGGAGGTGGAGGTTGCAGTGAGCCAAGATTGTGCCATTGCACTCCAGTCTGGGCAGCTAGAGTGAAACTCTGTCTCAAAAAAAAAAAAAAAAAAATAGTTTGAAGTCTGGAGTGTGATGCCTCCAGCTCTATTTATTCTTTTTGCTTAGGATTACTTTGGCTATTCAAACACTTTTTTGGTTCCATATGAATTTTTTAAAAGTTTTTTTCTAGTTCTGTGAAGACTATCATTGATAGTTTGATGGGAATATCACTGAATCTGTAAATTCCTTTGGGCTGTATGGCCATTTTAACAATATTGATTCTATCTATCCATGAGCATTTAACGTTTTTTTCCATTTGTGCCATCACTGATCTCTTTGAGCAATGTTTTGTAATCCTCATTATAGAGATCTTTCACCTCCTTGGTTAGCTGTATTCCTAGGTATTTTACTTTTTGTGGCAACTGTGATCAGGATTGTGTTCCTGAATTGGCTCTCGCATTGGATGTTGTCAGTATACAGAAATGCTACTAATTTTTACATGTTGATTATGTATCCTGAAACTTTGCTGAAGTTGTTTATCAGCTGAAGGAGTTCTGGGGCTGAGACTATAGGGTTTTCTAGATATAGCATCACGTCGTCTGCAAACAGTGATGGTTTGACTTCCTCTCTTCCTATTTGGATGACCTTTATTTCCTTCTCTTGTCTGATTGCTCTGGCCAGGACTTCCAATACTATGTTGAATAGGAGTGGTGGGAGAGGGCATCCTTGTCGTATGCTGGTTTTCAAGGCGAATGGTCCCAAAATTCTTTTTATTTTTGAGACAGTCTTCCTCTGTCACCCAAGCTGGACTGCAGTGGCGTGATCTTGGCTCACTGAAACCTCCACCTCCCGGGCTCAAGCAATTCTCATGTCTCAGCCTCCCAAGTAGCTGGTTATATAGGTAATACAGGCACACACCACCAAGCCCAGCTAATTTTTATATTTTTAGTAGGGATGGGGTTTTGCCATGGCCAGGCTGGTCTCAAACTCCTGGCCCCAAGTGATCCACCTGCCTCAGCCTCCCAAACTGCTGAGATTACAGGCATGAGCCAGTATGCCCAGCCCAAAATTCTTAATTTTATAATCTTTCAATAAAATTTACATTGAAACATTTTAAGAACGCAGAGTTACATTCGTACAGAAAGATTTGCACACTAAACCTCTGCAAACACAAAATAAGACACAAAGTTATTTTACGAGATTAGTTACAATAATATCAGATCAAGAAGCTAATTAAAAGGTTACTCAGTTAAGAGCTACAGCCAGAATGCTGCATACAATTGCAGAATTGTACAATGTACCAGCCTACAGGAAAAAAATGTCAAGAACTTTGTTAATTTCCAAAGCAGCACAAGAAACAGAAAAGGTGCCACATTTCAATAAGAGAATAATATTTTATGGCATGCCAGATAAACACATGCATAATGACTAATCCTACTCTATCAAAACTTCTTCATTGCTGAGTGATGCTTCTGCACATTAGTAACTGTGCTCAAGCTAATAGCAGAAAAAAATATCTGAGGTTGGACACAGTGATTCATGCCTCTGATCTCAGCACTTGGGCGTCCCAGAAAGGATCACTTTAGGAAAAGAGCTCAACATCGACCTGGGCAACATAGTGAGACCCTGTCTCTACAAAAAAAAAAAAAAAAAAGCCAGACACAATAAATAGCTCACACCTTGTAATCCCAGTACTCTGGGAGGCTGAGGCAAGAACATCACTTGAGCTCAGGAGTTCAAGACCAGCCTAGGCAACACACCAAGACCCCCGCTCTACAAAAAATTAGCCAGGCATGGTGGTATACCTGTAGTCCCACTACTTGGAAGGCTGAGGCAGAAGGATCATTTGAGCCTAGGAGATCGAGGCTGCAGTGAGCTATGATCATACCACTGTACTCCAGCCTTAGTGACAGAGCAAAACTCTGTCTCAAAACAAAATAAATAAACTCTGAATATAGTATCTTGGAAGAGCACTGACTGTTTCGCAAACTACCTAAAGAAATGCCTAATGATAAATGGCATGAACCCGAGAGGCGGAGCTTGCAGTGAGCCGAGATGGCACCACTGCACTCCAGCCTGGGCGACAGAGCGAGACTCCATCTCAAAAAAAAAAAAAAAAAAAAAAAAGCCTAATGATAAAAATAAAAATGCTAAAGAAAAACTGTGAAATGAAAAAGATATTATGGAAACACTGTAATTTTGCATACTGATAGTGTAGCTAACAATGACTAGAAGATGTAAACTTACATTAAGAATTTATTTGGAGCCAGGTGCAGTGGCTCACATCTGTAATCCCAGCACTTGGTGATATGAGAGGATTGCTTGAGCCCAAAAGTTCATTTAAAAATAAAAATAAAAAATTTATTTGGAAAACTCTGATGATCTAGTAAAACATTTTACAGAGGATCTTTCGTATATAAAAGTATGCATGTAGATATGATACATATTAATCCCAAATTAAATGTTATCAAAATGATAAATAAATCTAAGACTATTTAAACATTTAGTATCATCAAAGAAATACTATGAGAATATCATTATCTTCTATTTCACACAAAAGTGCACTGACTTCCAGAGAACAAATTTTGCTAAAATTTATGAATTAAAAGTAGAATTCAAACAGCTTGTAAGGAATAATTCTCAACTTGCAGATTTGTTTAACACTAGTTATTGACTTTAAAAAACGGCTTTACTAACTGGCACCCTGCTATGTGATTAACTTATATGAAGCAGTCCTTAAAATTTTTGACAATTCACATATACTGCCAGGGGCAGTGGCTCACGCCTGTAATCCCAACACTTTGGGAGGCCGAGGCGGGTGGATCATTTGAGGTCAGGAGTTGGAAACCAGCCTGGTCAACATGGTGAAAACCCATCTCTACTAAAAGTACAAAAATTAGCCAGGTGGTGGACACCTATAATCCCAGCTACTCAGGAGGCTGAGGCAGGAGAACTGCTTGAGCCCAAGAGGCGGAGGTTGCAGTGAACAGAGATAACACCATTACACTACAGGGTGACAGAGCAAGACTCTGTCTCAAAAAAACATACACTGACAAACTTTATGGATTCAGAATGTGGAAACATGAGGCTGAAAATGAGTCACTAAGTGAGTCAGTGCTATCGTCTGAATTCAAAAAGAGAATTATTAAAAGTAGGCAGAAGGGGGAAAAGGTAGAGCAACTTCTGTGTAAACCTGCAGAAAGGCTTCATTATTTTACTCAAAATCCATCCAGGTCAGGCACTGTCATCCCGGCACTTTGGGAGGCCAAGATGGGTGGATCACTTGAGGTCCAGAGTTCAAGACCAGCCTGGCCAACTTGGTGAAACCCCGTCTCTACTAAAAATAAAAAATAAAAAAATAAAATTAGCCAGGCGTGGTGGCAAGCACCTGTAGTCTCACCTACTAGGGAGGCTGAGGCACAAGAATCACTTGAACCCAGAAGGCGGAGGTTGCAGTGAGCCGAGAACACACCACTGCACTCCAGCCTGGGGGCTAAGCAAGACTCCATCTAAAAAACAAAAAATCCAATTTATCCCAGAAAATATAAGCATTACTTGTGTCAATCAGAGAAAAAGAAGAGCACTTCCATTTTATGAATGATTGCCTCTTTGAAATACAACTTAAGAAGATGAAATTATTTAAGTTCTAATTACATGTGAGAGAGGAGCTCCTGAGAGTCAGGGGAAAGGGCAACAAATATTCCTCTGCCTTTTGCTAATATGCCTATATAGGCAGTTTCTCGTCATTAACAATGACCAATAATTTGAAAGGATCATCAATTTTAAATCTTGACCAGGAATTGCTTGAAAATATTTCATGCAGAAGACCTTTTTTTTTTTTCTTTTCTTTTTTGAGACGGAGTCATGCTCTGTCGCCCAGGCTGGAGTGCAGTGATGCCATCTCGGCTCACTACAAGCTCTGCCTCCCGGGTTCATACCATTCTCCTGTCTCAGCCTCCCATAGAAGACCTTTTTTTTAAAAGTTAAGTTTATTGAAGCAAGCTCAACCTTATTTTTCAAAACATCTGGACCAGGCGTGGTGGCTCACTCGTGTAATCCCAGCACTTTGGGAGGCCAAGGTGGGCAGATCACCAGAGGTCAGGGGTTAGAGACCAGCTTGGCCAGCATGGTAAAACCCCATCTCTACTAAAAATACAAAAATTAGCTGGGCCTGGAAGCAGGCACCTGTAATCCCAGCTACTTGGGAAGCTGAGGCAGGAGAATCGCTTGAACCCGGGAGGCAGACGTTGCAGTGAGCTAAGATCGCACCACTGCACTCCAGCCTGGGTGACAGAGTAAGACTGTCTCAAAAAATAAAAAATAAATAAATAAAAATAAAATATCTGGACATGTTATACACATTCAATACATATCTTCCCTAATACTGTGTTTTCTAAAAATATAATTCCATTAAAAAGAACCTTAAAATTTTTTCACCCAGAGAGGTGCCCTTATCTCCCCATGAAGTTTTCTCCAGTGTTCCATACAAACATGACTATCATTTTCAATCTATGCCATGAGATGAGATGAGTTGGGAAACACTGAAACTACCCTGTTCTCACTGCCTAAAACCATTTGTTGAGTGACTAAGTATAAAGCTCTAAATTGAAAAATCAAATGTACAAAAAAAAAAAAAAATACTGGCCAGGCACAGTGGCTCACACCTGTAATCCCAGCACTTTGGGAAGCCAAGGCAGGATGATCACTTTAGCCCAGGAGTTTGAGACCAGCCTGGACAACACAGCAAGACCCCATCTCAACAAAAAAATAAAAAATTAGCTGAGCACGGTGGTGCATGCCTGTGGTCCCAGCTACTCAGAAGGATGAGGCTCCTAGGAGAATCACTTAAGCCCAGGAATTCAAGGCTGCAGTGAGTTATGATCACGCTACTGCCTAGGCAACAGAGCAAGACCCTGTCTCAAAAATGACTGACAGACAGACAGATAGCAAAAAGAGTCATACATGTTCATAGAATTTATGTAGCAAATCAACTTTAAAGCTGCTTTCAGCAAAGATAATAATCAAATAAATATTCCAAGTTCCTTATACCAACAGCAAATTAGAATCCAAAAGTGTCATCAATGGAGTCACCAAAATCTCTTAAATTCTAGGAAAATAAGCCACTCTTCAAACCAATTCTAATATCTAGTAGAATGTAGCATACATGACCTGCTCTGAAAGTCATGTGTGTTCACATCTTATAAAAACATATGCATTCAGGCTCACACCTGTAATCCTAGCACTTTGGGAGGCCAAGGTGGGCCGATCACTTGAGGTCAGGAGTTCGACACTAGCCTGGCCAACATGGTGAAACCCCATCTCTACTGAAAATATAAACGCTAGCTGGGTGTGGTGGTGGGCGCCTGTAATCCCAGCAACTCAAGAGGCGAACGCACAAGAATCGCCTGAAGCTGGGAGGCAGAGGCTGCAGTGAGCCAAGATCACGCACTCCAGCCTGGGCAACAGAGCAAGACTCTGTCTCAAAAAAGATATATGTATATTGTGATAAAACAAAAGAATTTTAAACATAATACTCCTGAGGAAAGAGAATCACTTGAACCTGGAAGGTGGAGGTTGCAGTGAGTCAAGATCATGCACTCCAGCCTGGGCAACAGAGCAAGACTCTGTCTCAAAAAAGATATATTGTTTTATATATTGTGATAAAACAAAAGAATTTTAAACATAATACTCCTGAGGAAAGAGAATCACTTGAACCTGGAAGGTGGAGGTTGCAGTGAGCCAAGATAGCGCCACTGCACTCCAGCCTGGGAGAGAGAGCGAGACTCCATTTCACAAAAACAACAACAACAAAAACATATGAGTTAAAGAGAAACCTAGGATATTCTCATTCTAAAAGGAATTAGAAGAGTTCTATCCATTTTTACAGATAAATAAATAAATTACATCATAATCTAAATGATTTATTTTATTAAATGACTGGACAATCTGACTCCAACATATGTTTAATCTTTACGTGGCTAATAACACAAATGGTTTTATTATTTTCAAACATTTATTTAAGCCCACAAAGTTGGTAAATGACACCTCTAGAATATCCAGACTTTTTATCTTTACACAAACTGATATACCAAAGCCCAACTGTTATGAGCTCTGCTACAGAATCTAATAGAGGTTACAATATTTATTATCTTTTAGAAAGCAGTTTTTCCTAATCATCCTTTATATTGGGATGCTATGTAATTAGAATTCCAGAGAATGCTACAAAAATAAAGCATTTTATATAACTAGGCTTTTCCTACATTTTAACAAATGGCTCTGAGACCAAATTTAAATCTTATAATAAATGCCTCATGATTTTGTAAATTTTTAATAATGGAAAGTCATCTAGTAAATCCCCTTCATTTTACAGAGGAGGAATGTAAATCTTTTTTTTTTTTTTTTTTTTTTTTTGGAGACAAGGTCTCACTGTGTCACTCAGGCTGGAGTGCAGTAGTGCAATCACAGCTCACTGTGGCCCCAACTTCCCAGGCTCAAGTGATCCTCACACCTCAGCCTCCTGAGTAGCTGGGACTACAGGCATGAGCCACCACACCCAGCTAATTTTTCTATTTCTTGTAGAGACCGAGTTTCGCCATGTTGCCCAGGCTGGTCTCTAATTCCAGGGCTCAAGCAATCAAACCACCTCAGCCTCCCAAAGTGCTGAGATTACAGGTATGAGACACCACGCCCAGCCTACAGAGGAGGAATGTAAATCTCAGAAAAATTAAATGACTTCCCTAAAATGAGAATTATGTAACTACCGGGAGTATAACAGTAAACAAGGTAAGTGTTATCCCTAGCCATTGTCTAATTAAAGTGAAGTATAACAGGGCTATGACGAGGGAAGAACTTTTGCCACAAATATAGGAATTCTAGTTCAAGTGACACAAGTCATTCCTACTGAAACAAATTTAAAGTATTGGTTACAGAACAACAAAAAGGCCAGATAGAATAGATGGTATATTAACTATAAAAAAAAGAAAATTAAAAGAAAGTAAACCAAGGACTCACAATTTCATTTTTTTATCTATTAAAAGGAAAATTTCTGAGATGCTGTCAAAAATAATAAGGGAACAAAATACACACTGGACTTCTGGGTATAGTGTCAGACAAAAAGTTCTTCATGTATAGAAACATGTATGTAAACACAAACAAGCTGACCAACATATAGCCTTCAGACCTCCAGGCAGATGGACAAAGAGTGTTTTTTTTCTTAGTATACAAATTACCTTTTTAAAGCAACATGAGTTTTACAGTCAACAGAGAGTATGAGGTTTCTCAAGTATAAGGAATAGTAAACAAAAAAAGAGGGAGGGAGGGAGGAAGGGAGGAAGGGAGGGGGAGGAAGGGAGGAAGGGAGGGGGAGGAAGGGAGGAAGGAAGGAGAGAGAAAGAAAAGTGAGAAAAGTGGAATCTGCTTAGGTTTCAGGAATGTAGGTGCACATTAAGATTAAGAGCACTAGTATTAAAAAGACCAATCTCAGCTGGGTGCAGTGGCTGATGCCTGCAATCCCAGCACTTTGGGAGGCCAAGGCAGGCGGATCACGAGGTCAAGAGATCGAGACTATCCCGGCCAACATGTTGAAACCCTGTCTCTACTAAAAATACAAAAAATTAGCTGGGCTTGGTGGCACGTGCTTGTAGTCCCAGCTACTCCAGAGGCTGAAGCAGGAGAATCCCTTGAACCCAGGAGGCAGAGGTTGCGGTGAGCCAAGATTGCGCCGCTGCACTCCAGCCTGGCAACAGAGCGAGACTCCGTCTCAAAACAAAAAACAAAACAAAACAAAAAAACAATCTCTATTCCTCCAAAGGAAATAATACATATACACCTTGCTTCAAGGCCAGGTGCAGTGGCTCACGCCTGTAATCCCTACACTATGGAAGGCCAAGGCAGGTGGATCACTTTAGGCCAGGAGTTTGAGACCAGCCTAGCCAACATGCCAAAATCCCATCTCTACTAAAAATACAAAAATTAGCTGGGCATGGTGGTGCATGCCTGTAGCCCCAGCAACTTGGGAGGCTGAGGCACGAGAATCACCTGAACCCAGGAGGCGGAGGCTGCAGTGAGCCAAGATCGCACCACTGCACTCCAGCCTGGGACACAGAGCCAGACTCTGTCTCAAAAAAAAAAAAAAAAAATTATTTGCCAAAAGTTTATCTTAATCATAACTTTTCACATTTAAAACCATAACAAAGAGCAAGGTATTATTATATAAAGAAATAGCATAAGATTTACTGCTTTAAAGAAAAGGAGAGGAATATTTCAAAGGATAATAAATTATAGAGAAAACATTTAGTCTATTATGTCAATTTAAAGTCAATCACTTATATCAAAAAAAAACCTTTCTTACTAAATTACATTTGGTTTAAAGAGAAATCAAATATATCAAACACTGCCATTTAAATTCAACAGAAGGCAAAAAGAAAACTATTATGTGGTCAAATTGGTGTCAAATACTAGAGCTAAAATCATAAAACTCTTAGAAGAAAACGTAAGGGTAAATCTTTATGACCTTGAATTTGGCAATGGATTCCCTTACACATAACACCAAAAGCACAAACAACAAAAGACAAAATAGATAAACTGAACTTCAGACTTCATCAAAACTAAAAACTTTTGTGTGTCAAAGGATATTTTCAAGAAAGTAAAAAAGAAAACCTACAAAATGAGAGAAAATATTTGTATAACATATACTGATAAGGGTTTAATATCCAAACTATGTAAAAACAAGTGTAAGTCAACAACAACAACAAAAGCCCAATTAAATAACTGACAAAGGGACTGGGTGCAGTGGCTCACACCTGTAATCTCAGTGCTTTGGAGGCTGAGGCGGGAGGACGGCTTGAGCCCAGGAGTTCAAGACTAGCCTGGGCAAAAGAACAAGACCTCATCTCTACCAAAAAAAAAAAAAAAAAAAGCCAAACAAACAAACAAAAAAAACATTAGCCTGGCATGGTGGCACATACCTGTAGTCCTAGCCAATTGGGAGGCTACAAAGAGGATCACTTAAGCCTAGGAGTTCCAGGCTGTAGTGAGGTATGACTATGCCACTGCACTCCAGCCTGGGTGACAGAGTGAGACCCTATCTCTAAATAAATAAAGGACTTCAACAGACAACAATGGTAACAATGATAGAAGATACACAAAAAACCAGTAGGCACATAAAAGATGCTCAACTGCATGAGTCATTAGGGAAATGCAAATCAAAACTACAATGAGATACCACTTCACACCTACTAGGATGGTTATAATTTTTTTTAAAAAATTGACAATAACAAGTGTTGATAACGATGTGGAGAACTTGGAACACTCAAACACTGCTGGTGGAAATGTAAAATGGTACAGTCTCTGTAGAAAACAGTTTGGCAGTTCCTCAAAAAGTTAAACATAGAATTACCATATGACCCAGTAATTCTACACCTAGGTACATGCCCAAAAGAACTGAAAACAGGCACTCAAGCAGATACTTGTACATGTCAATATTAGCATAGCTAAAATTTGAACTATAATTAAAATAAACATTGTCATATTACTTCATCCTAAATATGCTAACCAACAAAAAAAAAATTAAAATCAAATTAACCAAAAACAAGCAGATTTTATGAGGATTATAAGTATTGATATTCTTATTACAGACAGCGGCTAATAAATTTTAAAGCATTGATTAAATAATTATACAACAGCCATATCAGTTAAGCATTTTAAAAAATATAAGAAGCATACAGCTTACAAGCTGCCATATTTGCAGTAAACTTTTGCAAACTTTGTTAAGGAATTTTGTGACATTCCCAAAGTAATATATATCCCTCATTCTTGAAGGATAAATGCCCACAAATCTTAAACACACATATAAATAGCTCAAAGAATATAGCACTCTTTAATATTGGTAATTGTTTAGATAAAGGGGATATATTGGTAAGTATCTAAAAAGAAATAGCTACATTTAAAATGACTTTTACTTCTTTATTCTTAAATACATGCTTAAAAATTTTACAAAGCCACAACTTAAAGGGAAAAAATTTAACTTTTGGGTGTATGTCCTTCAATGATATTAAGTTCACTATATTAGAATGGAAAATAATACTCTTATTCTCTTCTTCCACACGCATGTGTGCGCACACACACTCACACACAAATACACACACAGCGTACATTTTAGATTCACCCAACTAAAAAGTTGATGACCAATCAAAGCCATGTAATTCCCTTTTAGTCATTTCATAAAATATTGCGACTCAAGAAAAATACTAAATGTTAATATGGTCATAGTAACACCTACTTACTGACACTTACTGTGTGAAAATTTATCATTTCTTGAAGACTGTCAGAAAACTTGGTCAAACTTGTCTATGAGAAAAAAAAGCAAAAGAAAACCAAATCATTTATGAGCCACTTAAATAGGTCACAAAAATGTGACCTCAGAATTTCTGACAGAAGATCAAGTTACACTGTAAACAGTAACATTTATTTCCAAGGACAATCTCACTACCTCATGGGTACACTATGCAGAGGTCACGTCTACACTTGGTAACAAATAAAACCCTAAAAATGTGAAAGAATTAATATTGCCCCTTCAATGGTATTATGCTAACAATAGAAATGGCAAATATAAACCTAAGGTAAAATTGTTTTGCGTGTATCAAGATGGCCCATGTAGGCATCTAGAATCAAATCATCATCAAACTATACCCATTTCTTCACCAGTTATTATTTCTCATGAAAGAAATATAATACCACATAGTATACCGGGATCTAAGCTAACCCAGCATAAGCTGGCAATCAGAACCTATACAGCCCCCCATACATAGAGTTAAGACGCTGTACTTAGGTTAATGCTCTCTGCATGCCCCTATAAGCAGCTACTAGTAGGCATGACCTTGATCTTCCTGCTCAGGCCCTCTGACAGGTGCTTCAGCTCACCTAGCAGCAAGTAAACTTAGTAAACTAACCAAAACAATGAGAAACTAGGTGAGAAGAGCCATGCTAGGTAATGCGCAATGCAAATCAACCATCAACTTCTCTTACAAAACAGAATTATACAAGAGAGCACCAAGGGGTGATCACTTTTCTACTTCTAATTTTAATATCACCGTAACTATAAGGTAGATGAATGCACAATTCTTTAATGTCTTATTGCTTTTTTTTCATTTTTAACTGTAATTTTAGTAATACTAACCTCAACGACAGCATCATTACTAGAATACTGAGCCAGGTCTCGAATCCCATTCATGAACTGTTTATTTGCAACACAAAAGGCTTTTCCAGTATCAATCATTGCAATACAAAGTTTCACAAGCTGAAAAAGAAAAAAAAAAAATTCAGCAGGTTGAAGACAGTTTTACAAATTGCTTAGTTGCACAAGTGTTGTCAGTAACTATACGAGGTAACCTAGTAAAGTTCAATTTGTTTCATCAATAAACTCGAAACAGACTAATTGAAAAGTATTCTTTTTTCCTTCGGCTTATAAAGTAAATTCATAGCAGAGTTGTACCAAAAAACTTGACCATTTAGGATCCAGAGGCTGTGTGATAACAACAACAAAAGTATTTTGGAGGAAAGGTAAGTAAACTGGTATGACAGCTTAGTGATCATTTCAATATTAGTCTATCAATGCAGATGGCTAAAGTGATTAATCAACCATGTACTCAAAAAAAAACGTCTCTAATACCTACTGTTCCAGGCATTGTCTAAGCCTTAGTACCGGGCTCTTCTCTCTTTCATCTTTCTCTTTCTCTCTCTCCCTTCCTTCTTTTCATTCCCTTTATCCCTCCATCTCCCTGTTCTTCCATTCCTTCCTTCCTTCTCTCCTTTCTTTCAGACACAGAACATTTTCTTTTACCAAAATCTTGGGTAAATGTCAAATATTAAAAAACAGATAAAAGTGAAACTGTTCTAGACAAAGGAGAGAAAAGTACTGAGGGGATGGAAAGGGGGGTCACCAAGAAGAGGATAAAGAGCCAAGAAAAACTTTAGAAACTCCTGAAGGATCTCAAGAGTATAAATTAAAACTGCTGCCCTAAGACCTAGGGGAACAGAAAATGAAAACATCATCTCTGCTCTCAAAAAGTCTAATTCTATAATTCTAACAAGTAGATAAATTCTATAGAGCACAAAAACACAACTACTATTACAAAACCATGCATGGAAAAAAAAAAAGGAAGACCATCTAACCAGGGCTATGGGGACCAGGGAAGGATTCCTAGAAAAGGCAACAGAAGATACTGCTGTACTGTTAAGAGCTTTTGATTTCTCAATGTGCATCCAGGAGGGGAGGTATATAATATGTAGCATTTCCCAAAAATATTTGACCATGGAATTCTTGTTAGACGAAGCATTATTATATGACCAACATTCCACAAAACCCACTGTGAGAAATGCTGGCACAGATGTCTTTTAAATTGTTTGCTATTTACAATATAAAATAAAATGTCTTGCCAGAAAAACTGATTCTAAAGTTCATATGGAGTAACCACTATGCAAGAAGAGCAAAAAAAATATTTGAAGAGTAATAAGGTAGGAACATTAGTACTATACGATGTTAAAATATATTATAAAAAGATAGTAAATAAAAGTCTGGTAGTAAATGCAAATAGACAAACTGATCAATGTAAGAGAATGCACAGTCAAAAAAACAGATACAAATATGCCATATTTGATTAAAGTAATACTCCAGCCAGTAGGGGAAAAGTTATCTGATAAATGATATTAGGGACACTGGATAGTCATCTGAAGGGGATAAAAAAAGAAACTAAATTGTATTACAGACTCCCAAGTTAATTACAGATAAAGATTTAAACATAAAAACAGAATCAGAAATCAAAGAGAAAACAGAAGGTTTTTTTTTTTTTTCAATAATCTCAAGTGAGAAGTCTGAGAAGGATGCAAAGCTCAAATACTATGCAAAAAAAACTGATCGATCCAATTACATAATAAGACATTTCTATAAGGAAAAAACAAACACAGTCAAAAGAAACAACATAGGAAAACAATATTAAGATAAATCACAAAGGACAAGTTTCCCTACCATAAAAAAAGGTATATAAATCATTTTGAAAATCCAACTATTCGCTAGAAAAAATGGGTAACATACATGCAGAGATAATTACCCCCCCAAAAAAGAAATACATGTGTCTTAAACCCATGAAAAGATATTCATTCTCACTATAATAAAAGAAATGGAAATTACTATTTTTTTTTTTTTTAACTAACAGCAAAGATCAAAAAGTTTGATAACATGCTGTTTTAAAGAGGGCAAGTATGGGGAAATAGTCACTCTCATGCATTGTTGATAGGAATGTAAATTGGTACAATATCTACGGAAGGCAGTTTAGCAAGAGCTATGAAAATTTAAAACATACACACCTTCTAACTTCGCAATTTCACTTTTTAAAATGTATTCTACAACTATATTTTACAGATAGGCCACATGACACACGTAAAGAATTCCCTGCAGTCACAGTAAAATATTGGTAGCGAGCTAAGCGTCCGTCAGTAGACAGCTAGATCAATAAATTATGATGTATCTATGCAAGGTTATACAATTCAACCATTTTTTAAAATGAGACAGCTCTATAATAACAAATAACATCCATGATATATTAAGAGAAAAATCAAAATGTAGAACAATGCTAATATTTTTGTTGAAATGGGGAGAGTCATTTGTACTGAAGAGTACAAATACTTTTATATGCTTAGAAAATTTTATGAAAAGGCCAGGCATGGTGGCTGACGCCTGTAATCCCAAAACTTTGGGAGGCCGAGGTGGGCAGATCACTTGAGGTCAGGAGTTCAAGACCAGCCTGGCCAACATGGCAAAACCCCATCTCTACTAAAAATACAAAAATTAGCCAGGCATGGTGGCGCACACCTGTAGTCCCAGCTAGTCAGGAGGCTGAGGCAGGAGAATTGCCTGAACCCGGGAAACAGAGGTTGCAGTGAGCTGAGATCATGCCACTGTACTCCAGCCTCAGTGACAGAGCGAGCCTGTCTCAAAAAAAAAGAAAATTGTGCAAAGGCACAAGAGAAACTAGTTCAGTGCATTCCTCTAGGAAAGATTAGAAAATGACTGATTTTCACTGGGTACACAGTTTTCTACCTTCAAATTGTGTACTACATAGGTGGTATTATGCAACAAATTAAATTCAAAAATAATTAAAAGTTTCCATAAAAACAAAGAGAGACAGGTTAATAGTAAAACATTATGGCAAAAAATATAGGGTTCTCAGCTAAGTCTGCTTAGGTTCAACCTACTGTCATACTTAAACATCTAAGTGAGACTGAGTGACCTTAACCTCAACAAACTTCCATTTCTTCTTCTGTATCACACATAACAACGGTACCAAACCATATATGGTTACTAAAAAAAAAGACTAAGAGAATGCACATAAAGATTCTTAGCACAGGCCAGTGGCTCATGCCTGTAAGCCCAACACTTTGGGAGGCCAAGATGGGAGGAATTTTTGAGGCCAGGCATTTGAGACCAGCCTGGTCAACAACCCTATCTCTGTCTTCAAAAAAAGAAGA
Source organism: Pongo pygmaeus (assembly GCF_028885625.2). NCBI lineage: Eukaryota > Metazoa > Chordata > Mammalia > Primates > Hominidae > Pongo > Pongo pygmaeus. The sequence continues at coordinate 204,637,428 of NC_085930.1, forward strand.
TTCTTAGCACAAACTTACTGACACATGGTAATTATTCAGTAGAGATTTGAGCTTCCTTGTCAGAGGGGGAGGTTTTCTTATTGTCGTTTGCTTTTGTTTTGTTTTACTAAGAAACAAACTTAGTTTAAAAAAAAAAAAATCTTTATCTACTTAAGATAGAGGTGGCAGAGAAGGGAAAGGAGAGAGATGCTAAAGCAAAGTCCTGAGGAGATAGGCGGCTTGGAACTGCATAGAAAAAGGGATACTTTTATCATTCAAAGAAGCAGAAAAACTAAAATGGTAAGAACAGATTCTGTTAAACTTCTAGATTAGCAGCAAGAAATAAAGGCATTCCCACCAAGCAGAAGAAGAGACAAGGTCATCTGCTGAGAATGAAGAACAATGTGGCAAATCTTGAGGTCTTGAAGAGCCACTAACGGTAACAAGAAAGGCACCTGACTGGGTTTGGGGGAAACTGCTTTATATCAAGAATTCCAGGAATGTGTAGCACCATCAGTTGGTTTCACCAAACAGTTGTGTAACTTCCCCTGCAGGGTTTTACAGGCCAGATATGGGACAAATAATATAGATGGTTAGACTTAAAACAGTGGAGAATTCTGCAGAGTAGGTATTATGGAAGGGACATGAAAGTCTCTGAAGAGAAATAATGATGCAATAAAATTAAGAGTACTCTGAAAGGGATCATAGCAGCATTATTTACAACAGCCAAAAAAGGGGAACAAGTCAAATGTCCATCAACTGATGAATGGATAAACAAAATGAGGTACATCCATGCAATGATGCATTATCCAGCTATAAAAACAAAGGACTGATACATGCTACAACATGGATGAATCTTAAAAACATTATGCTAAGAGAAAGGAGCTAGTCACATAAGACCGAATATTGTATTATTCCATTTATTTGAAATGTTCAGAATAGGCAAATCCAGGGACAGAAAGTAGATTAGGTTGCCAGAAGATAGAGGGAGAGGAGAATTGGGAGTGACTGCTAATAGATACGGGGTTTCTTTTTGGGGTGAAAAATATTTTGGAATTAGATAGCGGTGATGGTTGTACAACACTGGGACTATACTAAAAACCATGAATTACACACTTTGAAATAGTGGATTTTATGTTAGGTTAATTTTATCTCAACTTTTTTTTTAATTACAAAAAAGAGGAATACATTGAAGTGCATTTAAAAATTATCTGAGCAGCCATAAAAAAGAATGGGTTCATGTCCTTTGCAGAGACATGGATGAAGCTGGAAGCCGTCATTCTCAGCAAACAAACACAGGAACAGAAAACCAAACACCGCATGTTCTCACTCATAAGTAGGAGCTGAACAATGAGAACACATGGACACAGGGAGGGGAACAGCACACAGCGGGGCCTGTCAGGTGCGGAGCAAGGGGAGGGAGAGCATTAGGACAAATGCATGTGGGACTTAAAACCTAGATGATGGGTTGATGGGTGCAGCAAACCACCATGGCACATGTATACCTGTGTTACAAACCTGCACATTCTGTACATGGATCCCAGAACTTAAAGTAAAATTTAAAAAAAAAAGTGATCTGGAATATCACAAGTGGATAGTGAAAGACCAGAGGTAGGGCTGAAGAACAGAAGCAGTAATGAGGCTGAGAACTGGAAGGACTGGAGACTCAAGTCAGAAAGTAGGATATCAGCATTCCAGATTTCAAAGATTAGAACCCTGGGTGATGAGGCACAGAACACAGCCATGAAACAGGCATCAGAAGTAGAACAGAGGTCACTATCACAGGAGTTACAGAGAAAATGCAATTGTCATACAGCAGAACCACACATACACTGCAGCTATCCAGGACGAAGGACGGACTTGGCAATGAAGAGGGAGGGGGGCAGAAAGACAGAAGACTGAGATTTTGCCAGCTGTCAAAATACTTGTTAGATGACACTGATAAATGAGATTCTAACTGAATAATATAAACCTACAAAGAGGGAAGATTTTTACCTACAACAAGATTAAATGTCAAGTCCATCTAAATTATCAAACTAATATCCCTAATTCATTCAACAACTTTTTACTAAGCAATTACTATGTCATAGACACTCTGCCAGATGATAGGAATACAAACAACTTATCTGCTGACTATCCTTGAGTAACATACTCTCCAATTCTTGTTTTTTCATGCGCAAATTAGGGATATCAACTTTGCAATACTGTTATAATGATAACAAATAATATAAGTAAAACATAGGACTTTGTATACACCAAGTATATAAAACAAATGAGGGTTTTTTCTTTTTCTTTGGAAACGGGGTCTTGCTCTGTCACCCAGGCTGGAGTGCAGTGGCGTGCGCACGCACGCCACCATGCCAGGGGCACCATACCCAACTAATTTTTGTATTTTTAGTAGAGACAGGATTTCACCATGTTAGCCAGGCTGGTCTCGAACTCCTGACCTCAAGTGATTCGCCTGCCTCGGCCTCCCAAAGTGCTGGGATTACAGGCATGAGCCACCACTCCCAGTCCGTTTTTTCCCTTTTTAAGGACAGTCTCTCTTCAAGGAGCTAACACTCTGTTGAAGAGACAGCATCATTGTTTATTTAGAATTTACCACGTGCCAAGAACTGTGCTAAGTACTTTACATGTATTATCTCATTTTAGTTTCATAATAATCCTATGAAATAGGCACTCTTATTTTCCCCATTTTGGAGAGAAGAAACTGAGGCACAGAAAGGTTGAAGAGCTTGTCCAAGGCCATATTGCTAGTAAATGATAGAGCCAGACTCAAACCCAGCAGCAGCTCCAGGCTTTGTGTTCTTAACTACCAGGTTATGCTACCACCCAAAACTATATTATAACAGCTTAAATCAGAGTACATGCAAGAAACAATGCAACAGAAGAAAAAGAGCCAATGTTTGTGTTCTTAACTACTAGGCTATGCTCCCTACCCAAAATTACAATATTATAACAGCTTAAATCACAGTACATGCAAGAAACAATGCAACAGAAGAAAAAGAGCCAACGTTTGGTAGTACTTGGCTGAGATTTAAAGAGTATCTGCTCAATGGGGAACAAGCATGCCAGTGAGACAATGCAACACACGCAGAAATTAAGCCTAGATGGCAACTATGATGCACTATGATGCTGTCAATGACAGAACACCTGGCAGGAATGGATCAATAATTGAACTCAGTAGAGCAATGCCACTCATAAAGCATTATTCACCAGAATGAACGAACTACTGGTGGCATACATTATAGGAAAAGTCAAGAAGCTAGTTTAACCTGTCCCTGGCATGATTTACAATGATACTATAGGTGGAACTTGCCCTGCACAAAGCTATGAAATCATTAACCTAGACTTGGAGCAACCCTCCACCACCCACATTAGTCCTTCACTGCCACTACCTTCAATAACAACCACTTCCTCCTCTCAGCCTCTCTTCTCTATGCTAACTCCCCATAGTTTCTAAAATAAAAATAATAGTTAATAGATTAACAATTTGAGCTGGGCATGGGGGCTTACGCCTGTAATCCCAGCACTTTGGGAGGCCAAGGCGGGCAGATCACCTGAGGTTAGGAGTTCGAGACCAGCCTGGCCAATATGGTGAAACCCTGTCTCTAATAAAAATACAAAAAAATTAGTCAGGTGTGGTATCGTGCCCCTGTAATCCCAGCTACTCAGGAGGCTGAGGCAGGAGAATCGCTTCAGCCTGGAAGGTGGAGGCTGCAATGAGCTGAGATCACACCACTGCACTCCAGCCTGGGTGACAGAGCAAGAATCCATTACTTAAAAAAAATTTAAAAATTAAAAAAAAGAAAAAGAATTTGGGAGAGGTATGAAATATAAAAGTAACTATGGAAATTTAGTGTGACGGAAAATAGTAATACTTTTTAAGCTGTCAGGTTTCCACGTGTCCTTCGTAGCCCTTTGGGTAAGATAGACTCTAGAACGGGCTTATAGTTCTTAGCACTCAATGTCAATACTTCAATAACGTGTTTCAGATTTGAAACTTTTGGTCTGAAGATTCTAGCAGTGTGTGTGCTCTACTCCAAGTGAATAATACAGAGGAAAAAAGAATCCACTCATAACAGCAAAATAATCAGCAAAAACAGTCAGTGGATTCTATCTGTTTAGGTATTTTAAACTCTGAGGTGTCCCACCACAGTGTTTCATATGATTTACATGTGGTTCTACCTTATTACCTTACTCTTATTTCATGTATATAATACATATGTAATAATATATGTATTATTTATGTATATATAAGTAATAAGATATCCTTCTTATACCACTCTGTGATTCTTTAAAAGGCCTTGCCCCTCTACATACTCTCTCATAAATCTTCCATAAAATCAAAACTATATTTTCTGTTGTCTACCTTAAGAGTTTAAAATTTTGTTTCAAAGAGTACTTGAAAATAAATGTAGTGCCTCAGAGTAAAAAATAAAATAAAATAAAATAGTAATAAAAAGCCAGACATGTAATTTTTAAGTAGAAAACAAAGGAAGGCATTTTCAAATAATATCCTTATCCAAAATTAAAATATTAATTTTTACAAAGACTTGCTGGAAGCTAGCTAGCATTCCTCAGAACATTTCCCAGTGGCAGGTGCTCCCCCAACGCGGATCCTGAAGTGCAGTGATGCACAAGAAGAGCACTGAACTGATCATAAAGACAGAGGGGCCAGGTGCGGTGGCTCATGCCTGTAATCCCGGCACTTTGGGAGGCTGAGGCGGGCGGATTACCTGAGCGCAGGAGTTCGAGACCAGTCTGGCCAACACGGTGAAATCCCATCTCTACTAAAATACAAAAACTTAGCCAGGCATAGTGGTGTGAGCCTGAGGTCCCAGCTACTCAGGAGGCTGAGGCAGAAGAATTGCTTGAACCTGGGAGGCAGAGGTTGCAGTGAGCCGAGATCACGCCACTGCACTCCAGCCTGAGTGACAGAGCAAGACTCTGTCTAAAAAAAAAAGAAAAGGGGTTCTAACCCTGGTTGTGCCTCTTCTACTCTGTGATTTGAAGCAAGTCCCCATCACTTCCTTGGGCTTTGGTATCCTCAGCTATAAAACGGGAATAATAACACTTGTCCTATCTAACCCTACAGATTATTGTAAAAATTAAAAGGACACTATATATTACCGGGCTTTAAAAATTATACAGTACTATACAAAAATAACTTATCTCTAAACATCTTCTAAAATTCTGATGTAATTTGTTTACATATAGAACTAATGCTATTTTATATAGTTTCTGGACTATATTATATAAAGATGTATGTTTCATGGTTTCAAAACATTTGAAAACCTTCAGCTTAATATATTTTCTATCCTTGCTACTCAAAAGTGTGGTCCATGGGCCAACAGCATGGGCGTCACCTGGAATCCGGTTACAAACACAAAATCTCAGGTATCTCCAGCTACTGAATCGGAATCTGTTTTTTCACAAGATGAGATCCCCAAGGGATTCCTAAGCAAAGTTAAGGTCTGAGAAGCACTACGTTACACAGCAATGCCATTTATAATAATAATTATTAAACTAGAAAATTATTTTCAGAAAAGGTATTTCAAATATATACATCTGATTTATCTCCAGAAATTTAAAGAGAAACATGTAAATGAGCAGTGGTTTCAGAAGTATCTAAACAAATGGATCAGAAGCTCTTACTCATTCTACTGCTTCTGCCTACTATATAGCAAATAGTGTTTCTTGGACAGACACCAAAAAAATCATCAATAATATAGATGGAGGGAATCAATGTACATTTACCCTTCCATAAAATATGGCCATACCGATTACTAAGTACCTATTAAGCATTTCTGGTATTAGCTTAAAAATGGAATTAATATTTTAAATTGTATTTATATTTGAACGTGGCCAGACCCAAATTTATACAATGGTCAGGTTATATATGAAATCCATTAAGCAACAAAAAAGAAAGATGCAATCTTTTTGGTAGAAAATACAGAAAAAGCATCTCTTTTTTTTGAGATGGAGTTTCACTCTTGTTGCCCAGGCTGGAGCGCAATGGCATGATCTCAGCTCATAGCAACCTCCACTTCCCCGGCTCAAGCGATTCTCCTGCCTCAGCCTCCCGAGTAGCTAGGATTACAGGCATGCACCACCACACCTGGCTAATTTTGTATTTTTTTAGTAGAGATGGGGTTTCTCCATGGTGGTCAGACTGGTCTCAAACTCCTGACCTCAGGTGATCCGCCCATCTCGGCCTCCCAAAGTGCTGGGATTATAGGCATGAGCCATCACACCTGGCCCCAGAAAAAGCTTCTAACAACATACAGGATGTTTAGTGAGCTTTGAAGTCAGACATAGATTCGAATTCCTGCTCTGGCACTTAGATTAGACTTTACACAAGCTACTTAGTGTCTCTAGCCTTACTTTCCTCATGTGTAAAACTGGGATAATAACAGCATTTACCCTCATAGAGATAAAAAGCTACCAGGCCAGGTGCGATGGCTCACTCCTATAATCCCAGCACTTTGGGAAGCTGAGGCAGGTGGATCACCAGAGGTCAGGAGTTTGAGACCAGCCTGGCCAACATGGGAAACCCTGTCTCTACTAAAAACACAAAAAATTAGCTGGGCATGGTGGTGCACACCTGTAATCCCAGCTAGTTGGGAGGCTGAGGCAGGAGGATCGTTTGAACCCAGGAGACGGAGATTACAGTGAGCTGAGATCATGCCACTGCACTCCAGCCTGGGCGACAGAGTGAGACTCTGTCTCCAAAAAATAAAAAACAGACCTACTATTGTAGGTACTAATCATTATTTACGGCAAACGAGAATCAATGTTTTAAAAAGCTAAACATGTAAAATTTACCTTATCAAGTTTTAGTTCCAATTCTGCCACATCACCTTCTACTTCTTCCAAAGCTGCCCTAGAAAAATTAAACATAAAATGAGTTATTTCATTTGTTCAAATGTATACTTTACTCTTGAAAAGTAACTCTAAATGAAAAGATAGATATGAATGCTTAAAAATTACACCTCACATGAAGTAATCATTACCTTGGAATTTAGTACAAATACTTCATAATCATGCAATACAACAGATAATACAATTATTGTTTAGGACAATGACAGAACACATTACGCTAATTTATACTCAAAGCATTAGTATCATTCCAATTAATAACAGTAAATATAGCTATTTAGCATGCACTTTTTAAATGCATGAGACATTTTAAAAGTTGAGGCGTACAAAGAATCGGATTTCTTGATAACAAAACACATGCAACCAACCTGCAAGGCACTGTTGGCAACCAAGAAGAGGAGCTTTTACTTTCAGAAATAGCTTAGAAAAATATCACCCTTGTTTTGTTTCCAAAGTATTTTTTTAATCAGCACCTAACACTAATTTTAGTCTCTCTTCTTCTCCTAGCAATATAATTTTAATATAGAAAAATTAGCAAAGGTTAGATTATGTAAAATGCAGAAACTAAATAAGCCAAATATTGTCTTATTGACAAAAGAGAATACAATTATAATACCAGTTAGCACTTCATATCACACTACAAGGCAACATTTCAAAATTGGAAATTTGTCTGAAACAAAATAGAAGCAACTAAGTTTTTGGGATGAAAACATTTTACACTCAAGAGTATGTATAACAAAATGTAATTCATCTACTTTAAGTCATTTATGCCATTTTCATATATCTACTTGATAAACTAGCAATTCTCAAATAGGTATTTAAAGATTTAACTAAATTTTTTTTAAGTTGGATAGTAATGGGGGATTTACACTGAGTAAGATATTCTCAGGAGACAGAGCTAGGATGAAAACTATTTCCGGAACAAGCATGGTGGCTCACACCTGTAATCCCAGCACTTTGGGAGGCGGAGGGGAAGGACTGCTTGGACCCAGGAGTTCAAGACCAGCCTAGGAAACACAGGAAGACCCTGTCTCTACAAAAAATAAAAGGATTAGCCAGGCGTGGTGGCTCACACCTGTAGTCCCAGCTACTCAGGAGGCTGAGGTGGGAGGATCACTTGGGCCTTGGGAGGTTGAGGCTTCCTTCAGTGCACTCCAGCCTAGGTGCCCCTGTCTCAAAATAAAACAAAAAACTGTATTTCCAGAACTCCCACTTCACCTCTGTGTGACCTCTGAATAATCACCTTATCGACTTGTGATTCTGCTTCTCCATTGGGTAACATTTATTTTTAGGAAGCTTTTAAATCTCTAAAATAAGAAAATAACTTTGAATTATTCAGTAAAGAAATGCCTATGATAAAATGAGATGCTCTAGCATATGACTGGAGAAAATAGAAGGTGCTGCACTCTGTAGCACAGAAACAGAAATACTTCTTCCTGACTAAAAGTTTCTCATTTGCTTCAGCAAAGTTTTCCAAACTATGCATTGTCTCCTTAACCTAGAAAACATTTTTCATTCACATCAGCGCTCAGTCCCTTCACCTACTCATCATTTAAAACTTAATTTACACAAGAGAACAAATGTATAAGGATATTCACTGTAATGGGTTAGAAACCTGGATGTGCAGCAATAGGAAATAATATAAATAAATTACGATATATCCATACCATTATGTGAGGCAGAAGATTTTAAATGAGGTTGATCTGTATCTACTGATATGGAAATCTGCACAGGATAGAGTATTATATGGGGGGAAAAAGCCAGCTACAAAATTATATGCAGAGCATGACCTCAATTTGGGAGCATATTTATCAGTCAACGAACTACAACTCTGAAGAATGGGAATTTGACAGCAGAAAGTATAAATAAGGATTTGCACTTTTTACTAAATTCTGGATTAACTATTTTCAACAACTATGCATTTTTAAGTAATGTTTAAAGCTAATAAAGGGGAAAAAGAAGTCCAAACACCACCTCCCCAAGACATGGTCCTCTTGGAACCCCTCAACCCCTCAAGCTGAATGGCATACCCTCCTGTGCCCCTCCAGCACCTCACACACATTCTATCACTGTGCACCTCGCTCACCAGTCTCAGTTCCCCATAGCAGCACAGACGCACAAACAAAATGTTTGTTGAGCCAAGGGAGAAACTCACTAAGTACGCTAATTGTCAGATACCCTCTTCATTTACATTTTAACCTTTATTTATCTTTACTCAGTCTTCCATTTCTTTCAAGCAAATTAGTTGAAATGACCAGTTTGAGATTTAATCATTGGTTTCTACTTAACAAATGGGTTGGGAGAAACTTCTTGTAACTTCTCCAATCTTATTTCACTGTGCAATTCTACTAATTCACTTTTGTGAAACAACACATTTAAAGAAACGTAAGCAGCAAGGCACAGTGGCTCACGCCTGTAATCCCAGCACTTAGGGAGGCCGAGCTGGGCAGATCACTTGAGGCCAGGAGTCCTAGACTAGCCTGGCCAACAGAGCGAAACCCAGTCTCTACTAAAAATACAAAAAGTAGCGTCAGGCCAGGAGTTTGAGACCAGCCTGGACAACAAAGCAAGACTCAGTCTCTCAAAAAATTCAAAATAAAAAATGCTAGCTAGGCACGGTAGTGTGTGGCTGTAATCCCAGCTACTGGGGATTCTGAGGCAGGAGGATTGCTTGAGCCCAGGAGTTTCAAGTTACAATGAGCTATGACTGCACCACTGCGCTCCTTGCCTGGGCCACAGGGCAAGACTCCATCTCTCTTTTTTTTTTTTTTAAAGGGGGGAAGTAAAGACTAAATGAGGACTGTTCATATCATCAATCACAGTACATGACACAAAGAACAAAATCAATTCGCAGATTCTTTCTCTCCTTTAGCTTACCACTGAGATGACTTCTATTCATCAGTGAGACAGAACCACTCTGGGACATATGTTTAATAAACCAGTAAGTGAAATAAAAGAATTTACCCAACAATCTTTGAAATATTAAATGATAGATGTTATTTCTCTGCAATTCGCCCAGATTTTTATGAAGCATATAACTTTTATGAAAATGCAAGGCAATAAAGAGGCCAAAATTATAGACCCCTACCCTCCACAGCTTAAAATTTAATTTAAAAAAATCAAGTTATACACACATTAACAATGAAATAAAATATATGATTGAGCAGCAAAATGAGCAAAACAGAGAATAAGTAATAAGGGGGATAGACGTTAAGAGAAAGGGAAGAAAAGAGAAGACAATGAGCACAGTCACAAGGGTCAGCAAACAATTACCCAAAAGGCAAGTTTGACCCATAACCTGTTTTTACAAAGTCTATATAAGCTAAAAATGGTTCTTACATTTTTAAGTGGCTGAAAAATATTTTCAAAAAATAATATTTTGTGACGCATGAAAATTATATTAAACTCAAATTTCTGTTCCTCTAAAGTTTTACGGAAGCAGAGACAAGTTAATTCACTTCAGTACTCTCTATAGCAGCTTTCACGCCATAATGGCATAGTTGAGTAGTTGCAAGAGAGACCATATGGCCCACAAAGCATAAAATATTTACTATCTGGCCCTTTACAGAAAAAGTTTACTGACCCTTAAGAATGTCAAATATAAGAACATGAATGAAAAACTTTTCTCATATATGAAATACATAAAAGAAAATAAAATTTGGACTTAGCTCTAGCTGTCTGTACTCTAAGAAGCTGAATAAGCCCAGAATTCAGAAAAACAGATACTTTATTTTTAATAACAATACCTTCATTCTTTTATCTATTCATGCATCATAGTTTTTTATTATCAATTGAAAAATAGTTACCTAAAAACATCAAACTAGAAGAGAAGACGAGCGCGGTGGCTCATGCCTGTAATCCCAGCACTTTGGGAGGCTGAAGTGGGTGGATCACATAAAGTCAGGAGTTCAAGACCAGCCCAGCCAACATGGTGAAACCCCTTCTCTAATAAAAATATGAACATTAGCCAGACATGGTGGCAGGCACCTGTAATCCCAGCTACTAGGGAGGCTGAGGCAGGAGAATCGCTTGAACCCAGGAGGCGGAGGTTGCGGTGAGCTGAGATCATGCCATTGCACTCCAGCCTGGGACACAAGAGCAAAACTCCATCTCAAAAAAAAAAAACAAATAAGAAAACTAGAAGAGAAAAAAATCCAATAGCAAGTTTAACACCAAGACATGGCTATGAAATGAATGAGGCTCAAAAATAGAACTCCCTCCACTCAGATAACTGCATATTCTTGTTGTAGCAATAAACTTTTCTAAGCTACTGTTTGTAAAAGAGTATACACTAAAATAACTAAATACATTAAATGTGTAACACGAGCATTACATTTTCCTTATAAAATTATTTGAAAGAAAAAAGAAGTATGGGCCAGGCATGGTGGCTCACATCTGTAATCCCAGCACTTTGGGAGGCCGAGGTGGGCGGATCACTTGAGGTCAGGAGTTCAATACCAGCCTGGCCAACATGATGAAAACCCATCTCTACTAAAAACACAAAAATTAGCCAGGCATGGTGGCACATGCCTGTAATCCCAACTACTTGGCAGGCTGAGGCAGGAGAATCGTTTGAACTCGGGAGGCAGAGGTTGCAGTGAGCCAAGATCGCGTCACTGCACTCCAGCCTGGGAGACAGAGTGAGACTGTGTCTCAAAAAAGAAAAAAAAAAAGAAGTATGCTAAATAATTATTTTTCCCATCCATTTAAAATCCTTAAAAACCAACAATAACCACCAAAAAAAAAAAATCTTCGCTCCAACTTGGCAATAGCCTTAAAATGAAATTAATAATTTAAAATTAGGTCACATGGTGATGCACTCCAAATTGCCAATAGCAGGATATGCAAGATCATTAATAGGGACATAAATATCCTCAAACATTAAAGGTGGATTTCAGGCTGTAAGTCATAACTACCTAATAAAAAATCATCAAATAGAAATAAATACTCAAAATGTGCAGATTTTGAAACTGCTGTATTCCTTTGTTTTATATGATACATGTATTTCTAAAAGCTGCATGTAAATTGAATAACCATTTAGAGACTCAGGAGATGTATGTGCCCATCATAGTATCTATCATCCTAAGTCAACTTCCTCTTTCAGCTCAACAGCCTTATGTACCTTGGGCAATGCTGGACTATTCTTTGCAAGGAAAGGACAACAACTGCATCAAGGATGGCCCACTGACCCAAGGGCAGTCCTGGGATTTGTTAAGTGGTTAAAAAAGAGTGACGAAAAGGCCCTATACCGATGAGATTAGTCCCCTCTGTTTTTGACCAGAAAACAACACAGCACACACTCTAGAAACCTGGTTTTTAATAGAAATCTCCCATTAAATACTTTTATAATGTGAATGGCCACCCCTTATTAGTTTGGTTAAGTTCTGGGTCCTTTATGCTGGGTCTCTACAACATCTTTATGTTGAGAGGCAGTAGAATAAAGTTGAAAAAAAAAAGAAAACTTCTTGTGTTTGAATCGCTACTATACTTATTAGCTGTGTAATGATGAACAAGTTGTGTTCCAATTTCTTCTCTAAAACACAGATAAACAAGTCTCTCCCACAGAGACGTATGACAAATGTGAATATGCATGTGAAAACACTAAGTCAGTGAATGTCAGCTATGATTATTTACACAGTGTTAAAGAAAACACACAATCTCTTTTTGTTTTCATGTTATGGGGCCACATGAGAAGAAAGCAGTAACAAGATCATCACATACTTCCAAAATGAATTTGAAATAGTCTGAAAAAGGGGCAAAATACAGTTAAAACAGGCCTACGATCAGCAATTAAAACAGCAAATCTAATTTCCTTTAAGAGAAACACTTCTAGGAGTGCAAAAGGCTTATTGGAAGAAAGACAAAAACACAATACTGCTGTCCCTTTCCAAAGATCACACATCAAATACAGACTGGAGTCCTCTCCTAACTTCCTAACTTCAATCTAGACTAGAGGACTACATACATATGACATATAAGATGATGAACTATTTAAAAATCCACTTGGTTTCTAAGGTTATCAAGGTAGGTTCTATCCAACTCCTCTAAGAGCCTAAAAACAGAGGAGAACCAACGCAGAATCAGTATGAAGGAAGGTTACAGTTCTAAATTTATATTTACACTTAATCTTAGCCAAAAGGCCAAGAAGCAACTGTATATTTGTTACATAATAATAACCTTTTATAAATGTCTCCACTGGCCAGGCATGGTGGCTCACGGCTGTAATCCCAGCACTTTGGAAGGCCAAGGCAGGTAGATCACGGGAGGTCAGGAGTTCGAGGCCAGCCTCATCAACATGGTGAAACCCAGTCTCTAATAAAAATACAAAATTAGCCAGGCATGGTGGCGCATGCCTGTTATCCCAGCTACTCGGGAGGCTGAGGCAGGAGAATTGCTTGAACCCAGGAGGCAGAGGTTGCGGTGAGCCAAGATCGTGCCACTGCACTCCAGCCTGGGCAACAAGAGTGAAACTCCAACTCTAAATAAATAAACAAATAAACAAACAAATAAACAAATAAATAAATAAATAAAATGTCTCTGCCTTCATTGTTTTCAGAAGTTTCAATGGATGAAATTAAAAGGTCTTTCTTCTCTATTATCTTAGAGATGTTGTAACTGCTCCTATGTGCTCAAATTGGTCTACTAAGCAAACCTAGCTAGATCCATGAGAAATTCAGTCCTGTAATAGGAAAGGGAGTAGTGGAAAAACAAACTAGAAATGGAAACCAACATTTTAGTCTGTCAACTAATATGATCCCTTGAGAAAATCATTTAATCATACCAGACCTCAGTTCTCTCACTCTGGAACAGCTTGAATATCACTTCAAGACCTAACATTCCATTATTTGGGATTAAGCATTCAAAGGAAAGCTATTGGGTTGGGGCAAAAGCAATTGCGGTTTTTGCCATTACTTTTGCACCAATCTAATAGAACCTGGATTTGTTTTCTTTTAAGTAAGATTTCCTCCAGGCCCTTGCTTGTGCTTTCAAAAGAGTTAAGGGAGGAAAAAAATGTTTAACCCATAAAAAAAACCTCACCAGATTTTATATTAACCAGTTTCATTTATCTTCTCAAAAGTCTCCTCTGCATAGTTCTTAAAAGACAAGGAGTACGAATATAGATGAAAATAGTGGGATTTTTAAAGTCTTTTGTTTGGCTTAATATTTTGGAGGAAAACAGATTTATTTTATTTTTTTAGAGACAGGATCTCATTATGTTGACCAGTCTGGTTTTGAACTCCTGGCCTGAAGCAATCCTCCCATCCCAGCCTCCCAAAGTACTAGGATTACAGGCGTGAGCCATCACACTTGGCCAGAAAAAAAAATTTTGTTTTCCATCCACATGTGTATCTTTCTAAGCAAGCCCCATTATATTTCTGTTTTACAGACTGTACACATTACTCTGCCACTTCTCAGTGGAAAAAAAAAAAAACATTTTTTTTAAAAAGTAGCTAAAAAAAAAAAAAATCTATAACCCTTTTCCCCTCACATTTTCCCGTCAATACACAGTATCCAAAATAAAACCATCAGGGGCCAGGGAGGAGTATTAATTGAAAAGGCACCGGGCGCGGTGGCTCACGCCTGTAATCCCAGCACTTTGGGAGGCCGAGGCAGGTGGATCACGAGGTCAGGAGATCAAGACCATCCTGGCTAACACGGTGAAACCCCATCTCTACTAAAAAATACAAAAATATTAGCCGGGCACGGTGGCAGGCACCTGTAGTCCCAGCTACTCCGGAGGCTGAGGTAGGAGAATGGCAGGAATCTGGGAGGTGAAGTTTGCAGTGAGCAGAGATCGCGCCACTGCACTCCAGCCTGGGAGACAGAGCAAGACTCTGTCTCAAAAAAAAAAAAAAAAAAAGAAAGAAAGAAAAAGAAAAGGCAACCAAATCACAGCACAAGGTTGAGATGCAAATAGTATGGCCCTGGTGAATGAATATCATACTCTTAAGTCATAACTCAGATATCAACAACCCCTTTAAATCCCAGCTCATGATATAAAAAATAAAAAATTTTAAAAAAGGAAGAACTTAAAATATTATCCAGATAATAGGGCCGGGTGCAGTGGCTCACACCTGTAATCCCAGCACTTTGGGAGGCCGAGGTGGGAGGATCACCTGAGGTTGGGAGTTCGAGACCAGCCTGACCAACATGATGAAACCCTGTCTCTACTAAAAATACAAAATTAGCCAGGTGTGGTGGCGCATGCATGTAATCCCAGTTACTCGGGGGGCTGAGGCAGGAGAATCGCTTGAACCGGGGAGCCAAAAGTTGCGGTAAGCCGAGATCACACCATTGCACTCCAGCCTGGGCAACAAGAATGAAACTCCGTCTCAAAAAAACAAACAAAAATTACACATACATATATATATATACATATATATATACGTATATATATGTGTGTGTATATATACGTATATATGTGTGTGTATATATACGTATATATGTGTGTATATATACGTATATATATATATACGTATATATATGTGTGTGTATATATATATGTATATATATATTCCAGATAATCATACTACATGGAGAATTTGAGGTGGGAGGAGAGGTCTATAGAATCTTCTGTTCCTGGGGCTTCAGCTTCTCATATTAACAGGTATATGATTTCAATAGTCACTTCCAAATTTGCTCTGCATAAAGATAGTAGCTATATACAGTCATTTTTAACATGTGTAGTGGCAAATATTCATTATTGACAGAATACTAACATAAGGAAATACTAGTAATGTTTTAAGTGTGATCAAAGATGAAGTTATTCTTTTTCTCTTAAAAAAAAAAAACTTTTTAAAGTTGACTTTCTACAAAATCATTCCATTTCCAAGAATTCTTATCATTGTAGTAGGCTTCAACATGACAGGAAAATTAAGTTATCACTGCTTAAAGGGTTAAAATCAAATTTTCAAGCAAAGCAGTTAAAGTTTGCTGTTATTAGTAGAGTGTCACAGGCAATATATCTAAGGAGAAGACAGCATTGTAAACTTCATGATTCATAAAAGGGGCAGAGGAGATTTCCATGAAGAAAGAACATTGTAGCTGATAATAATGAAAAGACAACCAAGTATTTCAAAGATGGGATATAAGCAGTCCCTCAATGAGAGAAGGAAGCAAGATGGTAGGGATATTTAGGGACAGGCCCAGACAAAACTGTCAAAAATTAGAATCAGAGGCCAGGCGAGGTGGCTCATGCCTGTAATACTGGCAATAGTTTGGGAGGCCAAGGCAGGAGGACAGCGTGAGCCCAGGAGTTTCAGACCAGCCCAAGCAGCATAGCCAAGACTCCGTCTCTAGAATTAACTAATTAATTAACTACATTATAATCAGAAACCTGCCATATTCCTGCTTTTATGGCTGTTCCCCATTACCCTTTTCAGGAATTGGAAGTGGTACTGGAGGCACAGAATATCCTGCAAATCACAGCAGGTAGGGAACCAAATACTCAGCCTTGCAGGGTTCTCTCCATGACCTACCACGAGCTGCTCAACAATCACACCTATAACTTTCCCAGACTCCTCCATAAACAACCAAGCATCTGTATTAATACATAATAAATGTTATTCTGCATTACATCTTCCTATGTTTTATAATCTACATGCCACCTTCATGCATGATATCACATTTGTATATTAAGAGAAGACTAGGCTGGGCGCAGTGGCTCACGCCTGTAATCCCAGCATTTTGGGAGGCCGACGTGGGTGGATCTCTTGAGGTCAGGAGTCTGAGACCAGTCTGGCCAATGCAGTGAAACCCTGCATTTTAGTACAGTGAAACCTGTACTAAAAATACAAAAAAATTAGCCAGGCGTGGTGGTGCACGCCTGTAATCCCAGTTACTCTGGTGGCTGAGGCAGGAGGATCACTTGAACCCGGGAGGCGGAGGTTGCAGTGAGTTGAGATTGTGCCACTGCGCTCCAGCCTGGGCGACAGAGTGAACTCTGTATCCAAAACAAAGAGAGAAGACTACAGAAGAGTAACGTGAACTACAAAGAGAAAAGCATTGAGTACATGAGCGACAACCCCAGAATCACAGAATCTTGAATTGGGAGAAAACTTAGTAAACTGCTAAATGACAGAACTATTAGATGAAAGTAAAGCAGCTGTGTTTAAAAAACCATTTTACACAGTATTTCATCTCCATTAAGCCCCAGAAATTTTACAAGATCTGTAAAGAGGAAGCTGAATACAAATTTAAGAGCCTAATAAACAGGCTCAGGGTTTTAAAGACAATCTTCACACCATAAACCACCTGGGATGGTAAACTTCTAACACTGAAGCACCTTCTACTCCTTAGCAGAATGAGCACCTCACCACCACCATTTCCACAGAGCACTCTGCGCACTTCAAATAGAGCGCCCGACATTCAATTTACTAAAGATAATTAAATTATTGGTCATTATGTCTAGACTGAGGGCCTCAAAAGCAGACACTATGATTCATTTAGCTATCTCTAGCTCAGCTAGTTACCAGGCAAACATTTGTTGAATGGGTGGATGAATGGAGCATTTAAAACAACTATGTTATTTGCGGCCTGGGGTCACTCAAAATGGTTATATACCTGTATCTCAGTATACGTGTATTTATGTGTAACTTTCCAATTCCCTCTTGCTCCAGCCTTGTTGTTATTCCAATCTGCTATGCCCTCTCCAGCCTTATATAAATGCTACTAGAAAAGTCTCCAGAAAAAAATAAAAGAATAAAGAACTACAAACAATTGCATAAACTTTAAAGTTATAATGAAAAAAGGAAAAAGTATTTTGGCATACAAGGTCATACCTATTTACCTATATGTAACCATTATTATAGGTATAATTTTTTAAGTTGACAGAAAAAGAAAATTTTTATAATATAATACTCTTCTAGAATAATACAGATTTGGACTTCTAAAACAGGCCTTGACAGAAATTTGACAGGAGCTAAGGAGGTATTCACTCCACCACAAGCACAAAATTACATTATCATGATTTCTTCAATGCATTCAATTTATGATCAGACAGGATCCCTGGATGCTCGAAGAAAAGAATCGAACAAGTTATACTAATCAGAAGCAGGGAAAAGTTTAAAAGCAACAACTTATAATTTATTTTTTAGAAAACACCATTCCTAGAAAAATTCTGGCAAATGAAGAAATTTCCCTTTTCTCTAACAACAAACGGCAGCAAATGTCTATTGTTTGGAATATAAGAACAAAATAAACAATGATCCTTGCCATCCCAGAGCTTACATTCTGAAGGGGAAGACAAGCTATAAACAGTAAACATCATCAATAAGTCAATCGTATGGTATGCGATAAGGTGGTAAGTACTATGGGAAAAAAGGAAAGCGAAATAAGGGGAGAGAGGGACAGCTACAATTTTACTATTTAAAATTGATCAAAATAGTCCTCACTGAGAAAGTGACATTTGAGCAAAGACCTGAAGTAACACAGTGAACCATGCAGACAAGGGTGTTCACAGGCAGAAAAAGCCACCAATGCAACATTCCTGGAACGTTCAATAGCAAGGAAGCCTGTATGGCCGAAACAGAACCAGAAAGGGAGAGAGCTGCAGAAGAAGTCAGAATACTAATGGAGAGCCCCATCACATTCAGAACCTTGTAGGCCCATAGCAATGATAATAGCAGCTATCCTGGGTAACTACTGAAAGGTCTGCACCAGAGAAGAAACATGCTGTAAAGTATTTTGTCAAGACTCATTCTGGCTGCTATGTGGAGAAGACTGCAAAGAAACAAAAGAGGAAGAAGCAAAGAGACTAGTAAGGAGGCTACAGCAGTCATCCAGATGGAAGATGAAGATGGCTCAAGGTAAGCACCAATCAGTGGTGAGAAATGCTAAGATTCTGGATATATTTTGTATGTAGAGCCAAGAAGATTTCTTGATGAATAAGATGTGACATGCAAGCATATGCATGCGTACACGAGGTACAGGTAAATGTGTAATCAAGTATAATTTCAAAGTTTCAGGTTGGAGCAATAAGAAAAATAGTTACAACCAACTGAGATGGGGAAGACTACAGGCAGAACAGATTTAGGGAAAGAAGATCTAGAGTTCAGTTTTGGATTTGACTCCAAAATATTTACTAGATATACAAGTGATGACTTCAAATAAGTAGATGCACATGAGTCTAGAGTTTAGGAGAGAAGTCTGAGTTGCAGGTATAAGTTTAGTAATCAAGAGCACATAGATAGTATCAGCAGCCATAAGACTGGACATTATCAAAATAAAAAGTAAAGATAGAGATGACTTAAGCTTTGGGGCATTTTGACATTAAAGGTCAGAAGAATGAAAAGAATCCGAGAAGCAGCAACTGATGACATAAGAAGAAAACCAGGCCCCGTGCGGTGGCTCATTCCTATAATCCCGGCTCTTTGGAAGGCCGAGGTGCAAGGATCACTTGAGCCCAGGAGTTCAAGACCGGCCTAGACAACATACATACATACACACATAAAATAAGAAGAAAACCAAGAGGGTGTCATAGAGAAGAGAAGTGAAAAAAGTGTATCAAGGAAGAAGGAGTAATCAAGTATGTCAAAAGCTGTTGACAGGTCAAACAAGAGGACTAAGAATTAACATCAGGTTTAAGTCAAATTAAAATAGCTGAAAAACAATTTTAGAAACATTGAAAAACACTTCTGACCTGATATTTTTGATGAACCAAAAACGTGCTTCTAAGGAAGAGATCAAATATTTTTAAATATCCCAGAAATATAAAATTATTGAATTATAGGCAGCACATGAGAATAAAAATGTTCCCAACTAGATACCCTGAAAACACATAGTAACATTCAGGAAGAAAGGTAAGTAACCAGATTCCCTGCCTCCCCTTTCCATTCTCAACCCATTCCGCGAAGCTAAAGGTAATTCATTGGATGAAAAAAAAATCTTCATTTTCTTTCTCAGAAGGCTGAGGCAAAAGTTCTATTGCCATATATATACACACACATATATATTTATATATATACACACATATTTATATATATACACACACATATATATTTATATATACAGACACATCTATTTATATATACACACATATATATTTATATAAATTTATCTAATTATAATTTCTTTTTTTTTTCAGAGACAGTCTTGCTCTGTCACCCAGGCTGGAGTGCAGTGGCGCAATCTCGGCTCACTGCAACCTCTGCTTCCCAGGTTCAAGTGATTCTCCTGCCTCAGCCTCCTGAGTAGCTGGGATCACAGATGAGCACCACCATACCCGGCTACTTTTTTGTCTACTTTTAGTAGAGACGGGTTTCACCATGTTGTCCAGGCTGGTCTCAAACTCCTGATCTCAAGTGATCTGCCTACCCCAGCCTCCCAAAGTGCTGTGATTATAGGCATGAGCCACCGCAACCACCCTATTGCCACTTATTTTAAACAAACAGTCTAACTCCTACAAATACAAAGACTGCTAATCTAGCTCTCACTCTCCATGAGACAAGGTACAGACAGATCAAGATCTGTGCTTTCTTGTCTTTCTATAAAATTAGGACTGATTGCAATCCAACTCTATGGTTCATTTTGTATGGCTATGGTTACTGTTACGCTTTGCTGATGAACTCTCAAAATTAAAGGAACACATATACAAGCCCAATCACTTCCAATTAATTTCATTAACTGTTAAGGATGATGTATTGGTCTATTCTTTCATTGCTATAAACAAAAACCTGAGGCCTGGTGCAGTGGCTCACGCCTGTAATCCCAGCACTTTGGGAGGCCGAGGTGGGCAGATCACAAGGTCAGGAGTTCGAAACCAGCCTGACCAATGTGGTGAAACCCCATCTCTATTAAAAATACAAAAATTAGCTGGGTGTGGTGGCGGGCGCCTGTAATCCCAGCTACTCAGGAGGCTGAGGCAGGAGAATTGCTTGAACCCAGGAGGCGGAGGTTGCAGTGAGCCAAGACTGTACCACTGCACTCCAGCCTAGGCGACAGAGCAAGACGCCATCTCAAAAAAAAAAAAAAAAAGTATCTGAGACTGGGTAATTTACAAAGAAAAGAGGTTTAATTGGCTCATGGTTCTGCAGGCTGTATAGGAAGCATGATAGTGGCTTCAGGAAGGCCTCAGGAAACCGAATCATGGCAGACGGCAAAGGGGAAGCAAATGCGTCTTACATGGCCAGAGCAGGAGCCAGGGGCAGGGGGAGGAGTTACACGCTTTTAAACGAACAGATCTTGTGAGAACTCTATCACAAGAACAGCACCAAGAGCACGATGGTAAACCATTCATGAGAAACTGCCTCCATGATCCAATCACCCCCACACCAGGCCCCACCTCCAGCAATGGTGATTACAATTTAACATGAGATTCGGGCGGGAACACAGATCCAAACCATATCAGGTGGCTTATACATTCTGTCCTACAAATTTAGCAATCTTGTCTTTCAGCAATAAACATAACTGGAAAACTGGGTTACCTCTGCTTGAATAATCAATCTAGCTACATTAACCTTAATGCAATCACATCAAGAATCAAGAGTCAAGAATCTTTATACTTCAAAATTTATTTTCTGTCAGTAAGTCCTCACCCTCTTATTTAAATATCCTCATATTCTAAAGGAGATTGTGTAATTTAAGTGATAGATTGTAAAACTTCAGTCATGTGTACTCAGGCTGGGCATTTATTTATATTCCATAGTTTATCACTGATTTACCATGGCTAGGAAAGGACTACAGATACAGTGGATACTCATTAAAACACCTGTTGATTTCTACAGCATCATAGTTGCACATTCCTGGTAGTACCTAATATTACCATCTAAATAACAGACAACTATTCATCCCAAGACACCAGATTGAGAGAACTAAAAATCCTGGCCTCAAGTGATCCTCCCACTCTGACCTCCCACAGTTGAGTTTACAGAGGTGAGCCTTCTTTTCTTTCTTCTAAGCTACAGGTTTCATCAAACACTCAGTTCCCCTTTTGTTCCAGATAGTTTGTATTTTGAGTAAATATTTCATATGCCTTTATTCTTGGCCCTAGATTTTACCACTTTACATTGATTGGATTTGAGTAAGTCTGCTGACAGCTTTGACAGTTAGTCATGTACTTACCTTCATAAAACTCATAAGTATACACTTCCAAGGAAGTATAAACTAAGACACACTACAAGTTCAAAATATGTTGTGTTTAACAGAATTCAAGGAGAAAGAAATGTAAACTACTAAAATTTTTGCAGACAGATAGATTGGCTTAAATGCTTAAATATTATCTGTCCTATAGCTTAAATCTTGTCATGTAACATATTTAAATACGTCTTTAATGACCCACCTTATATAAAGATCCTATGAGAGAGAGAGGGAGAGAGGGAGAGAGGAAGGAAGGCAGACAGGCAAAAAAAAGACATTTTCACTTCATAAAAATTTAAATATCTGTACATGCAATATAAAAAAATGCAGTTAAATAATTATTAGTGAATAGAAATAAAATTTTGAAACTAAACTTATAGAAAGAACATTTCTAGTTTAAAAAAAAAAAAAAAACAAGCCAGGGGTGGTAGCTCCATGTCTATGATCCCAGCACTTTGGGAAACTGAGGTGGGAGGATTGTGTGAGCCCAAGAGTTTGAGACCAGCCTGGGCAACATAGCAAGCCTCCATCTTCACAAAAAAAGTTTGAGTTATTTTTTAAATTAAAAAAAGGAAAAAATACCTTAAAAATATAGTTATAAATGCTCACATTAAAAAACAAGAAAGGACTGGGCACAGTGGCTCACACCTGTAGTCCCAACACTTTGAAGAGCCAAGGCAAGCGAATCACTTAAGCTCAGAAGTTTGAGACAAGCCTGGCAACATGACAAAACCCCATCTCTACAAAAAATACAAAAATTAGCCGGGCATGGTGGTACATGCCTATAGCCCCAGCTACTTGGGAGGCTGGATCACTTGAGCCTGTAGGTAGATGTTGCAGTGAGACGAGATGATGCCACTGCACTCCTGCCTGGGCAACAGAGTAAGACTCCGTCTCAAAAGAAAAAAGAAAGATCTCAGATCAATAACCTAACTTTATGACTTAAGGAACTAGAAAAAGAAGACCAAACCAAAACCAAAGCTAGCAGGTGGAAAGAAAGAAAGATTACAGCAAATATAAAAGAAACCGAAAATATAAAAACGACAGAGAGAAGTCAATGAAACCAAAAACTCATTCTTTGAAATAGCAACAAAATGACAAACCTTTAGCTCTACAGAATTTTTTTTAAGAAGACTCAAATTACTAAAATCAGAAGTGAAAATGGGGACATTACTACCAATTCCAGAGAAATAAGATTATAAGAGAGTACTACGAGCAAGTATATGCCAACAAACTGGACAAGCTAAGTGAAATGCAAAATTCCTAGAAACACAACTTATCAAGACTTTAATCTTTTCTCATAAAGAGAAAATCTGAATAGACTTATAACTAGTAAAAAGATTGAATCTGTCATCAAAAATCTCCAAAACAGGCCAGGCATAGTGGCTCATGCCTGTAATCCCAGCACTTTGGGAGCCCAAGGCAGGCGGATTGCTTTCAGCTCAGAAGTTCCAGACCAGTCTGGGCAACACAGTGAAACCCTGTCTCTACAGAAGATACAAAAATTACCCGGGCATTGGTGGCTCACACCTGTAGTCACAGCTACACGGGAAGCTGAGGCACAAAAATCACCTGAACCCGAAAAGCAGAGGTTGCAGTGAGCGGAGATTATGCCATTGGACTCCAGCCCAGGTGACAGAGTGAGATCCTGTCTCAAAAAAGGAAAAAAAAATTAAGTCCTAGACCTAATGGCTTCACTGGCAAATTCTACCAAGCATTTAAAGATGAACTTACACCAATCCTTCTCAGACTTTTCCAAAAAAGTGAAGAGGAGGAAAACTTCCAAACTCATTTTATGATGCCAGCATTACCCTGATACCAAAGCCAGACACTACTGGAAAAGAAAACTATGGAACAATATCCCTTATGAACACTGATGCAAAAATTCTCAACAAAAGACTAGCAAACTGAATTCTACGGCATAGTAAAAGGATTATACACCATGACCTAGTAGCATTTATTCCTGGAATGCAAGGATAATTCAACATATGAAGAAAAAACAATGTACTATACCACATAAACAGAATGAAGGGAAAAAAATCCATGATCATCTCCATTGATGCAGAAAAATCATATTGACAAAATTCTTTTTTTCATGATAAAAACATTTAACAAGGCCAGGCGCGGTGGCTCACGCCTGTAATCCCAGCACTTTGGGAGGCTGAGGTGGGCGGATCACAAGGTCAGGAGATCAGGACCATCCTGGCTAACACAGTGAAACCCAATCTCTACTAAAAATACCAAAAAAATTAGCTGGGCGTGGTGGCGGGCACCTGCAGTCCTAGCTACTCGGGAGGCTGAGGCAGGAAAATGGCGTGAACCCAGGAGGCGGAGCTTGCAGTGAGCCGAGATCGCGCCACTGCACTCCAGCCTGGGTGACAGAGCAAGACTCTGCCTCAAAAAAAAAAAAAAAAAACTTAACAAAAAGGAATAAAAGGAACTACTTCAACATAATAAAAGCCATATACCAAAAAACCACAGTGAACATCATACTCTACGGAAAGCTTTTCCTATAAGATTAGAAAAAAGGCAAGGATGCTGCTTTCAACACTTCTATTCAACACAGCACTGGAAGTCCTAGTCAGAGTCACTAGGCAAGAAAAAGAAAAAAAAAAAAGGATTCAAATTGAAAAGGAAGAAGTAAAAGTATTTCTGTTTACAGACAATATGACCTTATTTTGTATGTAGAAAACCCTAAAGATTCCACAAAGGAACCTGTTAGAATAAATGAATTCCTCAAAGTAGCAGGATACAGTCAACACACAAAAATTAGTTGCATTTCTATACACACTGAGAATGTACAATCTGAAAAGGAAATTAAGAAAACAATGGCATTTATAATAGCATCAAAATAGTCAAAACACTTAGAAAATCACTTAACCAACAAGTTGAAAGGCTTGTACAATAGAAACTATACGGCATTCCTGGAAAAAAAAAAAAAGTACAAAAGAAATAAACAAATGGAAACATATCCCATGTTAATGAATTGGAAGACTTAATATTGTTAAGATTTCAATTACCCAAAGCCTTCTACAGATTTAATGCAATTCTTGTCAAAATCACAATGATGTTTTTTGTAGAAATAGAAAAAACTGGCTGGGCACAGTGGCTCATGCCTGTAATCTCAGCACCTTGGGAGGCCGAGGAGGGAGGATCACTTGAGGTCAGGAGTTCAAGACCAGCCTGGCCAAAACGGTGAAACCCCATCTTTACTAAAATACAAAAATTAGCTGGGTGTGGTGGCGGGCGCCTATAATCCCAGCTACTAGGGAGGCTGAGGCAGAGAATTGCTTGAACCTGGGAGACGGATGTTGCAGTGAACCAGGATTGCGCCACTGCACTCCAGCCTGGGTAACAGAGTGAGTGAGACTCCATCTCAAAAAAAAAAAAAGAGAAATAGAAAAACCTATCCTAAAATTCATATGAAATCTCAAGGGACAATGGATAGCCAAAACAATCCTGAAAAAGAACAGCAAAACTGGAGGATTCACATTTTCTGATTTCAAAACTTACCACAAAGCCACAGTAATCAAACAGATTAATACTGTCATAAAGACAGCCACATAGACCTCCAGAATAGAACACACTCCAGAATTAACCCTCATATATATAGTCAAATGATTTTTGTCAAGAGTGTCACTACAATTCAATGGGGAAAAGACAGTCCTTTCAACAAGTGGTGCTTGTAAAACTGGATATCCACATGCAAAAGAATGAAGACCCTTACCTAACACCACATATAAAAATTAAAAGAGATCCATGACTGAAATGTTAAGATCTAAAACTATAAAACTCTTAGAAGAAAACATAGGTTAAAAGCTTTATGACACTGAATTTGGTAATGATTTCTTGGATATGATACCAAAAGCACAGGCAACTAAAGACAATAGACAAACTGCACTTTCTAAAACTGAAAAATTTTGTGTATCAAAAGACACAGAGTAAAAAATCCATCCACAGAATGGGAGAAAATATTTGCAAATCATCTGGTAAGGGATTAATATCCAGATTACACAGAGAACTCCTAAAACTCAACAACAAAGACACAAACAACATGATGCAAGAATGGGCAAAGGATCTGAATAGACGTTTCTCCAAAGACGATATACGAATGGCCAATCAGCACATGAAAAGAAGGTCAACATCACTAATCATTAGGGAAACACAAATCAAAACTACAAGATACTACCTGCTATGGTTTGAATGTTTGTGTCTCTCCAAAATTCATGTTGAAACTTGATCTCCATTGTCACAGTATGAAGAGGTGGGGCCTTTGGGCAAGTGATGAAGACATGAGGGCTCCGCCTTCATGAATGGATTAGTGCTCTTATAAAAGAGGTTGAAGAAAGGGTCCTAATGCTCCCTTTTTTGCCCTTCCACCTTCTGCCATTGAGGACACATCAACAAGGTGCCATCTTGAAAGCAGAGATAGCTGGCCCTCACCAGACACTAATCTGCTGGCATCTTTATCTTGGACTTCCCAGCTCCAGAACTGTGAGAAATAAATGTATATTATTTATAAATTATCTAGTCAGTGCTATTCTGCCATCGATGCAGGAACAGACTAAGAAGCCATCTCACACCCATTAGGATGGCTACTAAAAAAAAACATAACAAGTGTCAATGAGGACATGGAGTCACTGGATCCCTTGTGCACTGTTGGTGGGAATGTAAAATGATACCACTATTGTGGAAAGCACTATGGCAACACTTCAAAAAATTAAAACAATTACCATGTGATCTAGCTGTTCCACTTCTGAGTATATACTCAAAAAACCTGAAAGCTGAGTATCAAAGAAATATTTGTATACCCATGTTCACAGCCGCATTATTCACAATAGATAAAACGTGGAAGCAATTCAAGTGTCCACCAACAGAAAAATGGGTAAGCACAACATGACGTATGCATATAACAGAATATGCATCCTTTTACGTAATATGAATGTACTTAATACCACTGAGCTGCATACTTAAAAAATGGTCAAGACAATAAGTTCTATGTGTATTTAAACAAAATTTTTTAAATTGGAAGAAAAAATACATTAAAACAATTTTCACATTAAAAGGCACATATTTTATTTAGCTATTTCCTTGGTAATCTACAATATTTTTCCTCTAACTGGCATATTCCTCATACAGGGCAATTTCAGAGGAATAAATTTCTAGATCAAACCATGGAGAGACTTACAGATAATTAACAAAATAAAATAAATATGCAGCATTAAAACTCACACTGTAAGGCCAGGAGTGGTGGCTCATGCCTATAATCCCAGCACTTTGGGAGGTCAAGGCAGGAAGATCTCTTGAAGGCAGGAGTTTGAGACTAGCCTGGACAACAAAGCAAGACCCTGTCTCTATTTATTAATAAGGAAAAAAAAAAAAAAAACTCACAATGAATGTCAAAAACAAATTGTTTTTAAGCTGGGTCTTGATAATGGTAAAGGATTATATCATCACTTACCACACAGACCTGCCAGCAAAATGCTTAAGAATCTACACTTGGCTAAAAATAAGAATTGGGGGCTGGGTGCAGTGGCTCATGCCTATAATCCCAGCACTTTGGGAAGCCAAGAAAGGAGGACTGCTTGAAGCCAGGAGTTCCAGTTCAAGAGCAGCCTGGGCCACAGAGTGAGACCCTGTCTCAAAAAAAAAAAGAATTGGTTTGTTATATGAGAAAATTGCAAAAAATAAATAAATAAGAAAAATTGGCTTATACTATACTCTATTAGGTAGCATAATTTGTTGCTCAGATTATCAAATGTGAGCGGAGTGTGATGACTCACATCTGTAATCCCAGCACTTTCAGAGGCCGAGGTGGGCAGATCATGAGGTCAGGAGTTCGAGACCAGCCTGGCCAACATGGTGAAACCCCATCTCTACTATTAAAAAAAAAAGTTAAAATAAAATAAAAATACAAAAATTAGCTGGGCGTGGTGGCAGGTGCCTGTAGTCCCAGCTACTCAGGAGGCTGAGGCAGGAGAATCGCTTGAACCCGGGAGGCGGAGGTTGCAGTGAGCCGAGATGGCACACTGCACTCCAGCCTGGGTGACAGAGCAAGACTCTACCTCAAAAAATAAAATAAAAAATAAGATTATGAAATGTGAAATTTGAAGCAGTAGTTAGTAATAAGGAGAAATTTTAAGCCCTTTTGAGCTACAAGAAGTCTTTGTAAAATCAATCTTGAAGATAACAAATTAAAACCATAACAACTGCCTTTGAAATAAGTAGTAATTTAAAAAATAACTTAAATAGTAGAGTATAAGTAGTGTTTTTTGTTTCCTCATAAACAATTCCTTGAGCACTTACTGGATGTCACGCACTGTACTAGAGACCTAGGAAACAGCGAGCGGTAAAACAAGCCCCTGCTCTCACGGCATCTAAGTGAAGGAAACACAATTAGTAAACAGATATGAAATATGTATACATGTAAGGTATTACAAGTGCTTTTAAGAAAAGCAGGATAAGAGGACAGAGAGTAACAGAAGATTCCATTTTAAATATTTAAGAAAAATTAAAATATTCATGGTTGAACAGTTCATGTGATTTTTGTTATATTCCACAGTTAAATTTAGACCTTAAGGCATTTAAACTTTGTTCCTTTTGTAAGTACTTTTGGTTGAAAGTCTTTGCTCATTTAAAATTGTATTGCTATTGCCGTATTTTCTTTGGTTGAGGTACACCACAGTCTTAATTTCTTATGTCACGACATTCACCAGTTCATCAGAAAAGTATAGTCGACAGACAAAACTGCCTCACATTTATTTTAAAGTAAATATTGCTTAAGGCAATGAGAAGCCACAGACTGAAAGTATTTACCAAAAAAAAACTATATGTATATTTCTGATAAAGAACTGTTACCCAAAATATACAAAGAACTCTTAAAACTCAACAATAAGAAAACATACAACCCAAATAAAAACTGAGCAAAAGGGGGCCGGACACGATGGCTCATGACTATAATCACAGCACTTTGAGAGGCTGAGGCGGGCATATCACTCGAGGTCAGGAGTTTGAGACCAGCCTGTCCAACATTGTGAAACCCTGTCTCTACGAAAGACACAAAAAATTAGGCAGGTGTGGTGGTGCACCTGCAATCCCAGGTACTCAGGAGGCTGAGGCACGGAGAATCGCTTGAACCCAGGAGGCGGAGGCTGCAGTGAGCCAAGATCGCGCCACTGCACTCCAGCCTGGGCAACAGAATGAGGCTCTCTGTCTCTCAAAACAAAAACAAACAAAGAAACCCACTGGGCAAAAGACCTGAGCAGACACCTTACTAAAGAAAATACACAGACAAGCCAGGCGTGATGGTGCACGCCTGTAGTCCCAGCTACTCTGGAAGCTGAGGCAAGAAGATAACTTGAGCCCAGGAGTTTGAGGCTGCAATGAGTTATGACTGTATCACTGCACTGCAGCCTGGGCAACAGAATGAGACCCTGTCTCTTTAAAAAAAAAGAAAGAAAGAAAAAAAGGAGGAGGAGAAACACAGATAGCAAATAGTAGGTGAAAAGATACTCCACATAACATGTCATTAGAGAACTGCAGATTAAACAAGGAGAAACCACTACACACCTATTAGAATGATCAAAATCTAGAACATGGATAACACCAAATGCTGGTGAGGATGTTCAGCAAAAGGAACTCTCATTCTTTGCTGATGGGAAAGAAAAATTGTACAGCCATTTTGGAAGACAGTTAAGCAGTTTCTTTAAAAAAGAAATACATACTTTTTATTTTCTAAAGAGACGGGATCTCACTATGTTGTGCAAGATGGTCTCGAACTCCTGAGTTAACGTGATTCTCCCGCCTCAGCCTCCCAAAGTGCTGGCATTATTGGTATGAGCCGCCATACCCAGCCTACGAAATACATTCTTGCCATACTATCCAGCGATCACTCTCCTTGGTATTCACCCAAATGAGCTGAAAACATATCCACACAAAAACCTGTACAGGGACGTTACACCAGCTTTGGAAGCAACCAAGATGTCTTTCACTAGGTGAATGGATAAGGTGTGTACATCCAGACAACGGAGTATCATTCAGCACTAAAAAGAAATGGAGAAACCTTAAATGCATATTACACGTTGAGCATCCCTAAATCAAAAATAGAAAATACAAAATGCTACAAAATCTGAGACTTTTTGAGCAACCACATGACACTCAAATAAAATTATCACTAGAGTATTTCAGATTTTGAATTCATGGATTAGAGATGCTGAACCAGTATAATCCAAATATTCCAGAATCAAAAAAATCTGAAACCCAAAACACCTGTGGTCCCAAGCATTTCAGATAAAGGATACTTAACCTGTACTAAGTGAAAGACGCCAATCTTTAAAAGCTATACACTATATTTCAACAACATGACATTCTAAAAAAAAACAAAACTATGGAGACAGTAAAAATATCAGTAGCTGCTGGGAGTTGGGGTAAAGGGAGGGATGAATCAGTAAAGCCCAGAGAATTTTAAGGCAGTGAAACTATTCTGCATGATCCTATAATGGTAGCTACATGTCATTATACATTTATCTAAACATGAAGCATGAACGTTAATGGTAACCATGGACTTTGGGTGATAATAATGTGTCAATGTAGGGCTCAGTGCTTGTAACAAATGTATCATTCTGGTACAGGATGTTGATAGTGGGGAAGGTTCTATGTGTCAGAGCAGAGAATATAATAATTCTCTGTACTTTCTGCTCAATTTTGCTGTGAAACTAAAGCAGCTCTAAAAAAGTCTTTTTTTTTTTTTTTTTTTCTTTTTTTGAGATGGAGTCTTGCTCTGTTGCCAGGGGGGAGTGCAGTGGTACAGTGGCTCACTGCAACCTCCTCCTCCCAGGTTCAAGAGATTCTCCTGCCTCAGCCTCCCGAGTAACTGGGACTATGGGTGTGAACCACCACGCCCAGCTAATTTTTGTATTTTTAGTAGAGATGGGATTTCACCATGTTGGCCAGGCTGGTCTCGATCTCTTGACCTCGTGGTCTGCTGGCCTCGGCCTCCCAAAGTGCTGGGATTACAGGCCTGAGCCACCATGCCCAGCCAAGTCCATTTTTTAGAAAAGTAAATATTGTCTTCAGCCAAAAAAGGTAAGTTCTTTTTATTAAAGAGATACCAGATAAACCACTTACTGACATTTGTATCATTTATGACTTTATTGCATACCATTGATTTGATAAATTTTTATATGTGCAAAAGATAAAAACTTTATTTAGAAAAAATAAAATATATATGCAAAATGATAAATGTATTTTTATGAGTCAGTAAATTTTTTAAAATTTCAAGTCATAGAAGGTGAAATTTTAGGATGGAAAAAAAAATGCTGAAAAGGTGAATACAACCCACAGATTGGGAGGTGTGATTTTTATTAACAAAGGATTAGACTATCTACACATTCTACAAATCAAAAAGAAATGGACAAACAGGCCACTAGAAAAATAAGAAGAAAATATAAATAGGCAACTTATAGAAGAGGAAATATGAATGAACAATTAACATGAAAAGATGCTCAATGTCAGATGGGCGTGGTGGCTCATGCCTGTAATCCCAGCACTTTGGGAGGCCGAGGCAGGCGGATCATGAGGTCAGGAGTTCGAGACCACCCTGGCTAACACAGTGAAACCCTGTCTCTACTAAAAATACAAAAAGTTAGCCAGGCATGGTGGCACATGCCTGTAGTCCCAGCTACTTGGGAGGCTGAGGCAGGAGAATCGCTTGAACCCAGGAGGCGGAGGCTGCAGTGAGCCAAGATTGCGCCATTGCACTCTGGCCTGGTGACAGAGCAAGACGCCGTCAAAAAACAAAAAAAAAATCCTCAACATCACCAGCAGTTA
Source organism: Pongo pygmaeus (assembly GCF_028885625.2). Lineage (NCBI taxonomy): Eukaryota > Metazoa > Chordata > Mammalia > Primates > Hominidae > Pongo > Pongo pygmaeus. The sequence continues at coordinate 204,669,192 of NC_085930.1, forward strand.
AGAAACACAAATTTAAAATCACGAAATACCATTTCATATCCATCAGATTGCAAAAGTTTTAAAATCTGGCCATACAAAACATAGAAGAGGATACGAAACATACACCGTCTCCTATATAGCTTGTAGGAGTGTATACTGATATAAAGCCTTTAGAAAGCATTTGGCACATACCCTTCAACTTGGTAGTTCCACTCCCTAGCTCTCACATGTGCACAAACATACATGGAAATGTCATAGTAACACTAGCGAACACAGTGTTCATTTCTCACACAGAAAAATAGGAAATAAATATCCGGAAGAGAATGGATAACTGCAATGAAGTATTTTCTTATAATGAATTTCCAAATAGCACAAAAACTGTGAAAATAAACTAAAGGAATGTGTCAATTTGGTTGAATCTCCCAACACTAGAAGAACATGTCCAACAAAAGAGCAGCTCTTTCAACTTAAGTTTAATATGTATCTATCTTAAAATGTATAAGAAATTATCCTCACTTGTAAAACCAATTTGCCTTCAAGACCATAAATATCAAGATCTCAAGTCTTTTTTTTTTTTCTTTTAAGAGACAGGGTCTCTGTCACCCATGCTGAAGTACAGTGACACAATAATGACTCTCTGCAGCCTCAACTCCTGTGCTCAAGCAATCCTGCCTCAGCCGCCTGAGTAGCTGAGACTACAGCTGGGCATCACAATGCCTGGCTAATTTTTTTTTTTTTTTTTACTTTTTGCAGTGACTGGGTCTCCCATTGTTGCCCTAGCTGGTTGTGAACTCCCGGCCCCGAGCAATCCTCCCGCCTTAGACTTCCAAAGTGCTGACATTACAGGCATGAGCCACCACACCTGGCCTCAAATCTTTATCTCCAACCTAGATCTCTCTCAGAGCTTTCAGACTGCCTAATGAGCATCTCTACCTGAATGTACCATGCATAACTCAAAAACGGGCATCAAATTCTCCAAAAATCTGTTGTTCTCTCTGTGAGCAGCAACACCATTCACAGTTGCTCAAGACATAAATCTAGACATCATCCTGAATTCCTTCTTCCTCATGCGCCATGTCCAAGCAATCACAATGTCCTATTATCATTCTATCTCCTAAATACCTTCATGCTATCTCACTCTGATCTCCACTAACTACCAAAAGCAGACCATCATTTCTTCTCACCTGGATTATAGCAAGCACCTTCTAAAGGACTCTCTTGCCCCCAATGAAGTTAATTACATCGACACACTGCAAGTATCATGTTCTTTAACAAACATGAATATGATCAAGAAACTGTCAACAGCTGGGTACAGCGGCTCACACCTGTAATCCTAGCACTTTGGGAGGCCAAGGTAGGAAGATCGCTTGAGCCCAGGAGTTCAAGGCCAGCCTGGGCAACATACAGAAACTCCATCCCTACAAAAAAATTTTAAAAATTAGCCAGGCATGGTGGTATGCACCTGTAGTCCCAGCTACTGAGGAGGCTGAGGTGGGAGGATCGCTTGAGCCTTGGAGTTCAAGGTTGCAGTGAGCCACAATCACACCCCAGCCTGGGTGACAGGGTGAGATCCTGTCTCAAAAAAAAAAAAAAAAAATAGTATCACCTACTACTTAATATTTTTCTATGGCACTCCACTATCCTCAGGTTACAGTCCTTAATGTGACTCAAAAGGCCCATGATCTGACCCTTATTTAAAATGCCTCCATCCTCCACATTCTACACTCTTTTCCTACATTTGGGCCTTTGAACTTACAGTTCTCTCTGCCAGAAGCCCTCTTCTCCTCTTAAACTGTACTTCACCTTGGTAATTCCAAATTTGTCTTTCACCTGTCAATTTAAATATTCCTTACCTTAAGAAGCTTTCCTTTCCAATGCAAGACAGAGGTCTTTCTCATCCTCTCCCACAGTTCCCAGGATTCACTTAAGTTATATCACTTACACTGTAATTTAAGTGTCCATCTGCTTTTCAATAATCCCAACATGACAAGCTACATGAGGGCAGAGATGGCAGTCTTGCTCACCATTAAAGCTGCAAAACCTAGCTCAAAGGATTAAAAGGTAGAATTTCCTTCAAAAAGGAAGAAACTGCTGTTTTGTTGTTCTTGCCAGAGCAGGGGTGCAGTGGTACCAACACAGCTCACTGCAGCCTCAAACTCCAAGGCTCAAGTAATTCTCCAACCTCATGCTTCAGCCTCTCAGGTAGCTGGGACTACAGACACACGCCTCCACACCCAGCTAACCTTTTAATTTTTGTAGAAACAGGTCTGGCTATGTTGCCCAGTCTGGTCTCAAACACCTGGCCTCAAGCAATCCTCCCACCACAGCGTCCCCAAGTGCTGGGATTACAGGCATGAGCCACCGCACCCAGGCCAAGTAACTGCTCTATCAATTTGCCATTAACTTGTTTCAGGTCCTTGCTCAATCTGCCTTAAAACGCAACTTCAAGATTGTTTATAATAGTTGCTTAACTATTAAAGAGATAAACAATAAGTCCAGATAAAAACACTGTCCTACACAAGTGTTTTGTAGTGAGTAAACCACCCCCTAAATATTATATATGGGGCTATTCAAAAATATTGAGACACTATATAATAACATGGAGATGCTTGCAATAGACTGTATTGTTTTCTATTCTCTTTCTCTTTGCTTCAATTTCCTTTTTTATGTTATTAGCCCATTTTCTACTGAAGTAGTATCAGCATAAAAAAATGTTTAGCTGCCTTATCGAAACAAAATTCAAATACCATACCCATTTGAAGTGTACAATTCAATAGTTTTTAATATACTCAGAGTTGTGCACCCATCACCCCAATCTAATTTTAGAACATTTCATCATCCCAAAAAGAAATCCCATACCCATTAGCAGTCACTTTCCATTACCTCTTTCCCTGCGCCCAGCCCTAGGCAACCATTAATCGACTTTCTGCCTGGGTAGATGGGCCTATATGCAACATTTCATTCAACTGGAATTGCAGGACATTTTTCCGTGCTCTCCAAATATACAGGATTTGAAACTTCTTTCACATTTTTTCAAATATTTTCCTATCTTTCACTTACTGGGGGAGAAGAAATTTTTTCTTTAAGACTAGTTAAATGCAGTAGTGAGAAGAAAGAAAGGAGCAGAACAAGGAGATCAATCTGTAACTGACTGAACAATCAACTGAGATCACTGACTATGTTCAGACCAGCCAGGGGGAGGGGTAATATTTTTATATAGTAAAATCTATTTCAAGGCATTTGTCTTTGGTGTCATGCTTAGAAAGACTGTCCTGGTCCCAAGCTAGCATACATTTTCATGCATACTTTCCAATAATACATTCACAGCTCCAATTTTAACATCTAAAGCATTACTCCATCTAAAATTTATTCTAGGGAAATGTATGTATCCTACCCAAACAGCCAGTTGTCTCTCATTATTATCTAGTAACTATCCTTTTCCCCTTGATTTTAAATAACACCTTCACCATTCTCTAAAGTCTTACATACACTGGGGTCTGTCTTTGGATTTTTAAAACTTCTGTTCATCTGTCTGTTCTAGGATGAATCTCTATACTTCAACAATACATTTTAAAGTTTGATATGGGACACTGTCCTCACTGCTCTTATTTTTCAAAATCTTGGCTAGTCTCGCATGTTTGTTCTTTTATATAAACTTTAAAAAGCTGATTGACATTGCATTTATATTTATACATTAGGAAGAATTTATACTTTTGCAATGTTGAGTCTTCATGTAACAGATACGATTCATTACTCATATTTCCCCCTTTCTGTCAAGTTTTATAGTTGTTTTATAAATTATGAAGTCCTATACATTTTATGTTAATTTCATTTCTATTTATATTTTGTTATTAATATAAATGGAATTTCACCTCTACTTATTTCCTATCTGCTTACTGGTATACAGTAAAGTTCCTAACTTTATTTAATGTATACACACGCTTGGAGGTCTTTTTGAATTATTTTATTCATTTTCATTGTAACTTTTTTTGTTTTGTTTTGTTTTGTTTTGAGATGGAGTCTCACTCTGTCTCCCAGGCTGGAGTGCAGTGGTGCGATCTCGGCCCACTGCAAGCTCCGCCTCCCAGGTTCACGCCATTCTCCTGCCTCAGCCTCCTGAGTAGCTGGGACTACAGGCGCGTGCCACCACGCCCAGCTAATTTTTTGTATTTTTAGTAGAGATGGGGTTTCACCATGTTAGCCAGGATGGCCTCGATCTCCTGACCTCGTGATCCGCCCACCTCGGCCTCCCAAAGTGCTGGGTTTACAGACGTGAGCCACTACGTCTGGCCAATTTTCATTATATCTACCTTATAATCAGACCTAAATATTCTAAGCTGAAAAAGGCATACAGGGATAAGATCAGAAAATATACCCACTTGTAACCATACTCAACAAGCTAAATCTCCCAAGGAAGACAACAGATATTTCCAAATAAACAGCAGAATGAACTACACAGCCATGAACATGAGTAAAGAGGATCATGAATGGAAGTAAAAGAATAACCCTGTTCCACTCAGAGTCCATCTGCCATAAAAAAGTGACTGACAGCTGGGCGCAGTGACTCACACCTGTAATCCCAGCACTTTGGGAGGTCACGGCGGGTGGACAGCTTGAGGTCAGGAGTTTGAGACTACTCTGGACAACATAGTGAAACCCCATCTCTACTAAAAATACAAAAATTAGCCGGGTGTGTGAGACTCTCTCTCAAAAAAAAAAAAAAAAAAGTGACTTACTACTTAACTCTTTGAAATACTGAATTTGTCTAACAAACTGACATATATTTATTTTCCTGGGGGAAAAAACTGACATGCCACAAAAACATATCCTTGTTTAAGAGGAATCTCACTAAATCTGGAACAAATTATGATAGAAAGATAATGAAAATTTATTCAGTGGTGAACTATTTGGAAAGATTTTTGTGTTGATTTTGGGGTGAGAGGGATAGCTGTGTTGCTTCTCCTTCTTTTGGGCATTTGGATACCCTTTCAGAGACTCATGATCAAAATTAATGACTTGATTATGCTAATCATAATAAATCTCGTTTTTTGGTTTTTTGAGACAGGGTCTCTCTCTGCTGCCCAGACCAGTGTAGTGGCATGATCACAGCTCACTAAAACTTCAAATTCCTGGGCTCAAATCGAAGAATCACTTTTTTACTTCTTTGCTTCCTTTCTTCTTTTCCTTCTTTACAGAGTCTTGCTCTATCACCCAGGCTAGAATGCAGTGATGCAATCATAACTCACTGAAGCACAAACTCCTAGGCTCAAGGGATCCTCATACCTCAGCCCCCCAAGTAGCTGAGACTACAGGAGAGTACCACCACACTCAGCTAATTCTTTTTTTTTGAGACAGAGTCTCACTCCGTCGCCCACGCTGGAGTGCTGTGGCACAGTATCAGCTCACTGAAACCTCTGCCTCCTAGGTTCAAGCAATTCTCCTGCCTCAGCCTCCCTAGTAGCTGGGATTACAGGCACCCACAACCACACCCAGCTAATTTTTATATTTTCAGTAAAGACAAGGTTTTACCATGTTGGCCAGGCTGGTCTCGAACTCCTGACCTCAGGTTATCTATCCACCTCGGCCTCCTAAAGTGCTGGGATTGCAGGCGTGAGCCACCACGCCTGGCCTAATTCTTTATTTTTGGTGTTTTCTTCTTTTGTATTTATCTAATTCCTTTCAAGTGCTTTAGTGGAATTGATTTGTTTTCTCTATTTTTAAAATAAAGAGTTAAAATGGGTTATCATTTCTCGGATGTCTCCCAGCTCAGATTTTAGGATTCTCAAAACTGAGGCCATAGTGACTCGCATCTGTAATCCAGCACTCAGGGAGGCCAAGGTGGGAGGACTGTTTGAGGCCAGGAGTTCAAGACCAGCCTGGGCAACACACTGAGACCTCACCTCTACAAAAACATAAGATCAGCCAGGCATGCTGGCACATGCCTATAGTCCCAGCTACTCGGGAGGCTGAGGTGGGAGTATCGCTTGAGCCTGAGAGGCCCAGGCTACAGTGAGGAATGATTACGCCACTGCACTACAGCCTGGGTGACAGAGTGAGACCTTGTCTCAAAAAACAATAAACAAGAAACAAAACTTCTTTGAGAGAAGTAGGGTAATGTTTTTTTCTTTTCTTCTTGTTTTTTTAATAGAGATGGGATCTTGCTTTGTAGCCCAGGTTGGTCTTAAAACTCCTGGCTTCAAGTGATCCTCCTACCTCATTCTCCCAAAATGTTGGTATGAGACACCACACCCAGCCAATGATATTATTTGGATTTTTATAGATAATAAATAAGTCAGATGTAAAGCACATAGGCCAATATGACAGCAAATTAATGACAGTAAGGATTAGAACACAGAACATATTCTATTGTCCAGGTGCCAGAAATGTTGAGATTTGCTTTCTACTAAGGAACGTCACACACACTCCCCACTTCATCCCCAATAATTAGTTTATTATTGCTGAAATGGGAAATGCAGGAATGAGAATTACATTAATTAAGTCTGGCCGGGATAAATGGCTCGTGCCTGTAATCCCAGCTCTTTGGGAGGCCGAGGTGGGCAAATCACTTGAGCCCAGGAGTTTGAAACCAGCCTAAACAACATGGTGAAACCCAGACTCTACCAAAAGTATAAAAAATTGGCCAGATGTGGTGGTGCCCAGCTACTCAGAAGGCTGAGGCAGGAGGACTGCTTGAGCTCAGGAGGTGAAGGTTGTAGTGAACTGAGATCATGCCACCACACTCCAGCACGGGCAACACAGTAAGAACCCACCTCAAAAACAAAAATAAGAACAAAAACTTTTATTAAGTCTCATTTATTAAGATATTTTACAGTCTTTGCTTTACATTATGCAACGGGGAGTTATCAAAGTAATATATTGATCAGAAACCACCACAGTAGGCCAGGCGAAGTGGCTCATGCCTATAATCCCAGCACTTTGGGAGGCCAAGGCAGATGGATCACCTGAGGTCAGGAGTTCGAGACTAGCCTGACCAACGTGGTGAAACCTCGCCTCTACTAAAATACAAAAATAAAAATTAGCCAGGCGTGGTGGCGTGTGCCTGTAATTCCAGCTACTAGGAAGGCTGAGGTGCAAGAACTGCTTGAACGCAGAAGGCAGAAGTTGCAGTAAGCCAAGACTGCACCATTGCACGGCAGCCTGGGTGACCGAGTGAGACTGTCTCAGGTTTAAAAAAAAAAAAAAAGGCCGGGCGCGGTGGCTCACGCCTATAATCCCAGCACTTTGGGAGGCTGAGGTGGGTCGATCACAAGGTCTGGAGATTGAAACCATCCTGGCTAACATAGTGAAACCTTGTCTCTACTGAAAATACAAAAAATTAGCCGGGCGCAGTAGAGGGCGCCTGTAGTCCCAGCTACTCGGGACGCTGAAGCAGGAGAATGGCGCGAACCCGGGAGGCGGAGCTTGCAGTAAGCCGAGATCGCGCCACTGCACTCCAGCCTGGCGGACAGAGCCAGACTCCGTATCAAAAAAAAAAAAAAAAAGGCATTTGACAAAATTAGCCATTCTTTATTTAAAATTCTATTTTAAAAATAAAAAGAGACAGCCAGGCACAGTTGTTCATGCCTATAATCCTAGCATTTTGGGAGGCTTAGGCAGGAGGATTAGTACTTGAGTCCAGGAGTTCGAGATCAGCCTGGGCAACATAGCAAGACCCATCTCTACAAAAAAATTTTTTTTAATTAGTCAGGCACGGTGGCACACGCCAATAGACCCAGTTACTCAGGAAGCCGAGGTGGGAGGATCACTTGAGCTCAAGAGTTCAAGGCTACGGTGAGCTATGATCTCACCACTCCACTCCAGCCTAGATGACAATGCAAGACGCTGTCTCTAAAATAAAATAAAAACAATTTTTAAAATAACTATTTCTTTATGATAATGCACACTCAGAAAAGAAAGATAGTATATCTAGTTGAACTGCACCTCCCTCATTTTCTTCTTTTAATGGAGCAAAATTTGGGAACATCTTCTAGAATTTTAAGTATATATCCTCTTTGAACCAAATTATTATGACCCTTTTAGGTATTTATGCTACAGACACATCAAGGCAAACACAACAGGAGTATAGAGGGAAGTTTATAGAAAAAAGTAAATAAACTAAAAATGAAAACCCCATCAAGGGACTGGTTAATCAAATTACAGTACAGCCATTCAATAATTAGTGTGCAGCCATTTAAAAGAATAAGGCGGATATATATACATTGATAACAAAGAAAGATGAATATGGTATTGGCAAGTGAAAAAAAAGCCAAGTGCAGAAGACTAAATATAACCTGATCCCATTCACGACAGAAAAATATGTTAGCATATTTACATCCCAAATCAAATGCTAAGTTAGTACTACTTAGAATTTATTTTAAATGTTTGCATTTTATTTTTCCAACTAACAAATTGTTTTTTAAAACTTTTACAAGAAAAAATAAAGCTTCACAATTTTTTTTAAGCAGGGCCTTGCCAACTGAAGTTACAATACATATATGAATGTTTGAAGTGGTCACTATGGCAATGTTTAGGTGACATGAAAGACAATTTTATTAGAGAGCAGAAGACACACCGGAGGAAGTAAATTAGAAGGCTTTAGCAAAGTTTAAAGGAAATGTAAAGATACTGAGAAATTTTGTGTATAAAAGTAAAAATGATGAAATGAGTATCACAGGGAGACTACCGTTAATACAGTGTAACAGTAGGGAGCAGTGGGCTGGACAGATTATTTCAAAACAAGCTATGATGAGGCTGTCTATAGAGGGTTTGTTACTGACATCAGTTTGCGGTATGGATACAATAATTTTGATTTTTTTTTTTTTTGAGACAGAGTCTCAGTCTATCACCCAGGCTGGAGTGCAGTTGTTCAATCTGGGCTCACTGCAACCTCTGCCTTCTGGGCTCAAGCAATCCTTCTGCCTCAGTCTCCTGAGTAGCTGGGACTACAGGTGCATGCCACCACACCCAGCTAATTTTTGTATTTTGTGTTGAGATGGGGTTTTTCCATGTTGCCTAGGCCACTCTTGAACTCATGGACTCAAGTGATTGGCCCACCTCGACCTCCCAAAGTGCTAGGATTACCGGCTTGAGCCACGGGGCAGGCCTATTTTTGTTACTAATTGTTACTGAAATACAAACGTTAACATATCACTTGCCTGCTAGAAACATTTTAACGGCTATCTATTGTAATTTTTTTTTTTTTTTTTTTTTTTTTGAGACGGAGTCTCACTCTTTCGCCCAGGCTGGACTGCAGTGGCGCTATCTCGGCTCACTGCCACCTCCTCAGCTCCGCCTCCCGGGTTCACACCATTCTCCTGCCTCAGCCTCCCGAGTAGCTGGGACTACAGGCACCCACCACCGCGCCCGGCTAATTTTTTGTATTTGTAATAGAGACGGGGTTTCACCGTGTTAGCCAAGATGGTCTCGATCTCCTGACCTCATGATCCGCCCGCCTCGGCCTCCCAAAGTGCTGGGATTACAGGCATGAGCCACCGCACCCGGCCTGCAATTTTGTTTTTGTTTTTGAGATGGAGTCTTGCTCTGTCTGGGCTGGAGTGCAGTGGCGCCATCTCAGCTCACTGCAACCTCCAGCTCCCAGGTTCAAGTGATTCTCCTGCCTCAGCCTCCCAAGTAGAAGGGATTACGGGCATGAGCCACCATGCCCAGCTAATTTTTTGTATTTTTAGTAGAGACAGGGTTTCACCATGTTGGCCAGGCTGGTCTCCAAAATCCTGACCTCAGGTGATCCACCTGCCTCAGCCTTCCAAACTGCTGGGATTACAGGCATGAGCCACCACACCCGGCCCTATTGCAATTTTGAATGATTTACTTGTTCTACAGTGATAGAATAAGAAATAGGGTTATAGACAGCCAATGGAAAACTATGCCTTGCCTTTTTAACCATTAGGTTAAAGAGAGGAAAGGACTAAAAATCATTGTGCTTTATTATTATCTGTTTATATATAATGAATTATATGTAATTCAGTCTGATAATTCTGAGACCTTTAGAACAGTGGTCCTTAACGGTTCACATCAGAATCACCTACACAGCATTTTGAAAGTATCTATGCCTGAGTCCTATTCACCTCTAGAAGTTCTCACTCAGTAGGTCTGGGGCAGAGCCCAAACAAAGGCATTTTGGAAGAAGCTCCTCAGGTGATTCTGATGTGCATCGCCTATTTGACTTCTCAAATGATGAAATAAACATTAAAATAAACCAAATGAAAACATTCATAATATAGAAGGCAAGGTCTTGACACGAAGTCATCCGTTATCTTTCTTAGGATCAAACTCTACCTTCGTAACAGTGTCTTACTTTTACTTCAATGATCACTACTAGCACCTGTCGCCAGGATACAGCTGCTGGGTTCAAACCAAAAGAGATGCCATTGTTTGTATTTGTTGGAATCATAGGAAAGCAGTACTAGTAATGCATTAGTGCTGTAGTCATAGGAAAGATTACATACTACTTACACAATAGCTGATTGATGAGCAAGAAATCTCTACAATAGTTGCTATACAATTGTGAGTGGTGGTTTGAATTAAACAGTTTCGTAATTTGTACAGAAGTTTTCTATTGTCATAGTTAGCTTTCTTCCATACCTAAAAGATTTGAGTTTTTAAATGAATACTGTAAAAGCAAGATTTTTGTTTTAATTTCCTTTCACACTTCACCTGGAAAAATTATTTCCTAATACCTTAAAATATGTTCTTTTCAAGAGATTCAGAAATATATAATAAGTTATTCTTGCTATGAATTTTCTAACCAAATATTTAGAAATAAGTTCCTTTGTTATATACATCTTGATACTATTATATAAAGAACACTTCTGCTATTCTGTTATATCCAAAATGGAAGTTTTGGATACCAGACAACTTTCACATACAAGTTAACCTTCCAGTTCATTTTTTGTGTATCAAAAAAAAAAAAAAAGAGGTATCAGAGGTTATGTTTTTTAACCCCTTATGAAATGAATCAGACACAAAAATAGAGAAGTGTATAATGTACTCCCTTGTACCCATTACCTAGTTTCAATGATCAGAACTTTGCCATTCCTGCTTCGTATAGTCCTGTCCTTTTTTTAACTGATGTATTTTAAAGCAAATCCTAGATGCTGTATTATTTTATTGATCCTTAACAGATAGGATTTTTTAACAGAGCCTCTTTGTCATTATCACACATAATAATAAGAAAAAATCCTTAATGTCTCACGCTCATTTCATGATTGACTCTCCCTTACTGTCTCTGAATGTATTTTTACACTTAGTTTTCCTCAAGGTTGTATCTTTTTGTTCCATATTGTGACATGCTAAAATATTGTGCCTGAAAAGTCCATTTTGTTTCCTTTTTTATTTAGAGATGGAGTCTTGCTCTGTTGCCCAGGCTGGAGTGCAGTGTGCGTTGACCATAGCTCACTGCAGCCTCAAAAGTGATTCTCTTGCCTCAGCCTCCCCAGTAGCTACAGAACTACAGGCATGCACTACTACACCTGGCTAATTTTTTTTTTTTTTAATTTTCTGTAGAGACAAAGTCTTGCCATGTTGCCCAGGCTAAAAGTCAATGTCATATGTACTATGCAAATCTGAACATGTCACATCTCTTTAAGAGCTTCTCACTATGTTTTCTATGATGAGCCTCCAAAATCCTTAACATGACATAAAATATCTTGCATGATTTGGCCCTTATTCAAATCCAAGGCCTCAGATATGACTGAGACTTCTCCTAGGCTCCACCATAATCCAAATTTTTCATAATTTTTAAATCATTCCAATGATATGATGAATTTAAAGAATCAGGAATGTACAGCTGGCTAAATGTAATGAAAAAGCAACCCACTCCATGAACCTTGATGGAATACTGATTCAAAGGAATAAAACTAGTAAAATTAGTCATAAAGGACGTAACAGGCACAACTGGGAACATTTCAACATGAAATCATTTTTAGTGTTATAAATGTGGTTATGTAGGAGAATGTCCTTATTTTTAGGAGCTGCAGGTCAAACTTTCAAATGATTCAGAAAAAAAAAAGTACATGTGAGATGTATTTTATATATGTATGTATACATGCATGTAAGATAAAGAGAGACACACATAAAGCAAATGTGCCAAAATAGTAACAACCGGTAACTCCAGATGAAAGTTAGACAGATGTTCATTGTACAATCCTTTCTTGGATCTGTTAATTGTACAAGTATTTTGGCCCGGCGTGGTGGCTCATGCCTGTAATCCCAGCACTTTGGGAGGCCAAGGCAGGCGGATCATCTAAAGTCAGGAGTTCGAGACCAGCCTGGCCAACATGGTGAAACCTCATCTCTACTAAAAATACCAAAATTAGCCGGGCGTGGTGGCAGGCGCCTGTAATCCCAGCTACTTGGGAAGTTGAGGCATGAAAATCACTTAAACCTGGGAGGTGGACGTTGCAGTGAGCCGCAATCACACCACTGCACTCCAGCCCAGACAACAAAGTAAGACTCCGTCTCAAAAAAAAAAAAAAAAAGAGTAACTATTTTAAGCTCTGCAGGCCCTACAGTCCCTGTTCCAACTACTCAACTCTGCCGTTGTAGCAAAAAAAGCAACCATAAACAATATGTAAATAAATAAGCATGGCTATATTCCAATAAAACTTTATTTACACACACTGAAATTTTATATAATTTTCATGTGTCATGAAATTTTTTAAAAACTTTAAAATGTAAAAACTTAGCACACATGTAGAAATGATTATATAATTTGCAGGGACTATTGACAAAAAAAAATGGAGCCTCTTGTTTAAAAGTTATTAAGAATTTCAAAATAGTAACAGCAGAGCACCAAACCAAGCACAGGGCCTTTCTCAGGGTGGGTCCCTGTATGACCACATAGCATGCATATCCACAAATCAGGCAGGCCACAGTTTACCAACTCCTGGCTTAGATTCTACTGAAGATGGTTCAAGATTCAGAGCAGAAATGACAGAGTTCAAATCCCCCTCCTACCACTTAATAGTTGTGTTCTCTGTCCCCTAGTATAAATAGTATATATCTCAGAGTTGTGAATAAATGATTTAATATATATAAAATACTTAGAATGGTCATATGTGTGTGTGTGTGTGTGTGTGTGTGTGTGGTGTGTGTGTGTGTGTGTATATATATATATATATATATATATTTTTTTTTTTTTTTTTTTTTTGAAACAGAGTCTCGCTCTGTCACCCAGACTGGAGTATAGTGGCGTGATCTCAGCTCACTGCAACCTCCACCTCCCTGGTTCAAGCAATTCCCCTGCCTCAGCCTCCCAAGTAGCTGGGATTACAGGCGCCTGCCCACCATGTCCAGCTAATTTTTTTTGTATTTTCAGTAGAGACGGGGTTTCACCATGTTGGCCAGTCTGGTCTCGAACTCCTGACCTCAGACAATCCGCCTGCCTCGGCCTCCCAAAGTGCTGGGATTACAGGCGTGAGCCACCGCGCCCGGCCAGTTTTGACTACTTTTTAGTCAACTAAAAAAATTTTAAGACCAGGTGCAGTGGTTCATGCCTATAATCCCACCTGGGGAGGCCAAGATGGGAGGATAGCTTCAGCCCAGGAGTTCAAGACCAGCCTGGGCAACACAGTGAGATTTCGTCTCTACAAAAAAATTTAAAAATTAGCTGAGCACAGTGACACACACCTGCAGTCCCAGCTATTCAAGAGGCTGTGGTGAGAGGATCATCTGAGCCAAGAGGTCAAGGCTGCAGTAAGCCATGATTGTGCCACTGCACTCCAGCCTGAGTGATAGAGTTAGACCCTGTCTAAAAAAAAAAAAAAAAGTTTTTAAGAGTTGATCGAGGTAGCAGGATATCAAACACATTTTTTAAATTTGCTATACAACTAAAAGTATCATCTGAATAGTTAAGTTTGTCAAAATGTTTGTGCAATTAAATATAACATTTCCTTAGAGCCCTCATATAAAAATACCCTGGTAGCTTAGACTAGTCAGAGTCTCTCAAGAATTATGACAACTACCCATTAAGACTTAAAGATTTTGGACTGACTTAATTACTACATTGTAAAAGGAAATTTAAATAAAGCCCTAGCAGCTGTCATATATTACTTATCGTTTTGCAATTCATCAATTGTACAATAACAGAAAAATTCCTCAAATAAAAATTATAGTATGTTATGTGAAAATGGAGAATGTATAACTATTTTAAGAAAGTACTTATTGGCAGTAAAAGCCTGTTGCCTATCTACTGTGTGCAAGAAATTGTGCTCAAGAACAAAGGAATAAAAAGACATGGTGGTCTGTGTCCCAAAAAGTTTACCATCTGAAAGTGAATATAGGATGGGATCACATCAGTTTTTAAAGTAAATTACACAAGGCTGCACAGCAATGCCAGCTCTATTTAACAACTCTACCTCAGTGTCTACTAGGTATCTCAAACTCAACATGTAAAAAATATAACTTTCAATTTCTTTTCCAAAAAAAACCTATTCTTCCCTTGTCTTCCTCTTCAACAATAAACGGAACCTCCATCCACCCAGTTGCTAAAGCCAAAAATGCTATTTTTTTATTCTTCTAATTCCCTATAAAAAAATTCAACATCAACTCTTCTTGATTCTACCAAAAACTATTCTCAACTATCTCCCAAGTTGTCTCTCGCCTGGCCCAGCCTGATAACTAGTTTCCTACAATGGCTTCCTACGTGATCTCTTTGCATGCACTCTTTCCCCATACAGTCCATTATCAAACGGTAGTCAAAATATTTTTAAAACATAAACCTTATCTCCCACCACTGCTACAAGCTTTCTAATTGCTTCCTATTGCACTAACCATAACATCCAAACTCATCACTATAGATGAATTATAATGCCTAACATGACCTCAACCTTGCCTACCTCTGATCTTAATTCTTAACCATTCCTTCCTCTTGCACACACTGCTCCAACCCTATCGGCCTTCCTTCTGTTCCTTGAAGATCAAGCTCCTTTCTCCCTGAGCCTTTAATCTACAAGCTTCTCCCCACAACCACCAACAGCTGCTATCCACCCTTTCCTACCCATGACTCCAGTGGTCAAACCTTGCATTCCCAACAGGAAGACAGGCAAACATCATGGGTTTCCAGGTGGAGATGACACAATGCATCATCACCAATGAGTATTCGTGCCAAAGAAGTTTAAACTATATCTGTCCCAAGGAAACAATCAGAAAAATTCAGAAAGGGGGCCATTCTAAAAGATAATTAGTCTAAACTCTTCAGAAAAGCAAGTAACCTAAGAGTGTTAGTTATCAAACTATCAATAATCTAGAGAAGCAGGGTATCAACACATCTAAAACAGGATTAAGCAGTATTATGTCATAACAACTTAACAGAATATATGATGCAGTCCTTTTTTTAGCCATAAAACCTTCCTAGCTAGTTCTACTTCCCCTTTCTCACTACGGCAACTGAGTAGTCCAAAAACGAAAAAAGAAAAACCTTCCTAACAATATTAAAAATTTATAATATACTATTAAATTAAAAATAGCAATGCCACCAAAATTTGCACTATGGTTATAAGGTCATATGTAAACCAATGAGCACAGATTAGATCTTTGGCAAGATTACAAATCAGTGTTGAGACTTGGGATGGGGTGAATATGTTTTGCATGTGGAATAGAGGTGAATTTTGGGGAACCAGGGGGTGGACTGTGGTAGACAAAATAAACCCCCTCGCCACTCCACCCCTCCAAGGATGTCAACATCCGAATCCTCAGAACCTGCAAATACGTTAGGTTACACGGCAAAAGGAAATTAAGGTTGCTATCATCTGACCTCGAGATTGGGAGACTATTCTGGAACGTCAGCCCAAAGGTCCTTATCAGTAAAAGAGGAGGATAGAAGAGGGAGTATCACAACCACTGCTGGCTTTGGAGATGGAAAGGAGCCATGAGCCAAGGAATATGGGCAGCCCTTTGAAACTGGAGAAGGCAAGGTATAAAAAACTAAAATAAAGGATTCTTCCCTAGACCTTCCAGAAAAGAATGCAGCCCTGCCAACTGGCCTTTTATTTTAGCCCAGTGATATCTGTATCAAAACTGTGATCTCCAAAACTGTAAAATCATTTTGTGTCCTTTTAGGCCACTAAGTTCGGGGTAATTTGCTATAACAGCAATAAAAAGCTACAGTCATCCATCATTTAACAATGGCGATACCTTCTCGGAGGTGCACCATTAGATGATTTCTTCACTGGGCAAGCATCACAGACTACAAGCCACCTCGATGGTGTAGCCTATTACACACCTAGGGTACAAGGTATAGCCTATATGGTTCCTAGAATATAAACCTGTACAGTATATTACTTTACTGAATACTGTAGGCAACTGTAACACAATGCTATTTGTGTATCTAAACATATCTAGGCCGGACGCAGTGGCTCACTCCTGTAATCCTAGCACTTTGAGAGGCTGAGGCAGGTGGATAGCCTGAGCTCAGGAGTTCGAGACCAGCCCGGGCAACATGGCAAAACCTCATCTCTACCAAAAATACAAAAAGTTAGCCAGATGTAGTGGTGTCCACCTGTGTTCCCTGATACTCAGGAGGCTGAGGTGGAAGGATCACTTGAGCCTGGGAGGTGGAAGTTGCAGTGAGACACGATAACACCACTGCACTCCAACTTGGGTGACAGAATGAGACCCCATCTCAAAAAAAAGAAAAAACAATGCATTCAATTATATGTGCTTGTGTCTGTATGTACATATACACACACACAGATGCATATATATATATACATACACATGTCTAAAAGATAATTAGTCTAAACTCTAGAAAAGTAACATAAAATTGTTACCAAATTATCAATAATCCAGAAAAGCAGGGTATCAACATGTCCAAAACAGGACTAAGCAGTATTATGTCATAACAACTTAATAGAATATATGATGCAATCTGTTGTTGACTGGAGTATGACTGTATATATACACATACATGTATACGTATATATAGTCATAATTATATATGTATATATAGTCATATATATAGGTATATATATGTATTATATAGATGTATATATACAGTCATACATAGGTGTATATATATAGGTGTATATATATACACTCATATAGGTGTGTATATATATATACACTCATATATGTAGGTGTGTGTATATATATATACACTCATATGTATAGGTGTATATATATATACACATTCATATATATAGGTGTGTGTGTGTATATATATATATATACACACACACACATATACAGTCATATTCCAATCAACAGACCACAAATACAACAGTGGTCCCATGGGATTATAATATCATATTTTTACTGTACCTTTTCTATGTTTAGATATGTTTAGATACACAAATACCACTGTGTTAAAATTGCCTACAGTATTCAGTACAATAATAAGCTGTACAGGTTTGTATCCTAGGACCCAGAGGCTATATCATATACCCTAGATGTGTAGTAGGCTATACCATCTAAGTTGTGTAAATACACCCTATGATGTTTACATGACGAAATCATGATGCATTTCTCAGAAGGTATTCTGGTCATTAAGTAACACAAAACTGCAATTAAACACACACATGCAGGAATATATTATACACTCACACAATGGGTAATATCAAAAAGTGATATTACCAAATGCTAGCAAGAATGTGGAGCAACAGGAACCCTCAAATATTGTTGGCAGATTTATAAACAGTACAATCGCTCTGGAATAATGCTTTGCAGTTTCTTACAAACACATGTTTACCCCTTGACACAGCAATTCAACTCCTAGGTATTTATCTTAAGAGAAATGAAAACCTACCATAAGAAAAGCTGTATAAGAATGTTTGTAACAACTTTATTCACAATGGTCAAACAATGGAAGCAATCTATCCATCATCAGGAGAACGAATACATTATGGTACATTCACAAAGAAACACTACATAGCAGTAAGAATGAACTAGTGACATTGGCCAGGTGCAGTGGCTCACACTTGTAATCCCAGCACTTTGGAAGGCTGAGGTGGGTGAATCACTTGAGGTCAGGAGTTCGAGACCAGCCTGGCCAACATGATAAAACCCCATCTCCGCTAAAAATACAAAAATTAGTCGGGTGGTGTGTGCCTGTAATCCCAGTTATCCAGGAGGCTGACACAGGAGAACAGCTTGAACCCAGGAGGCAGTGAGCCGAGATCGCATCACTGCACTCCAGCCTCGGCGAAAGAGCAAGACTCTACCTCAAAAAAAAAAAAAAAAAAAAAATGAACTAGTGACACACAGAAAAACATGGATGAATCTCATAGTAAAAATGCTAAGCAAAAATACCAAAATGCTGAGAATAATAATTGACATACAAACCATAAGAATCTATTTATAATGTTCAACAATAGGCAAAACTAATCTAAAGTTTAAAAAAAGCAAAACAGTGGTTGTCTTTGGGTGGTGGGGGAAGCATTCTGGGAAGATAGAAAATAGGCTGTATCATGACAGAGGTATAGGTGACGGGTAGTGTACAATTGTGCATTTCAATGTATGCAAGTTTTTATCAAGAAAAAAACTATGAACACGAATTAATACTTTTTAATTTCTTTTCTTTGGGTGCTTCTACTTTAGGTTTCATGTCTAAGAAACCATTGCCTAATTCAAGGTCACAAAAATTTAATCTTATGTTTTCTCCTAAGAGCTTTATAGTTTTAGGTCTTCCATTTAGATCTATGATCCATTTTGGGTTAACTTTTGCCTATGGCATAAGGGAGAGTAAGTATAACAGAAACATAGATGAAACAAGAATGACACAACATTGGTATTTGCTTAAACTGGATAATGAGGGGTCATTAATATTATTCTGTTTAATTTGTATATATTTGAAATTTTCTATAATCAAAAAATTAAGTGCAAAATGCCAGGAAAGCAACAAATTCAGGTTAGAAAGGAAGATGAAAAAGTACGAAAAGGACAGGTCCAAAACGGTCCATGGATGACCGCCAAATGTTCTCTAATGATTTGTTTCTGCCAAGATGATCTGCCGGATTTCTTATCTACAGATTATCGGGGAAGGAATCTACTTGATAAAGAAGAGACACAATCTTCTAACGTGATAAAGGACACAAAATAAATCCTGCATAAGCTATGAAGCTTATTTGATGGATGTTTGATGCTATTAATTATTATTACTTTTTTCTGATGTGATAATGGTGTGTAGTTACATAATTTTTTTAAAGTGTATATATTTTCAGAGACATACACATACATACTAATGGAATTCTATACTCTCTGAGATTTGCTTCAAAAATCATTTGGGAGGCCAGGAGCAGTGGCTCACACCTGTAATCCCAGCACTTTGGGAGGCCGAGGTAGGCAGATCACTTGAGGTCGGAAGTTCGAGACCATCCTGGCCAACATGGCGAAACCTCATCTGTACTAAAAATACAAAAATTAGCTGGGCATAGTGGTTCATGTCTATAATCCCAGCTACTCGGGAGGCTGAGGCAGGAGAATCACTTGAACCCGGGAGGCAGAGGTTGCAGTGAGCCGAGATTGCACGACTGTACTCCAGCCTGGGTGACAGAGTGTGACCCTGTCTCAACTGAAAAAAAAAAAAAAATCATATGGGGAAACAAGGGACTGGGGTTTAAAGATCACCATGCATTGATAACTGTTAAGTCAAGGTGAAAGAAATATGGAGCCTCAACATGTATTTTCTATTCTACCTATGCGTTTGATTATAAATGTTCTACGCTTCAAACCTTTTTCAGTAACGGCTATATTGAGATATAATTCACAACATAAATTCATTTAAAAATATAGTTTAGTGGGTTTTAGTATATTTAGAGTTCTATAACCATTACCACTAACTCCAGAAAATCTTCATCACTCCCTAAGAAACCCCATATCCATTAGCAATCACTAACTGCATTTCCCTCACCCTCCAACCCCTAGAAATCACTAATCTATTTTGGCTCGACAAATTTGCCTATTCTGGACATTTCATATAAAATTATATAATATATGGCTTTTGTGTTTGGCTTATTTCATTTAGTAAAATGTTTCCAAGGTTCATCCATATTATGGCATATAACAGTATTTCATTCCATTTGACAGATGAATACCTTCATTCCATTTGTATAGATACTCCATATCTTATTTATCCACGTACGGACATGGGTTGTTTCACTTTTTGGCTGTGAATAATGCTCCTATGAACATTCTTGTACAAAGCTGTGGGTATATATCTTCATTTCTCTTGGGTATACACCTAGAAGTGGAATGGCTGGCTAGAACTCATATGGTAACTCTAACTTTTTTTTTCCCCCAAGACAGAGTCTTGCTCTGTCACCCAGGCTGGAGTGCAGTGGCGTGATCTCAGCTCACTGCAAGCCCCGCCTCCCGGGTTCAAGCCTCAGCCTCCCGAGTAGCTTGCATGCCACCATGTCCGACTAATTTTTTTTTTTTTTTTTTTTTTTTGTATTTTTAGTAGAGACAGGGTTTCACTGTGTTTGCCAGGATGGTCTCGATCTCCTGACCTCATGATACACCCGCCTCGGCCTCCCAAAGTGCTGGGATTACAGGCATGAGGCACTGCACCCGGCCTCTATGTTTAACTTCTCATCTTAGGAACTTTCAAACTCTTCCAAAGTGGCTCACCATTTTACATTCCCACTGGCAGTGCATGAGGGTTCTAACAGCTCCACATTCTTCCCAACGCTGGTTATTATCTGTCTTTTCCAGTATAGCCATCCTAGTGGGTATGAAGTGGTATCTCATCATGGTTTTATTTGTATTTATATGCATTGCTGGTTAATGATGTTGAGCATATTTTCATGTGCTTATTGACCATTTGGGTATGTTCTTTGAAGAAATACTTACTCAAATCCTTTGCCCATTCTTTAATTGGATTATTTGCCCTTCGAGTTGCAGAGCTTTATATTCTCTAGATACAAATCCCTTAACAGGTATAATTTGCAAATATTTTCTCCCATTTTGTGCATGACTTTTAATGTTCTTACTGTGTCCTTTGAAGCATGAAAGTTTTTAATTTTAATGAAATTCAATTTATCAATCTTTTCTTGGGTTCCTTGTACTTTAGATTTCATATCTAAGAAACCATTGCCTAATTCAAGGTCACAAAGATTTAATTCTACGTTTTCTCCTAAGAGCTTTATAGTTTTAGGTCTTCCATGCAGGCCTGTGATCCATTTTGAGTTAATTTTTGCCTATGGCATAAGATAGGGCTCCAGCTTCATACTTTTACGTGTGGATATTCAGTTGTCTTTGCACCATTTGTTCAAAAGACTATTCTTTCACACATTGAACTGTCTGGGTACCTCTGTTAAAAGTGGCTCACCATAAATGTAAGGCTTTGTTTCTGGACTCTCAATTCTATTTCACTGATCTATATGTCTATCCTTATGCCAGTACTACACCGTCTTCATTACAATCACTTTGTAGTAA
The DNA here is from genome assembly GCF_028885625.2 of Pongo pygmaeus. Lineage (NCBI taxonomy): Eukaryota > Metazoa > Chordata > Mammalia > Primates > Hominidae > Pongo > Pongo pygmaeus. The sequence goes on from NC_085930.1 coordinate 204,690,561, forward strand.
CTTTTGAAATTGGAAATTGAATCCTCCAACTTCGTTTTTTTCAAGATTGTTTTGGCTGTTCTGGGTTACTTATATTTCCACATGAATTTTAGGATCAGCTTGACAATTTCTTCAAAGAAACCGGTTGGAATTTTAATAGAGATTGCGTTTAGTTTGTAGATCAATCTGGGGAGTATTGCCATCTTAACAATATTCAGCCTTCTGATCCATGAACATGGGAAGTATTTCCATTTATTCAGGTCTTTAATGTCTTTCAATGGTGTTTTCAGTGTACTGTCTTCTAAGTACTTTCCTCTTTTTGATGCCACTGTAGACAGATTGGTTTTGTTAGTATACAGAAATACAAATAATTTTTGTACATTGATCTTATATACTACATCCTAGCTGAACTTACTAGTTATAACTGATTTTTGTGGATTCCTTAGCATTTTCTATGTACCTCATCTCTTGGTATCCACAGGACATTGGTTCCAGGATTCCCCCTGCCCACCCCCTGCACTACCCATGAATACCAAAATCCACAGATGCTCAAGTCTGTATATAAAATGGCACTGCATTTGCAAATAGCCTTCATGCATCATCTTATATACTTTAAATCATCTCTAGATTACTTCTAATACCTCATGCAATGTAAATGTTATATGTAAAGAGTTGTTATGCTATTTATTTGTACTTTGTTATAGTTATTTTTTATTGTGTTTTTCCCAAAATATTTTCAATCCATGATTGACTCACAAAAGTGGAACCCATAGATACAAAGGCTGATTGTACAAGACATATTATCTAAAAATATAGTTTTACTATTTCTTTTCCTATATGGATGCCTTTAATTTCTCTTTCCAGCCTAACTGCTCTGGCTCTATCCTCTGCTACAGTGTTGAACAGAAGTGGTGACAGGTTTCTTGCTCCTTATGTTAGTGGAAAGCTTTTTAGTCCTTCACCACTAAATATGATGTTAGCTGAGGGTGTTTTGAAGATGGCCGTTATCAAATTAGGATCAAGTTAGGAAATTTTCTATTTTTAGTTTTTTGAATAGTTTTATCATGAGAGTGTCAGATTTTGTCAAACGCTTTTTCTGCATCTATTGAGATGATTGTGTTGTTTTAATACTTTACCCTATTATTATAGTACATTGCATTGATTTTTGTATATTAAATCAACTGCATTCCTGGGATAAATATGACTTGGTCATGGTGTACAATCCTTTTTATATGGTGCTATATTCAGTTTGCTAGTACTTTCGTCAAAGATTTTTGTATCTGCATTCATAAGGAATACTGGTCTGTAGGGTTTGTTTGCTTTGTTTTTGGTGGGTTTGTTTCATTCTTGTTTTGAGACTAGGTCTCACTCTGTCACACAGGCTGAGTGCAGTGGCACAATCACAGCTCACCAAAGCCTCAACTACCCAGGCTCAAGTGGTCCTTCTGCCTCAGCCTCCTGAGGAGCTGGGACTATAGGCATGTACCACCACACACAACTAATTTTTAATTTTTTTATAGAGACAAGGTCTCACTATATTGCCCAGACTGATCTCGAACTCCTGGATGCAAGCAACCCTCCCATTGTGGCCTCCCAAAGTGCTGGTATTATAGGCATGAGCCGCCATGCTTGGCCTGGTTTTGTTTTTTTCTTTTTTGAGACAGGATCTTGCTCTGTCACCCAGGCTGGAGTGCGGTGGCGCAAATATAACTCACTGTAGCCTCAACATTCTGGGCTCAAGCAATCCTCCCATCTCAGCCTCTCAAGTAGCTGGAACCACAGACACATGCTATCACACTTAGCTAATTTTTGTTTTGTTTTGTTTGGTTTGGTAGAGACAGGGTCTCCCTATGTTGCCCAGACTGAACCCCTGGGCTCAGGCAATCCTCCTGCCTCGGCCTCCCGAAGTGCTGGGAGTACAGGCATAAGCCACTGTGCCCAGCTGGTCTGTAGGTTTTTTTTGTGATACATCACCTTGCTTTGGTAGCAGGGTAACAATGGACCAATGATTAGGAATGTGGATGCTTTGAAAAGTGATGTCTCCTCTTCTATTTCTTAAAGGAGTGTGAATGAATGTCAGTAATTCATCTTTAAACACTTGGCAGAATTCACCAGTGAAGTCATCTTGGCCTGCGCTTTTCTTTTTGGGAAACTTTTTGAATATGAATTCAATCTCTATTTTTTATAGGTCTGTTCAGATTTTCTATTTCTTCTTGAGTCTGTTTCAGTAGTTTGTGTCTTTCTTGAAATATATTCTTCTAAGTTAATGTCATACAATTGTCTGTAGTATTTCCTCATAATCCTTTTTATTTCTGTAAATTGGTAGTGATGTGCCCTCTTTCACTCTTGAATGTAGTAATCTGAGTCATTGTCCTTTTTTCTTGGTCACGCTAACTAAAGATTTGTCCATTTTGTTAGGCTTTTCAAAGAACCAACTTTTGGTTTCAATTATTTTTCTCGATTGTTCTCTTCTCTATTTTCTCTTATTTCTGCTCTACCTTTTTTAGTTTCTTCCCTTTTGCTGCTTTGAGATTTGCTTACTCTTAAAGTTTGTTGGGGTGAAGATTAGGTTACTATTCTGAGATCTCTTTTTTTTTAAATGGAGTCTCACTCTGTTGCCCAGGCTGAAGTGCAGTGGCGTACTCTTGGCTCACTGCAACCTCTGCCTCCCAGGTTCAAGTGATTCTCCTGCCTCAACCTCCCGAGTAGCTGGGATTACAGGTGCGTGCCACCACGCCCAGCTAATTTTTGTATTTTTAGTAGAGATGGGGTTTCACCATGTTGGTCAGGCTGGTCTCAATCTCCTGACCTCGTGATCCACCCACCTCAGCCTCCCAAAGTGTTGGGATTACAGGCGTGAGCCACTGTGCCCAGCCTCTTTTTTTTTTTAATATTAGTGTTTGCAGGTATAAATTTCTCTCTAAGCAGTGCTTTAGCTGCATCCCATAAGTTTGGCATGTTCTATTTTTGTTTTTATTCATCTGAAAGTATTTCTTCATTTTGCTTGTGACTTCTTTGGTCCATTGTTTACTTAGAAGTGTATTGCTAATTTCTAAATATTTGTGAATTTTTCAGATTTCCTTGTTATTGATTTCAAATTTTATCCCCTTATGCTCAGAAAATATTTTGTATGATTTCAATATTTTAAAATTTATTGAGGCTTGTTTAATGGCCTAACATCATAGTCTATGCTGGAGGATACTTCATGTAAACTCGAGAAGAATGTGAATTCTGCTGCTGCTGTATGAAGTGTTCTATAGATAACTCAAGAATGTGAATTCTGCTGCTGCTGTATGAAGTGTTCTATAGATAACCAGTAAGTCTTCTTGGTTTATAGCGCTGTTCACATCTTCTATTTCCTTATTAATCATCTGCCTGGTTGTTCCACCCATTATTGGAAGTATTTATATCTCAAACTATGATTGCTGAATTGTCTATTTCTGCCTGCAATGCTGTCAGTTTTTGTTTCGTGTATTTTGGAGCTCAGCTAAGTGAATATATATTTATAGTCATTATGTCTTTCTTATGGATTGACCCTTTTATTTTTATACATATACACACACACACATATATATACATATATGTGTGTGTGTGTGTGTGTGTGTATATATATATATATATATATATGTATTTTTTTTTTTTTTTTTTGGAGACGAAGTCTCACTGTCACCCAGGCTGGAGTGCAGTGGCACAATCTCAGCTCACTGCAACCTCCACCTCTCCCAGGCTCAAGTGATCCTCCCACCTCAGCCTCCTGAGTAGCTGGGACCACAGACATGTGCCACCATGCCCAGCCAACGTTTTTTTGTATTGTGGGTAGAGACAGGGTTTCATCATGTTGCCCAGGCTGGTCTTGAACTCCTGAGATCAAGCGATCTGCCCACCTCAGCCTCCCAAAGTGCTGGGATTACAGGAGTGAGCCACCATGCCCAGCCCTCTTATTATACTTGTCTGTAGTAATTTTTATCTTAAAGTCTATTTTATCTGACATTAGCATAGCCACTCCACCTCTCTTTTGGGTACTGTTTGCATGGTTTGTCTTTTACTTTCAACCTATTTATGTCCTTAAATCTAAAGTATGTCTCTTCCTAAATATCATATAGTTCAATCATCCCTGAAATTTTAATAAGGCCAAATAATAAAAAGTTTTAAATAAATAAGGCCAAAATACATAGAAAGACATACCCTCTTCTGAAATTGAAGAAGAAAGTACTGTAAAGACTAAATATGTAAAACATATAACCAGAGGAAATTTGTTCTCCCACACATCACAAAAGGGGTGTGCGATTCATTTTAAATCAATGAAGAATGAATTTTTTTTTAAAGGTGTTAGAACAAGTGGTTTTCATTAGGAAGAAAATAAAATTAGATTATCTTCTACAATCAAAACTAAGACCCAGTTGCATTACATGAAACTTAAAATCACTATGACAGAAAAATATAATGGGGTAGGGAAACTTTGCTAGGCAATAAACAAAAGCCAGCTTTTAAATTTCTATATGATAAAAGATACATAAACAACGCAAATTTAACTGACACAATTTTTTTAATAATTTTTTTTAAAGAGACAGGATCTTGCTCTGTTTTCCAGGGTGGAGTACAGTGGCATGATCATAGCTCACTGTAACCTCAAACTCCAGGGCATCACAATCCTCCTGCCTCAGCCTCCTGAGTAGCTGGGACTACAGGCGTGGGCCACCACATTTGGCTAATTTTTTTTTTTTTTTTTTGTAAAGATGGTCTCACTCTGTTGCTTAGGTTGATTTCAAACCCCTGACCTTGAGTGATCCTCCCTCCTCAGCCTCCCAAACTGTTGAGATTATAGCATAAGCTGCCGAACCCAGCCTAACAAATGAAATTAAAGCCTTTGGCTTCACATATAGAGTAAATGAGTGAATTCCCTTCCAGGTCCACCATGTGAAAGTTCATCATTAAGAAAGTCAATTACTAGCAAAAGAAGTAACTATTTTTAAAAAGTCAATTAATCTATCAAAATATCCAGTTGCGGATTTTTTAAAACATTTTTGAGTCTGGTCAAGGTGGCTCACGCCTGTAATCCCAGCACTTTGGGAGGCCGAGGCAGGTGGATCACAAGGTCAGGAGTTCAAGACCAGCCTGGCCAACATGGTGAAACCCTGTCTCTACTAAAAATACAAAAAATTAGCCGGGAGTGGTGGCAGGCGCCTGTAATCCCAGCTATTCGGGAGGCTGAGGCAGGAGAATCACCTGAACCAGGGAGGTGGAGGTTGCAGTGAGTGGAGATTGCACCACTGCACTCCAGCCTGGGCAACAGTGTGAGACTCTGTCTCAAAAAAAAACAAAACAAAAAAAAACACATTTTTAAAATGAGGGTAAGTCCTACTTTACAAGTTTTTTTTTTTCTAATTGCTGGTCTCAAGCAATCCTTCCACCTCGGCCTCCCACAGTGCTGGGATTACAAATGTAAGCCATTGCACCCCACCTACAAGATTTTTGTTTGTTTCTTTAAGATGGAGTCTCACTCTGTCCCCCAGGCTGGAGTGCAGTGGCGCAATCTCAGCTCACTGCAACCTCTGCCTGCCAGGTTCAAGCGATTCTCCTGCCTCAGCCTCCCAAGTAGCTGGGATTACAGGTGCCCACCACCACGCCCACCTAATTTTTTTGTATTTTTAGTAGAGATGGTGTTTCGCCATGTTGGCCAGGCTGGTTTCGAACTCCTGACCTCAAATGATCCACCCGCCTCGGCCTCCCAAGGTGTTGGGATTACAGGTGTGAGCCATCACGCCCAGTCAGGATTCCTGTATTTTGGTTTATAATAAAATTACTTTATAATTCCATTCTACTGCTTCTGAGATTAAAAAAAAAAAAATTCCCCTTAGCCCTTACGCACTGCATTAACAGGCAGTTGCTAAAAGTTTATTATAAAGATGGAAGGCAAAGGAAGAAGTCAAGATTGGCACCAATCCAGACTTAATAGCAACACATAACTGAGGTGTATTTAGTAGTCACATTTTATTCCAATGTCTTTCGCCCATTAAAACCTTTCACCTGGCTGGACATGGTGACTCATACCTGTAATCCCAGCTACTCAGGAGGCTGAGGCAGGAGAATCACCTGAGTCCAGGAGTTGGAGACCAGCCTGGATAACAAATAAGACCCTGTCTCTCAAACAAAATTCACCCACAAACACCCTTTTTAAAAAAAAGTTATTCTAAGTTACTGAACAAGAATCATATCTAGCCGGGCATAGTGGCTTATGCCTGTAATCCCAGCACTTTGGGAGGCTGACGCAGACGGATCACCTGAGGTCAGGAGTTTGAGACCAGCCTGGCTAACATGGTGAAACTCCGTTTCTACTAAAAATACAAAAAATTAGCCAGGTGTGGAGGCACGTGCCTATAATCCCAGTTACTCGGGAGGCTGAGGCAGGAGAATCACTTGAACCCAGGAGCCGGAGGGTGCAGTGAGCCGAGATCGCGCCATTGCACTCCAGCTTGGGCAACAAGAGCAGAACTCTGTCTCAAAAAAAAAAAAGCAAAGAAAAAAAAAGAATCATATCTGAAATAGAATCTAGAAATGAAAAACCTTCAGGATGGTGTATGATAGACATTGTTAAAGGATAAAAATAAATTATATCAGATAAAAACTAAAGCATACTAAGGCTAAGGCCATTTTTTTTTTTAAGAGAGAGAGAGAGAGTCTAGCTCTGTCGCCCAGGCTGGAGTGCAGAGGTGTGAACATAACTCACTGCAGCCTTGACCTCCTGCCTCAACAATCCTCCTGCCTCAGCTTCCCATGTAGCTGGAATCACAGGTGCACGCCACCATGCCCAACTAATTTTTTTATTTTTGTAGAGACGGTGTCTCACTTTGTTGCCCAGGCTGGTCTCAAACTCCTGGCCTCAAGCGATCCTCGTCTCAGCCTCCCAAACTGCTGGGATTACAGGCATGAACCACTGCACCTGGACACAATATTTTTATACTTGAACACTGTTCAGGACAAAAATCTTTCATAATTCAGAAAGATGTTTATTTATTCAATTTATTTATTCTTTTTATTTCAAATAGATATTCACTTCCTAAGTAAAACAGAATACATTTTGGGTTTTTTTGGGTTTTTTTTTGAGACAGTCTCTCTCTGTTGCCCAGGCTGGAGTGCAGGGGCACAACCTCAGCCCACTACAGCCTCTACCTCCCAGGTTCAAGCGGTTCTCATGCCTCAGTTTCCCAAGTAGCTGGGATTACAGGTGCACACTACCACACCCAGCTGATTTTTGTATTTTTAGTAGAGATGGGGTTTTGCCATGTTGGCCAGACTGGTGTCAAACTCCTGACCTTAAGTGATCGGCCGGCCTCCCCCTCCCAAAGTGCTGGGATTCCAGGTGTGGGCCACAGTGTTCAGCCCGAGTATGTTTAAATAAAAGGAAAGCAGTATTTTTACGGATGTTTTGTAAAATTTTAAAGATCTACTACATGCAACTACATACAATTAAGGGCCCAAACAAATTCAAACTTCAACATATTTTGGCCAAAATGCAAAATTTCCACTCAAAAAAAAAGTATACTTAGGCACTTCACATTCCTGTAGATTTTTAGATGAACAAGGTTTTTAGATTTTAGATGAACAAGATTTTGACCTTTAAGCTGATTTTAAACTGGTATTTAAAAAACCAAAAAGGGAACCCAAAATTATACAACGAAATGTGCCCTCCAATCCAAAACAAAAAAAAATGTTCACTGGGATGTAAAAGTAACCATTGACTATTCAAATTACAAAAGACATTGTTGCAACTGCAACATCCTTCTCCCTATTTCAACCAGTTCTCCTCATTGATTTAACAGGAAAATGAATGTTTAAAGCTTGAACAGTGATGAAATTTTCATCAGCAAGATGTGCCTTTTGCATTAATTCTACAGCACCAAGACAGTTATGTGCACACACTAGACTTAAATGCCACAAGATTCATTTATGAATAAAGATAAGGATTAGTTTAAAGACAGCCCAAAAGATCAGGACACAAGTGCAGCTGCCTTACTATCAAAACACAAGCCCAGGCCTCACAAGTTTTTTATTTTGATACAAGTTTCACTATCACTCAACATACACAATACTCTCAAAAGTAAAGCTCTTCTTATACATACAACATGTGAACAAAGACTTCTGAAATATTCTTTTCAAATGCTATACAAATCCTCATAGTAATAGGATTATGTAAAAACCATAAAAAATTTAAGAATATGAATAATGAAACTTCTATTTCTCGGCAGTCTTCCCTCTATTGCAAATCTAATTTGTCCCCAAAATGTATATAAGATGTTGAAGTTATTGAAATTTTGGCATCTCTTCCCAATTTGCAGCTAACAATAATTGGAATATGGGAAACGACTCTTGAAAACCTCTAATATTTTAATTAACATAGAATTTATGTTACAATCAAGTTTAACAAAAGTTCACTATAATATTCCCTACAAGTTAATCAGGATCTTGCCCTCTCATTTTATATTCAATGATCCCTTTATTTCAAAAACAAAGACATCACATGGTTTGTGACCAACCCCAGTAGCTAGAAGTATTTCCAAATCACTTCTCTCAACTTAAAAAATAAAAAATTAATGTGAAACAAAGGGGGCTCAAAGCTACATCTTCTAAGAGAAAAATGCTGTGATTATTTCACTTAAAAATAAATAGCTGAGTCATAGTAACAAAATTTCACAAAAAGCTGAACTTTCTAAGATGCACTTTAAAAATTACTCCACTTGCCACACTGTCCTGGAAACCAACCTGCACACCTGTCCTAGGCAATCTATTTGTGTCTCTTGAGTCCTTCAATAATGCAGAACATAAAAGTTTCAAAAACGAATCGCAACAACAGCTATCAAAGGAAGTGGGTTTTTTTAAATAATAGCCCCTAGGCTCCAATAAAATTAATACCCAAAAATCATCAAAGGGCAAAGGCAAAAAGCGTTCTTAAATTTTCTCTAAGTAGCAGTTCCTTAGTTTTACATTTCTTTTCTTTTTCACTGAAAGGAGAATAAGAAATCCAATTAACAGTGTTAAGGATGAGAACAGTTAGTTCCCAGGCAGAGGATGCAATTTACAATCCAGGCTTGGCCCAGACATCAGCGGGCACACACACGCCAATGCTCAGAGGAAGCTTCAAGAAATGTCACTAACGGAAGTGTTAAGGCCTTATATCTGTAAGGACTATGACCAGCCCTGTAAATAAATACACTGTAAAACGCAACCTAGAAAAACTCCATTGTCCAAAACAACTCAAGACTTTCCTACCATACTTAAAACAGAAAGAGCCTGTGTCCTGGACGGCCTCAGGACGACCGCCTCTCACATAGAAAGAAGGGCAACCCATGTGAAGCGGAATGCCCCCATGTCAGCTCTGTGACAGATCCACTGGGAGCATCCGACTGTGATCCGGGCCCTCCTGGGCAGAGGCTGCTGGAAGAGGAACACACAGGCAATCTTCACGGCCCTCCTACTTCCGTTCTTAAAACAGAAATGCACTTTTCTGCTAGTCCTCCGCCCTCAGCCCGGTACCTCTCGACAGCTGTGCCCCCTTCAACGAGCTTAAGTGGAAAGAAAAGCAGGTAGTCACCAACTAGGGTCCATGGAATGCGGCTGATCACAGCGCTTCCCCCCCCGCGATTCCCGCACGCATCCACCGCGGGCGCCCTCCGGAGAGTCGCTCTGGCCGGGGGCACCGCGAAGCAGAAGTCGGCGTCCCAGTTCGCCCCCTACTCCCTCCTCCCCGGGGAAGGGGAGCAGAAAAGCGCAAAGAGGAACTAAGTGAACTGCAAGAGGATGCCCTGAAAGCTCCCTCAAAGAGGGGGTGGGGAGGGGGTGGAAACTAAGAAGGGGCGGAAGGAAGGGGGAAGGAAGAGCAGCTAGAGGAGGAAGAGGGCGAGAGCGAGCGCCCGCGAAGGAGACGAGACTTCGGGAGCGCGGCTGCACCCCATTTCCCGCAGCGGGAGAGCTCCGCCCCGGCAGAGGGCAAGGAAAGAAATGAGGAGGCGACGTCTCCGTCCCCGTCCCCGCCACTTCGTCGCCCCTCGGGAGGGCTCGGTGGGGACTGCAGTGCCCTCGCAGGGTGGGAAGCGGCGGCAACGGCCGCTCGCCCCGTCGGAAGGAGCGGACGGCGGGGCCTCCTCCGGGTGCGCGGGCCCGGCTTTCACGCCCCCAGCGCCAGGAAGGCAGCTCCGCGGTGACGCCGGGCGGCCGTGCCGGTTACCTGAAGCGGGGCGAGTCCTTCAGACACTCCTCGAAATCCACCGTCATCTTCATCCTGCCTCCGCCTCGCAGGCGGCGCTGGCAGAGCCGAGGGGGCCGCGGGAGCGGCCGCGCTGGGGACGCAGACGGCTACGGCAGGCGCACGGCCGCGACTAGCGTTGCGCGGAGCTGCGAAGGGCGCCTCGCTCGCTGGTCATAGCAGCCGCGAAGACGGCGACGACTAGTCAGGCCCCAGTCCGGCCCCTCTTCCTCCCGCCCCAAGTAGAGCGCTGGCCGCAGGGAAACGGCCGGGAGTGACAGCCGCGGCCAGCCAGCCACGAACCTGGCGGCCAAGGGGCGGGGCATCCGGCAGCACCGCCTGCGGGCGCCCGGGCAACGGGTCTGAGCGACAGCATCCTGAGCCAATGAGCAGCGCGACCGTGGGCACCTCCTTGCCACAACCGCCCCCGAGGGCCAACCGGGATGCGCGGGCGTCGCTAGGCGGGACGCACCGGTTGCTGGGAGGCCGGCAGCTGAGGCTCCTTGGGAAGGAAGTCACGTGGCTGCGGCCGCGCTTCCCTCCGAGCCCCCGCCTCTTCTCCTGCTCCCCGAGCCCCGCCCTGCTGAGCTGCCAGCCCAGAGGAGCAGCCTCCTGCAGGTCTGAGGAAGGAAATTTGCTTTCCAAAGCAGATTGGCAGAAATCTGGAGGTTAAAGGCAGAAATTATAAAAGGAAGAGATAGGCTAAGCCACCTATTCCTTTCAGTTTAGAGAAACTGAGGCCAGGAGAGGAGCGAGGATAACTTTAGTGATAAAATCCATCTTTCATGTATTTGTTCCATAGCTTCATAATCTGGAAATTGCTCCCATGTACATCTTCTCATATAGCCAGAGACCACTTCCTGAAGGAGCTGCCGTTTGGGTTGGACATAGAAAGATTTAGGCAGGTATGGGAGGTAGGGTGCTTCGTGTGGAGGAACTCCTCTCAAAACTGCAGAAAGCATTCCCCCTCACTGACACTTTGCTCCTGGTGGTTTTCACTGTTCTGCGATGGTGTGGTTCTGAAGCCCAGGCTCATCGTACTCACCTTGCAACACCTGCCCCTCTAATCCACACTTTTTCTAGAAGCACTTTAAGATACTTATCATCTGATGCTCACGGCAGGTATTTACCATACTCCTTGATTTTAAGATGCCATTGATTGTAAAAAGTACAAAGATGTCTAGATGTCTTATATGTAATGAGTAATTTTTAAGCCAACCTAAAAAACATGGGCGTATCTATAAAAATGAATATGCAGGGTGTTCTAACAGCATAGTGTCTCTGAGTGAGAATCGGAGGCAAACTTCCTGGATTTAGGTCCCAGCTTTCTCACTTTAAAATGAACATAACACACACATCTGATAAAGTTGTCCGGTTAACACAGTGCCACATGTCAATCATTCAGTAAATGTTGGCTATTTTAATTGTACCGTTTGCCTCTTCAGTACTATAATCAAAGGGCTTAAGTCTAACTTCTCTCACTTTCACTCTCTGAAGTTTTTGTCTCAAAAACAATCAAACAATTTCTTTCCGTTCCCCAGGCTGGTCTCAAACTCATGGCCTCAAGTGATCCTTCTGTCTCAGCCTCCCAAAATGCTGAGATTACAGGTGTGAGCCACACACCCAGCCTTCTAAAGTCTTAATATAACTTTCTGACCGTCTGGCTAAGTATAGCATGATGACATACTGTTTTTCATAACCCATCAAGAAATATCTTGATCTCTTTAGCATCTTTAGAAATTAACAGTATAGACAGGGCATGGTGGCTCACACCTGTAATCCCAGCACTTTGGGAGGCCGAGGTGAGCAGATTCCTTGCTCCAGGAGTTCCAGACCAGCCTGGGCAACATAGTGAAATCCTGTCTCTACAACTCTACAAAAATATACAAAAAATTAGCCAGGCACATGCCTATAGTCCCAGTTACTCATGAGGCTGAGGTGGGAGGTCACTTAAGCCTAAGAAGTCAAGACTGCAGTGAGCCATGATTGTGCCACTGCACTCCAGCCTGGGTAGACAGAGCAAAACACTATATCAAAAAAAAAAAAAAAAAAAAGGAAAAAGAAAAATTAACAGTATAATTCTGAGGCATTTCAGAGAATATAGAAGCATTATATACATTTATTCTTTGCTTATAAACTTGATTTCTTTTTAAATTGTGTATTCCTGGAATCTACACAGCTTTTCTTGATAGCTAAAAACAGACTATTGACTGTTAAATGTTCAGGGTCCTCAAGCACATTAGTGGTCAGGCCAACCTTCCCTAACATTGTAACTTCAATGTCAAATTTACCAAGACAGTTGGCAATCTCTACTATATTTGGTTGCGTTCCTGATGTGTGACAGCTAATCTGCATATATAATAACTTATTATTTTAATACTTCATCACAGTGTAGCCTTTTAGAAGATACCTAAAGTGACACTTTGGGGTTCAAATTAATATTCAACTGCATGGCACCACAAAGGCAAATAACTAAGCTAATTATCAAGTGAACATCTTTCTGTGGATGGCTAAATTTGCATATACCCAGTTAGTGATAACACTGTCACAATTTTTCTTCCTTGCCCTGTGATAAAGCAAGCATTTTGGGGTGTCAATTGTAAGATAGGTCCTAAATAAAGAAACATTAAAGTGGGATGGGGTGGGAGCAGTGGGTCTTAGAATAAAAGAAATACAATATTATTATCCTCATCTTTTTTTTTTTTTTTTTTTTGAGACGAAGTTTTGCTCTACCGCCCAGGCTGGAGTGTAGTGGCACAATCTTGGCTCACTGCAACCTCTGCCTCCCAGGTTCAAGTGATTCTCCTGTCTCAGCCTCCCGAGTAGTTGGGATTACAAGCATGCACCACCACACCTGGCTAATTTTTGTATTTTTATATAATAATGGAAACCAAGATCCCAAGATATGAAAATAAATTGCCAGGTGACTCCGGCCAAACACAGGCTGCATGATGCCAGATTCTAACTACTAACTGTCCTCCCTCCCCTTAAGAATTCTGCCTTTGCAGTTGTAACTCTGTCTGCCCATGTAGCAATCTCCCTTTCATCTTCTCTTTAAAACACCACTCTTATGCCACCCCCTCAGGAAGCTTTCTTGGCTGAAATACAAACCTCTCTATTCAACACACAGTAAAAGTTCCTTACTAGGCCCAGTCTGCACTCTAAAAGAATATAAAGTATCAAACCTTAAATGTCATCCAAATTTCTTCGCCCTAAACTTCTCAGTCCCTCTCTACAAACCCTCTGGAACCCTGGACACCCATAGTTCTTCATAGAATGCTGCTGATTTCCTCTGAGAACACTGTTGACCGTACATCCTCTTGAGCAGAGGTTGTTCAATCTCTCCTCCCTGGTACTCTTTGGTCAGGATACATAGTCAGCAAGAGCCTTACACTGTCTTACTTTCCTTGTTGCTGTTATCCAACAATTTCTAGTAACTCCCTGCCTTAGCCTGGCTAATTGTGTTGCAAATTATCTCAAGAAAAGGAAATTACAATGAGGGTGACTGTGGGCACTACTGGAACTGACAAGGGCAGAAACTCAGGCAACTCTTAGGACTGGTTTTCTCTCTTGTCATCTGCATCCTCTCTCTTTCCTACTTGCCCAACCCCATCAACTTTCCTTTCTGCTTTCCTCTAGGTTCTGTTCCCCTGTGAACCTGGTTTGCATACAATCTATCATTGCTACTGATTCCTCTAGAGGCGCCCAGCGAGTAATATAAAACAATGAAACTTTCCAGGTGTGAGCAGCATGAGGTGGTGGAGGCTATAACGAACAGAAAGCATGTGCCCTGTATCCTTCTCAGCTCCAGTCAGTTCCTGCCATACCAGACCTCAGATTTAATGAGAGAAGCCAAACAGCCAGATTTTCATGAGAAATCTCCCTGTTTTCAAATACTGACAACCCTTTCAAAATATTACAAAACATTGCACAGGTTATAAAAATAAGTTTCAGGGCCACTCTGCAACTTCTGCTAGATATTTCTTGACAATTCTTTTTTTTTTGTTTCCTTTTTCTGAGATGGAGTTTCGCTCTTGTCGCCCAGGCTGGAGTGCAATGGCACAATCTCGGCTCACTGCAACCTCCGCCTCCCGGGTTCAAGAGATTCTCCTGTCTCCGCCTCCTGAGTAGCTGGGATTACAAACTCATGCCACTATACCCGGTTAATTTTTGTATTTTTAGTAGAGACAGGGTTTCACCATGTTGGCCAGGCTGGTCTCAAACTCCTGACCTCAAGTGATCCGCCCGTCTCGGCCTCCCAAAGTGCTGGGATTACAGGCGTGAGCCACTGCGCCTGGCTGACAATTCTTTATACAGCCTTTCAATTTAGGCTCCTGGTGTTAATTGCTTAAATCTGTTTCCCAACTCCCAGATCCCAAGAGATAATTACATTAGCTCAGCTCATCTTTTCATATCAGGCCACACAGGTAGTGGGTCCCTGGCAAGCCAAGAGAGGATGGAATCACTCAACCTAATCATTTCTGCAGGGATGGGGGCTGCAGGATGGCTGACTAGTAGTCAAGGCAATTTCCCTGTAAGAAGATGTTGATGGCTCGGCCCCATAAAACACAGCTAGTAAACACTCATGTTCATCCAGGACTTCGGCCCCTGACTCACAGTCCTTCATCCCAACTTCTACCATCAATTAAGGTGACATCAACATTCACTCATTTTTCTTTCATTCAATAATATTCATTGAGCATTTATTCTGGCCAGACCTTATAATAGGCTCTGAGAGGCTGGGCACGGTGACTCACACCTGTAATCCTAGCATTTTCGGAGGCCAAGGCGGGCAGATCATTTGTGGTCAGGAGTTCAAAACCAGTCTGGCCAACATGGTGAAACCCCGTCTCTACTAAAACTACAAAAATTAGCCAGGCGTGGTGGCACCGTGCCTGTAATCCCAGCTACTTGGGAGGGCTGAGGCAGGAGAATTGCTTGAACCGGGGAGGCGGAGGTTGCAGTGAGCTGATATCATGCCATTGCACTCCAGCCTGGACGACAAGAGGGAAACTCCATCTCAAAAAAAAAAAAAAAAGGCCAGATGCGGTGGCTCACGCCTGTAATCCCAGCACTTTGGGAGGCCGAGGCAGGTGGATCACCTGAGGCCAGGAGTTTAAGACCAGCCTGACCAACATGGTGAAACCCTGTCTCTACTAAAAATACAAAATTAGCCAGGTATGGTGGCGCTTGCCTATAATCCCAGGTACTTGGGAGGCTGAGGCAGGAGAATCGGTTGAACCTGGGAGGTAGGGGTTGCAGTGAGCCGAGATCACGCCATTGCACTCCAGCCTGGGTAACAGAGTGAGACTCTGTCTCTAAATAAATAAATAAATAAACAGGCTGTGAGACTTATAGGTGAAATAAATAATCTTTTCCCCCTACAACTCTCAGACTATGGTAAGTTCTGTGCCAGGAGTCTTTGAGTATTTACAGGGGCCTACTGTAATCTGATAGTCATTTCTCCTAAGGAAGGAAATTAGGGTTCTCATATCTCCATAGATATGAAGAATCTTGAAAAAGTGAGATCTAAGAAAAGGTGAGGAATGTCTTTCAAAGGGTCAAAGGACTGTTAGTCACAAGGAACTATTTTGACTGAAGCACAGAAGCAAGAGAAACACATGGTCTTCAAGCATGGTAAATCGAGAACATGGCTTTAGAAAAGAACTAAGAAATGAATTTCTGATACATACACTATCTGTATCAGAAAGGATCATACACCATCAATATAGACATTACAAAGAACCTTGTATGCCATGCTAAGGACTGTGTATATTAAAGCGAAGGAAAGCCATTGGAAGAATTTAAGCCTGGGAGTGACATAATCTTGTTTGCATCTTAATGGAGAGTGGGACATTTTCAACTGACGCAATTGCAAGCAAGAGATGTTTAAGAAATAAAATTGAGGGCCGGGTGCGGTGACTCATGCCTGTAATCCCAGCACTTTGGGAGGCCAAGGCGGGTGGATCACGAGGTCAGGAGATCGAGACCATCCTGGCTAATACAGTGAAACCCTGTCTCTACTAAAAATACAAAAAATTAGCCGGGCGTGGTGGCGGTCGCCTGTAGTCCCAGCTACTCGGGAGGCTGAGGCAGGAGAATGGCTTGAACCAGGGAGGTGGAGCTTGCAGTGAGCCGAGATGGCAGCACTGCACTTCAGCCTGGGCAACAGAGCAAGACTCCATCTCAAAAAAAAAATAAATAAATAAATAAATAAATAAAATTGAAAGAATCTGATGGACAACCAAATGCAGGAAGGAGGAAAAAATAAAGACAACTCCTCAGATAACTCCAGGTTGCAGATCTGGGTGACTGGGTAATAGGTAGTGCTATTCATAGAAAGGGGAGAAAGTTTATCTCAAAATATGTCGCTTCAGAAAGTCCTTAAATGTTCTCATCTTAAACCACTGTCTCACCCAGAACACCCCATGCACAAGCTTAGCATAGATGTCTCTAGTTGTCTCATTCCCATATATTCACTTCATACTCACGTTCCCACTCCCACCCCCACCCCAGTATTCCTTTTTTCTCCCAGGCTGTTGGTATCCACCCTGTCTCACCCTCCACCTCAGGGCAGTTTCACACCCACAGCTGGGGATCGATCCAAACATTTTCCTTCTGCTTTCCCCTCTCCTAGTTGCTGAGCAAGATTAGAAATAATTTATATTTTAAAGCAGCAGGAAGCCATTGGAAAAATCTAAACAGAGGAATGATATCATCTGATTTGTGCTGGAGTGCAGTGGTGTGATCATAACTCACTGCAGCCTCGACCTCCCAGACTCAAGTGATCCTCCGTCCTCAGCCTCCCGAGTAGTTGGAACTACAGGTGCACGCCACACGCCTGGCTAATATTTGTATGTTTTGTAGAGATGGGTCTCACTATGTTGCTGGGGCTAATCTGGAACTCCGGAGCTCAAGTGATCCTCCCTGCCTCAGCCTCCCGAAGTAATTACAGATATGAGCTGCTGTACATGGCCTGATCTGTATTTTAAGGGGGAATAAGTAGGCAAATGGATGAAGGCTTTTAGCGAGACTCTATCACTGCATTCACCAGCAATGAGACTCTATCACTGAGTCTCCATCCTGTGTTCACCACCACATACTTAGGATTTTCAACTGTCTTTTTTTTTTTTTTTTGAGATGGAGTTTTGCTCGTCACCCAGGCTGGAGTCCAATGGCGCAATCTTGGCTCACTGTAACCTCCACCTCCCAGGTTCAAGTGATTCTTGTGCCTCAACCTCCCAAGTAGCTAGGATTACAGGTGCCCACCAACACACCCAGCTAATTTTTCTATTTTTAGTGGAGACAGGGTTTCACCATGTTGACCAGGCTGGTCTCGAACGCCTGACCTCAGGTGATCCACCTGCCTCGGCCTCCCAAAGTGCTGGGATTACAGGCGTGAGCCACCGCACCCCGTCTCAACTGTCTTTGTATTATTTATCTGTGACCAGATCCCTGGCCCACTGGCACAATGGCTGTTCTCAAACCTTGCCGCTCTCCTCAAGCCTCCCAGCAAATGTGCCCCACCCCACTCATGATTTGTAGACAACATTGAGTCTTCAAAAAGAAAATAAGAGTCATTAGGAACACTCTTCTACCCCAGCCCACATACTCATCTATGTTTGCACTTTTCTTACTTCTTACCCACCTATCTCAGAGGAAGGTGGCATCTCTTTCTGCCACTCCTGATCTGTGCTCTAGGGAATCCACCCCTTCTGTTCTTTTTGGAGAATGGCTCTATCAATTATCCCCTCTTTCTCTGTATCTTGAAACTCTCAACTGACCATTCTTCTCTCTTTGGAAAAAAGAGAAGAAAATCATACACCATCTGTATCAGAAAGGATTATTTCTGTTGTGAGTAAGAGAAACTATGTGAGTTAATGAAAGCAAAGGGTTCATGATGGGTTAGTTTCACCCAGAACCCAGATGGCTGGCTTTCCTTGAACCTTGAGAAGGATTTAGAATGAGGGCCTATAAACCCGGCAGCTCCTTCCTGTCTGTCCATTTGCACATCTGCAGCTTACTTCATCTGACTCTCCAGGCAGCAGCTCCCAACATTACCCAACAAACCGGAGAGGATTGGCTTTCTCTCTAGGCCCCAAAACTAAATTTCTTGGAGGAAGTATTGGCCCAGCTTGGATGCTGTACCCCCACCAGAGGCCAATCAACTACAGTCAAGGAGGCAGCTGTGTACAAACATGGCTCCTGAGAGTCTGCGCCTGTGACCTTGTAGTTGGGAAATCTCTTAGCCAAGAAGGGGGACTTCTGAGTTGGAAAAATTCCCCTCTGGCTATTGCCAAATCTTCCGTTGCTTTATATCTAAGACTCTTTAAGAGCACAGTCTCCACTCCCTAGCTCCACAGTTTCTCCTCCCATTCATTCCAATATCCTCTGCATTCTGTTCTCCACTCTCTCCAACACTCCTGCTCCCTACCAACTGTTTCAGGAAGGTCACTTTCCAATTGCCAAACCCAAAGCACACTTTCAGTACTTGTTTTCCTGACGTCTCCTCAGCATTTGCCACTGTTTCCAAGTCTTTCCACCTGGGAAACTCATGCCACTTTCCTGCTTAAAATTCTTCAAGGGTTGGTCATTGCCTAAGCTATCATTTTTCAGCTTTCCCTAACTGCGAAACCCTTTATTTAAAAGAAAAAGTATTTCACTGATGCCCACCATTAAATAGGCAAAAGCAGAGTTGGTGAGGTTGAAACAGGAATGGGAGACCCAGAGCGTTGCCCACACGGCCCCACTGCCCACCCCAGATGACTCCTGTGTGGACTCCAAGGAGCACTCACAGCTCCACTGAGTATAGTTTGAAAACCACAGGTCTGTAGGATAAACACTGAATTTCTAATTTCACAAATAAGGTCCCTTCAATATCCAGCACCTGCCAACCTTTCCTGCCTTCTTTGCTGCCGGTCTCTCTACTGCAAATCGGTTCATCCATCCATGAAGGAGTTGAATGCTCTTGCTTGTTTCAGCGTGCCTCTCTCTCATGCCCACCTGGGTACACAATGTTTCCTCAGCCTGAATGGGCCTTCTCCCTTTTGTGGACCTGGTGAACTCCCCTTTATTATTTAAAATTTGGCTTAAATGGAATCTCCTCAGGTACTTTCCCATCACAGTGATGTGACTTTGGGACTCCGGCTGTTCTGTCACCTGTTGTACATAAGTGAACAGGGTTCAGTTCAGTATTACAATTTGAGATTTTTATGTCTGTATACTTGCTAGACCTTCTGGGTGGTGATGTTATGTTCATTTCATCTTTGTAGCTCTAGAACCTAGCCCAGCACCTGATACTCTTAGTTGTCTTAGTTTTATGTTGCTTATAACAAAATCCCTGAATCTAGGTAATTTGTAAAGGAAAAGATTTATTTCTTACAGTTATGGAGACTGAGAAGTCCAAGGTCGTCTTGGGGGGCAGGCTGCACCTTGTGAGAACCTTCTTGCTGGTGGGGACTCTGTGGCGTCCCCAAGGTAGGGCAAGGGATCACATGGTGAGAGGCTGAGTGTGCTAATGCTTGCTCAGGTTTCTCTCCTCTTTTTTTTTTTTTTATTTTCAAAGTGTATTTACTATTAATCATTTTTGAGACAGGGTCTCACTCTGTCACCCAGGCTGGAGTGCAGCGGTGTGATCACAGCTCGCTGCAGCCTCGTCCTCCAGGGCTCAACCTATCCTTCCACCTAGGCTTCCAGAGTAGCTGGGACTATAGTTATGCGCTACCACACTCAGCTAATGTATTTTATGTGTTTATTTTTTTGAGATGGAGTCTCACTCTGTTGCCCAGGCTGGAGGGCAGTGGTGCAATCTCAGCTCACTGCAACTTCTGCTTGCTGGGTTCAAGCGATTCTCCTGCCTCAGCCTTCCAAGTAGCTGGGACTGCAGGCATGCACCACCATGCCAGGCTAATTTTGTACTTTTAGTGGAGATGAGGTTTCACACTGTTGACCAGGCTGGTCTCAAATCCTGACCTCAAGTGATCTGCCTGTCTTGGCCTCCCAAAGTGCTGGGATTACAGGCGTTAAGCCGCCACGCCTGGCTTCTAAATTTTTTGTAGAGACATGATCTCCTTGTGTTGCCCAGGCTGGTTTTTAACTACTGCACTCAAACAGTCTCCCACCGTGACCTCCAAAAGTGTTGGGATTACAGGCATGAGCCACCGGGCTCAGCCTCTTTTGTTCCCCTTCTTATAAAACCACCAGTTCCACTCTCTTGATGACCCATTAATCCATTAACGCATTAGTCCATCAGCCCATGAATCCATTCATGAGGGCAGAGCTCTCACTCTCCAAGCACCTCTTAAGTGCCCTACCTTTCAACACTGCCACACTGGGATTAAGTTTCCAACACATGAGATTTGGGGGACACAGTCAAACCATAGCATTAGGTGCCTAATAAATATTGAATAAATAGATATATTCTTCTCCCAGTATGATTCTGCTTCTGTAATTACTTGTGCACATGCGTACATTTACCTAACAGATGATACCTAACTGTTAGGGTGGCTGTTAGGATAAGATATAGATAACAGGGGCTGATTCATCAGTGGTTTACAACCGTAGAACAGAACTGTCTATATCATTTTCTGTGGTTATTGTTTGTTTGATTTAATACAGATGAGTGGGTCCTACCTACTGAATCCAGTTTTCCAGGGGTGGGGCCTGGACATGAGTCTCACAGATGACTCTGATGCCCAGCCTTCACAATTGAAACTCAGGTACTAAGGTTCATTTTGTAACTTTAGGACCTAGCACAGAGACCAGCAACATAGTAGGTGCTCACTAAATATAGGTGGAATTAAAACTGAAAGAAGTTTTCAACATTCAAAATGTGACCATTTTTATATCTAACAAGCCGAGAGCCAAGAGGTTGAGGTAAGAAGGTGGGTTTGGGCTAAGGGGACCCAGACCACAATTTAGTTGGGTTCCTTATTGTTAGATCTGTGTGTGAGTGAACTCTGTTGCTTCTGCTTCCTTCTACCCCTGCCCCGCTTCCTGGTTTTATTACATAGTAAGGAAAAAATGTACTCTACCTAGCTACAACCCCAAAACCCAAAACACCCAGGTTTCTAAGAATTTGCTTCCTAATGTCTTGATTTGGCTGCAGCCTACCCTCTGGGAGCTCTTCTGAAAGTCTTCCTGTCTCATAACCACGACATTTAATTGACCCTCAAATCCTGTGAACTCTTTTCACGTGACAGCTCTTCCATTTGTGCCCTCTTTCCAAACCCCAGGGACATTGCCTTGATTCAGGCCTTTATTCTTCCTTGCCTGGATTACTCCAAATGGCATCCAACTGGTCTCCCTGCCACAGTCTCATTCTCTCCAACTAAGCCTCTCTCTGCTACTAAAAACTATCTTAGGGCCGGGCGTGGTGGCTCACACCGGTAATCCCAGCACTTTGGGAGGCTGAGGCGGGCGGATCACTTGAGGTCAGGAATTTGAGACCAGCCTGGCCAATGTGGTGAAATCCCATCTCTACTAAAAATACAAAAATTAGCCAGGCGTGATGGTGGGTGCCTGTTATCCTAGCTACCCGGGCAGCTGAGGCAGGAGACTCACTTGAACCCAGGAGGTGGAGGTTGCAGTTTGCTGAGATCACACCACTGCACTCCAGCCTGGGTGACAGAGCAAGACTCTGTCTCAAAAGAGAAAAAGAAAAAAAAACTATATTAAAAGCCATTCTGGTTACTCATTTCCAGACTCAAAATACTGTCGTGTCTGTAGTGTCTTCCCATTGTTTCCAGTGCACAAGAGTGGCCACTGGCCTTTCTCACCCGCCCCATCTTTAGTTCTCTCACCACCACCTCCAAAACTCCAATCATACAAACCATTTCAGCCATGGCCTTTAACACGCACCAGAAACCAACTCTGGCTAGTTTAAGCAAGAAAAACATTCCTTAAAATGCTGTTAGGCGTCCATAGAAGCTTTATTCATAATAGCCCCAAGCTGGAAACAATCCACATGTCCATCAACAGGTAAAAGGATAAACAAATTGCAGAACAATACTCAGCAATTAAACAGGTAACATGGGCAAATTCTAAAAACATTACACCGAATGAAAGAAGCCAGACACAAGAGTATATATACTGTATGATTCCATTTCTATAAAATAGTGGAAAACACAAAACTCATCTATAGTGATGGTAAACATATCAATGATTGTCTAGACAGGGGGTGGGGAAGGACTGACTACAGTGGGGTACAAGGGAACTTTTTGGGGTGATGGGATTGTTCTATTATCTTGATCATAGTGATAATTATACAGATATAGACATTCATCAAAACCTATCAACTTACACATTTAAAATAGGTATATTTTAATTTGTAAACCATACCTTAGTAAATTTGATTATTTGTTTATTTATTTATTTATATTTCTTAGAGACAAGGTCTCCCAGTGTTGCCCAGGCTGGTCTGGAACTCCTGGGCTCAAGTGATCTTTCCACCTCATCTTCCCAAAGTGCTGGGATTACAGGTATGAGCCATGATGCCTGGCAAAATTTGATTTTTTTTTTTTTTTTTTTGAGACATAGTCTCACTCTTGCCAAGCTGGAGTCCAGTGGCACAATCTCGGCTCACTGCAACCTCCGACTCCCTGGTTCAAGCAATTCTCCTGCCTCAGCCTCCCGAGTAGCTGGGATTACAGGCATGCACTACCATGCCCAGCTAATTTTTGTATTTTTAGTAGAGACAGGGCTTCACCATGTTGGCCAGGATGGTCTCGATTTCCTGACCTCGTGATCAGCCCACCTCGGCCTCCCAAAGTGCTGGGATTACAGGCGTGAACCACTGTGCCCAGGAAAATTTGATTTTTAAGAAATTATAAAAAGTCTATTAGGTAATTCCCAAGATCACCAGGAGGGTAGAGATCGAGGTTTGGGGTCCATGAAGACAGTGACAAGGCCTATACCACCAACTAGAACTAGTCCAGTGAAGATGCTATGCCTCTGCCACCCACTCCAGACATTACAGCCTGCACCATCATTAACCCAGGACACTGCCACCCTGAGCCATGCCACCAAGCCTTGGGCATCAACATGCCTCTCCCATTGTTGCCGCTTCTGTTGTGGCTTGAGACCAAGTCTGGGGGCGGTGCTTTTCATTGACCAACCCTAGGTCCCAATCTTCCCTGTGTGTGAGGGCTGGGAGAGACGATGCAGCTTCTTGTTTTGAAAGTGGCAGGTTGACTCTGCTGTCTAAGTGGAGGATTCCCCAGGTATTCAGGGTGTTCAAAGCAGGATGATTGTGTTAGTTTACTAGGGCTGCCATAACAAAATACCACAAACTAGGTGGCTTAAACAGCAGAAATGTATTTTCTCAAGGTTCAGGAGCTGAAAGGTGTTGGCAGGTTTGGTGTCTCCTGAGGCCTTTCCCCTGGACTTGCAGATAGCTGCCTTCTCACTGTGTCCTCATGTGGCCTTTCTCTGTGCACATCCTTGGTGTATCTGCTCCTCTTCTTATAAGGACACTAGTCATGTTGGATTAGCGCACCACCCACTGACCTCATTGGAACCTGAATTCCCTCTTCAAAGGCCTATCTGCAAATATTGTACAGTCACGTTGGGGTTAGAACTTCAACCTATGAATTTTGGCACAGTTCAGTCCCTAACAGTGACCAAAAAAGGATGCCAATGTTCATTACCCTGACCTACTCTATTTTCTCTTTTCTCTTTTTTTTTTTTTTTTTTTGAGACAGAGTCTCGCTCCATCACCCAAGCTGGAGTGCAGTGGTGTGATCTTGGCTCACTGTAGCCTCTGCCTTCCGGGTGTAAGCGATTCTCCTGTCTCAGCCTCCTGAGTAGCTGGGATTACAGGCGCTCACTACCACGCCCGGCTAATTTTTTTGCGTATTTTTAGTAGAGGCAGGGTTTCACCATGTTGGCCAGGCTGGTCTTGAACTTCTGACCTCAGGTGATCCGCCCTCCTCATCCTCCCAAAGTGCTGGGATTACAGGCATGAGCCACCGCACCCGGCCTCTACCCTATTCTCTTTTTCTTTTTCTTTTTTTTTGAGATGGAGTTTTGCTCTGTCACCCAGGCTGGAGTGCAGTGGTGCGATCTTAGCTCACTGCAAGCTCCACCTCCCAGGTTCATGCCATTCTCCTGCCTCAGCCTCCTGAGTAGCTGGGACTACAGGCACCCGCCACCACGCCCGGCTAATTTTTTGTATTTTTAGTAGAGATGGGGTGTCACCATGTTAGCCAGGATGGTCTCCATCTCCTGACCTCATGATCCGCCCGCCTCGGCCTCCAAAGTGCTGGGATTACAGGCATGAGCCACTGTGCCTGGCCTGTTTGTTTTTTTGAGATGGAGTCTCGCTCTGTTGCCCAGGCTTGAGTGTAGTGGCACGACCTGAACTCACTGCAACCTCCGTCTCCTGGGTTCAAGCAATTTTCCTGCCTCAGCCTCCCGAGTAGTTGGGATTACAGGCACACACCACCACCCTCAGCTGATTTTTGTGTTTGTAGTAGAGACGGGGTTTTGCCGTGTTAGCCAAGATGGTCTCGATCTCCATGACCTCGTGATCCGCCCGCCTCGGCCTCCCAAAGTGCTGGGATTACAGGCGTGAGCCACCGCGCCTGGCCCATGAATTCTTTAAAAGTAGGGACAGTGTCTTAGTTTTCAGTGTACCCTCAATGCCTAGAATAGTTTCTTGCACTGCAAACATTCTATAAATATTGTTAAATTTGTTTCTGTACTCTTAAGTTCCTAAATACTACAGGCCACCTGAGCTAGAAGGAACCCAAAAGCATTATCTTGGTTTAGTGCCTTTATTCTACCGGTGAGGAAATGGAGGCGGTGTAAGAGTAAACGGTGCATTTGTGAGATCACGTGATTCGGTGCCGGAGCCAGGGCTCCTGTTTCTCCTAAAACTCCAGGCACTGAGTCCAGCTCCACTTACCATGGTCACCCAATCCCGAAACAAAATCAGGGCTCCGTTACCAAGGACAAAGACGGGGGCTGGTGTCTGTTACAATGGCAATGGATTAATGTGTTTAACCCTTACAAATCTAAAAGGGAATGATGGAAAAGCCCAAAAAGTAGTTATATTAAAAAGTGGGAGAAATACAAATGGACAAAAAAAAAAAGAAAATGAATTCAAAAATCAAACACATGCCAGTTAGAAAGGTGTACCTCTTCTTCCCCTATCACACAGTCAAGATAGAAGATGATGCCTTCGAAAATACTGCATGAGAATGTATACTCCCTGAGAGCAGAGACCGACTGCTTTTTTTCACCCTCATATCCCTATCATGTGGCATAGGGCCTGGCAAATAGGCTCAATTCATATTTAATATTTAATACACAACAAGCACGCCTGCCAGATATGAGGCTTCCTTATTGCTGAAAGGTGAGCAAATCCAAATCCTCCAGTGCTCCTTCTCACACACACAGTCCATGAGGAAATGCCTGTGATAAAAAAAGCCTGGCTTGCTGTGCTGCATAGTTCTGAAGTGCTGGTTCATAAGAAGATAAGTTACCTTCAAAAACGAAACAGGAAACATGTATAAGAGGAAAACATTATGTAAGTATTGGTGAGACTCTGTGGATAGAGATTCTCATACACCCTATTGGTAGGATCATAGAACTTTTCTAGTTTGGCAATATATATCCAAATTTTAAATATGTATATCTTTTGAATTTATCCTCGGAAAAGGATAGGACAAATAATAAGGATACACACACACACATACACACACACACACACACACACAAATATGGCTGTTTGCTGCAATGTTGTTTCTAGAGAAAAAAAAGATACATCCTAAATTTTTACTAATAGATTGGTTAAATGAATTACAGTATATCCATACAGTAGAATACCATGTAGAGCATGTTAGTCCTACCAAAAAAAAAGGTGGAGGGGGAAGGAAGTCAATCCAGTGTTAGCAGTGACTATTTTTTTGCTTTATTTCTTTTTTTGGGGTAAACAAGTAGATTGTTTTTACAATCAGAAAAAAAAATTCCAATTGAAAAAAAATTTTCAGACCTATTATTCCAAGAAAGGTGGACCTTGAAGAATTTCAAACTTTACCTACTTCTTTTAATCGCTTGTATCGTGCATGTCTCCTGAATTAAAAAAAATTAAATAATAACAAAGTTAAAATGAAAGTTAAAAAGTGAAAAACTTACGAGGAGGACAGTAACAAGTGATAGTGAGAACCTAGGCTTTTTTGTTTTTTAGACAAAAAAGTAAAATGCACTGTGATGTTGTTCTAATTAACTGAGGAAAGAGCTCACACCAGTTTGTCAGGAAAGACAAACATTTTCTTCAGTTCCAAGAGAAAATAATGTGCTCACTTCAGCAGCCCATATACTAAAATTGGAACGATACAGAGAAGATTAGCAATTCTCTTTAAAATAAATAAAAAATTTTAAAAAATAAATAAACCCAGAGGAAATTATAAGATTTAACTTCTGTTCCTGTTACCTGTTAGCTGGCAAATATGCCCTTCCACTGCATCCTCGCTGTCATGCTCAGCTCATGGCTTTGAAAGTGCTTACACAGGCCAGGCGCGGTGGCTCACGCCTGTAATCCCAGCACTTTGGGGAGCTGAGACGGGCAGATCACAAGGTCAGGAGATCGAGACCATCCTCGCCAACATGGTGAAACCCTGTCTCTACTAAAATACAAAAATTAACTGGGCATGATGGCGCGCACCTGTAGTCCCAGCTACTCGGGAGGCTGAGACAGGGGAATCGCTTGAACCCGGAAGGCGGAGGTGGCAGTGAGCCGAGATTGCACCACTGCGCTCCAGCCTGGCAACAGAGCAAGACTCCATCTCAAAAAAAAAAAAAAAAAAAGGAAAAAGAAAAGAAAGTGCTTACATATAAGCATGCAATATTTTCAAGGACATTTTGATATTTCCTTTGAGGAGGCACCAAATTACGTACCTTATTTTAACTTTTTTTAAAAATGTTGATATTCCCAAATACAAAAATGAAGAGGTTTAATCCAAATATTAGGAAGCTTTAATTTTGTTGCTATTGTTTATTATTTTAAAACTGTAAGAGTTTGCACATAGTACAAAGGGGCCTGCAGTGAATAGTAATTCCCCTTCCCACTGCTGCCGATGCCTGGGGCACTCAAGTCTTGGACTTCCTGCTTCTCTCCTTAACTGCCAAAAGTCACCCACCACCTTCAACATGAGCACGCGCTGCTCTTCTTTTAGCTGCCTTTTCCCTTGAACTGCCTCTAGATTCTTGGTGGAGGTGCTAGGGAAACATAAGGCAATAGAAATTAATTTGTCTATTTCTTCCTCTTCCCCCATCATGTGATCAAACTGGTACTGATCGATAAAGCCAAGCTGTTCACTTCTTTGCTGAAGTTAAAGCATTTCTTTAATTTTTATAAACAATAGGAATGGAGCCAAATATGACCCTTACTACAAAAGATAAGCTCCCTACCCCACCTTACTAGAAAAGATATAAGCTCCCTACCCCACCTTACTAGAAAAGATAAGCTCCCTACCCCAAACTACCTCATAAATATGGTTTGTAGATGCCTCATTCCTTAATCTCTTATAATGACAAAGTAGCTTGTTGTTGCTGTCATTAAAAAATGTGTGTGTTGAGGGGATGAATTTTACCTATTTATTAGTCCCTTTGTAGACACTGTTCTATGTCATAGTACAAGTTTTATTACCATCATGACTTCAAAAACAGTTTTTTGAAAAGGTTTTGTTTCACCAGAAGAAGTATTCCTTTTTAAAATGTTCTAATGTTGACATTACTAATAACCCTTTGCACCAAAACAGATGCTTGCCAAAATGCTACAAGCCCAAAACTACACATTCAAAATACAAGATGTGGCCGGGTGCGGTGACTCACGCCTGGAATCCCAGCACTTTGGGAGGCCAAGGCGGGTGGATCACAAGGTCAGGAGATTGAGACTGTCTTGGCTAACACAGTGAAACCCCATCTCTACCAAAAAAAAAAAAAAAAAAAAATACAAAAAATTCGCCGGGCATGGTGGCGGGCGCCTGTAGTCCCAGCTACTCGGAAGGCTGAGGCAGGAGAATGGCGTGAACCCAGGAGGCAGAGCTTACAGTAAGCTGAGATTGTGCCACTGCACTCCAGCCTGGGCGACAGAGTGAGACTCTGTCTCAAAAAAAAAAAAAAGAAAAAAAAAAATCAAAATACGAGATGTGGGCCAGGTGCAGTGGCTCAAGCCTATAATCCCAGCACTTTGGGAGGCTGAGGCAGGCGGATCACTTGAGGTCATGAGTTCGAGACCAGCCTGGCCAACATGGTGAAACCCATCTCTACTAAAGATACAAAAATTAGTCGGCATGGTGGCGGGCACCTGTAATCCCGGCTACTCAGGAGGCTGAGGCCGGAGAAGCACTTGAACCCATGAGGCGGAGGTTACAGTGAGCTGAGATTGTACCACTGCACTCCAGCCTGGGCAACAGAGCAAGACTCTGTCTCAAAAAAATGTGCGTGCTCTGGGAATGCAATAGGAATAATGATGTTTCAAGTTAGTAAAAATAGCCAGAGTGAGGAATAAACTGTTAGAGAAATGGCAGAGTCCAGAAGTGCAAGGAGTTATCTACCCCCACCCTTGAGCCTTTGTGCCTCCAAGTGCACTGCTGTTCAGTGTACTGTGATTTCTACATGACTGGTCACAACACAGTTCATCCAAAGAACAGAAATTGTCCAGCTCCCCTGGTCCCAGCTCCCACTGCTCCGGATCCTCATGCTTCTGTCTCCTGGCTTTCTTAACTGCTCTCAGATAATTAGATTTGTTAGAGCAAAACTAATTGGTAGGCTAGTGCCAAGGGCATGCTGCCACTGACAAAGCGGGTGTGTAGCACCACTGCATTGGCTAAATTGCCACATACATGCAATTAGTCAGAGTCAACCCTTCCCTCCACCCATGGAACAGCTGACCTGCCAGGCAACTATCTGGCAAAGGAGTTCAGCAGAGATGACCAGTGGGCATGTGGGCCTCCAATCTTCTGGTGATCATACCAGCCCTCACTTTCCTCCTCAGCTGATTCCATAATTGGCAGCTAAAAGGGGAGCCTGGGTAGGCAGGGGCATTGCCCACTGAGCTGTCAGCAGCTTGTCGATGTGACTCTCAAGCACAGCAGAGGTGGGTGGCACTATGGAGATAAGCAATTCACACCTCCCCATATTTCCTCCCACTCCCGAACTTGGAAACACAAGGTGCTTTGGGATCTGGAATTGGCCTCCCTCAGCTGTTGTGCTATGACTTATGCTTTGCAAATGCTTCCTTAGGGCTGTCCCTTGAGGAGTGGTTAGGTTTTGCTTTGTAACTCACTGTACGTCACAGCAAGACATTTAGCCACACACCCAAACAGGGAGGATTTCCTACATCTAGAGTCATTGTCTTACAGAGCTATAAGAACTTCAAAGCTCCTGGAAAGGACTCACCCAGGTTGGCACAACTAGCTTGCAGAACAAGAATTAGAGCAGGTCCCATGAAGCAGCATTTCTTAAACTTGTGAAACTAGGATCCATAGGCAGGTATACATTTTACCTGATGAGCGATGAGTATGAGTATAAAATATACATATGGATAAATATATATACATATGTTTATATGTATATATATTTATATATATACATATGTTTATATGTATATATGTATATATTTATATATATACATATATACATATATACACATATATATATATTTGAAACAGAAATGTCACACACATTACCTACCCTTTCTAAATCCTAATTCTATGTTTCACTTGCTATTCTTGTGTGGGGGATCTTTTTTTTTTTTTTTGAGACAGAGTTTCGCTCTCGTTGCCCAGGCTGGAGTGCAATGGCGCGATCTCGGCTCACTGCAACCTCAGCCTCCTGGGTTCAAGCGATTCTCCTGCCTCAGCCTCCTGAGTAGCTGGGATTACAGGCATGCGCCACCACACCTGGCTAATTTTGTATTTTTGGTAGAGACAGGGTTTCTCCATGTTGGTCAGGCTGGTCTTGAACTCCTGACCTCAGGTGATCCGCCCGCCTTGGCCTCCCAAAGTGCTGGGATTACAGACATGAGCTACCACGCCTGGCCTCTTGTTGGGGATCTTTTAGCTGCTTTTGATCCACTAAATTGGTTTATGACCCATTAATGAGTCACAACCTGAAGTTTAAAAAGCACCATACAGGGCTGGGCACAATGGCTCATGTTTGTAATACAGCACTTTGAGAGGCCAAGGCAGGAGGATTGCTTGAGTGCAGGAGCTGGAGACCAGCCTGGGAAACATAGTAAGACCCCATCTCTAAAAAAAAATAAAACTAAGGCTGGGCGCAGTGGCTCACGCCTGTAATCCCAGCACTTTGGGAGGCCGAGATGGGCGGATCACGAGGTCAGGAGATCGAGACCATCCTGGCTAACACGGTGAAACCCCATCTCTACTAAAAATACAAAAAGTTAGCCGGGCGTGGTGGCGGGCGCCTGTAGTCCCAGCTACTCGGGAGGCTGAGGCAGGAGAATGGCGTGAACCTGGGAGGCGGAGCTTGCAGTGAGCGGACATCGCGCCACTGCACTCCAGCCTGGGAGACAGCGAGACTCCGTCTGAAAAAAAAAAAAATAAATAAATAAAAATAAAATTAATATTAAAAAAAAAAAGTACCATACAGGGCTGGGTGCAGTGGCTCACGCCTGTAATCCTAATGCTTCGGACGACCAAGGCGGGAGGATCGCTTGAGCCCAGGAGTCCAAGACCAGCCTGGGCAACATAGGGAAACCCTGTCTCTACAAAAAAAAATTAAAGAAAAGTAGCCAGGGCATGGTGGTGCTGGCCTGTGGTTCCAGCTACTCAGGAGGCTGAAGTGGAAGGATCTTGAGCACAAAGGGTCAAGGCTGCAGTGAGCCAAGATTGCACCACTGCACTCCAGCCTAGGGAACAGGGTAAGACCCTTTCTCATAAAACAAACAGAAAACTTAAGTCCTATAAAGTTAATCCTTTTAATAAAATTCCAGCATCTCCCTGTTGCTGGTAATAATACTAGCTAACACTCACGCCATGCTTACAATGTACCAGGTATTCTTTTTTTTTTTTTTTGAGACGAAGTTTTGTTCTCATTGCCCAGGCTGGAGTGCAATGGCGCGATCTCGGCTCACTGCAACCTGCACCTCCAGGGTTCAAGTGATTCTTCTGCCTCAGCCTCCCAAGTAGCTGGGATTACAGGCATGCACCACCACACCTGGCTAATTATATATTTTTAGTAGAGACAGGGTTTCTCCGTGTTGGTCAGGCTGGTCTCGAACTCCTGACCTCAGGTGATCCACTCATCTCAGCCTCCCAAAGTGCTGGCATTACAGGTGTGAGCCATGGCTCCCGGCCAAGTACCAGGCACTCTTCTAAACCACTTATTTACATTTAGCTTATCTGTTCCTCACAATAGCCCTAGAACAAGCTTGTCCAACCCGTGGCCCGCAGGCCACATGCAGCCCAGGATGGCTTTCAATGCAGCCCAACACAAATTTGTACGCTTTGTTAAAACAACGATTTTTTTTTTTTGCTTTTATTTATTTATTTATTTTTTAACTCATCAGCTATCGTTAGTTTTAGTGTATTTTATGTATGGCCCAAGGCAATTCTTCTTCTTCCAGTGTGGCCCAGAGAAGCCAAAAGATTGGACACCCCTGCCCTGGAGGTAGGGTTACTATCATACTCCTCCTAACAAAGATGATGAGTAATGGCCCAAAGTAAGAGACAGGGCCAGGATTTGAACCCAAGCAGCAGTGTAATTCCAGACTAAGCATTCTTGGCCAGAATTCTCCACAGTGGTTAACAGTGAATCCAACTGCTTAAAATAAGTTTCCAAGCCGTATCATGCTGCCTCTGTATGCTCCAGCCTGCTGGCCATTTGTATGACCTCATACTTGCTGTTCCCTATGTTTAAAACATGTCCCCTCTGCATTTGGTTAATTCCTACACAGGCTTCACTTCAGGTCCTCCCTTATTTCCTTATACTACCTGAGATATCCATGTTCCCATAACACTCTCTCTGCTTTCTTCCTTCTCTGTCCCTCATTCATCCAATTTTTTTTTTTTTTTTTTGAGATGGAATCTTGCTCTGTTGCCAGGCAGGAGTACAATGGCGCAATCTTGGCTCACCGCAATCTCTGCCTCCCAGGTTCAAGTGATTCTCCTGCCTCGGCCTCCCGAGTAGCTGGGATTACAGGCACATGCCACCACACCTGGCTAATTTTTGTATTTTCAGTAGAGATGGGGTTCCACCATGTTGGCCAGGATGGTCTCAATCTCCTGACCTCGTGATCCGCCCGCCTTGGCCTCCCAAAGTGCTGGGATTACAGGCGTGAGCCACGGCGCCCGGCCCATCCATTCAATTTATTTGATAATAAATTATTTACTGAGCACTTACCCCATGCAAGGAGATATAGAAGCCACGAAGACAAAGTCCCTGCCCTTGTGAGCTCATATTTTCCAAAGGGGGAGTATGGAGATAATAAACGATTAAATAATATGTCAAGTGGTGATAAGTGTTAATGAGAAAAGGCAGGGTCAGGTGGGCTGGACACATGCCTATTTCATGTTGGGATGTTGAAGAGGGGCTCATGGAGGAGGCGACATCCCAGCAAGGACCCAAGGAAGTAGGAGACAGCCTTGTGGACTTCTAGGGGAGGAGTAGTCCAGAAAGAGAGAACAGCTGGTGCAAAGACCCTGTGTGGAAAGAATGCTTGGATGGTCCAGGAATGGCCGTGTGGCTGGAGCAGAGTAAGCCAAGGGGACCTGGAGCAAGTGAGTTCCGCAAGATACTGGGCTCCAGATGGCTTAGGGCCTTGGAGGTCACTTTGTCTTTTACCCTGTGTGAGCTGGGGAGCCGCTGGGGGATTCTGAGCAGAAGAGTGATGTATTAGTTTTCTATTCCTGCTGTAACAAATTACCACAAATTTAGTGGCTTGGCCGGGCACGGTGGCTCATGCCTGTAATCCCAGCACTTTGGGAGGCCGAGGCTGGCGGATCACGAGGTCAGGAGATCGAGACCATCCTAGCTAACACAGTGAAACCCCACCTCTACAAAAAAATACAAAAAATTAGCCGGGCGTGGTGGCGGGCACCTGTAGTCCCAGCTACTCGGGAGGCTGAGGCAGGAGAATGGCGTGAACCCGGGAAGCGGAGCTTGCAGTGAGCCGAGATCGCGTCACTGCACTCCAGCCTGGGTGACAGAGCGAGACGTCTCAAAAAAAAAAAAAAAAAAATTTGGTGGCTTAAAACAACACAAATGTATTATCTTACAGTTCTGGAGGTCAGAAGTTATCTCACTGGGATAAAATAGATATGTTGGCAGGGCTGCATTCCTTCTGGAGGCTCTGGGGAGAGGATGTTTCCTTGCCTTTTGCAGCTTCTAAAGGTTCCCCTTTTCCATCTTCGAAGCCAGCAACATTGCATTTCTCTGACTGTTCTTCTGTGGTCACGTCTCCCTCAGACCACACTCAGGAAAGGTTATCCACTTTTAAGAATTCATGTGATTAGGTTGAGCCCACCTGAATAATGCAGAATAATTTCCCTAGCTCAAGGTCCTTAATTACATCGTGAAATTTTATTTTATTTTATTTTTGAGACAGAGTCTTGTTCTGTCGTCAGGCTGGAGTGCAGTGGCATGATCTGGGCTGACCGCAACCTCCGCCTCCCAGGTTCGAGCGATTCTCCTGCCTCGGCCTCCTGAGTAGCTGGGATTACAGGCACGCACCACCACGCCCACCTAATTTTTGTACTTTTAGTAGAGGCAGGGTTTCACCATGTTGGTCAGGCTGGTCTTGAACACCTGACCTCGTGATCTACCCACCTCAGCCTCCCAATGTGCTGGGATTACAGGCGTGAGCCACTGTACCTGGCCTGTGAAATCTTTTTGGCCATGTAAGGCAACATATTCATAAGCCCCAGGGATTAGGACACGGCCATGTTTGGTGATGGGGACGGAGTATTCTGCCTATAGTAAGTGACACAATTTGAAGAGTTTTAACAGGATCACCCTTGGCTGCTCTGTGGGGACAAGGGCGGAGGCAGGGAGACAGACCATTTAGGAGACTATTGGCGTAATCCAGGTTCTCAAGAGTTGATCAAGGCCCAGACCCAGGTGCCAGTAGAAGTGGCAGGATATGATCAAGGTCTGGCCTTTTTCTGAAGGTAGAACTGACAGGATTTGCTGAGGGACCGCAGGTGGAGCGTGAGAGAAGAGGAGTCAAGGATAACTCCAAGCCTGACCCTCCATCCTCTTACAGTACTTGACAGATGTCTCCTTTATTCAACTGTTCAAGCGTCTTCCTTATTACACCAAAAGTTCTGATGGAGAAGGCCCCAAATCTAGCTTGCTCATTGTTGTATCCTCACATCTATGAGTGCATGGAACATAGCAAAATGGTGCAGAGCTACTACTTATTGAGCCATTATTATATGGTGGGCACTTTATGTACTCTTATTTAATAATCAGAACAGCCGGCCAGACGCAGTGGCTCACGCCTGTAATCCCAGCACTTTGGGAGGCTGAGGGGCGTGGATGATGAGGTCAGGAGTTCGAGACCAGCCTGGCCAACATGGTAAAACTCCATCTCTACTAAAGATATAAAAAATTAGCAGGGCGTGATAGCATGCACCTGTAACCCCAGCTACTCTGGGGGCTGAGGTGGGAGAATCGCTTGAACCTGGGAGGGGGAGGTTACAGTGAGCCGAGATCGCGCCGTTGCACTCCAGCCTGGGCGACAGGTCAAGACTCTATCTCAAAAACAAAAAACAAATCAGAACAGCCTTATGAGGTAGTTGCTATTATTATCCCCACTTACTAATTGAGGATACTGAGGCCCAGAGAGATTAAATGATTTATAACAGTAAATAGAAGAAGAACTGAGATTGAATCCACATTAAATACATGAATTCATTCAAATTAAGCAAAAATTTGGGTTTATCTAAATATTCTGACTGCATATGAAATGGGACATGGGGAAAAGGATACAGATTTATAAACCTGTCAAAGTTTTAGTCATAGAAGAATCATGTTAGGAAATAGCAAAAGTTAGAGCCACTAACTCAGAATTTTCAAACTCTGTAGTCAGTCTTACCTGTGGTTTGGTTGATGTAATGAGTGAAGCAGGCAGTAATTTCAGAAACGTTTTGTAACCACACTGGAGACAAAGAAGAGAAAAACAGATGACATCAGAGAGACCATGCTGGTTCAGTGAAAAATGCCCAGATCTGATAGTGAAGGAGAGACTTTAGTCTCACTTTAGTCCCAGCCACTTATTAGCCAATACATTTGAGGTATTGACTTCATCTCTCTGAGACCATCTCAGCTTTAAAAGGGATATGATACTATCTGCCTTATCTACCTCATAGACTCTTGGGAGAAACTAAATTGATTTGTTCCATCAGTACAGAGCATCTCTCATGTACCTGGCATTGCTTTTGACACCAGAGTCATGTCATGAACAAAACAGATGAAAAAGAAAGAAGTTTATTGGACTTACAGTTCCACGTAGTGGGGGAAACCTCACAATCATGGCAGAAGATGAAAGGCACGTCTCACATGGCAGCAGACAAGAGCAGAGGGCTTGTGCAGGGAAACTCCCCTTTTGAAAACCATCAGATCTCCTGAGACTTGTTCACTATCATGAGAATAGCACGGGAAAGATCTGACCCCATGATTCAATTAACAGACAAAATCCTCACCTCCATGGAGTTTGCATTCTAGTGGAAGGGGAGATTGACAAAAACAAGAATAAACAAATAGATAATTTCAAGAGTGATAAATGCTACAAAGAAAAATAAAACAGGGTAGGGGGTTATAGAGTAATCAAGGAGGAGGTAACACTGGACAGAAACATAAGTAAACTGAGTGAGCAAGTGATAGTAATCTGTGGAAAGGGCAATCCAGGCAGAAGAGACAGAGTGCTTTAAGCTCCTGCAGTAGGAATGAGCTGGGGCTATCTGAGGAATGGCAAAGAGTGAGCATAGGGAAAGAGTGATGGATGATGCTGGAGATGCAGGTCGGCCCCGATCATGCAGACCTTTGCTGGCCATGGTAGAGACCTTGGATTTTATGCATATCCCAGAAGATAATAGAAACACATATGCAAAGAACAATACAAACAAATAGCAGATGAAAGAGGTGTAACATGGACTTAGGTGGCAACACTGGCACACCTGCTTCAAGAGCACAGGCTCCAGAGGCTACCTGGGTTGGAATCTCGGATGCACCAGTACCTAGTGGAGGCACCTTGTAAATGACCTGTGTGATATAGTTTGGCTGTGTCCCCACCCAAATCTCATCTTGAATTCCCATGTGTTGTGGGAGGAACCCCGTGGGAGGTAATTGAATCAGGGGGCAGGTCTTTCTCGTGCTGTTCCTGTGATAGTGAATAAGTCTCAGGAGATCTGATGGTTTTAAAAAGGGGAGTTTCCCTGCACAAGCTCTCTTCTCTTGTCTGCTGCCATGTGAGATGTGCCTTTCATCTTCTGCCATGATTGTGAGTTCTCCCCAGCCACGTGGAACTGTAAGTCCAATAAACCTCTTTCTTTTGTATATTGCCCAGTCTTGGGTATGTCTTTATTAGCGCTTGAAAACGGACTAATACACTATGTCATATCAAGTTTTCATTGTACAGTTGTTCCTCATGTCCACAGAGGATTGGTTCCAGGACCTCCTGTGATACCAAAATCTGCAGATGTTCAAGTTCCTGATAAAAAAAAAATCATGGCATAGCACTGTATTTGTATATAACCTATGCACATCCTCCCTTATACTTTATTTTTAACTTTTATTTTATTTTCCATGACAGGGCATCACTCTGTCACCCAGGCTGGAGTACAGTGATGCAATCATGGCTCACTGCAGCCTCAACCTCCTGGATTCAGGCGATCCTCCTGCCGTGGCCTCCCAAAGCACTTGGATTACAGGCATGAGCCACCGTGCCTGGCTCCCATGTACTTTAAATCATCTTAATACAATGTGATGCTGTGTGAATAGTCGTTATCGTGTATTGTTGAGGGAATAATGATAAGAACAAATGTCTGTACATGTTTAGTACAGATGTAATTTTTTTTGCAAATATTTTTTACCCGAGGTTGGTTGAATCCATGGATGTGGAACCCAGGAATACAAAGGGCCAATTGTATTTATTTGTTAACTTTCAGGGGAAACGATTATAGTCACAGTAAAACCTAACACATGTAGTGACACGGCGGTGCTACTGTGGCCGACTTTGGATCATAAAAAGGCATCCTCTGTTTTCAATGGTGTAATGTGGTTCCATATCCACAAATTCACCCTATTTCATATTTTTGTAAGTTCTCCTTTACTTTCACAATACTTAGTAAAATCTTGCTGTTGCTGTTTGAATGTAAGAAGAAAATTAATGTCCAACTGAAGCAAACCAAATTAAGAACAAAGCTATTCTAAACCCCAGCTGCCAACCAGCTATCCAGTCACCTACCTTAAATTGTTGTCTTGGAATTGAATAGCAGCCAAAACCAAATTATCTTCAAAGCTGGATTAAGATGCACACGGATAACAAAATTCTATTAAATAAGCCTTCCCGTATCAATAAATAGCTTCAAAGGAAAAAAGCAGATGAAAAATCCCTGGGAGTTTATAAAAACTTGGCAGAGATATTTGTCATTTGGGTTATGCAAGAAACTATCCCGATAATAAGTACACTGATAAAGTCCTTGTGTAGAGCATATTTTACCAGCATTTGAAAAATATGTAAAAATGTTTTTGTTCTATTTTTAACCTTTCTAAATCCAGGGACCCAGTGCCTTCAAGAAGCTATTTTTGGTGATGGTACAATGTTCTGACACCTTTTACTGGGCAAAACTGACACATCTGTTGAAATTAACATTTGTATCTCCATGGATCGACATGTCAGTAAAAAATATAAAATATCACCATGTTTCCCTGCTAATCAGCATTTGGAAACAGAGGCTCTTCAAACCAAACTGTTCCAGTCCTCCTTGAGACAGGATCCAAGTATCATCAATTTAGCACTGATCGCCATCACCTTTGAATATTCTAAGACCACAGGGTAGATAAACTCAGCTCAAACTAAATGGAATAGAAGTTTCTGTGGTAGGCCGAATCCCATCTGTTAGACTCTACATATACCTTGCATCCTTGCGTACGTTGAGAATCCAGCAAGTTTGCTTCGTGTCCAGATCTAGAGAAAAGAGAGGAAGAGCAGCGTAGCTGGAATGTTTTCTTACATCCAATCGAGAAAAAATTCAAGGCATTGGAATCTATGCAAACTTCTTGGCCCGTCCGTTTACATCCAGCTGTAGATGAGCAATAGAGCTCCCTCATTACAGATTGGAGTCACATACTAATGCTTCACTAGTTACTACACCTAAAGACTCGAGAATAATTAAACATTCATCATGTACCTTCCTATGAGTTAGAAAATATATAAGAAAGATGTGATTAGTCCAGGGAAAGAGAGGACAGGTATACATAATTTTACAACGCAGAGCAGCAGATGCCATATAGGAGAAATAAACATGAAATAATAATAGGGATTCAAAGGAAAAAAATCACATACAAAAAAGCTTAATGTAGGAGGTGGAATTTGACCTGAAAGGCAGAAAATACCAGCACGTTAGAGAGCTGGTATTCAGAGAAAAGAAAAAGAAAGTAAGAAAACAAGAGCTGTGTTAGAAAAAAAAGAACAGCTGAGCTTCACTCAAACCCAGGGGACATACAGAGGGCAGAAAGAAATATGGCTTGGAAAGGTGCTTGTGGACCAGGGCCACAGCATAAAGGACCTAAGGGCAAATTAAGTTTTGATTTTATCCTGCGATCTACAGGGAGCCACAAGTGGTAAAACTGGGAATATTTTAGTGTATGATTACATTTGTTTTAAAAAGATAATAATATCCAGGAATATCCTGGATAATAATATCCAGGATTAGCGAGAGTGACAGAGGAGGGACTGAAAAAGACTAATTGGGGGGTGAGTAGTAAAGGATCAAAGAAAGAGTAGATACTGAACAGCTAGACAAGGACAGATTCAAGGGTCATTTTGATGGTAATATTGACAGAGCTTAGTAACCTATAAGATGTAGGCGTGAGGGTAAGAAAAACAGCAAAGATGACCTGGTGCATAGCACGGGTGTCAGGAAGACACTCCTCCACGGTTTTGGCATTATTTGGCGGGGAAAGTTTGAGTTTAGTTTTGTCCACATGGAGTTTAAACAAAAGAATGTAAACCTAAGACCTGTTTTTTCTCAGATATCCTTTTGAAAAATTTTGCTTTGACTGCTGAGCTCCAAAATTAGCTCTGAGCTGTCTAGCTCTGTGCTCAAGTGTTTTGTTATGGGGCGTTGGAATATCACCTTCCTACAAGACCTGCCATTTTACTGTCCAAAATTTCATTTAACAAAAAATAGGGAGTGGTGATTTAAAATTTTTTAGTAGCTTTTTTTTTTGCCACCAGTAGTTATTTTAATTTGTACTATAACTAAAATTTGGATGCAATACCTATTGTTAATAAGATGTCTGAACAAAGAACCATAAAGTTTGGGGTTCTAACAATATATGCCAAAGCCTCTAACTCTGAAAAAGATTTCAGTTGTTGTGCCATCTGCTTGGAAACTAATTAATGGTTTAAAAATAGATGAACTTTTGAAGGCAAATAACATGAAAATAATGGAAAATATTAATATAGATCTCATAAACCTACAGCATAGAAAACAGTGATGAGTTTTAGGCATTGCATTAAGGAAAAAACCAGGCTGAGAAGATGCCACTATGAAATGCTTAACACTGGGGCTGGGTGCAGTGGCTCACGCCTGTAATCCCAGCACTTTGGGAGGCCAAGGTGGGCAGATCATGAGGTCAGGAGTTCGAGACCAGCCTGGCCAACATGGTGAAACCCTGTCTCTACTAAAAATACAAAAATTAGCCGGGCATGATGGTGGGCGTCTGTAATTCCAGCTACTCAGGAGGCTGAGGCAGGGAGAATTTGCTTGAACCTGGGAGGCGGAGGTTGCAGTGAGCCGAGATCGCGCCACTGCACTCCAGCCTGGGCGACAGAGAAAGACTCCGTCTCGGAAAAAAAAAAAGAAAAACAAATACTTAACATTATGTGCATAGTATAATATGCACAGCTTTAGTGCCCACAGAAGCATAGGGAAAAAATAACATGCACAGGTAAGCAGGTAGCTGATTCAAAGAACAGGAAGGCAGGATGATTGGTTGCCTGCCTTCCTTCCCTCCCTCTTTTTTTTTTTTTTTTTTTTTGCTGGAGTTTCACTCTGTCACCCAGGCTGGAGTGCAGTGGTACGACCTCTGCTCACTGCAAGCTCCGCCTCCCGGGTTCACACCATTCTCCTGCCTCAGCCTCTGGAGTAGCTGGGACTACAGGTGCCCGCCACCACCCCGGGCTACATGTTTGTATTTTTAGTAGAGACGCGGTCTCACCGTGTTAGCCAGGATGGACTTGATCTCTTGACCTCGTGATCCGCCTGCCTCAGCCTCCCAAAATGCTGGGATTACAGGTGTGAGCCACCGCGCCTGGCTTGGTTGGGTACTTTCATAATTCTTTTTTCAAACTTATTACTGGTGATTAATTTTTAAACAGTATCTAGTAATGCGAGCACTCGTCCTATACATAAGAGGTGAAACTTCTCATATCCTATACTAAATAATTTCTAAAATATAAACATACAAATCCCTGCCGTATCTTGTCTATTCTATCTCTGTCTTCATTTTCTTTTTCTCTTTTTTCTTTTTTTTTTTTTTGAGACGGTGTCTCACTCTGTCGCCCAGGCTGGAGTGCAGTGGTGCAATCTCAGCTCACCGCAACCTCCGCCTCCCGGGTTCAAGCGGTTCTCATGGCTTAGCTTCCCGAGTAGCTGGTCTCGAACTCCTGGCCTCATGTGATCCACCCCCCTCAGCCTTCCAAAGTGCTGGGATTACAGGCGTGAGCTACAGTGCCCGGCCTCTGTCTTCACTTTCACAACTAAACTTTTTAAACAAGCTACCTATACATGCAGTATCCCTTTCCACACCTTCCACTCATTCCTCAGCCCCGTGCATTGGCCCTCAAAAGGCCAATGAGGACACTCTCACAGACCACCAATGATCTAGGTGACCCTAAATCTAACGAAGTCTTTCTCATGTTAGATTAACCCTCTATTGTTTTGAGGGTTCAATGAACTAATTCATGTAATACACTTAGTAGAGTATCTGAAATGTTCAAGATATGTTCTAAACTTATATCTTGTATTGGTCTATCCACATCTTCTGAATATAGGTAAATCCAGCAAGTGGATCTTTCTGTCATTTAAAAAATTCTGAAGTAGGCTGCGCAAGGTAGTTCATGCCTATAATACCAGCACTTTGGGAGACTGAGGCAGGAGGTTCACTTGAGGCCGGGAGTTTGAGACCAACCTGGCCAACATGGCGAGACATCGTCTCTACAAAAAATTTTAGAAATTAGGCGTGGTGGTGTGTACCTGTGGTCCCAGCTACTCTGGAGGTTGAGGCAGGAGGATCACCTGAGCCTAGGAGGTTAAGGCTGCAGTGAGCTGTGATTGCACCACTGCATTCTAGGCTGGGAGACAGAGCGAGACCCTGAAAAAGAGAGAAAGAGAAAGAGAGAAAGAGAAGGGAGGGGGGAAGGGAGGGAGGGAGGGAAGGAAGGAAGGAAGGAAAGGAAAGGAAGGAAGTAAGGAAGGAGAAAGAAAGAGGAGTAAAGGAGGGAAGGAAGGGAGAGAGGAAGGAAGGGAGGGAGAGGGAGAGGGGGAGGGGGAGGGGGAGGGAAGAAAAGTCGACCGGGTGCAGTGGCTCAAGCTTGTAATACCAGCACTTTGGGAGGCTGAGGTGGGTGGATCACTTAAGGTCAGGAGTTCAAGACCAGCCTGGCCAATATGGCAAAACCCCGTTTCTAATAAAAGTACAAAATAGAAAATTTAGCCAGGTGTCTTGGTGCATGCCTGTAATCCCAGCTACTCAGGAGGCCGAGGCAGGAGAATCACTTGAACTTGGGAGGCACAGGTTGCAGTGAGCCCAGATTGCACCACTGCACTCCAGGCTGGGCAACAGAGTGAGACTCTGTCTCAAAAAAAGAGACCTGGCGGGGTGGCTCATACTTGTAATCCCAGCACTTTGGGAGGCCGAGGTGGGCGGATCACTTGAGGATAGGAGTTTAAGACCAGCCTGGCCAACATGGTGAAACCCCGTTTCTACTAAAAATATTAAAAAATTCGCCGGGCATGGTGGCAGGCACCTGTAATCCCAGCTACTTGGGAGGCTAAGGCAGCAGAATAGCTCAAACCCAGGAGGCAGAGGTTGTAGTGAGCCGAGATCACGCCATTGCAATCCAGCCTGGGCAACAAGAGCAAAACTCCATCTCAAACAAACCAACAAACAACAACAAAAAACTCATCACATTTTTACTCACTTGCACTTACATAAAAAATCTAGAAGATCTCGAAAAGAAGAATACACCCTTCTATTTTAATTTTTTAAATTAACAAATAAAAGTTATATATTTATGGTGTGTACACACATTTTTTATTTATGTGTATACATCGTGGAATAGTTAAACTAACACATCCATCACCTCATATACTTATTTTTTCATCCTAAGAACATTTAAAACCTGCTCTTTCAGCAATTTTCAAGTATATAAAACACTGTTATTAATTTTTTTTATTTTTATTTTTTAGAGACAGGGTCTCACTCTGTCCCCCAGGCTGGAGTGCAGTGGCACAATCATAGCTCACTTCAGCCTTGACCTCCTAGGCTCAAGCAATCCTCCCACTTCAGCCTCCCAGGTTGCTGGAACTACAGGCGTGTACCACCATACCCAGCTCATTTTATTTTTTATTTTTTAGAGACAGTGTCTCACCATGTTACTTAGGCTGGTCTTGAATTCCTGGCCTCAAGTGATCCTCCTACCTCGGCCTTCCAAAGTACTGGGACTACAGGGGTGAACCACTGCACCCAGCCAAAACACTGTTATTAACTATAGTCACCATATTTAACAATAGATTACCCCAAGTTATTCCTTCATCTAACTGAAACTTTATGTCCTTTGACCAACATCTTTCCAACCCCAAACCCCAGCCACTGGCAACCATCATTCTACTCTTTTTTTTTTTTTTTTTTTGAGACAGAGTATCACTCTGTCGCCCAGGCTTTTTT
Organism: Pongo pygmaeus; assembly: GCF_028885625.2. Classification (NCBI taxonomy): domain Eukaryota; kingdom Metazoa; phylum Chordata; class Mammalia; order Primates; family Hominidae; genus Pongo; species Pongo pygmaeus. The sequence continues at coordinate 204,733,924 of NC_085930.1, forward strand.
TTTTTTTTTTTTTTTTTTTTGATACAGGGTCTCACTCTGTCGCCCAGACTGGAGTGCAGTGACGTGATCTCGGCTCACTGCAAGTTCAGCCTCCCGGGTTCACGCCATTCTCCTGCCTCAGCCTCCAGAGTAGCTGGGACTACAGGTGCCCACCGCCACGCCCAGCTAATTTTTTTTTGTATTTTTAGTAGAGACAGGGTTTCACCATGTTAGCCAGGATGGTCTCGATCTCCTGATCTCATGATCTGCCCGCCTTGGCCTCCCAAAGTGCTGGGATTATAGGCGTGAGCCACTGCGTCTGGCCCATTCTACTCTTTACTTCTGAGTTTGACTTTTTAGATTCCACACATAAGTGAGGTCATGCAGTATTTGTATTTCTGTGCCTGGCTTATTTCACTTAACATATGTCCTCCACATTCATCCATGTTCTTGCAAATGACAGCATTTCTTTTTTAAGGCTGAATAATATTCCACTGTGTATATACACCACATTTTCTTTATACATTCAACTGCTGGTGGACACTTACATCTCTTCAACATACCAGTTTCATTTGCTTTGGATATACAACCAGAAATGGAATTGCTGGATCATATAGTAGTTCTATTTTTAATTATTTGAGGAAACTTCATATGGATTCCCATAATGGTTGTACCAATTTATATTCCCCAGTTTACAAAGGTTCTCTTTTCTCCACATCCTCATCAACATTTATCTCTTATTTTTAATTCTTCAGAAAAGTCTCATCAACATACATAATATTATTTTTCTGGAGTCTGGGCAAAAAAGAAAGCTAAGTATTCAAAGTATGGTTCTCAAAATTCATTCAAGAGAAAGAAAACAAGTCACAGACTGGGAGAATATATTTGCAAAAGATTTATGTGATAAAGGACTGTTATTCAAAATATACAAAGAACTCTTAAAGCTCAACAATAATAAAACAACCGGCTGGGCATGGTGGCTCATGCTTGTGATCCCAGCACTGTGGGAGGTGTGAAGATTGCTTAAGCCCAGGAGTTGGAGACCAGCCTGGGTAACATAGTGAGACCTTGGCTCTACAAAAAAATCTAAAAATTGGCTGGGTGCGGTGGCTCACATTTGTAATCCCAATACTTTGGGAGGCTGAGGTGGGAGGATTGCTTGAGCTCAGGAGTTCGAGACCAGCCTGGACAACATGGTGAAACCCCATCTCTACAAGAAAAACAAAAATTAGCCAAGCACAGTGGCGCATGCCTGTAGTTCCAGCTACTTGGGAGGCTGAGGTGGGAGGATTGCTTGAGTCTGGAGGTTGCGCCTGTGCAGTGAGCCGTGATTGTGCCACTGTACTCCAGCCTGGATGACAGCAAGACCTTGTTTCTTAAAAAAAAAAAAAGCTCCACATCACATATCATCTGGGAAATGCAAATCATTAGTGTGGCTAAAATCCAGAACACTTATAACACTAAACACTGACAAGGATATGGAGCAATAGGAACTCTCATATATTGCTGGTGGGAAAATGGTTCAGCTGCATTGGAAGACAGTTTGGCAGATTCTTACAAAACTAAATAAACTCTTACTGTATGATCCAGCAACTGCACTCCTTCGTATTTAACCAAAGGAGTTGTACACGTTAAAACCTGTACACAGATGTTTGTGGCAGCTTTACTCACAATTTCCAAAACTTATAAGCAACCAAGATGTCCTCCAGTGGATTAATGAATAAACTGTGGTATATCCAGAAAATGGAATAACATTCAGTGTTAAAAAGAAATGAGCTATCTAGCCATGAAAAGATACGGAGGAAGCTTCAATGCATATTACTACGTGAAAGAACTCAATCTGAAAAGGCTATATACTGTATGATTCCAACTATATGACATTCTGGAAAAGGCAAAATTATGGAACTAACAACAAGCCCAGTGGTTGCCAGGGGTTGGGAGGAGGAAGGAATGAATCAGTGGAGAGGATTTTTAGGGCAGTGAAGCTCCTCTGTATGATATCACAGTGGTAGATAGAGCGGAGCTCCTCTGTATGATATCACAGTGGTAGATAGCGCGGAGCTCCTCTGTATGATATCACAGTGGTAGATAGAGCGGAGCTCCTCTGTATGATATCACAGTGGTAGATAGAGCGGAGCTCCTCTGTATGATATCACAGTGGTAGATAGAGCGGAGCTCCTCTGTATGATATCACAGTGGTAGATAGAGCGGAGCTCCTCTGTATGATATCACAGTGGTAGATAGAGCGGAGCTCCTCTGTATGATATCACAGTGGTAGATACAGCGGAGCTCGTCTGTATGATATCACAGTGGTAGATACAGCGGAGCTCCTCTGTATGATATCACAGTGGTAGATAGAGCGGAGCTCCTCTGTATGATATCACAGTGGTAGATAGAGCGGAGCTCCTCTGTATGATATCACAGTGGTAGATACAGCGGAGCTCCTCTGTATGATATCACAGTGGTAGATAGAGCGGAGCTCCTCTGTATGATATCACAGTGGTAGATAGAGCGGAGCTCCTCTGTATGATATCACAGTGGTAGATAGAGCGGAGCTCCTCTGTATGATATCACAGTGGTAGATACAGCGGAGCTCGTCTGTATGATATCACAGTGGTAGATACAGCGGAGCTCCTCTGTATGATATCACAGTGGTAGATACAGCGGAGCTCCTCTGTATGATATCACAGTGGTAGATACAGCGGAGCTCCTCTGTATAATATCACAGTGGTAGATACAGCGGAGCTCCTCTGTATGATATCACAGTGGTAGATATAGTGAAGCTCTTCTGTATGATATCACAGTGGTAGATACAGTGAAGCTGCTCTGTATGATATCACAGTGGTAGATACAGTGAAGCTGCTCTTTATGATATCACAGTGGTAGATAAAGGAAGCTCCTCTGTATGATATCACAGTGGTAGATATAGCGAAGCTACTCTGTGTGACATCACAGTGGTACATATACATCATTATGCATTTGTTCAAACCCATAGAATGTACTATACCAAGAGTGAGCCCAAATGTAAACTATGGACTTTGGGTCAGTGTCATTGCAGGTTCATTGATTATAACAAAAGTACCACTTTGTGGGGGATATTGGTTATGGGGGATGTTATGTATGTGTGGGGGCAGATGGTACATAAGAAATCTCTGTACTTTTCTCTCAGTTTTGCTGTGAAGCTAAAACTGCTCTAAAAAATGAAGCCTATTTTAAAAAAATCACAAAACTTTCTTTGACTCATGTTCTAGTTGGACCACAAAAGTGGACAACTGCTATCTTTTCCAAAAGTGTTAAATAACTTCATGAAACAGGGCTGGTCACCATTCAAGAGGTATTACATCTCAGTAACAACCCCTTCACCCTGGTCAGAGATTTTTGGCAATTTCTAACATCCAGAAACACAGACAGGAGGCTCGAAATGAAAACAAGCCTCCTGGTATCAAGGAAAACAGTCACAAAGCCCAAACACATAAGCTGGTAATGACCCTCAGATGTCTTACTGTTGAAAAAGCCCAGAATGTTAAAGCTCAGGAAGAATCCCTTCGATGGGTTCTTAAGGACAAGACTGTATTTCAGATAGTATAATAATCAATGTTCTGGGTTAGGCACGGTGACTCGTGCCTCTAATCCTAGCACTTTGGGAGGCCGGAGGCCAAGGTGGGCAGATTGCTTGAGCTCAGGAGTTTGAGACCAGCCTGGGCAACATGGTGAAACCCCGTCCCCACCAAAAATAATAATAAAAAAAATTAGCTGGGCGTGATGGCGCATTCCTGTAGTCTCAGCTACGGGGGAGGCTGAGGCGAGAGGATCGCTTGAGCCCAGGAGGTGGAGGCTGCAGTGAGCTGAGATCGTGCCACTGCACTCCAGCCTGGGCGACAGAGTGAGACTCTGTCTCAAAAAAAAAAAAAAAAAAATTTATATATATATAAATAACAATAATCAATGTTCATCATAAGAACAAGCTGGAGTCAATGAGTAAAGATTATGTTTGGTTTTTGAATATTGGAAAATGCACCACTCTCTAGCAAGATTTCCAAAAATGCTTACAAGCTGGAGTTTTGGTACAAGGCCTCAGCTGATTTGAGAAATTTTACTTCAGTGTAAGAGCTTGTTTTCAGATTATCCTGAATGTGTGAATTCTTAATACTCTCCACTCTGGAAAAAAGATAACCACCAAAGCAAGACAGGGCCACAGTGGTTCAGTCCAAGGAGAGATTTATTGTGAAAATGAAGAGTCAGAGTAACTGGATTCTAGTCCGTCCTCTGCCAAGAACCAGTTGAGTAATATTGACTTCCCTTTGCTTGCCTCTAAAAATTTAGGAAATCAGTTATTTCTGGTTTCTTTCTGGTTTCTAAGGAAATTAGCTGATTTTTGGTTTCTTTCTGGTTCTGATATTCAAACTTGAAACATGAAGAAACATTAATAGGAAGGAAAAGGTGAATCACATTATGAGCAGGTATCATCCTTTTATTCACTCTGGCCATACTTGTTGAGAGTTCTATTGAGCTGGCCCATACCAAGTTCTGAGAATACTGTAGTAAGGAAAAGATCTCCTGCCTTCATGGAGCTTTTTATTTAGTGAGGAAACCAGGCAACAAGCAAATAAACCAACAAGTTGAGGAAACAGTCTGAGAATCATAGGAAAGACATCTTTTTTAGATGGAATAGGCAGGAAATAGCACCTCTGGGGGAGTTACGTTTGAACCTAAAAATGAGCGGAAAAGTTGTATGAAAAATTAGTAAAGAGCATTTCCAGCAGAGGGGCTTGCTAGTATCTCGGCCCTAACAGAGGAGAGAAACTTAGTAAACTGTACAAACTGAATAAAAAACCAAAACAAAATTTCTAATGACTGAAATAATTAAGTAGGAGTGGCACCAAAAATTTGAACAGGTATGTGGGAACCAGTACAAAGTTTTGTCAGTCAGTCTAAGAAACCTGGACGCATTCTTAAGGATGGTAGAGAAATTGCTGAAAGGCTTTAAGTAGGACAGCAACACTTACTGCTTTTTAAAAAATGGACTGGAGGCCAGGCGTGGGGGCTCATGCCTGCAATCCCAGCACCTTTGGAGGCCGAGGCGGGCGGATCATGAGGTCAGGAGATCGAGACCATCCTGGCTAACATGGTGAAACCCCGTCTCTACTAAAAATAGAAAAAAAAAAATTAGCCGGGCGCCTGTAGTCCCAGCTACTCGGGAGGCTGAGGTAGGAGAATGGCGTGAACCCGGGAGGCAGAGCTTGCAGTGAGCTGAGATCACACCACTGCACTCCAGCCTGGGCAACAGAGCGAGATTCCGTCTCAAAAAAAAAAAAAAAAAAAAGGACTGGAAAATGGAAAGCTGGGTGCAGTGGCTGATTCCTGTAATCCCAGCACTTTGGAAAGCTGTCGCAGGAGGATCACTTGAAGCTAGGAGTTCACGACTAGCCTGGGTAACCTAGCAAAACCCCCTCTCTACAAAATGTTTTAAAATTAGCTAGGCATAGTGGCACATCCCTATAGTCCTAGCCACTTGTGAGGCTGAGGTGGGAGGATCAATTGAGTCCACGAGTTTTAGGATGCAGTGAGTTATAAATGTGCCACTGTACTCCAGCACGAGCAACCGAGCAAGACTCTGCCTCTTAAAAAAATGTTTTTTAAAAAGTATGATGGCTTGACTAAGGTATCTACAGTAGAGATTGAAGATGGTGAGAGATTTAATACATGATGAAGGTATGGACTGGATTTGAGTATTTGAGAGAAAGAAATGAATCAAGGTAGACAATGTGGTACTCAGTTATTGATTTTGGGAGAGTATTTGGAGTGGGGGATAGAGCTATTAAGAATAGTTGGGAGGGGCCGGGCGTGGTGGCTCACACCTGTAATCCCAGCACTTGGGAGGCCGAGGCAGGCGGATTGCCTGAGCTCGGGAGTTTGAGACCAGTCTGGCTAACATGGTGAAACCCTGTCACTACTAAAAAATACAAAAAAATTAGCCGGGCGTGGTGGCATGTACTGTGATTCCAGCTACTTGGGAGGCTGAGGCAGGGGAATTGCTTGAACCAGGGAGATGGAGGTTGCAGTGAGCCGAGATCCTGCCACGGCACTCCAGGCTGGGCAACAGAGCAAGACTCTGTCTCACAAAAAAAAAACAACAACAACAAAAAAACAGTTTGGCGGAAAAAAACTCAAGTTTCGAACATGATGTTTATGATATACATAAGACATATAAGCAATAGACATCGTGATTCTTCTGTTCTACCTCTTTTGTATATATTTTGCTTTTTGTCACAGTGATTATATACCTTTGTTCTAAGAACCATTTTTTATTTACCTTTTCAATGTGCATTCATTCCCCAGCAAAACTCCTGAGCACATACTTGGTGCTTAATAAAGATTTAATAATGTTCTAAAAAACAAACATCTTTTCCTCTCAACTTTATCAGTGTGTCCTCATTGAGTCCATAAAATTTCAGACTCTAGGTCTACAGAACAATGCTTGAAGCTTAGAGTAATAGAGAATATTATTCTGGGTTCAATTCACTTAGTAATCTGGTCAATTCCACCCGATCTCCCAGGACTGTTTTTAAGAGTCCTAGATTGGATTATATACTTTGTGATTTACCATGAAAAACTAACTCTCAAAAGCTGGGCATAGGGACGGGAGCGGTGGCTCACGCCTGTAATCCCAGCACTTTGGGAGGCCAAGGCGGGCGGATCACAAGGTCAGGAGATCGAGACCATCCTGGCTAACACAGTGAAACCGTCTCTACTAAAAATACAAAAAAAAAAAAAAAAAATTAGCCAGGCGTGGTGGTGGGCGCCTGTAGTCCCAGCTACTCAGGAGGCTGAGGCAGGAGAATGGCATGAACCCGGGAGGCGGAGCTTGCAGTGAGCCGAGATTGCACCACTGCACTCCAGCCTGGGAGACAGAGCAAGACTCCGTCTCAAAAAAAAAAAAAAAAAAAAAAAAAAAGCTGGGCATTGGCCAGGCGCGGTGGTTCATGCCTGTAATCCCAGCACTTTGGGAGGCGGATCACTTGAGGCCAGAAGTTCAAGACCAGTCTGGCCAACATGGCGAAACGCCATCTCTACTAAAAATACCATAAATTAGCTGGGCAGTGGTGCGTGCCTGTAGTCCCAGCTACGCGTGAGGCTTAAGGTGGAAGGATCACTTGAACCTGGGAGGCAGAGGTTGCAGTGAGCTGAAATCACATCATTGTGCTCTAGCCTGGGCAACAGAGTGAGACAGTTCTCAAAAAAAAAAAAAAAAAATGCTGGGTGTAGCTGTGTGTGCTTGTAGTCCCAGCTCCTGGGGAGGCTTGAGGTGGGAGGATCACTTGAAACCAGGAGTTGAGTCCAGCCTGGGCAACACAGTGAGCCTCTGTCTCTAAAATACACACAAAGACTCAGACACTCCTACTTGGGGAAGCAGGGACCAGTTTGCTTTTCAAAGTTAGCAGTGAACCAAAGCACATTTCCTAAGATAGTTTCAAGCTAAAGCAGGACTTCCATATTGTGGTTTTGACCCAGCCTTTCCTTCCCCAGCCCCTTGTCCCCCAGTAAATCAACTTAGGGATTATTAAAACAGCAGCAGCAGCTTAAATGGCAACAATCCACAAATCTGCTTCAACTTCTGAAATCTAACATTTGTACTAGGCTTTTGTGTTAAAAAAAATCATTTGACATTTCTGATTTTTGTGAGAACTATCTTGCTTAGTAAAAATTTTGAGGTAGGTGACTAGAGACATTGTATTAGTCTGTTCTCACATGGCTATAAAGAACTACCTGAGACTGGGTAATTTATTTGAAAAAGAGGTTGAATTAACTCACAGTTCCACAGGCTTAACAAGAAGCACGACTGGGAGGCCTCAGGAAACTTACAATCATGGTGGAAGGCAAAGGGGAAGTAGGCACATCTTCACAGGTGGCAGGAGAGAGAGAGAAAAGGAGTAAGTGCTACACACTTTTAAACAACTAACTCTCCTGAGAACTCACTCATTAGCACAAGAACAGCAAGGGGGAAATCTACCCCCATGATCCAATCACCTCCTATTGGGTCCCTCCCCCAACAATGGGGATTACAATTCAACGTGAGATTTGGGTGGGGACACAGAGCCAAACCAAACATATCAGAGATCTTAATTTGGTATTAAGGAAATCCACATAAAACTCTGATAAACAGCAGTGTCTTGCTAGCCTACCCTTCTCAGTCTCACCTACCAGAAAGGCCTCCTGAGAATGGCTGCAGAGGGTGAGTGTCTTCTTACTCCTGCCTTGTTCTTGCAAAGCAGTGCTCCGTCTGCTCTGCACACCTAAGCTTGAAACTCTTTAAAGGCAGGGAAATAATCTTATGTTCATATTTCCCAATTTAGCTTGGCACAGTGCCCTACGATAAAATGCTTATTTTTCAATTGAGAGTGTCTTTTACATAGGAAGATAAAAACATAGAATTCTGATGCTAAGTAATTGCTTATACAGGGATACTTCTGAGACCAAGGAGCCTAACTAAACGAGAATGTAACTAAACTTTGCTTCCTATGTTCATTTCATTCGTCTATTATTGGTAACACTTTTTCGGACCGAACCATTAGAACAAGGCATACTGAAAAGCTGCTTATAATCCTCTTTGCTTAATAAGTGAGGTCAAATGATATTAAGATATTAAAAATTAGCCTACAGAATCCCCTTCTAGTTCTAGTCAACACTGTCATCAATCCACACACAATTAAACAGATAGGAACAATTTATAGGAGTTATCTTCCAGTTGCAACAATTCCCATTGGTAATAGAACTGAAATGCTGAACACTTGGCAGACTTTACTGAAAAAAATTTCAGGTTGGGCAGTTGAGATAAAATCATGACTAAACACTTGCCAAATCCACCCTTACTCACCTACTCTCAGCGTTACCTCCCCCAGTAATTCCTCAAATCAAAAACCAGATGAGTCAAATCCCAAAACCACTTTGCTGGAGTACCCAAGTTTGGGGGTATGAGCTACAGACCAGAGACACTTGTTATCTGCTCTTCTGTTTTCTTGATGGGTATTAGATGTGCTCTTGCCAACCAGCTATGCAGAGTTGATAGCGAGTATAAGACATTCCAAAAGACTGCTTGAGCAGCAGGTCTTTGGAATAATAGTCTATCAGTACAAAACCACTGCAGCTTATAACCAACCACAACTACACATTCATCTGTCCTGAATATATATTTTGCAGTTTCTTGCATAAGTTACCAAAAATTAAAATCTTATGTTTGGCAAGTTTTATCCAATCCATCAATACTCTGCAGTTATTGCTACCATGTCTTCTTTCTTTCACTGATAAACCATTCTCTTCCTTTTTTAGGAGAAAGTCCAAGTTTGATATATTAGAGACCCTGGCCTATTGCCCTACTTGGGATGTTATTTGATGGACAAAGTGGGGTGGTCATAGTGAAATATGTTTGAAAAAGGTAAAACTAAGTTTTAAATAGGTTCCTATAAGCAGGACTGCTCAGACTCTTTGTTATGATAATAATGTACATAAGTCTCCAAGAGGCAGGGGAATAAAGTACATAGTATGTGCAAGGCTTGTTTATCATATCATTTTCATGGAACATTGTGTGGGATAAGGGTTTCATGGAACACACTGGCAAATCCTGGGTTAGGTACATGTTGGTTTTTATAGGCTGGCATGGTCCTTGACTTGTTGAGACGGATTCTATGAAAAAAAATCACGTTCTGAGCTTGAAACAGCCTGCTAAGAAACAAACTTGCAAAACACAACCAAATGACATGCATTCATCTCCAGCCACTGGCTATTTGTGCTTTTGAGCGATTTTTCCTAGATGGTACACAAACTGCAAACAAAATTAAATTATTTGCAATTTTTCAGATTTTAAAAAACCCCAGAAGCTCAAACACCTGAAAAATGCTACTCCTAAAGCATACAGTTATGTATCAATAATCCATATATATTTATTTGTAAGGTACAATTTCTAAAATGTTTTGTACATCAAAAAATGTATGAATAAAGACCATGAAATTTAGTTAGGTTTGGATTTAAATCCTGTCATTTAGCATGTGTGAGGCACTGAAACTATTAATAAATAAGTTGACCAAGAGCATCTTCCTCACTTACAAAGTGTAGATAAGAATGCTTGCTTTGTGTGGCGGTTTTGAGGATTAGATATAAGGGACTGAGCAGAATGCTACTATGACTAAAAAAACTACTCTGCCACAGCGTAATCCATGATTCACTCCTGCTACCCAGAGCACTTGGTCAATGGATTAAGGTCTTGAGATAGCTAAGTAGCAATAAAATACAATCCACACACAGGCAATTGTCATATTATTGTATTTTATTACAGTATGTGTAGTGTATACTAACTGAAAGGGAAAAATGTAAACAAAATCAAAGTCATGGGGAAAATGGCATCTTGCTTTAATCTTCAACTGAAAGTTACCTTAACAATCCATTTATACCATTATGTCAAATTTTAGTCATCTCTGTAGAATTTTAGACAAATGAAAATGGACAAGGTAACACCAAAGAGTTAAGCACAGAAAGTGATACTGATTAAAAAGTTGAAAGTAAAATCTACCTTGGCTAGAACTGAACATTCAGATCTGTCTCTCCAGAGGAAGATCTAACTTGAACTCTAATGGTTCATATTTTGACTAGTTCATATCCTATCAATTAGCTACTTATGACTTGAACATAGCTTTTCTCAGCTGCATTTGACAGCCTAAAACCCCACTGAGCATGCTGCTTGGCATGCCTTACTCCTCTGAAATCATCATCTACTTTCTAAAAACCAGAAAATGAGTTTGCTTCTGATTTAAATTTCAAAAAATAGTTTGTAGAAAACACAAAAAGAATCAACTGTTTAAAGTCTTATCCTTTTCTTCACTCTACGACAGCTACTTCTACAAAAGAAGAAGAAGAAGAGTATGTGGATACTTTCTAAGAACTCAGACACAAGAAAACCAAAATCAGAGGGTGCATGAATATATGTGCACGCATATGTACAGACTTAATCTCTATATCCCCCAAGACAGATTTAAACAGGTAATCCCAACATTCTCAATTCAGAAACCAGAGATAAACAGTTTTGTTTCTAAATCAGTGGTATTACTAGCTGAAATGTTTAGAATACTGCACTTATAGTTCAGCAGTACTTTGATTATATATCTCATTTAAAAAATCAAAATAATAACCACATTCTTCTAACAGCAAAGAATTCTCCCACTTTTTATTTATTTTGAAATACTGCTATTTCCATAAACCTGCAAGTGGAAGATAAGCTGTTCAATAAAAGCCTTCTTTCATATATGTATCTATATATAAAATATACAGACATTATTTGAGAAGTCTGTTCATATAACAGATTATTTTGGTACTAACAAAAATTGTATACAATTCATCAATTGTATGGCTAGAAATGAAACCATAACTAAACCAAGACACACAGGGCTTTCCTGCACTTCGTTTAAGGAAAAAATTCCACATAATTCTTACTGTGTTAGAAGAATAAAGTACATTTGTCATAGTCTACATTATCGTATTCCCTTAAAGCAGGGACTATTTAAAGTTTTTAAATTAAACAATGTCCAGGCTTACTTCTGTCTGTACATTCAGGAATAATCATATCACTGGTTACATACAATTCTCATGCAAAGAAAACCCTCAAAAAACAAAAAAACCCCTCAGTTAGTTGTTTTCTTAAGTCTAATTAAGCCAAACTAATAATAGCCATTTAATTAGCAATCTGTAAATCAGAGAGGTATAGAAATTCAGCAGTTAAACTGTATTTCCCACCTATAGTACTGCTGCTACTCAATCTATTTTCTTCACGTATTGGAAGAATTCATAGGCATTGATGGTCAAAATAAGAATTTCAACATAGCAGCAAATGACAGAAGAGTGAGAGAAAGAGTTCCTAATGTCGTGACAATATTAATGATCCTTTAAAAGGTAAAAGATTGTGTGCGTATGTGTGGAACGGAGTAGGAAATAAAAGCAGGAGGTTAAGACAGGTATTTAAAGGGAATGGCGAGATAGCTACATTAGAATATTTATTTTTTAAAAAAATTGCTCTGAAGTCTGCCCAGTGTACCAAAAACATTAAAAAACAAAAACAAACAAAAAACCCCCCAAAAAACAAAAAACAGAGCAGACATTGGTGAAAGTTTAACCTGATAATTTATTTGTGGGGAAAAAAGCTAGTTTTTACGAGAAAAAGTTCAGTCCTTTCCTTGTAAACACAAAGAAACTCAACAGGAATTTTAAAGGTAGTAGGTCAGAAAATGCAACAGTAACTCTTATAATTCTTTTCAATTAAACAGACAAATCAAGTTGAAGACAAGTGTTAAAATACTATTCAGCCTGAATATTTATCAGTCTATATATCCTGTTGTTCAATTGGCTTTTGATTTTTAAAAAAACAGATCAACAAACTTTGTAAGCTACCACATTTCGAGTGATGAAAATAAATTAGTTCCCCCCCAAAGATATTGTTTAACTTCTAAAGCATAAAAAGCTCTATAATATCTTATACAAATTAACCAGTGTTTTTACAAAAGTAATGCAGTTTTGGACTGATGATATTACACTGTATTTGTGGTAAAGTACTAGGCACAAGAATATATATATCAATTAGGCATTTTCAGTCTAATCAGTCTCTAAGTTTATCATTTAATTCTTGGCAATATATAATAACTGGTATGCATTTTGGTACTTAAGTCATGAATTGTGGAGAACAAGAAGCAATGTATTATAGTCATAGGGTTTACATCTAACAAACAATTGCAGTGTTGAACAAATCTCTTCTATGAACTTCGTAATTTGTTTTGCTGTTGGTCACTTGGAGTAGATCCTGCAAAGATAAAAGAAAAAGTCAACATAATTTGTTACATATTGTCAACCCTGGCTAAAGTTCCCTTCTATTAGCATGCATGACAAGCAAATATAAAAATTTTAAAAACAAATAAGGTATATTTCATGTAGGCTGATTTAGACTGAAACTGAAGAATCTATACACTCCCCTAAATAGGCTAAAGAACAGAAGTGTCTACTTGCTGATAAAACAAACAGGTTTCAGATTGAACATTTTTGTAAGTCACAGGTGGAAAAGTTAAGAGTTTATGACAACTCAAATATCCAGAGCTATAAAAAGATATATATTTATTACCTCAAAGCTATAAAATATCACCTAAGAGTCCAAACATATCATTTTTCTCCAATGAATTGTGTGAATGGGGGAGGAAAGGGGGAAGGGAGGAGACTGACACTGCCCAAAAACTAATGGTTTCTATAGAACTTAGAGATCTTAAAAGCTGGTAAAATGTTAAGGGCCCAAAAAGGGTAGGGGATAAATAAGTTACTTATTTCCCTTAGTCTTACCCTATTCTGGTGGGTTTTATAATGCTAAGCAGGATATACTCCTTTGCAAGGTGTACTTCACCTCCAGTGAAGAAAAATCAGGCACTGAGCTAATACAAAATTTTAATCCTCCATTAAACTTGAACAAAAAATATATTTATGTACTAAATGTGTGAAATGTAATATCTTATAAGCAGAGACGGATAAAATGCCATAGTTATTTTTCAAAAGAAATGGCGTTGAAACAAACAAACAAAAAACCCCGCCTCTATAACAAATAAAAAATAAAATAAAAATAAAAATGGATAATAGAAACATGCCACAGCTACTGCGTAACATGAAGTTTGCTCAAGTTAAATATAAGTTAAACAGACTATGGGATATATAATGGAAATGAAAGGCTATATGAAATAGACTAAAAGGCTGAAGCATATTATGGAATAACAAAAAGTACTGTAATCCTGACACTATGAAACAGCAACTCATCAGGCTGTATCATGGAATTATTCATATTTCATACTATGCTTACCAAAATGGTAATATAATAATTATTTAATTTCCTAAGACTTAAACATTCTGGGCACCACAAATAAAATCAGTTACACCTCCACTGAAAAGTATGAAGTTTGTAAGTAAAAGGAGTAGGTGGTGGGCACAAAAAATCTTCATTAGTGGTGCAGAAGATTCACTTCATTAAATACCAGAGTAACAGTTCATAAAAAATAAATAAAACCTATTTCCTATGACAGATCAGGAGTTGCTAGGCTGCAGGGGCTGGGTGTCTAAGACTTAAAAAAACAAAAACAAAAACAGTTAAATAACTTGTCAATCCAACAGTCAAAAGAATCCGTATTGGAAAGATATGACACACTTTGTACCTAAAGGAATGTAAAAACAAATCTTCCATACTAAAAACATGTTTCAGACTGGGCACGGTGGCTCACACCTGAAATCCCAGCACTTTGGGAGGCCGAGGCGGGCGGATCACAAGGTCAGGAGATTGAGACCATCCTGGCTAACACGGTGAAACCCCATCTCTACTAAAAATACAAAAAATTAGCCAGGCGTGGTGGCGGGCGCCTGTAGTCCCAGCTACTCGGGAGGCTGAGGCAGGAGAATGGCGGGAACCCGGGAGGCAGAACTTGCAGTGAGCGGACATCGGGCCACTGCACTCCAGCCTGGGCGACAGAGCGAGACTCTGTCTCAAAAACAAAAACAAAACATGTTTCATTTAAAAAATTTTAAACTTTAGATCGTTATGACAAATACAACATGACCTAAAATATTCAAAACAAAATATAGCTTAATATGAAGACAAACATCCTTGCCTAAAGGCAAGTAAACCATAAGAAAGCCATATAATAAAACATATGGTCTAAAATCAAATCAACTCTGGGTATAAAAACTTTATTATTCTGAAATTGGCCATGGGGGTTAAAATTTTAGAAACATTTGGTATAATAAAGTGAATCTCAGCAAAATTTTGTTTTTTCACAAGTTTAAAGCAAAATAAAGTATATTATCTTAGGCACAGAGCATCACAAGAGTCTCAGTGACATTTTCCAAACATCTAACCTTGATTTGATTCTTCCGTATTCATGCTTTCTCCATCTGCAGTCTCTAACATTTCTTCATCTTCATCATCATCATGTAGGTCTTTTGAAATTAATTGTCTGGCTAGTTTGATATTGAGTCCTTCATTGTAGTGAAGCTTCCTTTTCATTTCAAATTGTCGCTTTTTTTCTGTAAGATGCAAAATGTAAACTTAGGAAGTCTGAGCTCAAGGATTGGCCCATGCCTGTTTTATAAATAAAATTTTATAGAAACAGTCATGCTCATTTGTTTTTGTCATGCTTAAGGCTGCTTTTGTGTTCAATGGCAGAGTTGAGTAGTTCTTAATAGAGACCACTGGGCTTGCAAAATTTAAAATATTTACTATCTGGCATTCATCTCAATGGAAGAACAACAATATATCCAGCCATTAGAAATTATATTTGTGAAGAAAGATTAAAGCTATGGGAAAATTATCCAGAGAGTTAAATGGTTACAAAAAAGCGAGTTACAACACCATATACTATATTTATTATGTACAATGCCTGTCACATACACACACACAGAGAAAAATAAGGAACAATGAAGTAGTTTTAATATTTTATTATTTTCTATTTTTATAATTAAGAAAAAATCCTTTAAAACAATTCTTACCTGTTAAGAAACTGCCATGATTTAAGACATTGTTGGCTAAAAACATAACCTCATTTTCAGAGTAATTTTAAGAAAAATCTATTATAAAGTAACGGTGAAGTGACTCCAAATTATTCTTTCATTTTAGTCTTCACCATAGAAACATAAAGCTGGCAGCAACTTTATGTTTATGATCACCTTAGAGCAACTATTTATGAATACATAATTTTAAGGTTTTTAACTTCCTTAGATCAGAAAATTAAAAAAAAAAAAAAAAAAAAAGAAAAGGGGGGGTGGCCAATATAAAATTGCCAGCTATTTTACCAATGAACAGCATTAAAATCATTCACCGTTGTTTTCTTTTTTCTTTTTTTCGAGATGGAGTTTCACTCTAATTGCCCAAGCTGGAGTGCAATGGCACAATCTTGGCTCATGGCAACCTTAGCCTCTTAGGTTTAAGCGATTCTCCTGTCTCAGCCTCCCAAGTGGTTGGGATCACAGGCATGTGCCACCACTCCTGGCTAATTTTTGTAGTTTTAGTAGAGACAGGGTTTCAACATGTTGGCCAGGCTGGTCTCGAACTCCTGACCTCAGGTGATCTGCCTGCCTCGGCCTCCAAAAGTGCTGGGATTACAGGCATGAGTGACCGCGCCTGGCTTCACCATTGTTTTATTAAAAATTTCATTAAAATGTTTCAATGTCAAAAACGCAGAGAGGCCGGAAGCTGGGGCCCATGCCTGTAATCCCAGGAGTTCAAGACCAGCCTGGGCAACATGGCAAGACCCTATCTCTACAAAAAAATTTCAAAAAATTAGCTGGGTGTGGTGGTACACGACTGTGGTCCCAGCTACTGGGAAGGCTGAGATGGGAGGATTGGCTAAGCTTAGAAGGCTGAGACTGCAGTGAGCCGCGACTATGCCACTGCACTCCAGCCTGGGTTGACAAGCGAGACCGTAGCTCAAAAATTTATTTATTTATTTTTTAAAAAGCAGAGACATCTCTCAATAAGGGTATTTACAGTACTTTTTTCTTTTTTTAAATTTTAATTTTTAGAGATGAGATCTCACTGTTGCCCAGGCTGGCTTCCAACTTCTGGGCTCAAGCAGTCCTCCTACCTCAGCCTCCCAAGTAGCTGGAACTACAGATGTGTGCCACCACACCTGGCCTCCAAAGTACTTTCTCTTTGTTTGTTTTTTACTAGAGATGGGGTTTCACCATGTAGGTCAGGCTGGTCTTGAACTCCTGACCTCAAGTGATCCACCTGCCTCGGCCTCCCAAAGCACTGGGATTACAGGTGTAAGCCACCGCACCTGGCCAGTACTTTCTTAATTCCCTAAGCTTTTATCAACATCTATACTTATATTTTTAAAACTTATACTAAAGTCCGGGTGCAGTGCTCATGCCTGTAATCCCAGCACTTTGGGAGGCCAAGGCGGGCAGATCACGAGGTCAGGAGTTTGAGAACATCCTGGCTAACATGGTGAAACCCTGTCTCTACTGAAAATACAAAAAATTTGCTGGGCGTGGTGGCGTGCGTCTGTAATCCCAGCTACTCAGGAGGCTGAGGCAGGAGAATCACTTGAACCCGGGAGGTGGAGGCTGCAGTGAGCGGAGATCGCGCCACTGCACTCCAGCCTGGGCAACAGAGCAGGACTCTGTCTCAAAAAAAACAACAACAACAACAACAACAACAAAAACTGTAATAATTACCCAGTTTAGACAATAAAGTATATGAACATACAGTAGACATTCTGCCGTGTACATAATGAGTTATATAATTTTAAAATCGTTACAAGTTATTGAGTTGTAATTTAATTCCCTATTCTTGGTTAAAGATTTCTGATTTCCTTCACGTTTTCAATGTTTCTTTTGGTTTGTTTTTATTTTGTGAAGGTATATCAGCAATTTTCAATATTTTTAAGACTATATATATATAATATATTGTGCATTTGTTCTATTATTTTCTCAGTATGAGCCAGTGTTTTTCAAACTGTGCATCATGATTATTTATGTATGTATTTATTTTTTAAAGACAAAGTCTCACTCTGTCACCCAGGCCGGAGTGCAGTGGCATGATACCGGCTCACTGCAACCTCCACCTCCCAGGTTCAAGCAATTCTTGTGCCCCAGCCTCCCGAGTAGCTGGGATTAGAGGCACACACCACCACGCCTGGCTAATTTTTGTATTTTTAGTAGAGATGGGGTTTTGCCATGTTGGCCAGGCTGTTCTCAAACTCCTGGCCTCAAGAGATCCTCCTGTCTCAGCCTCCAAAAGTGCTGGGATTACAGGCATAAGCCACCAAACCCGGCCATCATGATTCTTAATAAGTCATAACTAACATTTAAAAAGGTTAAGGTAGACTATTTATATGAACACAACAAGTGAATTATTCTTTTTATACCTACTTTTACTTTTTATGGGGGAATATCTTGATTAAGTTGTTAAAAGTTAGTATTTAGTGAGTGCTCACAATATGCCAAGATCAGTGCTAAGTGCTTTAAATGCTTTAACTCATTTAGTAGTCACCAAAATATTTTCACAGCTGCCAATTTAGAAATGAGAAAACTGAGGCTCGGAGAAATTATGCAAATTAGCCAAGTGGCATACCTGGAGCACAAACTTAGGTTTGTCTGTCTCCTTAGACAATAATCTTAATTGCTATGCTGTGAGTTACAATTTTTCTCCCTAAGCTATCTACTGTCAATAGACAACAATTTTTCAGCCATGTAACATCTATGTAATTCAATAACAACCCCACCAGTGGAAAATGAATTAATGAAATTATAATTAGTCAAATGGCTCCCCCTGCTGGCTGACTCGTGAAATCACAACTTGAGAAAAAGATCCCTCAATTAAAACTGACATTAACAAAAAATTCCTTATTCTCAACAGATCATGTTTTTAGAGAGTAATGAGGAAACAAACTCCAGAAATTATTTCTATTTGAAATACTTTTCAAGGATCTTTTGGGGTATATTTTGGGAAAATAAATTGGAAGTCACTGAAAGTTGAGATACAATACAACTTGAGAATATGCTACATGAAAAACTTCTCTCATACAAGTATTAGGCTCAGCCCATCATAGCTCTGTTGAACAGGCTATATTCTGAAGAAGATAGGGAAGACTAGTAAATGATACCTTAGCAGCTACACGACAAAGATCCTTCGTTCTAAAGTTTCTCAACTTCTTCACAGTATAGGTAGTCCCTACGCCACAACACTTCAAGTAGGTTTCTACCGTATTTTCCTTCTTCCTCTTTTTTGTGAGTAAGTGCTTTTCTTATATCTTTCCCCTCTACCCACAAGCTTGGATTTTCCTTTAAAAATAGTTGCAAATAAACTATACACAACTTTTTAATTCCTGAGAAGATTATACATTCACATGAATCAAAAAGTATAAAATGCAACAAGATAAGACATATTCCTTGTCTCCCAGCCTCCACAGGTAACCACTTTTACTTGAGGAAACAGAAAGCATGAGCAGGCAGCAATGCCTTAAATGTGTATGTGCTGAATGGCCTACAAGACCCTCTTCAATCCCTGTGAAGGGGAGGGCTGTCTCCATCTCCTTTCCTATGACACTACTGCTCCTTTTGATTGATGGGACCTAATAAAGACCTTCACTCTGCATCTGATCATCTTGGTTTCATTTGTTAAGTTGCACCACCGTCCAACAACAGAAAAAGCATAAGCAATTGGGAAATTAGCTCTTTCAGCTATCCACTTTAAGACCATCCAAACGCTCAATGACTTGAAACGCATTAATTTAAAAAGTATTTACGAGTATCTATTCTGCACTGAAAAGTACAAAGAAAATACTTATAATCACTTATTTATTTTTTATTATTATACTTTAAGTTTTAGGGTACATGTGCACAATGTGCAGGTTAGTTACATATGTATACACGTGCCATGCTGGTGTGCTGCACCCATTAACTCGTCATTTAGCATTAGGTATATCTCCTAATGCTATCCTTCCCCTCTCCCCCTACCCCACAACAGTCCCCAGAGTGTGATGTTCCCCTTCCTGTGTCCATGTGTTCTCATTATTCAATTCCCATCTATGAGTGAGAACATGCGGTGTTTGGTTTTTTGTCCTTGCGATAGTTTACTGAGGATGATGATTTCCAATTTCATCCATGTCCCTACAAAGGACATGAACTCATCATTTTTTATGGCTGCATAGTATACCATGGTGTATATATGCCACATTTTCTTAATCCAGTCTATCATTGTTGGACATTTGGGTTGGTTCCAAGTCTTTGCTATTGTGAATAGTGCTGCAATAAACATACGTGTGCATGTGTTTTTATAGCAGCATGATTTATAGTCCTTTGGGTATACACCCAGTAATGGGATGGCTGGGTCAAATGATATTTCTAGTTCTAGATCCCTGAGGAATCACCACACTGACTTACACAATGGTTGAACTAGTTTACAGTCCCACCAATAGTGTAAAAGTGTTCTATTTCTCCACATCCTCTCCAGCACCTGTTGTTTCCTGACTTTTTAATGATTGCCATTCTAACTGGTGTGAGATGGTATCTCATTGTGGTTTTGATTTGCATTTCTCTGATGGCCAGTGATGATGAGCATTTTTTCATGTGTCTTTTGGCTGCATAAATGTCTTCTTTTGAGAAGTGTCTGTTCATATCCTTTGCCCACTTTTTGATGGGGTTGTTTGTTTTTTTCTTGTAAATTTGTTGGAGTTCATTGTAGATTCTGGATATTAGCCCTTTGTCAAATGAGTAGGTTGTGAAAATTTTCTCCCATTTTGTAGGTTGCCTGTTCACTCTGATGGTAGTTTCTTTTGCTGTGCAGAAGCTCTTGAGTTTAATTAGATCCTATTTGTCAATTTTGGCTTTTGTTGCCATTGCTTTTGGTGTTTTAGACATGAAGTCCTTGCCCATGCCTATAATACTTCCCCATATTCTTGAAATCAGGGGTAAAAAACTATTACACAACTAAACACACAAGTAGTATCTGAATTACAAAGATGTTGCTTTCATTTTCCTCCCCTGTGTGTCCCCAAAATGAAAACCATTTGCTCATCTTCCAAATAATGGATTTATCTTAGCAAAAATTACTAGCATCATGATGAAAGCAGTAAAGGAAATAAACTACCTCGTTCTTCAGGTGAGAGGTCACTATCCTCCTCTCCACTGCTTTCCTGTTCCTGAATCCGATACTTTGGCTCCAAGCCTTCAGCAGCAGCTAATCTATGCAACAATCATGTACAAAGAAATTAACAGTGATGTTTTGATATTATTTAAGCACCTTATTCAACTGTTGATTCTTACAAGAACATCTGAAGATCATTAATGTGCTAGCTATAACCTGATGAGGAAAATAAAAGGCAAGAGAGCAGAAATGGGCTGGGCATGGTGGTACACGCCTGTGGTCCCAGCTACTTGGAAGGCCGAGGTGGGAGCACTGGTTAAACTCAGGAGTTTGAGGTTGCAATGAGCTTTGATTGCGCCTCTGCACTCCAGCCTGAGTGACAGAACAAGGCCCTGTCTCAAAAAAAAAAAAAAAGAATAAAAAGAGGAGAAATGGGCATAGACAAGAACAGTGGAATGGGTGCTAGAAATCAATAAGTAGCAAAGGAAGAGTGCTTTTGTGAATTAACTTATTTTTGCCTTTCTCACTGTTACCTTTAAAAACAGGAGGCAGGGGCCAGGCGCGATGGTTCACCCCTGTAACCCTAGAACTTTAGGAGACTGAAGCCAGCGGATCTCTTGAGGTCAAGAGTTCGAGACCAGCCTGGCCAATATGGCAAAACCCTGTCTCTACTAAAAATACAAAAATTAGCCAGGCTTGGTGGCATGGGCCTGTAATCCCAGCTACTACTGGGGAGGCTGAGGCACGAGAATTGCTTGAACTTGGGAGGTGGAGGTTGCAGTGAGTTGAGATCACACCACTGCACTCCACCCTGAGTGACAGAGAAAGACTCTGTCTCAAAAAACAATAAAAACCCCCACAGGGAAGTGACACATTTCAGTATCCCAAGTGCAGGTATGCTGGTCTTCCTGCCACCTACATACCTTGATTTTAATCAAGAGACAAGACTATAAAAGTTGGTGACTCAGAAGGTGAAAAAAGGGGAAAAAAAGGAAAAAAAAGTTGGCATAAAAAATGTTGATAAACAGCCTTTTCTTTCTGCTTATACAGGGAAAGCAATGTAGAATGCTTTTAACTCTGCACAATTATAAACAGCCTAAGTGAAAATGTACTCCAGTCATTAGTACTTACTTCTTGGCTAAGATGTCTGGCGCCATGGCTTCAGTGGTCTCAGTGTCACTACACGCGTCTTCATCATCACCCATCATACTAGTATGACAAGCACATTGTAATTAATACCTGAAACATAAATTTTCAGCCACAAAAACAAGGTAGAAAAACAATTCTATCAACCTACTTATCAATATATTTATAGATCTGTTGTTATCTTTGAGGTTTAACTTTATATAGTTCCTATTCAATACAAATACTTAAAAGTATAGCACCCAATCAAGAAAAGACTCTAAATGATTTAAAAAAAAATAACATAAATACAGTCTGCCTGCCATATCCATAGGATCCACATCCATGAATTCAACTGTGGATTGAAAATAGCCAGAGAAAAGAAAAATTTCATCTGTACTAAACATGTAGACTTTTTTCTTATCATTATTCCCTAAATGATACAGTGTGTAACAACTATTTGCATAGTATTTACATTTTATTAGGTAATATAAGTAACACAGAGATGATTTAAAATACAGGAGGATGTGTATAATTATATACATCTACAATGCCATTTTATATCAGAGACTTGAGTGTCTGAGGATTTTGGTATCTGAGGGAGGTCCTGAAACCTCCATGGATAATGAGGAACAACTGTACTGAAAACGTAAATGATCCGGGAAAAAAAAAAATACTACAAAGTGCCAATTATTCCATCCAGTGGGAAGGAACAACTAATGCAAAGTAAATCACTGTCTGGTTTTAGAACATGTATTTCTACATCAATCTTAAGATACAGACAAAAGATCTATGCAGACACAAGACTGAGTAAAATAACAAAATTCGATCCCAAAGATCTAATTCCGGAAGTTTACAAGTGATTTAGCTTTCTCACTCTACCCTCTAATGAAAAATTTGCTCCCCACTTCAATGCAAAAATGGGCATCCTTAATTCTTAAGCCACTGGAAAGTATATAAAGCAGAACTCAGCTATTTATAAAATACTGCCAGTTTATACATTTCCTGGTTAATTAAGGTGACAAGTAAGTCTATAGTTTAGATGATGCTGTTTTTTCTAAGGGAAGTTGAAATAAACTGATCTATGTTATTGAGTTTAAGCAAAGTAAGGTAAAATGAACATTTTGTTAATTGATAGAATTGTTCTATAGACTGTGAGATTCTTAGGTAATAAGATATGATGTTTCTATAAAAAGCATCTTCACTTAAATAAAACTTTTTTTTTTTTTTTTTTTTGAGACAGGGTCTCATTCTGTCACCCAGGAGTACAGTGGCACCATCACGGCTCACTACAGCCTCAATTTCCCGGGCTCAAGTGATACTCCCACCTAAGCCTCTTGTGTAGCTGGGACTACAGTCATGTGCTACCATTCCTGGCTTAATTCTTTCTATTTTTTGTAGAGATGGGGTCTCTCTATGTTGCCCAGGCTCATCTCCAATTCCTGAGCTCAAGCAATCCTCCCACCTCAGCCTCCTAAAGTGCTAATCCTAAAGGGATTACAAGGGTGAGCTACCACGGCTGGCCAAATAAAACTCTCAAAAAGAAAAAAAGAAAGTCATGGAAAGAAATGATAAAACCGAGCAGTGAGCTGATAAAAGCAGGACACAGGTATCTCTGCATACACATAGCCTCAATTACTTAGGGACCAAATAACTTTTCTGGTTATTTGAATGGCAAATATCTACCACTCAAATTATATTTATAAACAGTCAAAAAATAATGGCCATAGTTACTCTGAAAATCTTTTTTTCTTTTTCTTTAGAGACAAGGTCTCCCTCCGTCATCCAGGCTGGAGTGCAATGATGAGATCATGGCTAACTGCAGCTACAACCTCCAGGGCTCAAACAGTCCTCCTGCCTCAGCCTCCTAGGTAGCTGGGACTACAAGTACACACCATCACCTCTGGATAATTTTACTTTTTATATTTGAGACAGTTTCGCTCTGGTTGCCCAGGCTGGAGTGCAATGGCGCGATCTCAGCTCACTGCAACCTCTGCCTCCCAGGTTCAAGTGATTCTCCTGCCTCAGCCTCCCAAGTAGCTGGGGTTACAGGCGCCCACCACGTCTGGAAATTTTTATGTATTTTCAGTAGAGACGGGGTTTCACCATGTTGGCTAGGCTGGTCTTGAACTCCTGTCCTTAGGTGATCCACCTGCCTCAGGCTCCCAAAGTGCTGGGATTACAGGCGTGAGCCGCTGCACCTAGCCAAATTTGCTTTAATTTTTTTTGTGGAGATAGAGTCTCACTGTTGCCCAGGTTGGTCTTGAACTCCTGGGCAAGAGTTCTTTGGGGAAGGGTGTAGTGGCTCACGCCTATAATCCCACACTTTGGGAGGCTGAGGCGGGTGGATCACTTGAGGTCAGGAGTTTGAGACCAGCTTGGCTAACACGGTGAAACCCTGTCAATACTAAAAATACAAAAATTAACCGGGCGTGGCAGTGGGTGCCTGTAATCCCAGCTACTTGGGAGGCTGAGGCACGAGAATCTCTTGAACCTAAGACACGGAGCTTGCAGTGAGCCGAGATCGTGCCACTGCTCTCCAGCCCGGGTGACAGAGTGAGACTCCGTCTCAAAACAAACAAACAAACAAAAAAAACAAAAAATACCAGCATTCTTTGGGAGGCTAAGCGATCCTCCTGCTTCGGGCTCCCAAAGTGCTGAGATTACAGGCGTTGAGCCACTGCACCTGGCCTCAACTATTTTTTTAAATCATGTCTGATCTTAATTCTTTTAGGATACTCATCCCCAACTAACACAAGTGAGTGAGGGATGGCCACTACATTTAGTAAAAAGAAAGAACACTCTGATTTTGGATTCTGGTACAATAAAGGTTTTAATATACATTTTAGAAGTCGGGCATGGTGGTGTGTGCCCATAGTCAGCTACTTGGAAGGTGGAGGACGGAGGATCACTTGAGTCGGGAGTTCCAGGCTGTAGCGTGCTATAACTGTGCCATCAATAGCCACTGCACTGGGCAACACAGCCAGATCTTGTATCTTTTTTTTTTTTTTTTTTTTTAAGATTTTTAAAGTATATACCTGCAATTTAGGAGGAAAATAAGAATATAAACCTCTTTTTAACATGCGTTTTTTTTTTTTAACTAATTGTAATTTTATTGTTTTTCTTCCCCTCAATTTATTTTTACTTCAATAGCTTTTTGGGAAACAAGTGGTGTTTGGTTACATGGGTAAGTTCTTCAGTGGTGATTTCTGAGATTTTGGTGCACCCATCACCTGTGCAGTGTACAATGCACCCAATGTGTAGTCTTTTATCCCTCAACCCCCTCTCACCCCTCCCATCACCAAAGTCCACTGTATCATTCTTATGCCTTTGCTTAGCTCCCGCTTGTAAGTCAGAACATACAAGGTCTGGTTTTCCATTCCTGGGTTACTTCACTTGAGTAATGGTCTCCAACTCCTTACAGGTTGCTGTGAATGCCATTATTTTGTTCCTTTTTATATATATTCCATGGTACATACATACATACATACCACAAAAAACTGTGTATTTCTTCACTCAAATTTCATTAGTATTGAGTTTCAGCATCTGTACCTATTTCGTTATTTCTTTTTATGCTCATCACAATCTTTAATATCTTCATGTTTTTTATTTTTACTGTTTTTGTTAGTAACAGGTTATTTCAAATTATCTTCCAAAGTTTTCACCTACTGACTTAAAATACAGTAGTTCTTAACTCTTCTTTCACTACAGAACAAATGAAAACTGCAGTTAACTCTATTTTAATGGTAACTTCTGGATTTATGCTGTCTTAATTCAATGACAAAATATTTTAATCTTGGAAATCTTTTATTTTTTTCAATACAAGGTAGGTAGGGCATAACTTTTTTTTTTTTTTTTTTTTTCCGGAGAAAGAGTCTATGTTGCTTAGGCTGGTCTTGATCTCCTGGCCTGAAGCAACACTCCCACCTCTGCCTCTGTAATCTCAAAGTGCTGGGAGTACAGGCAAGAGTCACCATGCCCAGCCAAGGTATTATCTTTTTTTTTTTTTTGAGACAGAATTTTGCTCTTGTCGCCCAGGCTGGAGTGCAATGGTGCGATCTTGGCTTACTGCAACCTCCGTCTCCTGGGTTCAAGCAATTCTCCTGCCTCAGCCTCCCGAGTAGCTGGGATTACAGTGCCCGCCACCATGCCCGGCTAATTTTTGTATTTTTTTTTTTTTTTTTAGTAGAGATGGGGTTTCACCATGTTGGCCAGGCTGGTCTTGAACACCTCACCTCAGGTGATCCGCCCACTTTGGCCTCCCAAAGTGGTGGGATTACAGGCGTGACCACAGCGCCTGGCCCAAGGTATTATCTTAATTAGGTATCTATACTTATTTAGAATCTTCATCTTCTCATAATGCTTATTGCATTATTTTTGTCTTCATACTGGTTACTGCTGCATAATGTAATTTCACAATTCATTTTGAAAATTCTGAGACTTGAAATTGTCAAAAATTACATGTAATGATCTGAACAACAATATTACATTAAGTTAAAAAGTAAAGACATAAACAGTAATAATGACACCTATCTTTCAGTGGGTTACCATCCATACAGTTATGCTTCTCTGCAAAGAGACTGAGTAAACCCCAGATTTCTACTTGGGAAGGAAACAAGCCCATATCTCATCTTGCTTTCACGGAAGTTAAAACTAATATACACACCATTAGTAGCCAGCAACCACTGAGGTGCAACAAATAAACATTTACTACTGTCATTATAATGTGCAAAACGGCTTTCATAATTTTAAACTTACACATCACTTAAACCCTTACTAAACAAACTGCAGTTAGGCTACTGACTTCACTAGTGCTCCAGTAACAAATCTACAATAAAACAAATTCAAATAGGCTGTTATCCAGACGTTCATAAGAAATGCAAAATGGAAGTAAGTCCCAAGAGGAGCGATGTCTACATAACATTACCTATGGTAAGGAGTGCTTGGTTCATCTATTTTCATTAAACCATAGTCTTTATCTGCCGGATGATACGTCGCCAAGATGTTCATTTCATCCCACTTCTGGGACTTTTTGCTAAAATTAAAAAGAAAAAACGTTTTTTCCCAATGCAGAAAAAGATAAACCTGAACATCAAAATTCACAAATGTCCAAATTTAACATTTCAACTTCTATTTGATGGCTAACCTCTATTTTCACATATACTTTCTTAGAATAGAAGCTGACTCAGGGTAAAAATCATTAAGTAACTACAATAAAATGTCAGTAAATATAGAACACCTAGCGCCCACATATTAAAAACACAATATTTAGTATCTATATCAGGCATTCAGAACATTACTATACTATGACATGCTTAGTCTTCATTTGGCAAGTCAAAATCTACACATTCGCTGATGTCAGTAGGCATTTTTGATCTATATACCAGTAACTGGTAAAAAACACAACAGGAGTATTTCCTTGGCATAATTTCTTTCTGGGATATCTGTTAACACTCAGAACATAAAGATTCAAAGCATAAAACTATAGAGAAAACCTCATCAAACTCAGATACCACTAAATCATTAGATTGCAAATAAATTACAGCTCTGTTTATTTCTAATCTAGAAAAATAAAGGTTTGCTCAGAAATGGTGTATTCAGATTTACTTGAAGAGCAATAGAAGTTCTAAGTACTTTATTATTTTTGTTTTGTTTTGAGACAGAGTCTCACTCTGTTACCCAGGCTGGAGTGCAGTGGCGCCATCTCGGCTCACTGCAACTTCCACCTTCCCAGTTCGCGCGCTTCCCCCGTCTCAGCCTCCTGAGTAGCTGGGATGACAGGCGCGCACCACTGCGCCCAGGTAATTTTTTTATTTTTAGTAGAGACAGGGTTTTACCATGTTGGCCAGGCTGGTCTTGAACTCCTGATCTCGTGATCTGCCTGCCTTGGCCTCCCAAAGTCCTGGGATTACAGGCATGAGCCACCAGGCTGGGCCATTATTTTTGTTTTTTGAGACAGAGTTTTGCTCATCACCCAGGCTGGAGTGCAATGGCGCGACCTCGGCTCACTGCAACCTCTGCCTCCTGGGTTCAAGCGATTCTCCTGCCTCAGTCTCCTGAGTAGCTGGGATTAAAGGCGCCTGCCACCACACCAGGCTAATTTTTCTATTTTTGGTAGAGACGGGGTTTCATCATGTTGGCCAGGCTGGGCTTGAACTCCTGACCTTACGTGATCTGCCTGCCTGGGCCTCCCAAACTGCTGGGATTCCAGGCGTGAGCCACCGTGTCTGTCCTATAAGTACTTCAGAAACATCTGTCAAATTTCATTGAATGAAGTATTTGCACAACTCTTAAGGTGCTCGATAATTAAATGCTTTCATTTTAAATGCTTACATACTCCTTAAAAAAGACCTCAAAGACCTTTCTACAAGCCAACATTATTTTGTTACATATAGTTTGTTACTTAGTATGTACTTGGAAAAACCTGCCTTAAAAAGAATCAATGTAAATGTTACACTGATTTAAATAATCCTTTCTGCATTTGGTCTAAATTGTTAAGGTTTTACTGCAGGTATTTTCAATTTCCCAGATCCTGAAATACCCTTTAAGAATAACATACTCAACATTTTAATAACATATTCCCTTCTCCATACTCTGAAAATGGTTTGATGAGTTACCTTAAAAATTATACAGGCCTACTCTTGCAGGTGACTTCATATTCTTTTGCCTTCTACCCTAATATACCCACAGTGTCCCCATTTCGGACTAAGCACTTTTTTTCTTCATTTTTTAAAATTGTGGTAAAACATACATAACATAAAATTCACCATTTTAACCTTTTTGTTTTTTGGTTAATCTTCCCTGTATCATTCCAATTTCAGCGTATGTGCTCTTGAAGCAAGCACTAGCCATTACGAAGTGTACAATTGCATGGCATTAAGAACATTCACATCACTGTGCAAGCATCACCACCATTCATCTCCAGAACTTTTTCATCTTCCCCAACTGAAACTGTACTCATTAAGTACTAACTCCCGACTCTCCCCAGCCCCTAGACCTGGCAACCACCATTCTACTTCTCTCTCTAGAAATGTGACCACTCCAGGTACCTCACAGAAGCGAAATCATCAAGTATTTGTCCTTTTGTGACTGGCGTATCTCACTAAGCATAATGTCTTCAAGGTTCATTCATATCGTAGCATGTGTCAGAATTTCTCTCTTTTTTTTAAGAGACCGGGTCTCTGTCACCCTAGGCTACAGTAAAGTGGCATGATCATAGTTCACTGCAGTCTCGAACTCCTGGACTCAAGTGATCCTCCTGCCTCAGCCTCCTGACTAGGTGGGACCACAGGTATGCACCTCCATGCCCAGCTAATTTTTCTTTTTTTTTTTTAACAGGTAGAGTCTTGCTATGTCGTCAGGCTGGTCTCAAACTCCTGGCCTCAAGTAACTCCCCTGCCTCAGCCTCCCAAAGTGCTGGAATTACAGGTATGAGCCACCACACCTGGCCCTAATCAAATTAATATGTCCTTAGTATTTGAAAAAAGTCACCTGCCAGGAGTAGGACTGTGTAATTTTTAAGGGAACTCATCACGCTCTTCTGGGACTGAACTAGACTGGGTAAACAGAGCTTGCTTTAACAATATCGATTTCCTTAGATACCTAGGCTTCTGCCTATCACAGTTATAGTTGAGCTTGTGGCAGAAAACAAAAAACAAATTTAACTGGGAGACAGACATTGAAGGTTCAAGTTTCAGTTACACTTTACTATAGAGAAGCCAAAAAAACATCTTCTTTTGGACTCTATTTATAGTTGACCCTCGAATATTATGAGTTTGAACCGTGTGGGTCCACTTATATGAAGATTTTTTTTCAACGAATCTACTGGAAATTTTTTTGTAGGCTTGTGACAATTTGAAGAAACTCAGATAAACCACATAGCCCAGAAATATTAAAAAAAACCTTAAAAGTTAGTTATGTCATAAGTGCATTATACGTAGAGAATAGTCTACTTTATCATTTACTACCATAAAATATTCACAAGCCTAGTTAAAATGTAAAGTTAAAATTTATCAAAACATGCACATAGAACACATGGTGCCTCTGCAGTTGGATCACAACTGCATAAAATTAACTACAGTACATAGTATTCTATGTCACAGTTTCACAGCTATCTCCTGTTGCTACTGCAGTCTCCTCAAGTGTTGCAAGTTTGCTTAAAATGCTCTATGATGCGGCCAGGCATGTCTGTAATCCCACCACTTTGGGAGGCCGAGGCGGGTGGATCACTTGAGGTTAGGAGTTTGAGACCAGCCTAGCCAACATGGTGAAACCCCGTCTCTATCAAAAATACAAAAAATTAGGCATGGTGGCTTGCGCTTGTAGTCCTAGCTACTCAGGAGGCTGACGCAGGAGAATCGCTTGAACCCAGGAGGCAGGGGTTGCAGTGAGCTGAGATCATGCCACTGCACTCCAACCTGGGCAACAGAGTAAGACTCTGCCTCAGGAAAAAAAAAAAAAAAGCTCTATGATGCTAGTTGTTTCAGTGTGAGTAGTTTGTTGCTCCAGTAAATTGCCTATTGCAATAAAAAGTGATCTCTCTTGGTTTTTGAGTATTTTTTATCCTATTCAGTGCAATACTGTAAACCTCGAGTAACACCATGGGACCCATACAAAATGCCACTAGAGATGCTGGAAGCGTTCCCAAGAAGCAAAGTTGTGGCATTACAAGAAAAAGTTGAACTGCTTGATGAGTACCTTAGATGGAGCTCTGCAACTGTGGTTGCCGGTCATTTAAACATGAATCCATCATAAAGACCATTGTAAAAATAAAATAAAATAAAAGGAAATCACAAAGCTGTCACTGTAGTAGCGATACCAGCACGAAAACCTTGCATATTTTGTGAAATACCTTTTGTATTGCCGATGCATCTATTATGTGAGTGCAGGATTGCTACAAGACTATAGACTCTAATATGATTTGAGAAAAAATGATGTCACTATATGATAACTTAAAGCAAAAAGAAGGTGAAGAATCTAAAGTTGGAGAATTTAATGCGAGCAAACGATGGTTGGATAATTTTAGAAAGAGGTTTGGCTTTAAAATTACAGGATAACACAGAAGCAGCTTCTGCCAACCAACAGGCTGCAGACGAGTTCCCAGAGGCCATTAAGAAAATCATTAATGAAAAAGGGCCAGGTGCAATGGCTCACACCTGTAATCCCACACTTTGGGAGGCTGAGGCAGGAGGATCTCTTGAGCCCAGGAGTTTGAGAACAGCCTGGGCAACCACAGTGAGACACTATCTCTACAAAAAATTTTTAAAATTAGCCAGGCATGATGGCGCACACACATCTGCAGTTCCAGCTACTTGGGGGTGGCCTGAAGTGGGAGGATCACCTGAGCCCAGGAGGGCTGCAGTGGGCCATCTGCAATCCAGCCACCGTAATCCAGCCTGGGTGGCAGTGAGACTGTCCAGAAAAAGAAAAAATTATTAAGGAGAAAGGACATCTGATCTGCCTGTACAGGTTTTTAATGAGAATAAAAGTGCCCGATTCTGGGAAAAAAAATGCCACAAAGGACATTTATTTGTAAGAAAAGAGAAGCAAGCATCAGGATTTAAGGGAGGAAGGGACAGGCTAACTCTACTGTCTTGTGCCAATGCAGTAGGGTTTATGATCAGAACTGTCCTTAACTATAAAGCTGCTAACCCCAGAGCCTTGAAGGGAAAAGATAAACACCAGCTGCCAGTCTTGTGGTTGCAGAAGGTCTGGACAATGAGAACCCTCTTGGTTCCATCAACGTTCTGTCCCCAAGGTAAGGAATTACCTTGCCAATACAGAACTGCTTTAAAAAAAAAAAAAAAGAGAGAGACAGGGTATTACTCCACCGCCCAGGCTGGAGTGCAGTGGCACAATCATAGCTCACTGCAGCCTCGAACTCCTGGGCTTAAGTGATCTGACTGTCAGCACCTGAGCAGCTAGGGCTGCAGGCGCAAGCCACGTGCCTGACAGTAAAGTACCTTTTAAAGTTGTTTTGATTCTGGACAATGTCTCTCTTTGGCCACTTATGAACCCTATGAGTTCAACCCTATGAAGGTGTCAAGGTGGTTTACTCGTCCTCAAACACAACATCTCCAATTTAACTTCTAGATCAGGGGGTCACAGAGGACCTTTAAGATTCAGTACACATGGTACTCTATGCAGTGGTCCCCAGCCTTTTTGGCACCAGGGACCGGTTTCGTGAAAGACAATTTTTGCATGGTGTGAGGTCGGGTTGGAAGGTTTCAGGATGAAACTGTTCTGCCCAGATCATCAGGCATTAGATTCTCGTAAGGAGTGGGCAACCTAGAGCCCGCTCATGCACAGTTCACGATAGGGTTCCACTCCTATGAGAATCTAATGCCACCACTGATCTGACAGGAGGCGGAGCTCAGGCACCTGCCACGTGGCCTAGGGTGTGGGGATCCTTGCTCTATGGAAAAGACTGTCAACCCTCATGGAGAACATCATGAAAGTCTGGAAGGGTTTCACCACTGTGTATGCCATTGTTACAGAAAAAGCTAAGAAAGCTGTCAAGTCTGAAACAATGAATTCCTGCTGGAGAAAACTGTATCCAGATGTTAGGCATGACTTCGCGGGATTTAGGACAGTGCCAATCAAGGAACTAATGAGATTGTGAGTTATTTGGTGTGGGTGAAGGGTTTCAAGATATGGATCCTGAAATTCAAGAGCTAATAGACATCACACCAGAGGAATTAACAGAAGATGACTTGATAGAGATGAGTGCTTCTGAATCAGTGCCAGAGGATACGGAAGAATATGTAGAAGAAGCAAAGCCAGGAAACAAATTGACATTAGACAATCTGACAAAGAGTTCTATTTGAGACTGCTTGACTTATTTTACAACATGGACCCTTTTATGATATGGACACTGAAACTAAACAGTAGAAGGAAGATTATTAGTACCACATAGAAGCATCTTAAGAGAAACGAAAAAGCACAAAAGTTAGGCATAAATTATGATGTATTTTCATAAAGTTACACCAAGTGAGCCTGCCTCTCCTTCTATCTCCTTTACCACCCAAGACAGTGAGACCAACCCCTCCTCCTCCTCAGCCTACTCAATGTGAAAGGCCACCAGGATAAAGATCTTTATGATGATCCACTTCTTTACGGTTTTAACATTTTCTTTTCTCTAGCTTACTGTATTATAAGAATGTAGTAACATAATACTTGTAACATACAAAACATGTAGTTAATCAATTGTTTATGTTACCTGTAAGGCTTTCAGTCAACAGGAGGCTACTAGTAGTTAAGGTTTGGGGGGCTGGGCACAATGGCTCATGCCTATAAATCCCAACACTTTGGGAGGCCAAAGTGGGAGGATCACTTGAGCCCATGAGTTGGAGATCAACCTGGGCAACATACGGAGACCTTCTCTTTAAGAAAAAAAAAAAAAAAGTGCTGGGATTATAGGTGTGAGACACCGCACCCAGCCAGTGTGTGCTTTAGTAATAATTTCTGACACTTTATACTTAATATGCTTTTCTGTATGTGTATCACACTGTAATAAAATATTTTAAAAATAAACACATATTAATAATGTTGTTTGGGGGTGCCTCCTAACCTCAAAGTAAAACAAGTTACTTCCTAAGTGATGTTAACAATATTGAATTAAAAATGACAATTTAGGAGGTGGGCAGATCACCTGAAGTCAGGAGTTCAAGACCAGCCGGGCCAACATGATGAAGCCCTGTCTCTACTAAAATACAAAAATTAGCCATGCTTGATGGCGCATGCCTGTAATCCCAGCTACTCAGGGGGCTGAGGCTGAAGAATCGCTTGCATCCAGGAGGCAAAGGTTGCAGTGAACTGAGATTGCACTATTGTGCTCCAGCCTGGGCGACAAGAGCGAAACTCCGTCTCCAAAAAGAAAAAAAGACAACAACGACAACTGATCATCGTTGCTTAGGATAAAAAAAGAAT
This sequence comes from Pongo pygmaeus, assembly GCF_028885625.2. Classification (NCBI taxonomy): domain Eukaryota; kingdom Metazoa; phylum Chordata; class Mammalia; order Primates; family Hominidae; genus Pongo; species Pongo pygmaeus. The sequence goes on from NC_085930.1 coordinate 204,767,603, forward strand.
GAGGAAAGACCTCTGGAGTTTAAAAAGTATCTCTACTGGGAAAGACAGCACGCCACATCCTGTAAATATTTTTTGCAAGATAAGGATTGAAGAAAAAGAACTACAGAACACAAGCAGAAACTGTTTTCTTGAAATTAAAAATAAAATGTAATAATCACAATCCCAGCACCCAAAGCCATTCATAATTTTGATTTCAGCATACTTTCCTTTGTATAATACATATAAATACGTATAAGCTATCAAAACATATAAAAATATATATAACTATACATATAAAACAATACATACAGTATATATAAAATACATATGCTGATATATGTTTTAAGTATATGTAGTATATTATAAGTTGCTTGTGTTTTCTTTTTACCTTAATGACTGTGTAAGATTCATTTAGATTGATAACCTAAATAAGTTTTCCTGTTTAAAATAAGGCAGACATGAACATATTTGTATATATGCTATTCAATGCTGTTTTAAAGAAAATGTGCTAGTGTAAGAATCTGAATTAAAGTTTATTAAGAACTTTATAGTTCACTCCATGTTGCCATATAGATATTTTTTTTAAAAAAAGAGGACTGTTTGTAACGTCCCCAGTAAATTACCAAACCATTGCTAGGATTAGGTATTGTGTGTGTGTGTGTGTGTGTGTGTGTGTGTGTGTGTTTCCATTTCAGCAGGTATAAAACAGTATTTTAAAACTGTTGTTTCTTTGTCTATTATTTTACTTTCCTCGTGTGAATTATGTTTACGTCCTTTGCCTATTAGAAATCTTCCCATAAATTTGAGCTCTTTAGATTTATATAAACCACATTTTATATAACTTCAATTTTTCCCAGTTTGTTTGCCATTTAGTTTACTTTCTACTGTAAATGAAATTTTAAGTTCTAAATATTCAAAGTCTCACTCAACTTGTTTTCTCAACAGAACACTAACAGAAAAAAAATTAGTACAATTATTCAGATCCAAAAAAAGACAACAATATCTTGCAAAAACAAGCATTTAAATAAGGGTATTACAAAACAGACTCCAAAAATGCTAGGAAATCTTGGAAAGTTAGTGAAGTAGAAGAAACTGTCAGCACGGGACACTGGATATGAAAGTCAGCATCTCTAAAGTGATGGCAGAATTAACATTACTTGTGGAATAACAAAACCCAAGGAGTGAGCCTGAGCTTAATCCCAATACCATCATGAACTGTATGACCTCCTTTGAGGTCAGTATCCCCGCAGACAAAAATAGGGGCACCACCACTTACATGGCAGATCTGCCGTGATGGTGAAAGCACCTGCTGGTTTCAGTTTTCCCCCTCCGTCTTGGGTGACTGGTTTTCCTACAGCCTAAATCTGGTGCTGAAAAAGTCACCGTTTCTCACTTTTACTTTGTTAGCTCATATGGTGCTACCTCAAAGACCTACTGAACTTCTTGTTGCTTGTGACTTGCTCATTTGATAAGTTGTGACTGTGTCTGGAATGGGAAGCAAGATTTTGCTTCAAGGTGATTTAACTTTAATTGCACATTTCAAGAAATGGTTCTTTCTTTAAATGAAGATTCAACTTATATAGATTGACACAATATAAGACTTCGAAGCCTGATATCGTTACTGAACAATTAAACTAAGACTTAACAATAAAAGCAATTACAAGTAAGCAAAAAGTAACTTTTAGAAAACAAACTTTTTATTTTACTCAGTAAACCTTTGACTATAATATTCCACATCCCTTTATAGGCAGAAAAAGACAAAGTTGAAGCTTGTTTATATCTTAAATTATATCAAAGGAAATTAAGGCATAATTTTTTCAAGCAGAATTTGCCTGCATTATCTAAGACTACCATAGAATTTGAATTGAACAGAATAGTGAACTCCAAAGCAGTCTGTGTAAAAAACCCACTGAGATATGGAAAAAATGAATTTCTATATTTATTTCTATTACAATAAGACTAACGTTTGAGACTAAGACACTGGGTTAAACACTTTACATTTATTAATTCATTTAATATTTAAACTAAGGCACAGATATAATGAATAATTCACTGAAAATCACAACTAATAAAGTTTGCTAATAAGCAGCAGACAAGATTCAAACCCAGGCAATCTGGCACCAGATTAACCACTAAACTATAATCCTTCTCCAATGATAGGCTTTAGCAATATTTACTGTCATATTTTCAATAATTCCCAAAACACATTTTTTACATTTTCACATCTCTGAAAAAGAACATGTCTTAAAAGGATGGCATCTTATAATCATAGTTGGCAGTATTTTTTCTTTCTGGATAGTACATCTTAGAATCAACAGTGTCTTGTTTTCATTAAGATACACAAATGTACTCACTAGGCCTGCTAAATTAGACCTTCGTAAGTTGTGCCCTATATTCAAGGTATCCTGAAAGAATGGGAAGTCCACATGATCGAAGATGACAGTGGTGTTTAAACCAGCTGAATGCTGTGGTGCAATGTACTGAGATTTATCTATATTTAGTTATGTGGATTTATGGATTCTATCCAGTTTTAATTTAACTCTCAAAAATTGGTATCTGACAAATGGTACCTGTAGAAACCACTCATTAAAGACCTAAGTACTGGTGGGGCATGGTGGCTCTCACCTGTAATCCCAGCACTCTGGGAGGCAGGCAGATCGCTTGGGCCCAGGAGTTTGAGACCAGCCTGAGCAATATATTAAAACCCTATCTCTACAAAAAATACAAAAATTAGCTGGGTGTGGGGGCCCAAGGTGGGACAATCATTTGAGCGCAGGAGATGGAGGCTGAGTGAGCTGTGATCGTGCCACCGCACTCCAGCCCAGGTGGCAGAGTGAGATCTTGTCTCAAAAACAAACAAAAAAAGACGTAAGCACTAATGCAAAGTATAAACAATAAGAAAATAACAGCACTGAGTCATCTAAAAAAATAAAACCCCCCTCAATGATGGTTTGATCAGTCCTGACAATTGGATAAAAAAAAAGAAATGCTAGACTATCTGAATATGGCTTTATATAAACCTCACTTTAAGTGTACATTGAGTTTTGAGAATTATCTAATGATAGTAGTACATACATATATGAATTATAAATATATATCTGAAGTGTGTTTGAATTTTATTTTTAAAAATTCCTTGGTAATATTTACATAAAATAACATCCTCTCACAACTGGGGGATGGGTAGGAGTCAAACTATCATCGCATTTTACATAACAAAGACACCGATAAAAGGTAGGGTTCATTCTCATTATTCTCTGCTTCTTTCTTTGCAAGTTTACCTACTTGCTAAAATGTGAAATCCCAAAACTAGCATTTGAGGTCCATTAGCAGTTGCTCACAGCCAGCCACAGAGCAGAGCAGATTCTGAGTTGCCCAGTGCACACGTTCACAGCCGAGATGGCATGTTCCCAGATGGCGTCAAACAAGGTGATGCTCTGCTTTCTTGTTTCAGCTCTTGTACTGTAAACAAGTGTCCTTTACGTGGGCTATTTAGGGCTAACTTTCCTGCATTTTTGTTGGTGAATCTGGTGTGTAAAATGGCTCCCAAGTGTAAAGAGCTATTTGGTATTGGCTGAATTTGTGGAGGGGGCCAACTGCATATTTATTGTTTCTGTTCAAAGAGGATCTCATAAAGTTAATGATACTGTTTCCATGACTTGTGACAAATAATAATGTATATTTGGTATAGTTTGAACGTTTCTCCTCTCTGAAACTCACATTGAAACTTGATCTCCAATGTGGCAGTGTTGAGAGGTGCAGCTTTTAAAAGGTGACTGGGTCATGAGGGCTGCGCTCTGATGAATGGATTAATCTATTCATGGATTAATGGGTTATCAAGTGAGTGGTTCTGGTGGCTTTATAAGAAGAGGAAGAGAGACCTGAGCTGGCACGCTCAGCTCCCTTGCCACGTGATGCCCTGCATCACCTTGGAACTCCACAGAGTCCCCACCAGCAAAACGGCTCTCACCAGATGCACCCTTAAGACCTTGGACTTCCAAGCCTCCAGAACTGTAAGAAATAAATTTAGTTTCTTATAAATTATCATTTCAGACATTCTGTTATGACCAACAGAAAACAGACTAAGACAATATTGTATCACTAGTAGAATTAATTTATTTGCTTTACAGTCACATAACAATGATCATTAAAAAACCCATCCTTTTTACCACTTGGAACCAAACATCATGAACTTCAATGAATTAAGGTTTGACAGTTCTCTTTAAAGACAGGACTATAACTTTAACTAGACAGGTCAGTCCCTTTTAAGTGAATCTACCCTGCCACAGATACTACAGAAGAGGCAGCCCTATGTAGTTGAGTCAGTCTAGTATAGTGGCTTTTGAGGCAGAAAGACCTGAATGTAAATCCCAACCAATTACAGAAAGAAAGAGGCCAATCCATAGATTGGGACCATGGGAAATAGAGCAGATCCAAGTTGAGAATAAACAGAAACTAAAGAAGCAGAGATAAAGAGTAAGTCACTTGGTAAACGGACCAAAAGAAACTCACACTGGAGAATAGCTAAATAACATAAATGCCAGTAAGGACCACATTCCTGCTGCTGAAAACCCTGAAGCTACATTTGAGCCTTCTGTAGTTACGTTACTTATCTTTTAATTCTTTTTCTTTTCTTTTCTTTTTTTTTTTTTAAGAGATGAGGTCTCATTATGTTGCCCAGGCTGGTCTCAAACTCCTGGGATCAAGCAATCCTCCTACCTCGGCCTCCAAGTGCTGAGATTACAGGCGTGAGCCACCACGCCTGGATGTTATCTTTTAACTAACTTGGTTCTCCTGCTTCAGTTATGTTCTGGTGAAATTTTGTCTTCTTAATTCCATGACCTACACATCACACTCCCCCAGCACTCCATTTAACGTGGCTTAGCCCAAAGAGGTTGGAAAATTGTGTGTGAGAGAATGCAAGATTCAATCATCCATGAGAGTGGGAATTGCTAGACAAAACTAAGGTCCTTTCCAGCCCCAAAAGGCCACGATTCTAAGCTGTGAACCTACTCAATATTTTCTTCAAGGTAACACAAATCCCTAAAATTTACCACCACCAAGCAGTAGTTCCTTTTATGGTCCTAAATAAGATCCTTTATCCAGGAATGCCCTAGGTTCCTATATTCTGAGATTTCACAAACATCCTCATTTTAGCTTCTGACTACCAATTTCAATGGTAACTTTTCTTAAGCCTTATTTTCAGAAAGTAGAGTCCTTACATTTTTAGTATCTTGCAACGCCCAAGCCCCCTTGCACTTCTAACCCACTACAGATACTGTACTGCAACATTTTCTCCGTGCATAAACGCCTACCTCTTTTTTTTAAAGGCTAGTATATTGTTCCATTATACAAACGTACCGTAATTAATATTTCACCAGTTCTTACTAATGGACTTCGGGTCGTTTCCAATTATATTATAATTATCAGATACAATGCTCAGGTCAACAACTTTTTACATGTGTATCTTTAGCGAATGCAAGAGCAACTAAATTATCACTGGGTCATTTCAAGTTGCTCCTCTTTGAACTGTTTTGAGCTTTGAACTATCTCTGAACAGGAACAAAAACTAGAAAGCACCCAAAACTCTGGTTGCAGATGCAGAAATACAGTGTGGCACGATGCTAATGGGGGAAATGGGCTCTTCTTTGACGGATCGCCTATTAGCTTGAGACTAGATCTTAAAGGGTTCCCAAAGCAAGAATATACACTGTAATTATCGAAGAATTTTAGATACCTCAGAGATGAGGTTAAGAAATGGTAAAAGCTTAACAGTCGAAGATCTGAAGCTTCAATTTCATTCTTTGATGTTCCCGATTACAGAAAGTTCAAAGACGCTGTTTAAAAATATTATATATGCTTAAAAAAAAAAAGGAGGCATGATAAACGTCATCGCCCAGCCTTCTTAAAGATCGCTCCCACCCGCGGCTAGCCGGGCAGGAGAAGAGACTCGAGCGGCACCCAAGCCCCATCCACGCCGCCCGCCCGCGCCTGGGGTCTGGGTAGGTGACGGGCCCGGCGGGAAGGAGGGGCTCCCAGGCCGTCCCTCCCAGCGCTCACCTCAGCTCCTCGTCGACATTCCCGCGGGGCTGTTCGGCCGACGCCACCATAGAGGAAGTGGTAGAGGTCTTGTTCTTCAAGATCCCCTTGATGGGCCGGTGCGAGGCCGTCGAGGCCGCCATTGCCGGGCGCTCCGGCTGTCGGCTCAGGGTCGCTGCTTGGCGTGGGGTCCGGGAAGAGAAGGGTCGGCACAGCAGAGACTCACAGGCAGCCACAGAGCCCGCTCAGGGCTAAAGCGGCCGCACCTGCTGCCTCGGAAACGGCTACCGGAGCGGTTGTCACGACACAACGACCCGGACGCCAGAGCCAACGCCGAACGGGTGGCGTTTACTCGCGCACCCTTAGCCGCCGGCACTTGACCCGCGGCTCGCGGAGAGACGCCGGCCTAAAGCTCCAGGGCGGGAGCGACGCCGACGCCGAAGCCAAGCGGACCCGCCCTCTCGCGATATCTAGGGAGGAGGCGGGGAGAGGGCGGGGCGAGAACAAAGCCGACCTCCTCGCCCCGCCCCCTCCGTCCCGCCCGGGCTGCTCGCCCCGCCCCCGCGCGGCGCTGGGAGGCGGGAGCTGTTTCTGAGAACCTGCGGGAGAGCTCCGGGGCTTGCTGCTTCCCGGACTCGCGCGTCTCTCGAGCACCCTCGTCCCACCACCTTGTGAGGCCGTAGTGTTATTTTTATTTTTTAGATCAGCAGACTGAGACTCGAGGTGACGTCACTCCGCAGAGAGGTTAGCTGACTTGAAGAAAACGGGTGTCTCCTCTTTCCATTTCGCTCGTGTAAACAGCCAAACTGCCTGTTATAAAAGCATGGACTGCCAGCATTGGAGTGGTCCTTACAGGCCTATTATGAAATCATAGAATGTCTGCATTGGAATCGCCTCACCTCCTTTTACCGTTGGAGAAGCCGACGGACAGACGGGCAGCTACCCCCGCCGTCGCACAACCCGTCTAGGCAGAGAGCGCAGGAGACGGGAGGGCGGCAGGGACACATCTCCCAGCCAAGGACCCGCTGGGCCCGCAGAGGCCGCGACAGGTTCCCCCCACAGAGGGAACCAACTCTACCGCAGGTTGATGTGGACTTGAAGCCTGCAGAACGGAGAGCCCATTTCCATTGCTTAAAGCCACCCAGTGTGTGGTATTTGTTATGGGCCCTGTACACTCCCTTCCCTCCCTCTCCCAAGTCCAGTCCGCAGCTCGCTCATCACCAGGCTCTTTTCCATGACTCTTTCTTGATCAGGGCTTTTTATCGTCCTCACCACAGGTTAGAGCACAGCAGACTGAGCCACCCAGAACTGGCCCCTCCGGTGGACCAGCCCCTGCGGATTCACAGGCCACTGGGCCTGGAAGGGACCTTGTCAAGCAGGCCCATAAGGTGGCTATTCAGCCTGTTTCTCCAACAACCCGAGGGGCTAGAAGCTCGCCACACCCCCGTGCAACTCATTTTATTTTTGGACAGCTCTGACTCAGGGAGTTCTTAGATTGAGCTGACACCTGGCTCCCAGCAATGTCTGTCCACTGCTGTTGGGGGTGAGTGGAAGCGTTTTCCCCTATCTAGCCCCTATAGCAGCAGTCTCACTCCCCTGGCTCATCTCTGGACCACAGTCTCATCTTCTTTAACACAGGCTCTGTGCCTTTTGAGGATGACCCTGTTGTGTGTCCTTAGGACTCTGCCCCTCAGGGATGACTGTAGGGTTCTGAAAACGATTGTTTTTGTCGTCTGGCCCCTAGCCCCTAGCTCCTAGCTGAGTTCCTGGCACAGAACAGGGCCTCAGTGGGAATGGATGTGGATGGAGATAATGGAGGGGAAGTGAGCTGGAAGGGGAAAAGGGAAACAGGGTTGCTGGTCACAGAGTGGAATGTGTTCCCCAGGGATTTGCCTCAGCCAGGGGCCTGCACAGTCACTGTTGGCACTGGCCCCACCTTTGTTCCCAGTCAAATATCCACTGGTGCCGTCTCTCCCTCCCAGGCCAGGACTGCTCAGTGGATCTAACATTACACCCTGACAGCCCTGTCCAGCCATGGAGCAGAGAGAGAGGGTTCTCAGCGAGGGGAAGCAGGATGGCCACCTCCCTTCCCTTCCTGAGTTCTTTCCACCCCAGTGTTCAACACCTGTGTTGCGTCTCTTGCCCTGTCAGCAGGAGCCTAGGTCAGTGATGGCAATCCTGTTTTCAAGGGAATACACAAACTTCCCTGTATGTTCTAAATTATTGGGCAGATTTGCTTTGTTCCTGCTTGGGCTGGGAAGCATCACTGAGTTCAGCATCCCTGAACTCAACTGTGACTAGGCCCTTAATTAAGCAACAGCTTGCTTTCAGACCCTCTAATGAAAGGCACTACGATCATATGACATAAAGTGTTTTATTACAGTTAATTAACTAACAAACATTGGAACAGGAGGTGATGAAGAGTTCTTTGAAGAACCTTGGAAACGCATTTCCCTCATCAGGAGTTAAACTTTTGTCTCCTGTACTGGTTCTTCCACTCCCAAACCCACAACAAATGAATGCAGATGAAAATGACTTTGGTAGCACTTAAAAAAAAATAGTTTGTAAAATTGTGAGGGCCAGTACTGCTTTTTTTTTCTTTTTGAGACAAAGTCTTGCTCTGTCGCCCAGGCTGGAATGCAATGGCACAATCTCTGCTCACTGCAACCTCCGCCTCCTGGGTTCAAGTGATTCTCCTGCCTCAGCCTCCTGAGTGGCTGGGACTACAGGTGCCCGCCACCACACCCAGCTAATTTTTGTATTTTTAGTAGAGACGGGGTTTCATCATGTTGGCCAGGCTGGTCTCAAACTTCTGACCTCAGGTGATCTGCCTGCCTCAGCCTCCCAAAGTGCTGGGATTATAGGCATGAGCCACCACACACGGCTTGCTTTTCCTTATCTTTCAGAATAGTTGAACTACTCTATTCCTCATTGTGGCCCAAATAAGATTTTCAAATGCCTCTAAACAGAGCTTTCCTTCTGTGCCTCTGCTGAGGTTTGCTCCTGTAGGAAGTTATCTGGACCAAACAGCCCGAGCACTGAATTTAGCTGTATTGGTGTTACATTTCCTGTGTGTTGAGGGTTTGGCTGCCAAGAGGTGAACTGTAGGTGGAATCTTTCATTCTGGTTTCAGTTTCTGGAAGTAGCTATTGAGCTCAAGGCAAATCATATATTTAAAGAGATATACATGATTTAAGGATAATCTGGCATTTATCTCTGCTCTCTTTTTGAAGACTTCATTATCATGGTTGCCTGACCCAACACAACATATTTGGAGGAGGAGAGGGGACACTTTTATTGTACCCCATCACGTGGCTGAGTCATTTGGCTCTCCATTCACTGGAACACATGGCTATGGACAACACCATTGGGTTTCCCACCAAGGACAGAATTCCAAAGCAACCATGGCTTCCATGGTTGGCTCACCCAGCCTGCCTGAGTCATCAGCTAGGTCCACAGAGTAGAGAAGTGGGTAGTGCCCCCGCCTAACATCTGGAAAAATTCCCAAAAGTTGTGACTTCTTGACCACTGAGTCAGCAGCAACTCTTTTCTTGCCAAGAATAGCACATTGTTCTTTTCCTTTTCAGGTAATCCCTCCCCGGAAAGAGAAGATCACAGATTTTGTCGTATTAAATACGTTGTAGAAATTCATGGTAGCAGGGGCAAGATCATTTAAACAAAACAGAAAGTTTCAGAGAGAGAAAAAGCCAAGGACAAAGATTAATCATTTTCTGCTTAAAAAAAAATGGCTTTGATTTCCAACCATGGAATGCTCCACTGTTTCTCTTCTCTTCAAAGACATCTACTGAAAGGATTCCTTAACCAAGTGGCCAAAATACTTTTCTGAGAAGATTCACAGAGCATAGGCCCCCTTAGGGTACACAGAGATTTCATTAGTCCCTAGATGTTTCCTGATCCTTTTAAAAACTGGTTAAATTCAGAGACTCTAGGCAATTACTTCTTTCAGAACCTATGAGGCAAAAATGAAAGAAGAAGGCAGGACATGCAGTGTAACAAATCTTGGAATGGTAAGTAGGAAATATAAGTTAGTTTTTTGGCTAAGCTATGAATTTACTTTGTGCCTGCCAGAAATCACTCAGTCTTTTGTGACTGTAAATTTTCTGTAAGTGTTAACTGGTTTGGTTTATTATTGCAAGAAGTAAGGGAGCAATGTCGTGTATTATAATTTAATTGTGTCAGTTTTGCCAAATTATCTTGCGTTTTGTTATTTTATGAACTCATAATGGGATAAGGAGTATAGGCTTTGATTCAGAACATATGTGATGTTGCTATAAATGCTTCATGGAAAACCCTAAATATATTTTGAAGCCTACATAGTCAAAAGTCACCATTGGAAGACTTTTTTACTTTACTATTGTACTTATGCTCATTAGCACTCATTCTTGTTTGAAACGTCTCAAATGTGTAATTTTATTATTTTATTTGACTGTTGTCTCCAGATTGGTCTGAGGACTCCACTTTCTTCACTGCCCATTCATCTTCATACTGCTGTCATATTTTTTTTTAAATTGGGATATGCAATGATCCTTAGTTTATAAATTCAACTCCACTTTGCCACACACAGTGTTAGGCTTGGGCAAACAATTAGAACTTGCCCTTCTTGGCCAGGCGCGGTGGCTCCTGCCTGTGATCCCAGCACTTTGGGAGGCCGAGGCGGGCAGATCACGAGGTCAAGAGATGGAGACCATCCTGGCCAAGATGGTGAAACCCCGTCTCTACTAAAAATACAAAAATTAGCCGGGCATGGTGGCGCGTGCCTGTAGTCCCAGCTATTTGGGAGGCTGAGGCAGGAGAATCGCTTGAACCCGGGAGGCGGAGGTTGCAGTGAGATTGCACCGCTGCATTCCAGCCTGGTGACAGAGCAAGACTCCGTCTCAAAAAAAAAAAAAAAAAAGAACTTGCCCTTCTTTTTTTTTTTTGCTCAAGGAACTCAGTCTGCCGTGTGTGCTCATTGTCTAGGATGAAGTCCAAATCCCTTGGGCCTTCACAATCCAGCCCTGTCTGTTTTTCTAGTCTCCTTTTCTTTTTACATCCACTTGCTTTCCGCTATGTTCTTCACTCTAGTCACACTGCCCTTCTCAGGGTGTCAGAGCACCCCATATTGTGTCCCTTTTTCATGCCTTTACTAATCTATGTGAAATGCCATCCCCTATTCTTGCTCTTAAATTACCCCAGTTCAAAGGTCATCTCCTTCTCTGACTCCATGCAGGCCAAGTTAGTGTTCACCTTCACTGAGATCCTAAGGAACTGTTTGCATTCCTCTATCTTATCATATCATCATTCTCTTAAGTGTCCGTCCCTCTGCTGTGGCCTCTTTGGGAGCAGGTGCATGTCTTCCTCCTCTTTCTCCCCTGACAGCATAACTTAATGAAAACAGTGCCGTAAGAGGCCCTCGATACATGTTGGTTATGTAAATCAAAGAAAATGACCAAGGTGAGTCTCAATCATTTACGTTTATTTGCCAAGGTTAAGGATGTGCTCAGGAAAGAACACAGATCCACCGGAAGAACTGTGGTACATGCTTTTTCCAAAGAGGGTCTGGGGACCTCAATATTTAAAGGGAAAAAATGAATATTGGAGAAACAGAAGGAAAGTTTTTTTTACAAAGGGTGTGGGTGGATAAGAGGCAAGCAGTTGCATTCTTTTGAGTCTTTGATCAGCCATTTACACGTGAGAGGGTGGTAGAGGTACAGTCACTTATACATTCACTTATACATTCAACGAGTCTGCATTTTTTACATAACATAAACATAGGGCAAAGGAAGCAATCAGACATGTCTTTGTCTCAGGTAAGCAGAGGGATATCTTTGATTTCTGTCCTTTGCCCCATACCTGCAAAGATAAGCTATCAATGTACATTGCCAGGGTGAGATTCAACAGAACTGTTTTAGAGTAAAGATCTGGGAGCCCACAGGAATTTCCCTGTGGGCAAATTGTGAGGGAGGTCTGTAGCTTTTTTATCTTGTAGCTATCTATTTAGGAACAAAATGGGAGGCAGGTGTGCAAGACCCAGTTCCCAGCTGGACTTTTCCCCTTTGGCTTAGTGAGTTTAGGGTCCCAAGATTTATTTTCCTTTCACAGTTGAATCAGGGAATAAATGAGTGAACTGTTCCTAAATTCGACCTCCTCAGTAATGGTGCCCATAACAACATCAATTTCTTGGAAAGCAATTTGACTATATATCTTGTTCTGCATGGCTAAGGAAGGCATTAGCAGCTATAATGCTGGAAAGGAAATAATAGAAATAAGAAAGACTGCTGAGTCAATAAAGAATGCATTAAAAAGAGGAAATTGTCCTGTCACCAGTCAGAAATCTTTATTGAGGTCCTTTTCTAGGTATTGTCGATTGCTTAGTTTATTGCATAAATAAACTACAGCAGGTACTGTATTTCCTCTTTTCATTTTAATTTAATTTAATTTATTTTTTTTTTGAGATGGAGTCTCGCTCTGTCGCCCAGTCTGGAGTACAGTGGCGTGATCTCGGCTCACCACAAAGTCTGCCTTCTGGGTTCAAGAGATTCTCTTGCCTCAGCCTCCCAAATAGCTGGGATTATAGGCACATGCCACCATGCCCAGCTACTTTTTGTATTTTTAGTAGAGATGGAGTTTCACCATGTTGGCCAGGCTGGTCTTGAACTCCTCACCTCAGGTGATCCACCTGCCTCGGCCTCCCAAAGTGCTGGGATTACAGGTGTGAGCCACCACGCCTGGCCTCCTCTTTTCATTTTAGGTTCAGAACCCTTTCTTTAAAAAGTTCATTGTTAGGCCGGGTGCAGTGGCTCATGCCTGTAATCCTAGCACTTTGGGAGGCCAAGGCAGGTGGATCACCTGAGGTCAAGAGTTCGAGACCAGCCTGGCCAACATGGCGAAACCCTGTCTCTACTAAAGATACAAAAATTAGCCAGGCATGGTGACAGGCACCTGTAATCCCAGCTACTCGGGAAGCTGAGGCAAGAGAATCACTTGAACCTGGGAGGTGGAGGTTGCAGCAAGCTGAGATCACGCCATTGCACTCCAGCCTGGGTGACAAGAGTGAAACTCTGTCTCAAACAAAACAAAACAAAGTTTGTTATTAGAGACACACATACACACACACGTCCACCCCTCATTTCGTGTGTCTCTCCCCGCTCTGGCTCTGGGCTCCAGGAGAACGCTGTTGCTGTTTTCACAAAGGCATAGCTTCCTGTGTTCATCAGGTGTACCTGTGTTATCAGGTGTTTTTATCAAGTGGCGCTCTAGGTAGGACTCAAGACCCTCTTTGCTCTCCCGTGGCTGAGGCAGGTGGGGGCAATCCCTCAGTAGGAACCACAAAGCTCTCACAGGATAACTGCTATCTCATTGGTTTCTCTCCCAAGGACTTCGCCAGACTTCATCAGAAGAAAGCAGTGTGAGACGGGACTGCAGAGGAAAGCTGGGGCTTGGGAAACCACCAGCAGGGGCCACGTGGGCAGGTGGTTTCTGTGTGAACCTCTGATCTGTGCAACATAAACAGGAAATGTTGAAGGCTTCCAGTGCTCTTTTTTGATGTCGAGAACATTCTACGGCACAAAAGAGTTTGCCTCTCACTGTTTCTCATATATGGAGGTTTTCTAACCAGCATCCTGAACAGAATTGAATTAAAAATAAAACCAAAGTAAAACTAGCTTTATCTCTAGATTTTAAAATTTTCGTTTTTCTTATGGTGGCACCTATACTGTTACCTTGTAGGTACCAACTAGAATGTTCTTTTTAACTGCCTGTCATTCATGGTTTACCTACTTGGAAGCTTAACCCTGTCCAAGACTGGACCCTAGTCAACACAAATTTTATCTTAATTTTATGAAGGTCTTTCCCACCCCTAATATTCTGATATTCTTAAATATGCTGCTCAGCTGTGCTTGTCAAAGGCAATTGTGTTTGCTACATTTCAGAAGAGAGTCCAGACAGAGCCCATTTGGCTCTGTGCTAGCAACGGCTGCAGTGCAAGACTGTGGAGCTCTGTGGCTGAACACAGCTGAAACTCACTTTGATCTTGCTAGATGCCGCCAAGTCGGAAAAAATTAAGACTGCAGGGTCAAAGAGAACGCATAAAAGCATTAACTGCTTTTGTTTCATGTTTCCTCTCCCTCCATAGAGGGACAGAGAAATTAAGAAAATTGCCGGATGTGGTTGCTCACACCTGTAATCCCAACACTTTGGGAGGCCAAGGTGGGTGGATCACCTGAAGTCAGGAGTTTGAGACCAGCCTGGCTAACATGGTGAAACCCCGTCTCTACTAAAAATAGAAAAATTAGCCAGGCGTAGTGGTGCGCCCCTGTAATCCCAGCTACTTGGGAGGCTGAGGCTGGAGAATCGCTTGAACCCAGGAGGCAGAGGTTGCAGTGAGCCAAGATTATGCCACTGCCCTCCAGCCTTGGCAATAGAGTGAGACTCAGTCTAAAAAAAAAAAAATAGAAATTAAGAAAATTTATACAGAGTGGGCAGGAACAAAATCTTCTGGTGAATCAAGTCTGCAGGCTTATTAAATGTGACAGTATGCTTCTTGAAGGATTAGAAATAAAATACAATTAAGTCAATGCTATAGTAGCTCTAAGCAGAACCAAGCACAGTGTCTTTTCCTCCCCCTCACAAGTACTGAACTCTTCTTTCAATCTTTTCAGCTCTGGGACTAGGCCAAGCCTTCCCTCCTGGGACAGCTGCTTTAGGGCCAACCAAGCAAGCCCAGCCACTTCTCAGGGAGTCAAATGGCATGGCGGACAAGTCCTTTCACACCCAAGGCCAGTCTGCTCACCAGGCCTCCCATCCCTGTCACCCTCGGGCCCCTGAACGTGCAGCCTCTTTCCCCACTGTCATCTTCCAGCCTCTCTGTGTAGCTTCTCCTCGGCAGCCCTGCCTGCTGCGCGTGCCAGCCTCTGTTCCTCACAAACTGCTTATGTGCGGGGTGATACTCAGGATATTTGAGAACCAAAACGGTGTGGGCAGGCCCCAACCAAGCAGAAAGGAAAATGGCTATCACGCAGGCATGGCTCCGTGTAATTCAGAGAAGCCTCTGCTACCAGGTGTTACCCCTTTAGTTTTTGGGCTCACTGGGAAGCCCCAGGGGTGGTCACGAGATGGGGGAACATTCTGGAGGCTCAAAAGAGTGGCCGTGCACAGAGTAGAACTGCTGTGTGTTGGTACACACCTGCCTGTCACATCAGCCTGTCTGAGACCCCAGATGCCTTCCCAGAATGTTGCCTGCACTCCTCGCCTTAACAGAAGGCTGGGTTTTCTGTCCCAGGCAACTCACAAATAGTGGCAGGCAGTTCTGTGCCATGGAGCCCAGGGCTGGGCAGGAGTTAGGTTTCTGCTTGACTCCCAAGATGGCTGCTGCTGTTATCATCATCCCCTCCACCCTGACCCATGGCCCAGGGTAAAAATTTCTTGAGGCTCATGTCAATGACATTCCCCTGTGTGCTCCTTCCAGTGGCTGCCATCTAGTAAGCTCTTGCTGATCTCTAAATGGCATCAGGAACTTTGGTCCATTTTTTTTCTCATTTAAGAAATATTTCTTAAGCATTCACTGTGCCAAACAACTTGCTGTATGTCCAGAGATGTATAAAACATGATTCTTGTCCTTAAAGGTAAGCTAGTCTTTTTTTTTTTTTTTTTGAGATGGAGTCTTGCTCTGTCGCCCAGGCTGGAGTGCAATGGTGCAATCTCGGCTCACCACAACCTCTGTCTCCCGGGTTCCAGTGATTCTCCTGCCTCAGCTTCCTGAGTAGCTGGGATCACAGGCACATGCCACCATGCCCAGCTCATTTTTGTATTTTTAGTAGAGACGGGGTTTCACCATGTTGGCCAGGCTGGTCTCGAACTCCTGACCTCAGGTGATCTGCCCGTCTTGGCCTCCCAAAGTGCTGGGATTACAGGCGTGAGCCACCGCGCCCAGCTGTAAACTCATAGTTTAATAAATAAATGTAAAACAAAGAATGACCAGTCTAGGTGGTAAATGCCTAAGTGGACATACAGTGTTTAGAAACATGGAAACATGGACACATGGAAATGATGATGTACTAGTTTCCTGTGGCTTAAAACAATAGAAATGTATTCTCCTACAGTTCTGGAGGCTAGACATCGGAAATCAAGGTGACAGCAGGGCCATCCTCCCACCGAGACTCCAGGCAGAATCTTTTCCTGCCTTCTCCTAGCTTCCAGTGCTGGCCGGTGATCCTCCGCGTTCCCCATTTTTGGCTGCATCACTCCGGTCTCTGCTGTCGTCCTGTGTCCTCCCCACGTGTTTCTGTCTTCACATGGTATTTTCCTTTTCTTACGAGGATATTAGTCGTATTGTATTAGGGTCTACCCTAATGAGCTCATCTTAATTCAATATGCAAAGACCCTATTTCCAAATAAGGTCACATTCCCAGGTACTGGGGGTTAGGACCTCAACATATCTTTTTGGGGGACACAGTTCAGCCTATAACAGTGGGATAGTCAGGAGAGCAGGGGAAGGACCAGAGAAGGCTGGCCAGACAGGCTCGGCGAGCTGGTAAACAGGAGTCAGCAGGGCAGGGAGAAGGGTGTTGTGTTGTCTGGAATGATGTATATAAACAGACTGGGGCCCGAGAGGGTGACACTTTTGGGAACTGCAAGGTGTTCAGTCTGACAGGCATAAAGGATCTATGCTCAGTAGTGGCAAAAGATAATCCTACAAGTTGGCAGGAGCCAGGTCATGAATCTCATCGTCTCCCCACACGAATGTGCCTGCACTCCTTTATTCCCCTTTTCTGGCCGACAGTAACCAGTCGTCTCAAACCCCTACTTCCCCCTCACTTCCCACACGCAGTTGATCCCTCAAATCACCTGATTCTGCCTCCTAAAAATCTCCTAAATCAGGCAGGGCATGGTAGCCCATGCCTGTAATCCCAACACTTTGGGAGGCTGAGGTGGGTGGATCACCTGAGGTTAGGAGTTCGAGACCAGCCTGGCCAACATGGTGAAACCCCATCTCTACTAAAAATACAAAAATTAGGTCAGGCGCGGTGGCTCACGCCTGTAATCCCAGCACTTTGGGAGGCTGATGCGGGTGGAGCATGAGGTCAAGAGATCGAGACCATCCTGGCCAACATGGTGAAACTCCATCCCTACTAAAAAAAATGCAAAAATTAGCTGGGTGTGATGGTGCACACCTGTAGTCTCAGCTACTCTGGAGGCTGAGGCAGAAGAATCGCTTGAACCTGGGAGGTGGAGTTTGCAGTGAGCCGAGATCACGCCACTGCACTCCAGCCTGGCAAGAGAGTGAGACTCCATCTCATAAACAAACAAACAAACAAAAACCAACAACAAAAACAAAAATTAGCCTGGCCTGGTGGTGGGTGCCTGTAATCCCAGCTACTCCAGAGGCTGAGGTAGCGAGAATTTCTTGAACCTGGCGGTGGAGGTTGCAGTGAGCCAAGATCACACCTCAGTACTCCAGCCTGGGTGACAAGAGCAAAACTAAACACCATCTCAAAAAATAATAATAATAGTTCTTTTTGCCATCATTTCTCTTCCCGTGGAGCTGCTGCCATGAAGGTTGACCTGTGCAGTTTCAGTGGGTACAAGATCCACCCTGGACACAGGAGGCGCTATGCCAGGACTGACGGGAGGGTTTTCCAGTTTCTTAATTCAAAATGTGAGTTGGCGTTCCTTTCCAAGAGGAATCCTTGGCAGATAAACTGGACTGTCCTCTACAGAAGGAAGCACAAAAAGGGACAGTCGGAATAAATTCAAAAGAAAAGAACCCGCCGAGCAGTCAAATTCCAGAAGACCATTACGGTGTATCTCTTGCTGCTGTAATGACCAAGAGGAATCAGAAACCTGAAGTTAGAAAGGCTCAAAGAGAACACGCTATCAGGGCTGCTAAGGAAGCAAAAAATGGCTAAGCAAGCATCTAAAAAGACTGCAATGGCTGCTGCTAAGGCACCTACAAAGGCAGCACCTAAGCAAAAGATTGTGAAGCCTGTGAAAGTTTCAGCTCCCCGAGTTGGTGGAAAACGCGAAACTGGCAGATTAGATTTTTAAATAAAGATTGGATTATAACTCTAATAATAATAATAAGAAGAAAATAAAAATCTCCTAAATCTGCCTTCTCCGTTCTACTACTTTCTAGTTCAGGCCCTCGTCATGACACAGTGGAGCACTGGCCATCTCACAGGTCCTCCTGGTGTCAGGCCCGTGTATCCCCTCTCCATTCTCCTCTCCTGCTAGAGCCACCACTCAGTGCTGCGGACGGTACCCCTCCTAGGGCAGGAGGTATGTGGATCCCCATAGTGTCATGAATGACGCTGCTTTAGTCAGCTGCCTGAGCTTTACCAGCCCCTTCCTCATCAGATCCTGGCATTCTCTGTAGCCAACCTGAAGACAGAGCATTTGCTTTCAGAGAACTCCAGCCTCGATTTGCTCTTTAGTGACTTTTTTCCTACCGTGAATTAACAAGTTGGTATTCGGATTTCATTTTTAAGATGTAAGTTAAATTGTTTCCTAGAATTGAGTCCTTGAATCAATTCACCTGCAGATTGTAATCTGAGCTCCATGTCACGGTTTATAAAGCTGTCAGTGATCTGACCTTTGGCCACCTGTTCTACTTCTCCTCTACAGGATCCCGGACCCTAGGTGCTACGGAATTATTTGAGTTCCTACTTGGTGGCAGTCTTTCCTCTGCCTGGGATACTGCCTCCTCCCCCTTCTATTTTTTTTCTATTTTTTTTTTTTTTTTGAGACAAGAGTCTTGCTTTGTCGCTCAGGCTGGAGTGCAATGGCGCGATCTCAGCTCACTGCAACCTCCACCTCCTGGGTTCAAGCGATTCTTCTGCCTCAGCCTCCCGAGTAGCTGGGATTACAGGTGTACACCACCATGCCTGGCTAATTTTTGTATTTTTAGTAGAGACGGGGTTTCACCATGTTGGCCAGGCTGGTTGCAAACTCCTGACCCTGTGATCTGCCCGCATCAGCCTCCCAAAGTGCTGGGATTACAGGTGTCAGTCACCGCGCCCAGCCTCCCCCTTCTATTTTTGACTACCTCCAGCTTGTTTTTCCAAACGCAGCTCAGGATTTGCTCTGGAATGAAGCCTTCTCTACCTCTTCAGGGCAGCATCAGGTGTCCCTCCTCTGTTCTCCCAGAATCCCTCATTCTACCCTCCATTACAGCCTCTCATTTGATCTCCACATCTACATTGTTGGTTTTCTTGTTTATCTTTCCCTCTAGACTCTGAGCAACTCCAGCAGGCTCCAGGTCAGTTCTCCCCAAAACACTGTACCTAAATCATTGCTCTTTTGGCACCTGTTGGGAGTATCCTGTGCTTTTTTTTTTTCTTTTCTTTTTGCCTGATTTTTGGCATTTTAATTTTGCTTTTTCTTGATAGAATTGCTAGATTTTTATAGACTTTAGCTGTGGACTCGAAGACACTCCTCTCCAAAGGCATAGTGTTTGTACTATGATGGATGCTGAGCCACGAAGGCTGAGGTGGGGATGGAGCAATCAGCAGGCAGCTGGGGGCGTTGCTGTGGATGAGATGCTGAGCTTACACGTGGAGACTCTAACGATGATCGTTTCTGGGTGGATCCCAGCTGTAAATGCTTGAGATAACTTGCTTGCAGTCACCTGTAATATTTGGTACAAATTAGGATTTGTAATTTATAGGTTTTATAATTAATATTTCAGAATTCAATATATTATTTTGCGATTTTTGAGCTCTTGATTAATAATAGCAGAATAGTAACAGCCCCAAGGGAACTAAACAACACCATCATTCATAAAATGTTGTGCATCTGTTACGAGCTAATTTGAAATACGGAGCCTAAGGTGTTTTTGGTAAAAAAAAAAAAAAAAAAAAATTTTTTTTTTTGAGACAGTCTCACTCTGTTGCCCAGGCTGGAGTACAGGGATGCAATCATGGCTCATTGCAGCCTCAAGTCCCCAGGCTCGAGAGATCCTCCCGCCTCAGCCTCCTGAGTACCTGGGACTATAGGCACACACCACCACACCTGGCTCATTTTATTTTTTGCAGATACAGAGTCTCCTTATGTTGCCCAGGCTGGTCTCAAACTCCTGTCCTCAAGTGATTCAAAGTACTGGGATTACAGACGTGAGCCACCGTGCCAGGCCTTAAAAATATTTTTAAACTTCCTTAAAATGCCAAAAAGATAGGAACAAGGAAATAAAAAAGGACTGATTTTTAAGCCCGGCTCCACACCAGTTTTTGGTAACTTCATTTCTCTGTACTAGAAGTGAGGAATACAAAGATGAATGAGACAGGGTTCCTGTCACCATCTAGTGGGAGAGACAGGCTGGCAAACCGACAGTTAATCAAGGAGGTAATTTAGGTAAATGATTTTGAGTTGACATATTGGATTTATCTTTGGAGGCAGTAATTCCAAGGACAAGAACTAACTGCCTTTCTGCCAGAGCGCACATGTGAGGGTCGGAGTTCTTAGGCATAAATCAAATAATGAGTCGAACCAGTCCTCAGAGGAGATAACTGCAAACATAGGTTTGCTTAGGTTACCAACCATTGTCCCGCAGGCAGAAATCCGCCATACTGTTTCTTGCTGATATTGAATTTGGTGGCTGTGTATGCGATATTTTCTGGGGTGTCCTATGAATTCTGTTTCTAGAGACTTGCTTTACTACCTGAATAGTTTCCTTTGAATTTTCTTTTATTATTCTAATTATTCTTCATTATAAGTTGCTTTGCTTTGTCCTTTTTATTTTTTTTTTTCAGTTTTTTGTTAAACATTATTTGTGTGGAAAATTGTCCCTTAGGAAGCCATCCATCATTTGCTTTTTGTGATTTTCAAGGAGATGCTTTTCTATGAGATGGTGGTGGAAGTGGTTGCTACAATACTAGACATAGGGCCGGGCGTGGTGGCTCATGCCTGTAATCCCAGCACTTTGGGAGGTTGAGGCAGGTGGATCACAAGTTCAGGAGTTCGAGACCAGCCTCGCTGACATGGTGAAACCCCGTCTCTATGAAAAATACAAAAATTGGCCGGGTGTGGTGGTAGGCACCTATAATCCCAGCTACTCGGGAGGCTGAGGCAGAAGAATTGCTTGAACTCGGGAGGCAGAGGTTGCAGCGAGCTGAGATGGTGCCACTGCACTCCGGCCTGGGCGACAAGCAAGACTCCATCTCGGAAAAAAAAAAACAAAACAAAACCACAATACTAGACATAGTTAATGAATAATATTAGTTAACAAAGAGGTTTGAGAACTAGGAAAGATTCTCTAAGGTTATTCTTTGATAAATCACTTGTTTTCACAGAGTCACTGCTTACTGTGGGTAATTTGTTTGCTGTTGGTTGACAATGAACCTACTCAGGAGAAGATATAATCCTTCAGGGCTTCTATTTGTTTGAAATGAAAAATTCTTTCTCCTTTCCATAACAGACAGTGGTGCTTTTCTGTTATAATTCAAAACAGGTTTCGGAACGCATGTCATTTTCAGGGAGAAGGAAAGGATGAATGAATGAGCTGGAGTACACTTTCTAGAACGTATAAAGGGGAAATGGGAACTGGATGCAGATAAATCTTTCATGCTTATTAAGAACATTTTAATGTTTCTCAGTTGATGTATGAAGTACTTGTATTCAGCATTTGCTTCTTCAATCACAAGGAGGCAGCATAGTCTCATGGGAGGAGGGGAAGTGGGTCTATTCAAAACACCTATTCTTCCTGCTGCCTGTGCTGTTCTTGTCCAGAAGGCCCCTTGGAGCTGGGAGTGTCTCATGGAGTCATTCAGTTCCCTGCTTCCTGGTAGAGTTGCCCCTTAACCATATGAAACAATATCTCCCTCATTCTAAAAATAGCCAGGGTCTGAGTCCAGGACTTTCATGTTGACGGTCTCATGTACCTGGTGGCCCTGGGAGCAGGATGTCCTCATCTCACTCATCTCTGTTACTGTGAGTCCTACCAAGCCTGGCCAAAGTTGCCTCCTTAATAATTAGTCCTTGACTAGAATCCCCTAGGTTAGTGCTTATTGACTTGCAAAATATAACACTGACTTTATACCATGTTTTTTTGTCTCATGGAGACAAAAACACTTTTCTCATAGAATATGTTTTGTTTGTGGGGAAATGAACAAAATGAGGTAAAAAACCCAAATCATCCTACGAGTAAGTTATTTTTCTGATGGAAGACAGGGTCCAAGTTCAAGTTATAAGTGTAAATAGCCACATAGTTTCACTTAAGTCGTTTCATTCTGCTGGGCTTCAGTCTCCCCAGTTGGAAAATGAATGAATGTGCCTATGATATTCCAGTGTAAGTTGTGGGAACATACCAGATATAGCAAACTGGGAACAATTGTAGCCACATCTGTTGAGGCACATGAATATAAGACATTTTTATCTGGGTCCTGTTTTCCCTTCTGTGACTGATTCTTTCTGGGCCCTGGGACATTTATATTCAGCCTCTGCATTTGTACATTCATTTGTTCATTCACCCACTCATTTATTCAATAAATATTTATTGAGTACTTAAATATGTGCCAGGAACTGTTCTAGGTCTGAGGATATAAGAGGGTACCAAAAAAGCAGGATCTTTTTTTTTTTTTTTTTTTCAGAGAGCCTACCTCCCAGTGGACCACAAATACATAAGCAAATACATACACAAAATCATTGCAGATTATGTAAAATGGTAAGAAAGAGATAAAAAGTGTGACCGGATGGAAGGTAACTGGGGCAATCACTTTTAGGCAGATGCCTCTGACATGCCATCTGAGCTGAGACTTGACAGATGAAGTGCCAACAATCTCAGCCTCTAAGCCTGCCAAGCTTGAGACGTTATTTTTATTAGTAATTTACAGGTGCAAATAACCCACCTAGACTGTTTCTAGTGCACAGTATGCTTTGTTGAAAAAATGCCCTGAAGCAAAATGCAACAGATGTCAGCTTCAGTTTTGTGGATTTTCATAGCATCTTCCAGTAAGGTTGGTCATTGTCGTTACCAACCACTCCCTGGTTTGGAGAGGGAGGACACAGGGTATCCTCTGACTCTGGTGCACACACGAGCTCTCACCAGTCCTGCTGGGACCAGGCTGCAGGCAAAGAACAAACACCTACTTAATGAACTGTGATGACAAAGGAGTGGCCATTTGCTTCCTCCAGTGCTGTCCATGCCAGCTCCTGAGCCCATTTGTCACTTCCTGGAACAGAGCTGACTCACAGAGCACTGGCAGTAATTTTGGCCGGGGAGGGATGGGAAACAGAAGGCTTGGGTTAAAAGCAGGTGGAGCTGGTGGCTGCCTAGGTAATATGATGGGAATTTTTGTCCACTGACCTGTCTACAATTCTTGGAATTCTGCTAGAAGTTAGTATCCAATCCACTTGGTTCTGAAAGGTTTTTTTTGATTTTTGACCTTCAGCTCGCTCGCTAATGTGAATGTTTGGAGGAGGATACCACTGTTTAGAAACATAATTTAACATATTAAAAAACTCACAAAAAAAATCTCAAAATGGCAAAAGTCAGGTTATAGGTGTTACGCCCTGGATCTCATTTTATCCAGAATTGTCCCACCTCTGAAATGACAAATTCATACACTCTAGAGCATGACACATAGTCTTCTAACCATCCCACTGAGTTACCCATATTACACTGCCCTTCAGCCTCTGGAGACCTCTTTTTCTTTTAAAAAAAACTTTTATTTTGGGTTCAGGGGTATGGAGACCTCTTTTTCTATGAAAGGATCACAGTCTGTATCTGCCTTAAGATATAGTCATAGACAACCGTTATTCAAAGTAAGGGGCCATAAGGTTGGACGCCATGGCTCATGCTTGTAATCCCAGCACTTTGGGAGGCCGAGGCAGGTGGATTGCTGGAGCCCAGGAGTTTGAGACCAGCCTGAGCAACATGGCGAAATACAAAAACCTTCAAAAATTAGCTGGGCATGGTGGCACGCATCTGTGGTCCCAGCTACTCAGAAGACTGAGGTGGGAGAATCACTTGACCCCAGGAGGCAGAAGATGCAGTGAGCTATGATCGCACCACTACACACCAGCCTGGGCAATAGAATGAGACCCTGTCTCAAAAAAAAGGTAAAGGCCATGATTGTGTGTCTATTTGTGTGTGTGTGATATTATCACTTTATTTGACAATCAGTGGTTGGCTCTCATCCACGTTGACTGTCTATAGATTTTTGAAAGTGGTCACAGGTACATAGTTAAACCAAAGTATAGAGTTTGTTTGGTGAACCTTCACCCTCATTATGTTTTCTGCACGATAAACATGGATGTGGTAGGGCCCTTCCTTTCACCCAGACATTTGTTGAGCCTAGTATTAGTGCGTACATCTGGAGTCCCCATCTCCATCATGGCAGATTTCTGGATCTCTCGAGTGCCTGAGGGGCATTCTTCTCGAAGCCCACTCCATGGATGCACCTGTGAATATTGATGGTGTATCCTCAGGTCACTGCCTTATTGATGGCAGAATGACCCCCCTTTTTCTGGCTACCCTTTTTGCAGGAGTCATTCTGCTGGGCCCAAGTGGGAAGCCATTATATCTTCTATTACCTACCTTTCAGTTTAAGAAAATATTGCTGTGATAGGCTGAAAAATGCTCTTCCAAAGCTACCAGGTCCTCATCTCTGAAGCCTGGAAATGTTCAGTTTGGAAAAAATGTCATAGCAGATATGATTGAGTTAAGGCTTTTTTTTTTTTTCCTTTGTGACAGAGTCTCACTCTGATGCCCAGGCTGGAGTGTAGTGGTGCAGTGATGCAGTGGCTTACTGCAACCTCCGCCTCCTGGGTTCAAGCAATTCTCCTGCCTCAGCCTCCTGAGTAGCTGGGATTACAGGCATGCGCCACCACGCCCAGCTAATTTTTGTATTTTTAGTAGAGATGGGGTTTCACCATGTTGGCCAGGCTGGTCTCAAACTTCTGACCTCAAGTGATCCACCTGCCTCAGACTCCTAAAGTTCTGGGATTACAGGCGTGAGCCACCGCACACGGCCGAGTTAGACTTTTGAAGTAGGGAGATTATCCTAGATTATCCAGGTGGGCCCTAAATCTAATTACATGTATTCTTTTGGAGACAGGCAGAAGATTTCACACACCACACACACACACACACACACACACACACACACACACACACACACACACACAGGCCCTGTGAAGACAAGCAGATTTGAAGATTGGAGTGTTGTGGCCATAAACCAAGGAATGCCAGCAGCCACCAAAACACCAGAAGTTGGAAGAGGTAAGGAACAGATTCTCCCCTAGAGCGTCCAGAGCCCTGCCCACACCTTCATTTCAGCCCAGTGATACTGATTTTGGAATTCTGGCCTCCAGAACTATGAGAGAATAAATTTCAGGTGCTCTAAACCACTGAGTTTGTTGTCATTTGCTACAGCAGCCACAGAAACTAATACAGTTACCCTTGCAATGAAAGCCACTGGTGTTCCTCTACCCAACTGCAACCCTCTCTCTCCACTCTCCGGAGGGAACCAGGACCTTGAATTTGGTGTTTATTTCCTGCATTTCATTATACTTTATTGCATATTTATGTGTTCTGAAATAATGTCATTTTATATATTTCATACTGTCTCCTGTATATTGCTTTTTGCCCAACATATTTTATAGATTATATACGTTGATACATGTAGCTCTAATTTTCTCTGCAGCATAGTATTCTATGGTATGTATGCGTACCTGTACATATGTGTGCATGCTATAATTTTTTTTTTTTTTTTTGAGACAGAGTTTCCCTCTGTCGCCCAGGCTGGAGTGCAGTGGCGCCATCTTGGCTCACTGCAACCTCCGCCTCCCAGATTCCAGTGATTCTCATGCCTCAGCCTCCCGAGTAGCTGGGATTACAGGCGTGCACCACCATGCCCAGCTAATTTTTGTATTTTTAGTAGAGACGGGGTTTCACCATGTTGGCCAGGCTGGTCTCGATCTCCTGGCCTCAAGTAAACTGCCCACCTCGGCCTCCCAAAGTGCTGGGATTACAGGCATGAGCCACTGTACCCAGCCCACAATTTTTAAATCAGTTATTCTGTTAATGAACATTTAGGTTGTTTTTGGTTTTTCTGTCTTTCAAACAGTGCTGCAGTGAATATTTTCGTATGTGTCTTCTTGTGCTTATGTGCAGAAGTGTTTCTAGGATATTTACCAGAGAAGAGAATTACTAGGTCATCCTCAGCTTTTCTAGTTTTTGCCAAATTGCTCTGCGAAAGAGCAGATGTGGGTTGGATTTTGGCAGCAGGACATTTCAACAGAAGGAGTGATGTGTGCTAAAGGTACAGATAGCAGAGGCATGGGAAGTGGTCATTAGTTTTCTTTGAAAAAGCAGTGGTTCTCAGTCAAGTCAAGGAAGCAGGTTTGAATCACCCTGGAGAATGTTTTGCAACCTTTTGCCCTCTGTCTCCCCATCCTGGGATGTCTTCCCAAGGAACCAATATATTTCCCCCCAGGTAATTGTGATATGCTTTGGTTGAAAACCAAAAATGGCTGCCTGAGAAGGAGCCATGAGAAGAGGCAGGCAAGTTGGGTGGGGAGGACTGAGATGCCCAGCCAGGAGGATGCATGTCAATCAGGGGTCACAGAAAGTCTCTAAGCAGAAGCTGAGCACCTTCCCCTCTACAGATACCCAGAGGCAGCATTAGGGCTACAGCACCCTTAGACCAAGAGCTCTGGGGTAGAGTTTAACCACATGTATTACGCTCAGCTTTGATAGCTCTTTTCTCAA
This sequence comes from Pongo pygmaeus, assembly GCF_028885625.2. Classification (NCBI taxonomy): domain Eukaryota; kingdom Metazoa; phylum Chordata; class Mammalia; order Primates; family Hominidae; genus Pongo; species Pongo pygmaeus. The sequence goes on from NC_085930.1 coordinate 204,794,322, forward strand.
GTCTTCCAACCTTGTTCACTGAGAGAGTCACTTTATAATTCAATGAGCTGTTGTTCCTCCTGGATCTCTGGGTGTACTGAAGATGCTGAAGGTTGGCTTTTTAATATTTTAATTATAATTAGCATACTAGGAAAACTCCAGAGAATAAAATACAGTACTTTCTTGCATTTATAGACCATAATATGGAATATGAGTAAAATATACGTATCCCCAAGGAGCCAGATATACATCAAAATAATTAAGTGGGGGCATAGCTTGGGGGTAGAACATTTGACTGCAAAATAACATATACATTGGTAAGGTTTAGAAAGACACAAAACAATCTACAGGGTTGGTCTTATAAATAAGTCTGTAGCTTATTGTCCCTAAAAATGATATAAGACTCCCTCTTTGTCAGCAAATCTCACCTTATTTGTCATATACAAAACTATAAGACTAAATGTTTGACCTAGAAGAGTTGTTAGAGAGATCTGGTGGAGTGAGTGACTAATGAGTGGGGTCAGCGCTAGCGCTGGGCCCACTCCCAGTACCTCCCACCACACTGCTCCTTAGCATGTCCAATGATTAGTTCAGATCACCTTATTCTGCTGGAAATGTTAGGGAACTCTTGAGTCTATTTGAATGTTGTGTTTACTCGAAACATTGATTATAGCATGAAAGTTGACCATATTTAACAAATATAAAAAATTGTAGTAGTTTCTCACTACCAAGGTGAAAATTATTGCTTTTGGGGTGGAAATCTGTTATAAAATAAAACAATGTTTAGACAACTACAAAAATAAAAACTTTCAGCCAAGCACAGTGGCTCACATCTGTAATCCCAGCACTTTGGGAGGCCGAGGCAGGTGGGTCACCTAAGGTCAGGAGTTCAAGATCAGCCTGGCCAACATGGTGAAACCCTGTCTCTACTAAAAATATAAAAATTAGCTGGGCGTGGTAGCACATGCCTGTAATCCCAGCTACTCAGGACGCTGACGCAGGAGAATCGCTTGAACCTGGGAGGCGGAGGTTGCAGTGAGCCGAGATCACGCTGCTGCACTCCAGCCTGAGCTTAACAAAAGTGAAACTCCGTCTCAAAAAAATAAATAAATAAGTAAATAAAAATAAATAAAAATAAAAACTTTCTAAATTACTTGATGTCTTTCTTAATGTCTCCTAGAAAAGTGTATAGAGAACCTTTTTGGTACTAAATAAAGATCGCCTTAATAGAGAAATTTTAAACTACAGCACATCCTATATTCACAAACTAGTACATCTCAGCTGTTCTGTGGATGTGGTGGGATAGGATAATAGTCCAGAAAGGTCTCAAAGTCTGAGGTAGTTGCTGGAAGAAGCCTATTTCTCTGGACACCTGACTTACAAGAGGGTCAGGCTGAACTAGAAGGAGGTTTTAGGGTCTGAAGTTTTAGGGCCTCCATTATAAGTAGCAGCAGCAAAACTATAAAAGGGGGAAAAATTACCCATAATTCCACCACTCTAACACATTAATTGCCTTCATTTCCTCTGTTCACCTTTAGTTCTTAATTTTATGCCATCATTTCATAAGGCTATAAATACAGCATAGTTAAAATGCAGCATTGTGTCTTTCACTCAACATTATATTGTGAACGCTTTTGTCTGAGGACTATGTTGGTTGCAAGGAACATTTACTCAGGGAAGTTAAATTGTCTCAGAACATAGTTGTGTGTACCTGCCTAATCTTACAGAAACCAAGGACAGGCGCCTAAGCTGGCTAAGCTCCCCGGAATTGGTGCTAGGACAGGGAGAGCCAACAGCTACTGAAGCTGCTGTCGGGGGCCTTGGGTGGGCGGGGGGAATCTCTGCTTACCCTGCGTTTCTGCTCCGCACACATCACTCCAGTAGCGCATGGCCAGTAGTGGCCATTACAAACCACATGATCTTGCAGTACCAGAGCTTTCAATGATCCTCTTTCCAGATTGCTTAAAGTCAAACCGTTATTTGATGGTCTCAATTGATCATTTCCATCCAGTGAGGCCATAAAAGTCAGAGGTTTCTGTTCAGCCTGTGGATTGGCTGTTGCTAGCTCAGGTGGACACATTGGTCCAATGAGGTATGGCTGGGGAGGTGGAGTCACATGCTTTAGATTCTAGCTCTGCAGAGCAGCAAGGCCGTGCGCTGGGACCCCCCCCTCCGGCAGTGAGTGTGGCTTCGTAGTTCTTACAACTACAAATGTTCATGAACACACGACATCACATCAAGTGGCTGTTTCATGATTTATGACCCTTCGTCTGCTGTTAGCTTTAGTTTATCGCCCCTTTCAGCTTGGGGACAGCTACAATAAAACTATGAACATCTTTGGGCATACATCTTCCTTTTCATCTTCCAGATTATATAAAATAATCTTTAAATTCCATAGAGATTACATTCTCTGAGCACCTCCAGAGCAGAAAACATAACCTTGCAATATTTTTTTGTTGTCTAAAAAATGTCTGTATTTGCTAGAGAGTTCTACTGAAGTAGCTATGGGCAAAATAATAGGATGTGATATGTGGGATCTGCTTCAAAGCACTCTAGGAAAAAAATTAGGGGGTGATGAAAGCTGAAGCAAGATTGGTGAAATCTCTAGCAAATACACTTTTTAAACAACAACAAAAAATTGCAAGGTTATGTTTTCTGTTCCGGAGGTGCTCGGAGAATGTAATCTCTATGGAATTTAAGATGATTTTATATTTTATATATACTGCTGGAGCTGATGATGGGTGCGTGAGATTTATGATACACTATTGCCTCTGTTTTGTGGTTATGTCCTACTTTCTTTCTCTCCCCTCTGGATTTTTTTGTTGTTAGTCCCCATGTTTCCTCTAGACATTTGGTACTCACATGCTGCCCTATGATTCCCCCAAATTTTTCTCAGGTTCAGTTACCCCTGACACCTGCCTCATAGGTTCCTTTTCCTTCCTTACCTAAAAACTCAAGTCCATTTGTCTATCTACCTATTCAGTAATTCATTCACATAAAAAAAAGTGAGCCTCTGTATCAGTCAAGACATGAAAAATGTTGCAAAATATAGTGACATTCATTGTTTTAGATGTTACTAGACAGCTATTAAAAGGAACGAAATCACAACTTATTTTGTACCCTGAGATAAAAGCCAGCTCCCCAGTGCAACACCTAGGAATAACTGTCTTTCAGCAGAGGAGCCAAATGCCCTCTGGCGGGGGGTGGTGGGGCCAGTGTGCCAGAGTGTAGGGTGCGGCCGCAGGCAGAACCCAGGAGAGGCCCTCCCCCCTCCACGCCCACCTCCTCCTCACTGCCTTTTTGCTAACAGCTTTCAGCCTTTTGGGATTTAGAATTGGAAGCTACATTCTGAGGTCGTATTTATTTAGTTAAATGAAAATTGTATATATTAAAATCCTTGGGATTTTTGTAATCATTAAAGTATCAAAGAGACTCGAGTGCTCCAGAAAATGAACATTTCATATTCATGCTAAAAAGGCAAAAATCTAATGAAATGGCTTAATTTTCTATTCATTTCCCAAAACATTAGTAAATTGTCAGTTATGTGAGCTAAGTTAAATCACAGGGCAATCATTCTGAGGTCTTTCTGGTCTTACAAGTCACAATGTTAAAAAACAAACTCAAGGAGTTTTTTTTGTTTTTGAGATGGAGTCTCGCTCTGTCATCCACGCTGGAGTGCAGTGGCGCAATCTCGGCTCACTGCAAACTCCGCCTCCCGGGTTCAAGCGATTCTCCTGCCTCGGCCTTCTGAGTAGCTGGGACTAAAGGTGCCCGCCACCACACCTGGCTAAGTTTTGTATTTTTAGTAGAGACAGGGTTTCACCATGTTGGGCAGGCTGGTCTTGAACTCCTGACCTCAGGTGATCCACCCGCCTTGGCCTCCCAAAGTGCTGGTATTACAGGCATGAGCCACTGTGCCCGGCCACAAAGAGGTTCTTGAGACCTGTTGGTCCTGGGAAATTGGAGTGCTCATAGGTGTAGCTGCATAACCCTACTGCTTACCTGTGTCTGGCAGGGGTTGGGACTTTCCTGGAGCTCCCTGGCACCCTCTGTGTGCCTCTGCCTTTGCATTCTTCACCTTGGATTATAACTGCATCTTTGTTTCTCCCTCACTAGACTGTGAGCTTCTGTGGGAGGACAGGGATTCTGTATTTTTCAATGCCTGGAATGCGATTGGGCTTCCGTAAATATCAGTTGAATGAATGACAACATATATATATGTATTTTTTTCCTTAAAAGAAACTCCCTATGTTCTTCCCATAGATTCTCCTCTTCCTTACATAAACCTCTACATGGGCTCATTCTTCAGCCTGGCTGTGAAGATTCGAGGAGAAAGTAAACACTTCAAAGAAACTGCCCCACAGGGACTCCGAACCCCCAAGAAATTCACCCTGAAAGGAGCATCTACTCCAGAATGGGGGCATCTGGATTCAGGTCACCCAGAATATGACTTCGCCATCAGCTTCCCCCACTCCAGAAACAGGATTGTTACCTTTAAACGAGGACAATTCAGTGCTTGGTTTTTTTCAACATAACTGCTTAAGGATTGTTTTTTCTTTTTTCTTTTTAGAGGCAGGGTCTTGCTCTGTTGCCCAGGCTGGAGTGCAGTGGTGCCATCATAGCTCACTGTACCCTCGAATTCTTGGGCTCAAGTGATCCTCCTGCCACCACCTCCTGAGTAGCTAGCACGGGTGTGCACCACCATACCCAGCTAATTTTAAAAACATTTTTGTGGAGGTGAGGTCTTGCTATGTTGCCCAGACTGGTCTTGAACTCCTGGCCTCAGGTGATCCTCCTGCCTCAGCCTCCCAAAGTACTGGGATTACAGGCATGAGGCACCACAACCAGCCTGTTTAAGGATTTCTAAGCATAAGCTTATAATGAAAAACCCACAATAATTAATCCAACTTGGAATCTACTGCGAGCACAGCAGGTCAGCAACAAGTTTATTTTGCAGCTAGCAGGGTAACAGGGTAGGGCATGGCTACGTATTCAGGTCAACTTCCTTTGTCATGGTTGATTAGTTTGTCTTTATGAGGGGTGGGTGGGGTGGGGGAAAGCGAAGCAGAAGAAGTAACATGGAGTGGGTGCAGCCTCCCTGTAGAACCTAGTTACGAGAGCTCGGGGCAGTTCACCTGGTCTGTGACCGTCATTTTCTTGACATCAATGTTATTAGAAGTCAGGATATTTTTTAGAAAGTCCACTGTTTCTGGAGGGAGATAAGAGTTTCTTGCCAAGATCCAAACAAAATCCACGTGAAAAAGTTGGATGATGGAGGTACAGGAATACACGAGGGCATAGTTCTCATAGTCGGTGGCCAGGACCCAGTACGGTGCCGATGGCATAACTGAGAACCGGAGAGAGGCAGCATTATTGGAGGGAGAAGGCAAGAGAAATCTCAGGACAACACAAGAAGGCTGGCCCAGACAACCACCCACCAAGCACCCCCACCTCTGATTTTGTTTATCAATCCAGAAACAGAAAGACCCTGGAAAGAAGTTTGGATGAAAGCCTAGACTGAATGTCTCTGACTTACCCTTTCTAGCACTGTTGGTGACCTGCCTGCCTGCCTCACTCACCCAGAGAGAGAGACAGAGAGACAGAGACAGCGTTATAGTCATCACTCATCTGCACATTTCAGCTGCTCTGTGTATTCCCAGGCGGACTGAGAACTCTTAAGCCCAGAGTGATTTTGCAAAAATCTGTCTCCCACCTCTGCCAGCAGCGGCATCATGGCCCACCTGCACTCACCCAGGCCAGCACATTCTGCTTTCCTCTCATGGTCCAGTTCTGAAGAATAAATTTACCCAGATACAATACAGAAAACTTCGTGTGTCTCTCCTTATTTGAAAACTTTGACAGTCTCCTATTGTTTATGGAAGAAACTTCAAGCCGTCTAATGCGGCATTCAAGGCCCTTCCTAACCTCATGCCCCTCTCCATGTACACTCCCAGGCTCTAGGCCTCTTTATTCAGGCCTTCTTCTTCTTCTTCTTCTTTTTTTTTTTTGAGATAGAGTTTCGCTCTTGTCGCCCAGGCTGGAGTGCAATGGCGCGATCTTAGCTCACTGCAACCTCCACCTCCTGGGTTCAAACGATTCTCCTGCCTCAGCATCCTGAGTAGCTGGGATTACAGGCACGCGCCACCATGCCCAGCTAATTTTTTGTATCTTTAGTACAGACAGGGTTTCACCATGTTGGCCAGGCTGGTCTTGAACTCCTGACTTCGTGATATGCCTGTATTCAGGCCTTCTTCTATGTTCCAGTTCCCTTCACTTGGAAATCCTTTTCCATAATCTCTCATAATCCTACAAGGCCTAACACAAACATCTAATCCTTGTTATGCATGTAATAGTTAGCTTTCACTCCAATCCCCGTCCCTGATCCCTATGGGAAAAATACTCAGTTGAGAGTTTGGAGACCTAGGTTTAGGTCCCAGTTCTACTTCTAATGAGTTCAGTGACGGCCTACATCACTCAGCCTGCCTGCACTTTAGCTTCCTTCTTGATAAAAATAACAAGAGAAACTGTGTATAAAGCCCTTTACAGTTTACAGAGTGTGTATATCTAGTTTATTTTCACGACACTGGGCAGTTATTTCTGGCTTGTACATGTGAAGTTAGTTGTCCATATTCATATGTGTGAGAAGAACTGTTTTCTCCTCCCAGCGTTCCTTTCTTGGTCTATAAAATTAGAACTTCCTCTCCGCCCCCCTCTAGGAACTTGACTGGTGTGGGGTGGGGGAGTGGTAGGGGTGAGAAGTGGCAAGTGCAGGGAGTAATTTTTGTAGCTGATGATTTCAGTGTCTGCCCTGCAGGTGGGAAAGGGGCTTTCAAGCACTCTTCGTGTTAGAAAGCCTCACGGTTCTGGGTTGAACTCTCTAGTGTATCTTATCGGAAATAAAACTAATATTTGGTGCTTTCTCTATTGCCTGTGTCCCTTCCTCAGTTAGCTCAGAACCCAGAGGCAAATGCCTGTCATTAGATATCTCACAGGATCCCCAACAATGTGACTGGAAAGTGGCAGAAGCAGGATTCAAACTTGCCGTCACTCTTGTCATCTCTTGCTTCCTAGTTTCTGCACCATGCAGGTTGTTCTGCTAATATCTGCTAATTTTTCGGGCCCCAGTTTCCTTTGGGAAACAAGACTGGGTTGTGTCTTCTACAGCCCACACCCTGTGTGCACCTACTTGTGTTTCACCTATTGAAACGCTAGCTAGTTATAGTAAATTGCGGGGTCACGTGTCAGTATGTATCCACACTGGGATGTGAGCTCCATAAGTACCAAGGCCAGCTCTGTCTGGCTCATCATGGCAACCCTAGTGCGTGACATGTAGTAAGTGTTTGACAGATAATTATGTGCTGAGTGATTATAGATGCCACTCAGGTGTCTCAGGAATTCTCCAAGCCGGGGCGCTAGCCTTCAGTTTGCATATTTCCTGTCCCTGGATCCTCCTGGGAAAAGTGGATACTTACACCAGGAAAACCTAACTTCCAGCTTGGCAGCCTCTGTGAGGTTAACTGGGGTGGCTTCACCTTCAATTTGATTCACAGTTCCATCAGCTCTGCAGTGAGTAAAAAAAAGAAAAAATACAAAAAACAAGAAAAGAGAAAAGAAAAACAACTCATTGAAAGCCAATAAGCAACAAAAGGCAAGATGTGTGCCACTAAGGACCATGGCAGCCAACACCATGATTTCTGGTAAGAGAGGCTCTCAAAGGCAGGCTAGACCCAGCTCCATGGCCTGCCCTTTCCCTTGTGACTGTCTGTGAGGCCAAGCAGGGGAAGAGAGCAGTGGGTGATAAGAAGCCGCAATTGACAAGCTCCAGGATGGGACAGTATGTTGGGCCCTTCACTTCAACACTATCTCTGACTATCTGCAACGGCCTGAAAGACCAATTCCTGCTCCCAGGCTCCACAGAAAGGGAGAAAAGACAATGGAAAAACAAACAAAACAACCCAACACACAAAGAAGTTTCACTTTTTTTTTTGGAGATGGAGTCTTGCTCTGTCCCCCAGGCTGGAGTGCAGTGGTGCGATCTCGGCTCACTGCAACCTCTACCTCCTGGGTTCAAGCAATTCTCCTCCCTCAGCCTCCCCAGGAGCTGAGATTACAGGCATGTACCACCATGCCTGGCTAATTTTTTGTATCTTTAGTAGAGACGGGGTTTCACCATGTTAGCCAGGCAGGTCTCGAACTCCTGACCTCAGGCAATCTACCTGCCTCAGCCTCCCAAAGTGCTGGGATTACAGGCATGAGCCACCGCTCCTGACAGATTGACTTCTTTTTAAAACGAGAAGGGCCAAAGGAACAGATGAGGATGGACTTGATCACTGAAAATAATGCAAAACAGGGAGACACAAAAGTGTTTCCCTTCTTTGGGCCTCAGTGATATCACGTGACATCGCCTGTCCCATCAAGGGGTCTGAGTCCGGAGACTCCCTCCAGTTCAGCAAGCCTCTGAGTGAGTGTGGGGGATTTCAATGTAGGCCAAGTAAAAGGAGGCAGTGAAGAAACATTTACTTTATCTCAGTGATTCTCAGGTATGCCCAGATTTTGGAGACATTAAAAGTGAAGAAATACATATCTCACAATTGATGCCACCTGACAATTAGCAGTGGCATTCCTTTCTTAGTGGCATATAATGCAGTGGTGTGTCTTAAAAGCTGGGGGCTTAGATTGGATGCAATACTTTCACCTCTTTGAATGAGCCTGCTTTCTAGATGACTCCCAACGGCCCCATGAACGTGGGAGAAGGGGAAAGGTGTGGAAATGGAGGCACCAAAGGGAGGGTGCTAAGGCATCAGGGTGCTCTTCCTAGGAAGCCAACAGAGGAGAGGATGTCTGTTTATCAATCCTCAAGGCAGAGCAGGGAGGCCAACTGAAATTAGAGCAGTCGTATGTGTTAGAAAGTCAGTAGGTTGGCCGGGCGTGGTGGCTCACGCCTGTAATCCCAGCACTTTGGGATGCTAATGGGGGGGCGGACCACGAGGTCAGGAGATCAAGACCAGCCTGGCTAACATGGTGAAACCCGGTCTCTACCAAAATACAATTAAAAAAAAAGTCAGTAGTGACGGATGTCCTAGAAACAGGACAATGAGCAACAGGCCAGGGATTCTGGGAAGTGTGCTCTGATGTTCCCAAGTACATTCTCTGTTTATCACCATGTAAAGCTAGAGACTGTGCCCTCCTCTCTCATCTGGATCTCAGACAGCTGGGGAAGATGGTCTGTTTCTATCTGCATACGTTAACTTAGCAAGAAACCAGTCTCCTCCCAACAGACTGCCCTTTTCACCGTCAATTGCATTTGGTTCCAGAATGGTTTTCAGGACACCAGTCTCTGACCATGAAGTCACGACACGTTCATGGAAAAACTGCATTTGTATTTTCAAGAGTGGAAGGTGGGTAGGAAGGAGCTCTTCCTGGGGCTCTTTTTAAGTTTATATTTGCGTTCCAAAGTGTAACTTTTTGGATTAATTATTGTGTTAGAAGCCCTCAGTAATAGAAGTGTACACTTCTAAAGGATATCCTGTTTACATAACCTAGAGTGTGAATATTGTGTATGTGATTCTTGCTTAATAAGAAAAGGAGCTTTCTGATAGATTAAGCTGCCCAGAGATGGGATGAACTGTCCTGGAAGGCGATGAGCTCCCAGTTCCTGGAAGTGTTTGAACAAAGCTGGATGCTTCTGTCAGCAGATGGTGTCGAAGCGGCTTCTCTCCCAGACTGGAGGTCAGAGGAGACGGTCTTGATGTTCTTTGCTACCAGAGTATCTATTTTGCAGTGAGGGCAGGAGCCCTGTCAGTTTGTGTCCCGCAGGTGGTAATGGATCCTAGTCCTTGCTGTCCTTGCCTGCCAAAAGCTTTCCTCTCAATTCCTGCTAGGAGCAGGCAGTCCCGACCCAGCAAGGTTCCCATCCCTGACCCAGGCTGCAGGACACCCAGTCACTCTGGGTCAGTACTCCGCAGGCCTGGCCCCGGGCGCCCACAGCCACTCACCTCAACTCCTGGTTTAACACTTTGATCTTTCCGTTTTCCATTAGTGAGTAGTTGGCCTGGATGCAGCGTCCATTCTCAAAGGTTGTTGGGATCTTCTCAATTTCGTACCATCTTCCGAGATACTGCAGAGACAACAAGCAGAGCAAAACCCTGTGATTCTCTGGGGACCTGCAACCTCTTCCCCATTGTCGTGCAGACGCAGAGCCCTGTCCTGGGGAAGCCAGACAAAATGGGCCTCATTCTTCCCAGTGGCAACTGGGCAAGAGATTGATTGCAATGAGAATCCGTGACTAGGATGGGATGTGCGGGCGGGGGGTGAATGCTGAGTAAAGGGCTCTTCTCGGTGCCCACTTCAGCCAGAATCGCTGTGACATTCTAGACTCTGTAAAAAAAGGGGATGATGGGAAATACCTTTCATCTGAAACGGTGCACAATTCTACAAGTCATCTTTGAATCTTGTGCAAAGTCAGATGTGTTCGCTGTGGGGAGCTAGGACTCCAGAGCGCACGGAACTTTCCTCATCTGACCCTGAGGAGGGATTTGGTCACCAAGGCTTTGGAGAGGTGGTGGGGATTTGAAAGATCTGTATCGTGCTTTCTCTAGGGGCCTGCGCTCAGTCCAGACTTCAGGTGTATACAGTTAGCTTTAAAGGAAGCTGCCACTGTGTGGGGAAGGTTGAGGGAACCAGGCCCTCCTAGGCTGCCGGGCACGCGTTGCAGGGAGACCATACCAGTTTACAACCTCTGCGGAGGGCAGTTTGGCAATATCTAGCAAAGCTAAAAATACATATTATACTCTTTGGCCCAGCAGTTTCACTTCTGGGAATGCATCCTCCTGATATAAGAAATGATGTATGTGTAAAGTTGTTCATTACAGTACCGTTTGTAATAATACAAGATAGGAAACAGCCTATGTGAGCATTAGTAGGGGGCTGGCTGAGTAAACGATGGCATATCCAGACAATGGAATTTTACTTCCTCCTTTCAAAAGAGTGATATGTAGTGATTTATAATATTTAATGACAAAAGAGTCAGGTACAAAGTAGTGTATATATTAAGGTACCTTTTGTGTAAAAATGGAGAAAATGGTTATTACGTTGGTTTTCTGTTGCTGCTATAATAAATTACCACAAGCTTCAAACAGCACAGATTTATTATCCTGCAGTTGTGTAAGTCAGAAGTCTGACAGGTCTCACTGGGCTGAACTCAAAGTGTTGGCTGTGTTTCCCTCTGGGAGCTCTAGAGGAGGATCAGTTTCCTTGCCTTTTCCAAGTTCTACAGGCTGCCTACATTCCTTGGCTTGGGGCTTCCTCTATTTTCAAAGCCAGCAAAAGGAAGTCAGATCCTTCTCACATTGCATCTCTCTGACTCTTATGCCATCATCAAACCTCTCTCTCTGACCACAGCTGGGAAAGATTCTCTGCTTTTAAGGATTTATGTGATTAGATTGAGTTCCCCTGGATAATCAAGGCTAATCTGGCCATCTCAAGGCTCATAACTTCGATCACATTTGCAAAAGCCCTTTTCCCATGCAAAGTAACATTCCCAGGGTTAGGGCGTGGACACCTTTGGAAGCCACTCTTCTGCTTACCACAGTTATTATGTGTTTGCTTGTATATGTAAATATTATCTGTAAAATTACATAATACATGGTTTTTACTAGTTGCTACTGTGGAGGGAAACTGAGGTACAGAGGTGGGAGGGAAACTTTATGTGGTGTATTCTTTTACACCTTTAGGATTTTGAACAATGTAAATATATTTACCTAGTTAAAATACTAATTAGAATTTTTTTTTTTTTTGAGATGGAATCTCACTATGTCACCAGAGTAGAGTGCAGTGGTGCAATCTGGGCTCACTGCAATCTCTGCCTCCCGGGTGCAAGCAATTCTCCTGCCTCAGCCTCCCGAGTAGCTGGGATTGCAGGCACGTGCCACCAAGCCCGGCTAATTTTTGTATTTTTACTAGAGACGGGGTTTCACCATGTTGGTCAGGATGGTCTCGATCTCCTGACCTCGTGATCCGCCCGCCTCGGCCTCCGAAAGTGCTGGGATTACAGGCATGAGCCACCGTGCCCGGCCTATTTTAGAAATTTAAAAACAAAAAGAGATGTGCTCACCTTCAGAGTCAGAACTTGAGAGGATGCTGCACACAGGTGAGTATTGCTTCAGCTTTCCACTCAAATATACGCCACGTTCATGACCATAAAGTTCTACTCACTTATTCAAGCACAGCTTTCAATTAAAGCCACTGAACTTAACATTCACTTAAAGTACCAAAGAATAAGGTTAGAGGTTAACTGGTTTCATAGACATTCTCAGAAGCAGCTCCATTTTCTATAGTGCATTCAAATCTGTTCTATTTCTGTTAAAGTGAGTTTAGTGCCCCACAGTAAAAACCAAGGAAGCATGATTTTTCAGAAAAGAGGAAACTCAGAGCTTCCTTATGATCTCATATTATTTTTGCAAAGGCTTCTTAATCTTTTCAGATCTCTGGTCAGTATTGAAAAAGAATCCTAGAAAAGAAGAGGTAAAACTCTATCTATTTGCAGATGACATATAAAATATCCTAAGAAATCTAAAACAGAGACAAAACCAAAAACTACTGGATCTAATGAGTTCAGCAAGGTTACAAGATACAAGATGAATATTCAAAAATCAAATGTATTTCTCGGCTGGACGCAGTGGCTCATGCCTGTAATCCCAGGACTTTGGGAGGCCGAGGCGGGTGGATCACTTGAGGTCAGGAGTTCAATAGCAGCATAGCCAACATCGCGAGACCCCATCTCTATAAAAAATTTAAAAATTAGCCGGGCATGGTGGCATGCACCTGTAATACCAGCTACTCAGGAGGCTGAGGCAGGATAATCTCTTGAACCTGGGAGGCAGAGGTTGCAGTGAGCTGATATGGTGCCACTACACTCCAGCCTGGGTGACAGAGCAAGACTCTGTCACACACACAAAAAAATATATACATATATAAATATATTTCTCTACTTGCAATGAACAATTTGCAGATGAAATTAAGAAAATTCCATTTAAAAGGCCGGGCACAGTGGCTTGCTCACGCCTGTAATCCTAGCACTATGGGAGGCCGAGGCGGACGGATTGCCTGAGCTCAGGAGTTCGAGACCAGCCTGGGCAACACGGTGAAACCCCGTCTCTACTAAAATACAAAAAAACTTCGCCAGGTGTGGCAGTGTGTGCCTGTAGTCCCAGCTACTTGGGAGGCTGAGGCAGGAGAATTGCTTGAACCCGGGAGGCGGAGGTTGCAGTGAGCCAAGATGGTGACACTGCACTCCACCCTGGGTGACAAAGTGAGACTCCGTCTCAAAAAAAAAAAAAAAAAAAAAAGAAAGAAAAAGAAGAAAATTCCGTTTACAATAACATCAAAAGAATAAAATATTTGGGAATTAATTTGACCAAAGAAACGTAAAACAACTTATACTCTGAAAACTACGAAGTATTGTTGAAAGAAATTAAAGATGACCTAATTCAATGGAAAGATACACTATGTTGACAAGTTAGAAGACTTAATATTGTTAAGATGGCAATACTCCCCAAATTGATCTTCAGATTTAATGCAATCTGTATCAAATTCCAATTGGATTATTTGCAGAAATTGACATGCTGATCCTAAAATTCATATGAAAATGTAAGGGACACAGAATAGCCAGAAGAACAAAGTTGGAGGACTCATGTGTTCTTATTTCAAAGCTTACCTCAAGGCTTTGATTCTACAAAGCTATAGTAATCAAGACTGTGTGGTACTGGCATAAGTATAGACATATGGATCAATAGAACTGAGAGAGCAAAAATAAACTCTCACATATACAGTCAATTGATTTCCTATAAGGATTTCCTACAAGAATATTATTTGGCAATAAAAGGGGATATAGTATTGATACATGCAACAATGTGGATGAACCTTGAAAACGTTCAGTAAACCAGTCACAAAAGACCACATATAGTATGATTTCATTTTTATCGAATGTGCAGAATAGGCAAATTCGGAGACAGAAAGTAGATTAGTGGTTGCCTGGGGCTGGAAGGGTTGGAGGGGAGATGGAGACTCTGTGAATGGGTACGAGGTTTCTTTTCGGAACAGTGAAATGTTCTAAATCGATTGTAGTGGTGATGGTTGCGTAACTCTGTGATGATACTAACAACAATCGAAAGTGAAAAGCTACTTTAAACAAGTGAATTACGTGGTATACAAATTATATCTCAATAAAGTTGCGATTTTTTAAATCCTGCTTTAATTCTCAAAGGACTTTTATAAATACACATCAGTTATCATTTCCAAAGTGCTTTGGGATTTGTATCCAAAAGCGAAAATATAACTCAGATTCCTTGGATCTTTTCTTTAAAGCCTCCCTGTGGTCTATCAGAGTTACCTGAATAAAGGGATCAGCCCGTAAGTGGAGCAAGTCAGTGCAGACGTCAGTGTACTCTATGGCCTCCTCCTCCCACACCTGTATCTCCTGATCCCATGGATGGTGCTCCTTCTCCCACCCAGCATCCCCTCAGAGGCGCCAACACTCATTCACCTTGAGGAGCGAGTGTATGATAACAACTTCAATGTTACTGTTGCCATTCTTAAAAGAGATCCAAACCTTCTCCTAAGGAGAGGAAGTCTTAAGGGTGAGATTCCAGGCTTGAGTAGCAACAGTGGGAGCCTGTGAGTTCTGTCCTCCAATAGCTGCCTCTTTCTGCCGCCCTCTTCCTTCTCCTCCCCCTACACCCCAGGAAGAAAGACCATCTATGGAGGAGCTCGTTGTATTGATGACATTTTAGAGCAGGTACCAAGAAAGCCCCCTGGGGAATTTTGGGCTTTCCTGGGCCCTGTTTGAGTGACCTTTGCGTGCCCTGCACTGCTGAGAAGCCTGGTTTTGAATGCTACTTGCATTTACCAGCTGCGTGAGCTGGGGAGGGAGATTCCGATGCTCCATTTGTAGAACAGGGATAATAGCTCTGTAGCAGCTATTGTGGTTCCCTGGTCCTGTATCCCCTCAGCCCACCTCTGAGTTCAACACAGCCATGGTAAGCAATTCCCAGACACCGCCAGCCTCCCACCTGAGACCCTGTGTCTCTCCTCTGCCAGGGGGCTCAGCTAGAGCCATGGATGCTCCCATGGCCTGCTGGCAGCAGCTGTGGGACAATCGGAGGGGCATGCTCCACCTGTCCTCAGAGGGTGCCCAGTATGACTGACCCTGACGGCCCAGGGCGACAGCTCAGGAACGCACCCTTTATTGCTTCTGTGCTGTCTCCGACTCACCTTCCCACCTGCTCTCGTGCGTCCTGGGATCATCCCAAACCTCTCTGCCTGCAGTCTTTGTCTCAGCAGATGTCTGCTTTGGGGAAACCCCAAATAAGATAAATACTTGTCCCAAGGTGTGCAGTGGAAATTAAAGCAGCATAATTAAATTGAACCTTGTAGAATGCTTATTCACAGTGGAGGCAGCAAAACAAACGGGAGGTTCGCCTTTTACCTTATTCACATCAAAATTCTCCTGCACCGGAGGCTTGGGGCACTTCCCAAGATGAAATGCTTGTCCCTTTGCCGCACCGAAGAGGCCAGCCAGTGCGGAAAGCAGCAGCAGCAGCATCACCATCTTGGGGCTGGGTGGCTGGAGAAGGGACCTGGAGTTGCGGGAACGCAAAGCAGCTGGGGTTGTCATTCTGAGCCTTCTAAGGCCACGCAATCATGAAGCAAGAGTGCTGTGCCCATGGGCCCCTCTGTGGGCGATCCCTCCTCTTCTCTCCCCAGCCCATGTGAACCCTCATCCTGCAGGGGAACACCTGCCTGTCCGTGTTGCTGTGAGGCCTTCCTCAGAGCCTCTGCACCTCCACGAGGGCGCTCTCTGCCTGGTATTCTGGTTTGTTGGATTGATTTTGCACCCCTCTCCCACCTAATTATGCATCTCCCAGGATGGGCACTGTGTCTAGTTCTCCTCATAATCACCCACGGACCTCAAAGTGTCGGCTCAGTAGATACTTGTCAAATGAACAGAAACAACGTGGAGGGGGCTATGTAAAGTGGGGGACGTGGAGGGGGCTATGTAAAGTGGGGGATTAAAGCCTCCAAGCGAACCACGAAAGACACAAAACCAAACGAAACGTTGCCCAACACTTACTGTCCTCTGAGATACTTCGGGGAGAAGCCTCTCTGACATCATCCCTCCCCCTGCCCTCGTCTTGCTGGCTGTTCTACCAGCCCAAGAATGCGCTTGGAAACCTTAACAGGGAGCAGCCTGCTGGGGGCTCCAGGGTCATCCCAGCCAGGTTCAAACTGTGACTCTGCCCTGTGCTAAGTATAACTGTGTCCAATTTATGCCTTAGCTTCTTTGTCTAGTAAATGGGAATAATTATCATTCCTAGCTCATGAATTTTTGTGAGAATTAAATGAGATAATATACAGAGAGTACTTAGAGGAGTGTCTGATACAGAGTAAATGCTCAATAAATGCTAGTTATTATCAAAAGCAGAAAGATGATGGTATTTCCCAGGTATTTCCCAGGTTTCTTTTCTTTTCTTTTCTTCTTTCTTTCTTTCTTTTTTTTTTTGACATTCTGTTGAGGGTTTATGTTTTGTTTTGTTTTGTTTTGTTTTGAGATGGAGTCTCACTCTGTCACCCAGGCTGGAGTGCAGTGGTGCGATCTCGGCTCATTGCAACCTCTGTCTCCTGGGTTCAAGTGATTCCCCTGCCTGAGCCTCCTGAGTAGCTGGGATTACAGGTGTCCACCACGACTCCTGGCTAATTTTTGTATTTTTAGTAGAGACGGAGTTTCACCATGTTGGCCATGCTGGTCTCAAACTCCTGACCTCAGGGGATCCACCCGCCTTGGCCTCCCAAAGTGCTGGGATTACAGGCCTGAGCCACCGCACCCGGCCTGTTGAGGGTATTTTTCATAGATGAAGTTCATTAAATCAGAGAAGGACTGTCAGCTGATGTGTAACTGTGCAACAAGCATTTCAACCCCAAGAGTCCTTTGGCAGCAGAAGCTGGCTTTGAAGGGGGGCAGCAAGGCAGGGAGACAGAGGCTGCAGAACTGTGTGCAGGTTCTGGGCATTTGAAGCTCCCCTGTTTCCTTCACTGACTCGCTGTCAATTTGCTCCTTTCTTTGTGACTCCTTGCCTGTAGCTTGCACACGAGCTATTTCCAGCTCTCTGCATTTCTCCCTGTAATGATGATGACTGATGCAATGCAAGCAAAATGTTCTCAGATCTGAGCATTTCAAAGGATGTGTCATTGCAGGAATAATTATAACTGCTTTATTATAAGTCTCTAAACCTCTAAATACCCTTTAATAATCAATAGCTTTTTTTTCCCTGGAGGTTTTGTTGCCTGGTTTTCAAAAGAACAGTTATGTAATGAGTGGAAGCTTGCCAGCTAGGGTTGCTGTGGGGGGAGATGGTTGCTGAGGCCCCTTTGAGCAAGTCTGCAACGGGGCCACTTTCCTTGGTCTTTGAGGCTCCGTTTCTCATCAGCTCCACCACTGTGTAAACAAAACCTGTCTTTTAACCTTTTGGGGGATGATGAATTTACAGAAATGCGGCCTAAACCCACACAAATTTGCATCCATTTTAAAGAGATCTTTAATTCTACTTAGTAGGCCCAAGCTGAAAGCCTGGCCCAGAGGATCAAACCTCAAAGACTGGCCACACAGTATGCACATTCCACAAGGTCCCCACACTGGATAGGACCTTAGAGGTCATCTCTCTAGCCCTACTTCCAAGGTGTACAGATGGGGAAGCTGGTGCCTGGAAGGGGCAGAGAGCTGGGACTTGGGCTCCATCTCCCCCTCTCCTGTCCGCAGCACCCTGAACCTTCTTCTTCTTGCACCGCCATAGGGCCTTTCAATAACCCCCCGCCTCTGTGACCTGATGAGTCTCACCACAACATGACACTTACAACAAAAGTCAGTTCTACATCTTACTCTGATGAAATATTCTCTTGTGAGCTGAAACAGATTCTTTACCTCAGTAGGAGGATTTCAGAACAACCCTTTTGACTGCCTCTCTTCCAAAGATGCCTCTTGGTTGCATTAGTTTTATTCCTGTGGTTAAAACTCCTTGTGAGGCCAGGCGCGGTGGCTCAAGCCTGTAATCCCAGCACTTTGGGAGGCTGAGGCAGGTGGATCACCTGAGGTCGGGAGTTCGAGACCAGCCTGACCAACATGGAGAAACCCTGTCTCTACTAAAAATAAAAAAATTAGCCGGGCATGGTGGTGCATGCCTGTAATCCCATGCTGCCTGTAATTACATGCACGCCTGTAATTGGGAGGCTGAGGCAGGAGAATTGCTTGAACCTGGGAGGTGGAGGTTGTGGTGAGCCGAGATTGCACCATTGCACTCCAGCCTGGGCAACAAGAGCAAAACTCTGTCTCAAAACAAACAAGACAACAACAACAACAACAACAAACTCCTTGTGAGAGAAAGGGCGGACAGCATCCATCATAGTTTTCAATGTCCTTTCATTCTAATTTACTCATTACTTATTGAGCATGTTATTAATGTGTACTTAAGACCTTGGGTAACATATGGATTATATACGACATATATTTTTGCATCTTCTTCTGATACCAATAGGAAGATTGTTCTAATGAGGAGTTTAAATACTTTACAAAATAAGTATAATTTAAATATTATTTTTGGCCGGGCATGATGGCTAACGCCTATAATCCCAACACTTTGGGAAGCCGAGGCGGGAGGATCACTTGAGGTTAGGAGTTTGAGACCAGCCTGGCCAACATGGTGAAACCCCATCTCTACTAAAAATACAAAAATTATGCCAGGCGTGGTGGCTCATGCCTGTAATCGCAGCACTTTGGGAGAATGAAGTGGGTGGATCACCTGAAGTCAAGATTTTGAGACCAGCCTGGCCAACATGGTGAAATCCCGACTCTACTAAAAATACAAAAAATTAGCCAGGTGTGGTGGCAAGTACCTGTAATCACAGCTACTCGGGAGGCTGATGCAGGATAATTGCTTGAACGTGGGAGGCAGAGGTTGCAGTAAGCCAAGATCGCACCATTGCACTCTAGCTTGGGCAACAGAGCAAAAACTCCATCTCAAAAAAACAAACAAACAAAAAAATACTAAAATTAGCTGGGCATGTAATTAGCTGGGCATGCAGTCCTGTAATCCCAGCTACTTGGGAGGCTGAGACACAAGAATGGCTCGAACCTGGGAGGCGGAGGCTGTAGTGAGCCGAGATCGCGCCACTGCACTCCAGTCTGGGTGACAGAGTGAGACTCCGTCTCAAAAAAAAAAAAATATTATTTTTAACAGAATATGAGGTAATTAAAAAGCAATCCTACTAAGGTTACAGTGCATCCACCTTGGGCCTGGCACTAGCTGGAAATCACTGCTCCACTAGCATTAAGCTTACCCGTGGAGAAGCCCCAGTCTCCGGATTTTAAGGGTACTATATGCACTCAGTCTCCACAGCACCTCCTCTGGAGGCGACCTCTGCTGACACTCTCTTCGTACCTACAAGGTGAATTTGCTCGGGTTACTTCCTGGTAAACTACGAAGCCACAATGTAAGCCTAGGCCTGGGGACAGGCTAGAATGTAAGCCTAGGTCTCCCACAAGGCCGCGCTCTTACTGCCTGGGGACACAGCCCCTGACCTCAAAGATCTGCAGAACGTGAAGGACTAGATTTTGAAATTTCACCTCATAAAATAAAATAGGTTCCAATAAGTCATTAGGTCTCAAAGACTCATTTAGCCATTAAATATAACAAGACACGTATCTCCCAAACACAATACTTTATGCCATATTGTTAAATGCATTTTCTATTCACACCATTAATTCCAGTTTCCAGATTATTTTACTGCAATGCACAGTTGGACAGCTCGCTGAGAATTCACCTAGTACGGTGTTTGTGCAGGGAAAAATTCCTCATTGTCCAGTTTGGAGGGGTAAGCAAAAGACGCTGGGATGAGTTCACACCGGGTTTGGTTTTATCTTAGGCATGTTGCTCGTGTATCTGAACCTCAGCTTTATCACTGGAAAAATGGCTCTGATAATACCTACCTTGTACATTTGTTTGAGGAAAAATGAGAACAAGTCTAAAGCTACCGGCACAAGCTCTCAATCAGTGGTAATTACATGTAGCTGAAATGGGGCAATGGAGAGTCTAGACCGTTTCTATTTTAGACATTATTGTCATAAATGAAAAGCTTAAAACTACAGTACATACCTTTTCTTTCAAGATGAAGGCAGTTTCCAGATGCAGAATCAGCCGATTTGAGATGCCTGTCTTGGTGACTGGTCTCTCCCAAGCTATTTTATAAGCTTCTTCAGGTCTCTGATGTTTACTTTTCATGTATGCCACGCCCCCCGCCCCCATCCAGTCAGGAGGGCTGGCCTAAAAGCTTAGCCTGTATCGAAACACAAAGATGGGATGTTGTGTCCATCCTCCTCCCCCAATTTCCTTCACAGCTGCTCCCTGAAGAAGAAATGAGATATTGTTTTCGTGTGTGTGTGTGTGGGTGTGTGTGTGGGTGTGTGCAAGAAAGAGAGAGAGAGAGTATGTGTGAGAGAAAGACAAAGTATATTTTCATCTAAAACTTTTTTTTTTGGTATGTGGATTTTCTAATTTAATTTTTTTTGGTCAGAATGCACTTTTAAGTTCCAGCAGGACGTGTTGCAACATGTTTTCAAACATCTGGTATTTATTTTTCATTTTTGTGTAAATGAAAAATCAACAAGCTCATTTCCTGAAGTGGAACATGGAGTTCCTGACTCCACTAATGGGAGTCAGGTAATGGAGCGAGGGTTATGAGTCAAAGCTGGCTTTCTGCATGATCCTGGGCAGCCCCCTAACTTCTCTGAGCCACAGTCTCCTCGTTGTAAGTAGGGGCTGTCATTCTTTCTCCACCAGAGCCAGATGTGTAGGGGAGATACCAGTTCTCTAACAACTGGGGCTAAAAGTTGAGAACGCGGAAGACATCTTCTGTCACTCTGTTCTCTGTCCTTTTTATGACCCTTCCAGCCACATGTTCAAGACAGTCTGTCACTGCTTGGGGGTGGGGGTGGGGGGATGGGGAGTGTGGACTTAAACCCAGGGGTGCTTTTGGTCCAGCCTTATCTCTCCTGGTGGAATGAACAACTTTGACTCTTGTGAATGAGATTCTATGTCTTTGTGAGAGGCAGGAGTTATGTTTAGAGACATTTAGATAAGGCAGTGACTTCGTAGTAGACTTAGACTCCTAAATAAAATTCATTCTAAAATATGTAAGCAACAGAGATACATTTACAGCACTGAGTCTATAAACATGAAAACAACAACACAGATCCTTAACATCCCAAACGTTGTGAGCTCTTTCTTTAAGATGTTCTTCGCCTTTTCAGAAACATAAGAAATTCTTATTCCCGCCCAGGGCCTGCCTCTTGCTGACCTCCTGTGCTACCCTCCCCTAAGAGCTCTGCGTAGCTCCCTTCGTCACTCCAGGTCCCTGCTCAGATGACACTTTTCCCTAAAAAGCTTCCTGACCTTTCAAAAATAGCACTCTTGTCACCGTCCCTTTCCCCGCTTCATTATATCTTTACCCGAAAATTTCTCCTTTATTTATACATTATCCTGCTTAGTATGTTTTCCCCAGGAGGATAGGAGCTCGAGGGGTGCCAGGAATTTGTCTCTTTGACTCTGTGTTGTACCCCAGTGGCTAAGCACATACTAAGTGCTCAGTAAATACTTATAAATTAAATGGATGCTATCCAAAGAACTTAATGAGTTTCTAAGATATACGAAAGGCACCAGAGGTAATATTCATGCGATTTTGATTTCAATTGTATTTCTGGAAAAGCACTAGCCTGTATGTTTCTGTCTTCTTCACCTGTATCACATTTGCCACCAAGAATTGCCTGTCATTGAAGAAATACACAATTAGCCTCTTTTCAGCCTAATACAAAAAAATTCTCCTCTAAGCAGTTGCACAGTTTTCCACAAAGCAATGTTGCCTAAGTTTCCAAATATGTGTGTTGGAGTTGGAGATCTCTATGTATTTTAGCCCTCAGCACTGAAGTCGGCAACCCTGGAGCTGAAGGTCCAGGTCTAGGAGACACAGCGGGAGAAAAGCCACACGATCTTCCTAGGTCTCAGTTTATTTTTTCTGTAAATATTGGTAAATGATATATCTTAGGGAAATCCTCTCTTCACATGTTTCTGGAATGTATAGCCAGTAACAAATTCTTAAGCAACATAAAACAAATCAGACCTATCTTCTAAACAAGTGTTTATTTTTAAGTCCCAAAATAAATACACATTTGTTCAAAACAATTAAAATAGTACCAAAATGCAGGACTCAGGAAATGTAAGCACCTCATAATCCCGCACCTCAGAGATAAGCATTATTTTGTTTGTAATTATTCCTCTAGATCTTTCTATACAGATCCCTACGTAATAATAACAATATTCAATGTTCTGAAACTTTTTCTTTTTTTGAGACCGACTCTCTCTCACTCTGTCACCCAGGCTGGAGTGCAGTGGTGCAATCTCGGTTCACTGCAACCTCTGCCTCCCTGGTTCAAGTGATTCTCCTGCCTCTGCCTCCTGAGTAGCTGGGATTACAGGCGCCCGCCATCACACCCAACTGATTTTTGTATTTTTAGTAGAGACGGAGTTTCACCATGTTGGCCAGACTGGTCTCGAACTCCTGACCTCAGGTGATCCAACCCCCCCTCGGCCTCCCAAAGTGTTGGGATTACAGGTGTGAGCCACTGCGCCCAGCCAAGAAACTTGTTTTTTAATGTAACAATGTATCTATCTCTCTATATCAATACACATAGATCTACCTCATTCTTTCACCTGATGCAAAATCTTGCTTTTACCTGAGAGCACATTTCTTTTTTTCCTTTTTTTTTTTTTTTTGAGACGGAGTCTCACTCTCGCCTAGGCTGGAGTGCAGTGGCGTGATCTCGGCTCACTGCAAACTCCGCCTCCCAGGTTCACACCATTCTCCTGCCTCAGCCTCCTGAGTAGCTGGGACTACCGGCACCTGCCACCCCACCACCATGCCCGGCTAATTTTTTTTTTTTTTTTTTTTTTTTTAAGTAGAGGTGGGGTTTCACCGAGTTATCCAGGATGGTCTTGATCTCCTGACCTCGTGATCCGCCCGCCTCGGCCTCCCAAAGTGCTGGGATTACAGGCGAGAGTGCATTTCTTGAAGAGACAGTCTGTGGTCTGTGGTTTTTCCAGAAAGCAGTTCTTTGTTGGGTGATGATCTTTCATCATGTAGGTGATTGCCTCAGTGGTTTCACTCTAAGACCTGCAGGGAAGATGCAGTTATTTGAATGGACTCTTTGTGGTGAGAAATAGAGAACTGTCTTATCTCCTAAAAAAAACATGTTTCTGGATGAAGAATTCTTTATTTCTTAATAAGTGGTTTTTTCAACTACCAGAGTCATCCTGTATGCCTTTCTAAAGTGATTTTTCTTTTGTCAGTTAGAATAAAGGAGACGCACAAATGTACTTTTCCTGTGAAAATGCAGACTGAGAGGTTTCAATAGTGCACCTTCACTCTTTAAGACTTGGCTCAAATGTTCCCTTCCCTGGGTCATCTTCAGGATTCCTAGCCCACCCCACACAGCGTTCTCCTGTCTGCTTTGTGTTTTCGTGGCATGTGTCACCCTGTCCTCACTCATTACACCATGCTTATGCCTCCATCTCCTTCTGGAGACGGTCAGATCCACCCATGTAGGTTTGTCTTTTTATCCCTGGCACCTTACATGATGCCTGACACATAAGTGTTTACTAAATATTATTCCGTGAATGATGGAATGAATAATAGTATATGCTAGATTCTCAGTCCTTGCTGGGCTTGTTATAGACCTCATCATTCATTCAGAGGCCCTCTTTCCTCTCCCTCCTGTGCCCTGCTGGCCATTTCCCTTCTCAGTGGGCTCTGGAACTAGTTGAAAGTTCAATGGTGCCAAGTATCTGGTCAACAGGAAGACAGACAGCAATCAATCCGGTGAAAACAGCAGCTTGATACAGCATACAGGGAAGAACACTGGACTGGGGGCAGGAGGCCTGGGTTCTGGTTCTAGCTCTGTTACTAATTTATTTATCCATTCATTCCCGCTTTCAACAACATATAGCAACACTATGTTGCTGTATGTATACACACACACACACACACACACACACACACACACACGGGGGTGCGGGGCCCTGTTCTGAGTCCTGCAGATATAGTGGTGAAGAAGAAAGACAATGTCTCAGCCCTTGTGGGACTTACCTCCCAGAGGTAAGATAGACAGACAGACAGGAAAAATACCTAATTTGAGTGGGTTGAGGAGGGAAAATACCTATTTTTCCTGTCTATCTGTGTGACTCTCTTCTGGGAGGTAAGAAAAGAGAATAGGATGATGTGATAGGAAGTGAAGGGTGCCCACTTCGGTCTGGTGGTCAGGAAGAGCCTCTTTGAATACTGACATTCCAGCTGAGATGTGAGTGATGAAAGGGAACCAGTCATTCAAACATCAAAGGGATGAGTGTTCCAGGAAGAACTGCCAGTGCAGGGGTCCTAAGGTGGGAACAGACTTCAAGTTTTTAAGAAACGGAGAGACCAGTGTGGCTGGAGCAGAGGTGAGGAGGAAGTGAGTGTGGAGAGGTAGGCAGAAACCAGAATATATCTTGCTTTGAGGACCTCGAATTTTATTTCAAGTACAGTAGGAGTCATGGGAAGGTTTTAGGCAAGAGCATGACATGGTCATTTGGGCTTGACTATCAAGAATGGAGAATAAAATGGTTACAGATAGATCAGCTGAGGAACCCTTGCGGTCATTTGGGAAATAGTTTGATGGTGGTTTGGGCTAGAGTGATTAGCATACAGATGGAGAGAAGTGGGCAAATTTGGAGTGTGCTTTGGAGATAAAGTGGACAAAGACTTGCTGATGGGCCACAGGTGGAAGATGAGGAAAGCCAGGAATTGAGACTGGCTCTTAGATGTAAAGGTTGAAAAATTGGGTGAACGTGCCTGCCAGCTGCTACAGATGGGAAGCCTGGAGGGTGAGTCTGGGAGAAGAACTCAAGGTCTTTACGGATAAGCTATGTTTGAGTTGCCCCATTGGACATCTAAGTGAAAATGTTAAGAAAGCAATTAGATATTCAACTGAAGTTTGGGGGAAAATCAGGGCTGGAGATAGAGATTGGGAAGTCATCAGAACATACATGGTCTTCAAAGCCATGAGACTGGATGGAAACACTAAGGGAGAACATTTAGAAATGGAAGAAAAGGATGCCCAGGACAGATCCCTGGTACCCTCTAACCTTCAGAGACTGAGCAGAGGAGAAGGAGCCAAGAAAAGAGGCAGGGGGAGCAGGGAGGGCAGAAGTCCAGTTTGAGTGGGTTGAGGAGGGAAAGAGGAGGCAGCAATGCTCTTTACCTGTGAAGGAAAGTAGAGAAATAGTAGTTGAACAGAGACCTGCAGGTTAAGGGATATACTTAGAGCATGCACAGAGGGACGATCTAGTAGAGGAGAAATCTGCAGGAGAGAGGGAAGGGATCCAGAGTGCAGGCAGAGGTGCTGGCTTTGGAGAGAAAGGAAGGTTCTGTGTCTGTAGAAACAAGAGGAAGGCAGAGAGTAAACACCCAGATGAAGGAGCTGTGTAGATCGGGAAGAAGCTGAGACAGGATTTTCTCTTTGCGTGGCTGTGGTCAAGTCATGTACTTTGCTGAGATGTGTGGGAGAAATAGGTCTGCTCTGATAATGGTGGAGGGTCTTCTCTGAACACATCCACTTGGCTAACAACACCTGCCTTAGCACCTGCTTTATTCATAAGGGACACAGTGTGGTATCGGGGGAACCCGCCCCCAATATTTCAATGTAGGTTCTTTCTATTTTCCATAAGTGTCAGCCAGCTGAGAAATAAAGAGAAAGAGTACAAAGAGAGGAATTTTACAGCTGGGCCACTGGGAGTGATATCACATATTGGTAGGACTGTGATGCCCACCTGAGCCTCAAACCAGCAAGTTTTTTATTAAGGGTTTCAAAAGGGGAGGGGGTGTAAAACAGGGAGTAGGTACAAAGATCACATGCTTCAAAAGGCAAAAAGCAGAACTACTAATAAGGGTCTAGCAAATATCACATGCTTCTGAGGGAACAGGACAAAGGGCAAAAGCAGAACCACTGATAAGGGCCTATTTTCAGCAGTGCACATATTGTCTTGATAAACATCTTTTAAACAACAGAAAACAGGGTTTGAGAGCAGAGAACCGGTCTGACCACAAAGTTACCAAGGTGGAGTTTCTCCCCACTCTAATAAGCCTGAGGGTACTGCAGGAGTCCAGGGCATATCTCAGTCCTTATCTCAACTGCATAAGACAGACATTCCCAGAGCGGCCGTTTATAGATCTCCCCCCAGGAATGCATTCCTTTCCCAGGGTATTAATATTAATATTCCTTGCTAGGAAAAGAATTCAGCGATATCTGTCTTACTTGCACATCTGTTTATAGGCTCTCTGCAAGAAGAAAAATATGACTCTTTTTGCCCAACCCCGCAGGCAGTCAGACCTTATGGTTGTCTTCCCTTTTCCCTAAAAATCACTGTTATTCTGTTCTTTTTCAAGGTGCACTGATTTCATATTTTTCAAACACACATGTTTTACAATCAATTTGTACAGTTAACACAATTATCACAGAGGTGACGTATATCCTCAGCTTACGAAGATAACAGGATTAAGAGATTAAAGTAAAGACAGGCATAAGAAATTTAAAAGTATTATTTGGGAACTGATAAATGTCCATGAAATCTTCACAAGTTATGTTCCTCTGCTGCAGCTCCAGCCGGTCCCTCCGTTCAGGGTCCCTGACTTCCCGCAACAGTGTGGAAGATGCAACCCAGAGCTCATTAGAATAATGACTCCTAACCACAGAATGCAACGCATCAGGTCCTGTGTAGGTGCTTTCTGTACCTTAGCTCTAATTGTCGCTACACCCTAAAAGGCAGGTATGACTACTATTCCCATTAGAGGGATGAAAACACAGAGAGGGCCAGGTGCAGTGGCTCACGCCTATAATCGCAGCACTTTGGGAGGCCGAGGCAGGTGGATCACTTGAGGTCAGGAGTTCCAGACCAGCCTGGCCAACATGACGAAACTCCGTCTCTACTAAAAATACAAAAATTAGCAGGGGGTGATGGCGGGCACCTGTAATCTCAGCTACTCGGGAGACTGAGGCAGGAGAATCACTTGAACCCGGGAGGCGGAGGTTGCAGTGAGCCGAGATGGTGCCACTGCACTCCAGCCTGAGCGACAGAATGAGACTCCAGTTCAAAAAGAAACAAACAAATAAACAAACAGAGGGGAGGGAGAGATGGCCATGCAACTTTTCTGAAGTGATGGAGTGAGAATTTAAACCCTGACCAAACTCATGCTTTTATCCATTACGTTCTCCTACCCCAGCAGGGAGAGAAAGGAGTGAAAGGGCTCAGCTGGGAGATGGGCCAGGGATTAATGCTGTCAGGTTAAATACCTGCCAGTCTTCCCAGCAGAACAAGGGGGAACCAACTGCTCACTAATTCCTAACAAGGGTTGAGGGCCGAGATGTTGGTGGCAGGCTCAGAGGCCAGTGTTCCAGACTCCCTGACCCTGAGCACCCGAAAGCAGAGGAATTGACCCATCTGCTCAGTCCACAATCCAACAGTGCTGCCCATCACATTTAGGAGTTGGACATCTCAACCAGTCACCAGTGCCCTGGCCAAATCCTCTGCCAAGTTACTGTGGCCTTAAGCTTTTCCAGATGTTTACCAAGAAATAATATTTGTCTGGTGTTGCAATCCTGGATAAAGCAAGGTCAGTTCTTATGAATACCCTGAGGGCCAGCAGGGCTTCCTCCACACCTTCCCACATGGACAAAATTCAGGAATTTTCAAAGCAGAGGCAGCAAGATTTCTGTTTTGTTTTTCTTAGTTTCCTGAAATATTAAATTAGTAAAAAACACAAAAGCACAGGTGCAGGAATAAGGAGATGGGGTTCCTGTCCGAGGCCTCTCACTTCTTAGCTGGGTGACCTTGGAGAGTTTCCTAAGTTTTCAGCAAGAGGTTTGGCTGTCAGGTGTTGATCACCTGAAATCCATGAATGTCCGCAGGAAATTGGGTAGAATTGTTTTTCAAGATAATTGAATTCCTTTGTGATCTCATGTCTTTCATTTTATGTATTTATGGATATTTTTTTGCCAAGCTGTCAAAGGGGCACACGGCACAGAAAGGGTTGAAATGCTGCCAGAAGATCTGTGGGGTCCCAGCTTGACTCAACATTGTGTCGTTTCCATTAGTGTCCCTTCTGGGATTGGGATTCTCTCAACCAGGTCCATCTGGGTGTGGAGGAGTTAAGGGAAGTTTCTCAATGCTGGGTCAGAGGGGTCAATAAACAAGAGGCAATGGAACCATCGCAAGTGGGCTGGGGCCCAGGCCCCTGGAGGGAGACACCCAGGCTCTTGGGCCTCACATGCTGTCATCATCTGGGTAGCCGGGCTGTCGCATCCACACACTCGTAAGTGGAGTTGGGGACCACTCCTGAGAGGCAGGAGCAGGCTGCAGCCTGAGATGTCTTGGAAGCCATGTGCTGCCTCGAGAGAGAAAGGAGAGGGAGGGAGGGAGGGAGAGTGTGGGAGCAGGAGAGGAACTGTGACCTGGACCATCC
Source organism: Pongo pygmaeus (assembly GCF_028885625.2). Taxonomy (NCBI): domain Eukaryota; kingdom Metazoa; phylum Chordata; class Mammalia; order Primates; family Hominidae; genus Pongo; species Pongo pygmaeus. The sequence goes on from NC_085930.1 coordinate 204,822,951, forward strand.
TCCTGTCTCTCGCGTCATTTCCACTCCTACAACACGGTTTCTGATCATAAAGTGTGACGTTAGGATAAGTTCTGGTTCAGAGAGGTATCACTGAGTGATCAGCCAGTATCAGATGTGGACACTCATTGTGCTAGGCAGTTTATGTGTGTTTCTCTCTTGTACCAGTAGAAACCATGTAAGGTACGTATGATGATAGCCATCTTCTGGGGGAGATAACAGGCTCACAGAGGTCAACGAGCTTGCCCCACACGGCACAGTGAGTGGCCTAACCGAGATTCACACCTGGATCTGTCTGGCTCCAAAAGGTGTGTTTCTTGGTTTGTTAAACACTGACAAAGCTCTTCCGCGTGCACTGTCTGTGAATGGGAGCTACTGGCCGGCCTCTCAGCCCAGTGTCGGCCATCCCTCTCCCTCTCGGACTGAGCCATGTCCAAATGCAAAGAACAGCATTTCTATGTCTTCACTGAAGTCTGTAAGAAAATGACCATGTTTTATGTATGTATGTATGTATGTATTCATGATTTACTTTGTCAAAAGTGGTATTGTACTGTGTCTAGAGTTTGTGTGTGGCCTGGAAGGCTTCTTTTAAGTTTTCTGGAATTAGTATTTACCAGTGGCTCCTCATCAGGGCTATGTAAAGAGTATTACTGGGTTTGAGAATCACAGCGCCCTCCATTAAAAATGGCATGTGGTTTTTCACGGGCTACATCTCTTAGAGGGGCAAGTGGGTGGGTACAAGGGAGAGGAGATGACTAAGAACCACAGATTTCACTGCTTTCCAGATTTGGAGTGGGGCTAAGAAGTAGAGTGGACCCACTACATATTCCAGAATAGAGCAGTGCACCTCTGGATCCCATAGACCTTGTCTAGGGACTGAGAGCCCATTTCCAGAATTATTGGTCAAGTGAGATATTAATAGTAATCTTTGTGCTTTTCTTTTCCACACTTGTGTTAGTGACTCTTCCTCAGACCAGTGGTCCTTCACTCTGGCTACAAATACTTAACATTAAATGATAAACTTAGGCACATGAACATTTTAAAGAGTTTACTTGAGCAGTGATTCATGAATTGACCAACAAGACAACAAGTGGTTCAGGGCTCCAGTGAAGGGGTGCAAGGGAAAATCTTTTATAAGGTGCTTATAGAAGCAAGACAAAGAAAATATTTGATTGGTTAATGTGGAAAGCCCCTCGTTAGAGGTTAGTTTGTGGTTCCTAATTGGTTAATCTTCAATTTTGTTTTCCTAGGTTAAAACCATTCCTTCTGAGTTGGGTTTCAGTTGGTTACATAGGAACTCAAGGCTCTGGAGCCATCTCAGCCTAGTGACCTCTCAATTAATTCTCTTAACAGTACTGATTCTAGGGCTGGGCACGGTGGCTTACATCTGTAATCCCAGCACTTTGGGAGGCTGAGGTGGGCGGATCACGAGGTCAGGAGTTCAAGACCAGCCTGGCCAATATAGTGAAACCCTGTCTCTACTAAAAATACAAAAATTAGCCGGGTGTGGTGGAGTGCACCTGTAATCCCAGCTACTCGGGAGGCTGAGGCAGGAGAATCTCTTGAACCCAGAATGTGGAGTTTGCAGTGAGCCGAGATTGCACCACTGCACTCCAGCCTGGTGACAGAGTGAGACTCTGTCACACACACACACAGAAAATTAGCCAGTCATGGTAGTGCATGCCTGTAAACCCTGCTACTCGGGAGACTGGGGCAGGAGAATCGCTTGAACCCAGGAGGCGGAGGTTGCAGTGAGCGGAGATCATGCCACTGCACTCCAGCCTGGGTGACAGAGCAAGACTCTGTCTCAAAAAATAAAAAGAAAGAAATAGACTTGTTCAGCTTTAAAAACATCTCTTGTGTGTTGTCACAGTCTATGCCACAAGCATTGAAGCCTCACGAGCTGCAGCCCCAGCTACCATTGTGCAGCTATCACCTGGCCCAGCCCATAGCGTCTGCTCAGCTTATGAGTCAGGCTGCCTGTTTGTCCCCCAAAGAGATGTTCATTTTGTCTCAGATGAACAAAGAAAACAATTCTGGTCATGAGAGAATCGTTGTCAGGGTATTCCTGACACAGCACTAGACAGAAGACATTTTGATTGCTATCTGCTTGGTGGGGACCAGCAGAGATAGAAGCATGTCCACAGTTTTCAAGGGTGAGGTTCGTATAAAGACACTGGTGGAGGAGTCTCTTTGGGCAGGCACGCTAATGTTTCCAGGTGGGAGAGTTTGACCTTTAATGAAAATGGAAAGAGAAGAGGAGGAGCAGGAGGAAAGCAGATTCCATTAAGAACTTACAGGCTGGGCACTGTGGCTCAGGCCTGTAATCCCAGCACTTTGGGAGGCCGGAGTGGGCGGATCACCTGAGGTCAAGAGTTTAAGACCAGCCTGGCCAACATGGTGAAACCCCGTCTCTACTAAAAATACAAAAATTAGCCAGGTGTGGTGGTGGGCGCCTGTAATCTCAGCTACTTGGGAGGCTGAGATAGGAGAATCACTTGGACCCGGGAGGTGGAGGTTGCAGTGAGCTGAGACTGTGCTATTTTACTCCAGCCTGGATGACAGAGTGAGACTCTGTTGCCCCCCACCCCCCAAAAAAGAACCTACCGTATGGCATGAAGCACTGTGTGTTCATTTACTACTCCTTACAGCAACGCTGGGAAGAGGGTCGCCCTCTATTATGCTCATCTCTGATTCACTTCCTTCAGTACCCACATACTGTCAGTTTCCACATTCTGTCCATCCAGACTCCAGTATTTCTACTCTGTCCCCTCTCTCCTGCCCCAGTGGCAATGCGTGAGCTCAGGCCACAATCTAATTTGACATGAGGAGGTATGAGATCCACTAAGCTCACCACACATGTCACAGCCTTCGAGGGAGCTACGTTAGGACCTGGGTCTTGGATTGAAGGGAATTTCTCTGTTGAGCCATGATTTTGAGACTGACTGAGATTCTCTGGATACTTCTTTCTGTGTCTCCCACCGCCAGGCCTAAATGTCTGACATGTTCTCAGAAATTAATCTTTTATTAGTTTAACATTTACTGAGTACTTCCTAAGGACCAGGCATTTTGCTAGATACCCAGAAGATGTGGGGTACGAAATAATACCTTGCCCTTGTGGAGTTTGCTATGCTAGCTCCTTTTCCCTCTGAATAGTTGCTCCAGTCTCCTGCCTGTAGCCTCAGTAATGATCCCTCTCTCTCCAGGAGCAGGGGATTGCCAAGTGGTCTTTATACCAGAAGTTGGACATGGCCATTAACCAGATAAACTCCCCAAGAGTCGGGAATTCTGCATCCTGTCCTGACAGGCGCTGGGCAACTCTGTTCTGCCCATCCAGGGGCAGTAAGTGGTCTCTTATGTACCCCCCTCCTTTGGCCACCTCCACTCAAGAGAAGGACAAAGGTTAGGGACTCTTGGCATCTTAGGTGCCCAGCTCAGCCATGCAGCATACCACCCTGGGTACCTTGAGACCACAGAGGGACCCTGGTCTCCAGGACAAAAAGCCTATGGACTTAAGGCAGGACACGGATCTTTCTGTTTTTGGTGTCATGAGCCCTCAAGCAGACACGACTTAGATTCATTTTGCCTTTAATGATCGAATGTCTGCTTCCCTGGTATACTCTGTTTCTTTGAACTGGGCTGCTTTGATATAGTTAGAAATAACAAAAATTTAGGAAATCAAACAAACTCAACTTTTAAAAGCAAAATATATGACAGAAAGATTTGGCTCAGTGAATGTGCTTCAAATAGGAAAAGTTCGATCATGAATAGAAGGCTTATGATTTTAAGGGCCAAGAGGCTCATCTGAAGAATGGCTCCTGGGCCTTTCACAGCCCTAAGGAGTGAACACACACTTTGACATTTTTCTCCTTAATTTGGTCTGAGATGGTCATGTTGTCATAAATTCCAGGCTGATAATTTCACTTTCTTGAGAGTTACCCTAACTCACTCAGAAGGACCCAGCTGATGAGTGGCCTGAAGATTTAGATATCAACATAACCCACTCCCCAACCCCCCCAACCAGCCCTGTGTCTTCATTCTCCTATCCAAGCATCAGGGCTGTGGAAGTCCTCAGAGGCAGGTGCCTCCATGTGAGGGGAAGTGACTAGGTTTCCCAGAACCCTCTGCTGTAGGAGGGCTGTTTGGGAAGATGTTCATGGACTGCTTAGGGAATTGTTACAAGTTCTGTTGTAATAATCCCATCCAAGGGATGCGCTTGGGTGGGCTGGCTTCAACTGAGGCTCTGAGGGACTGGGTTTGAAAAGGAGGAGAAGGAAAAGTAAAAAATAAACAAACCCAACCAAAAATACAAAAAAAAAACAACCCCCCCCAAACAACGGTACAAAGGAAGCACTGTCCCTGTGAGCAGATGCAGATGGAATGGTAGGGTCAGCCCAGCCCAGGTCACTGTCCCAGGCCTTCCAAAGCATTTGTGATGGGCTTGGAGGAAACACCTCTCTGGTCCAGGGACAGCGTAGGACTAGGAAGAGGCCCAGGGGATAAATGACCACATTAGGACATCCTGCAGAACAGGGAGAGCCACAGGCTTTAGATTTGGAAATCAGAGGAGCAGAGGGTGCTTTCCACTTCTACTAACAGAACCCTGCCATGTAGACTGGCAAGTAGACTAATTCACGTGGCATAGTGAACATTCCACCTGAAATTATACAGCTCAACTTCTGGCCGGGCATGGTGGCTCATGCCTGTAATCCCAGCACTTTGGAAGGCCGAGGCAGGCGGATCACGAGGTCAGGAGATCGAGACCATCCTGGCCAACATGGTGAAACCCTGTCTCTACTAAAATACAAAAAATTAGCCAGTCGTGGTGGTGCATGCCTGAAGTCCCAGCTACTCAGGAGGCTGAGGCAGGGGAATCTCTTGAACCCCACAGTCAGAGGTTGCAGTGAGCTGAGATCACGCCACTGCACTCCAGCCTGGCAACACAGCAAGATTCCATCTCAAAAAAAAAAAAAAAAAAATTACACAGCTCAACTTCTAACTACATCAACCAACTGGACAACTGCCAAATCTCTGGGTCTCACTGGGATCCATGGACACAGCTGTAGGTTTCACTGTCAGGAGGCTGCCTGAGATCTGTGTCTACTTCTAATATATATGATCTCACTTGCACGTAGAGCGTTGGATAGACTACATGCTCTTTAGGGCCCTTTATGTTTCTGAGCATCTGTGATTTAATAGAGATCCAGAGCTGAACACTATTAGGGACAAACCGTGCTGTGAATGTCACTGGGTGGACAGCAGGGGAAGGAAGAACTCACAGACTGAACCCACCCTCTATGTTGCAAGACCCTACCCAGATCCCCTGAGACTCTTGGGAATGAGGCACTTTGCAGGCTTCTCTTGACGATGTTATAACCAACTAAGATATATCCTGTTTTGTCTTATTTCACTTTTGGTATCTTGATAGGTCATTATTATCTACACCAAGAGACTGAATCAGTGAGAATCTCGTAACAGTTCAGTTAAGGAATCCTCTTCAAGTCAGGGCTTATGGAAAGAGCGCAGGTCTGTGAGCCAAGACATGAGGGCTCTAGGCCCAGCTTAAGTCATCAACTTGCCTCTGGCCTTGGCAATGCATCCCCTTTGCCAGGATCCAAGCTTTATCTCTTTCTCGCTACTTTCGCATCCTGTGACTGTATTGCAGTACCTAGAACAGGAGGAAGACAGGGCCCTAGCAAGGTCGAGGAAGAGATGGAGTCAGCATGGAAAGTTAGGGGAGGGTCGTATTAGCCTGGGAACCATTCAAACCCTTGGACCCCTAATAACTCTGCTTGTGTCTTTAAATGTTTGACGTCCACTGGCTGCTTTCCATCTTCCAAACCATCAGCTCTCACCAGGGCCTGAGGGCCTCCTGGAAGCACCAAGACTCACTGGGTCCCCATTTCTTTTCTGCACATGCACTCACTGCACTCACCATGGGGAAGCACAGCCAGAGAGACAGAGCATGGCCTGAGGAAGGAGGCCACACGCAGAGTGCAGTTGGGGAAGATGCTTCTATTTTGAAACTGCTGCAGGCCCCCTAGCCTCAGTACCAGGGGAAGACCACTCTCCTGGGTAAATAGCATCTGCTATTTTCCTTAGATGAAACTGTTTATCTGAAACAGGAAATGCAAAACACAGATTCTATTTTTCTGCACTATGTGTCTCTGATGGGAATCATAATAGTTGTGCAACCTAGAGTGTGATTATTAAACCTATCTTACGGTCACAAAGGAGCTGTAAGGAAGCCAAGAGGCACAGACCCCTGAGGGAGGATTTGGAGGTTTTGCAAATTCCAAACAATTTTGCAGATGAACTGGAGTAACCTACCACAGAGCAGAAGAGACGGACTCAAACTCCAAGTGCATCTTGTCTTCGTGGAGTTTGTCTTGAAACCAGAAGAATTTCCTCCGTGTGTTGTTCTCAGTCTTATCCACACAAGCTTGTTCAGCACTCAATCTAGAGGACATTTGTTGGATATAAATGTCTGTCTCCCTAGCACAAAATAACTGGGACATTATTCCATGGAACATTTCATGAGTCCATAGAATAGTTTATTCCATGATCCAAATGGTCTGATTGATTCTTCCACCAAATTCCATAACTAATAACTCTGTGTGTGTGTGTGTGTGTGTGTATGTGTGTGCGTGTTTGGGGGTGTGGTACTGATCAGCCAAGAGCTGAAGCCCTTGAGTTCCGGGAGAAAAGCACCCTTTTCTGAAAGCTTCTCATGGTGGGATCAGAGCCAGCCTTGGGGTTTTAGCGACAGGTCTGAGACCAATATCAAGAGGGAAGAAAGAAGGGTCTGGACGATTTTGAAGCTATTTTTGTGGGAAAATGAGATGACTCTCTCATGCAGTACCAACCAGACCTGGAACTCAGGCACACACACACAGTGTTCCTATCAGAACACTTCCCTCAGAAGGAGGCTGGTCCTCTCTCCTCCACGTGCTTCTAGGGCAGTGAGGGTCCATTTCTGACTCTCCCTCTGTCTCCACCCCTCACACCTCTCTCCGACACGGCCCTTGAGGCTCATTTCACCCATTTTTGCCTGGGTGAAAATAATGGAGGAGGGCAGTGATCCTGCCCCACACCTGACTCCCACCCATCAGCCCTTGCAGGGCTGAACAAGCTGAACTTGGGGATGAAATAAGAAAGAGTCCTGAGAAAAGAGAAGAAGCAGAGGAAGACCAGAGTTGTAACTTGGGGACAAAAGTGACCTTGCCTCTTATTGACTCCACATTCCCTTCCTTTGGGAAGCTTTTCTTTCTCTATTTTATAGCCATCTGCCCAGTCCATATGGTTGGATGAGACTGGCTGGCTTTATCCTCTACCACCACTGCAGAGGGCAGGGGCATGACCCAGCCTGGACCCTTAGAGCAATCCCTCAGGCACGACCCTGCATCCAGAGTGGTCAATCTTCCCTTGGATGTTTGCTGAATCTTTCAGGGAATACTCTCTTTTTCTTCCTTAGGTCACTAGCATGAAGGACCATGTCCACCCAGAACTTCCAGGGACCACATTTCAGGTAACAGCCTTTTTGAGAATAAAGCAAAACAGAGGAACCATGGATCTATCACTGAACCTTTGGATCCATCTGTCCCTCAGGCAGAACCACCAGTTACTAATACAGGTGCATAGAAAGGAGGAGATCAGGCTGAGCATGGTGGCTCACGCCTGTAATCCCAACACTTTGGGAGGCCGAGGCGGGCAGATCACCTGAGGTCAGGAGTTTGAGACCAGCCTGGCCAACATGGTGAAACCCTGTCTCTACTAAAAATACAAAATTAGCTGGGTGTGGTGGTGCATGCCTGTAATCCCAGCTACTTGGGAGGCTGAGGCAGAATGGCCTGAACCCAGGAGGTGGAGGTTGCAGTGAGCTGAGATCCCGCCACTGCACTCCAGCCTGGGCGACAGAGTGAGACTCTATATAAAAAAACAACAACAAAACAACAACAACAACAACAAAAAAAACTAGAAAGGAGGAGATCAGAGGTGAATGTCCTCATCTTCTGGTAATGTTGTGACCAAAACTCAAAAGGACACGATGGAGAACCAGGAAAGCCAGTGCTGTAATTCATTCCAGGCCTGAAGGCCCAAGAACCAGGAGCTCTGATGTTGAAGGGCAGGGGAAGATGGGCATCCCAGCTCAAGAGGAGAGACAGAATTCATCCTTCCTCCACCCTTTTGCTCCTTTGGGCCCTCCATGGATTGGGTGATACCTGTCTACATTGGTGAGGGTGATTTTCTTTACTCAATCAAATGATTCCAATGCAAATCTTTTCCAGAAACACCCTCACAGACACGCCCAGAAATAAATTCTTAGCGGCAATCTGGGCATTTCCTAGCCCAAGTGTTACTGGAAAGGGGTCCCGATCCAGACCCCAAGAAAGGGCTCTTGGATCTCACGCAAGAAAGAATTCAAGGTGAATCCATAAAGTAAAAGCAAGCTTACTAAGAAAGTAAAGGAATAAAGAATGGCTACCCCATAGACAGAGTGGCCCCAAGGGCTGCTGGTTGGCTATTTTTATGATTATTTCTTGATTATATGCTAAACAAGGGGTGGATTATTCACGGGTTTTCTGGGAAAGGGGTGGGCAATTCCCAGAACTGAGGGTTTCTCTCCCTTTTAGACCATATAGGGTAACTTCCTGACATTGCCATGGCATTTGTAAACTGTTGTGGTGCTTGTGGGAGTGTCTTTTAGCATGCTAATGCATTGTAATTAGCATACAATGAGCAGTGAGGATGATCAGACATCATTTTTGTAGCCATCTTGGTTTTGGCTGGCTTCTTTACCACAACCTGTTTTATCAGCAAGGTCTTTGTGACCTGTATCTGTGCTGATCTCCTACCTCATTATGTGACTTAGAATGCCGAACCTCCTGGGAATGCAGCCCAGTAGATCTCAGCCTTGTTTTACTCAGCCCTTATTCTAGATGGAGTCACTCTGGTTTAAACGACTCTGATACAAGTTGACACATAAAATTAATTATCATAGTGGTTATGGAAGATTGAGATCATTCTAGACTTTGGTGAACTAAATTTTATAAGTTTCCTCCAGCCCTAATTATTGGCAGAGGTGTAAAAAAGACTACTAATAAGGAGGGAAAATAATTAAGGAAAAGAAATGTTAGTTTTGTGAGATTGTACCTTTTTGGTTTGGCCTTGAATTTAGGGCTTCTTCAAAGAGTGTGGAAGAAAAGGAAAGACACTTATCTGTTTTGTGAAAGGAAAATAAATCTTGGGGCCCCAAAATCATTAAGCTAAAGGGAAAAGTGAAGCTGGGAACTGCTTAAGGCAAACCTGCCTCCCATTCTTTTCAAAGTCACCCCTCTGCTCACTGAGATAAATGCATATCTGATTGCCTCCTTTGGAGAGGCTCATCAGAAACTCAACAGAATGTAACCATTTGTCTCTCACCCACCTGTGACCTGGAAGCCCCCTCCCTGCTTGAGTTGTCCCACCTTTCTGACATATGTTTCTGACATACATATATCAGTCAATATATGTATGTGCATCTTACATATATTGACTGATGTCTCATGTCTCTCTCAAATGTATAAAACCAAGCTATGCCCTGACCACCTTGGGCACGTGTTGTCAGGACCTCCTGAGGCTGTGTTACGAGTGTGTGGCCTGTGGCTTCAACCTTTGCAAAATAAACTTTCTAAATTAACTGAGACCTGTCTCAGATATTTGGAGTTCACATTTTGGTAACCACAGAGGGATTCTGAGTGGAGGTGCTTCTGACCTTTGCCAAATCTCCAATTGGTGCTTGGTACTAGCTTGAGCTATCTTTATGGCTCAAATCAACACGACAATTTGCTGAGGCCTGGAAGGATCTCTCTTCCAGAGAAGGTCCCTCTCCAGGACCTTCTCCAGAGAATTCCTGATCTGCCAAAATTCAGTCATGATCTAAAGTTTATTTTGCTGTACAACTCCTTTTTTTTTTTTTTTTGGAGTTTTACTTGCTTCCAACACAAGGAAGGTAAGTTTCTCCTGCTGCCATGAAGTTGGAAGGCAGGTAACTCCTTTATGGAGTTTGAAATCACTTCCAACAGGGAAGACAAATTTTAGATTTCTCCTGTTTCTAGGATGGAGAGCAGTCTTCCGCCTGAGTCCCATCCCTAGGTAAGTAACTGAATTGGGGTTTGTCTTGGCTAAAGTTAAGATTAACAACCAACTGGTCTTAATTTCTCCTTACCATTAGAGCACTCAGTGATCATATAAGTTGTGCCATCATTTGTTTTGCTTAACTGGTTTTTTTGTTGTTGTTTTTTGTTTGTTTCTGTTTTTGTTGTTGTTTTGGTCTTTTCCCCATTGGGTTTGATCAACTCTATCTGACTTGGTCAAATCTGAAGGAAAGTTCCAAATTATGGGGAACAAGGCCTCTGAAGTGGCTAAATTCCCACAAGAAAAAAAAAAAGAAAGCAAGCCCGGGCACGGTGGCTCATGCCTGTAATCCCAGCACTTCGGGAGGCTAAGGCAGGCAGATCACGAGGTCAGGAGATGGAGACCATCCTGGCTAACAAGGTGAAACCCCATCTCTACTAAAAATACAAAAAAAAAAAAAATTAGCCAGGCATGGTGGCAGGCACCTGTAGTCCCAGCTACTCAGGAGGCTGAGGGGGGAGAATGGCGTGAACCCAGGAGGCTGAGCTTGCAGTGAGCCAAGATTGCACCACTGCACTCCAGCCTGGGCGACAGAGCGAGACTCCATCAAAAAAAGGGTGGTGTGATGTGGGGAGAAAAACAGCCAGAAAAAGGAAAAAAACAAAAACCAAAAATAAAAACAGGAAAGATTTTTGACTACTCAAGGGGCTTTATTTACATAATGAGGCCCCTTTTTGATAGCGAGGCCAAGCTGAAAGAGCAATGGCTGTTGCCCTGTGCTGCAGTTCCATAGCAAAGGGTCTACCTTCTTTTTCTCTATCACAACAGCCTGGGTTTGGTTCCTAAATCAAGCCCCTTCTGCTTTGGTACTTGGTACTTCTGAAAGAACAGCATTTTTTTTCTAGCTGAAATATGGTAATAGATTTTAAAAGATGTTTTAAAATGAGCTCAATGGTTAAAAGTCAGCTTAATTAAAAGCCAACATCCATGATGTGTGTGTGTTTGTGTATGTGTGAGTGTGTGTTTGTGTGTGTGTGTTTATTTAAAAGGCCTTCATGTTGTTGATTTTTCTTTCTCCTAGGACCTTGTCTGTTTTTTTGAGCAAAAATGTTTTTCTTCTCAGTTGACCGAATTCTGTTTTCTTCATTTACTTCTCCTGTCTGTTTCTCTCCTTTCTCTTGCACACGCTACTGCATGATGGACCTAAAATAGTTTATAATAGCCTGGGGTTCCTTAAAGGAAATGGAGAATGCACAAGATTCCCTTTGGGGCACAAACCTGTTTTACCTTATGGAACCCCAAGAGTGTAAACAGACAAGTTCATCTCGGCTCTTAAACTGCTTGCCTTTGTACTGTTACCTGATTTACTGATGAAAATAGTTATTGCAACATAGGCTGCTCTTGGGTTTTTAAGGAAGAGTGTAGTTTAGACACTATGAAATGTCTTCGTTTAAAAAAAAATTTTTTTTTTGAGACGAAGTTTTGCATTTGTTGCCCAGGCTGGAGCACAATGGCGCAATCTCGGCTCACTGCAACCTCCACCTCCTGGGTTCAAGCGATTCTCCTGCATGCAGCCTCCCGAGTAGCTGGGATTACAGGTGCACACCACCATGCCCAGCTAATTTTTGTATATTTAGTAGAGACGGGGTTTCACCATGTTGACCAGGCTGGTCTTGAACTTCTGACCTCAGGTGACCTACCCTCCTCAGCTTCCCAAAGTGTTGGGATTACAGGCATGAGCCACCAGGCCTGGCCAAAAACATTTTTTTCAGTGCACTGTGAAAGCATCACGTGGTCTAGCCTCATAGTAATTCTGCCTTTGTGGAGACCCAGGGCTCAGTGTGGGCTCTGCCCAGAGCTCAGAGACCCAGTTAAAAGACAGGTAGGCCCTATCTAAATAAAATTGGTCTCCTCGTACAATTCTATGATAGAGTTGCATAATTTTATGTTTGATTTGGCATCCATCTTGAGTATTCCTCCAGCAACACCAGACTTTCTCTCTCTGTACCTTGAGAAGAAAATTTTGCTATCTGATTTTTCATCCAAGAGTTGTTTCCTTCAATTGCAAATTTAGGGGTATTTAGCTGAAATAGGTTATCAAGAGTTTGCAAGTCTATGATAGGAAAAAAGGGAGGTTTTAGGGATCTATAATATGTGCTTCTATTGGTATGCTTAATACATCTATGTATTTATGTGTTGTGTACACAATGTTTCACTACTAAAAATATATAAAAGAGCACTAATTAATTGGCTTAAAGAAAAATAAAAGCACTTATATCAAGTACTTTATCAAAAAAAGGAAAGACTAGTTAAATGCTTTTTCTAGTTTCTGTGACTTAAGTAAAATCTTTAATAAATAAGCTAGCTTTAAAAGTATTGGTAAAGTAATATTAAAAATGTCTTAAGAATTGCCAGCATACGTTTTTGTTTGCATTTATTGATCACGCAATTTCAAACTGATCCCTGCCAAATACTATAAGGTGTCAAAATTTGGCATGGGGGTTATCAAACTGTAAACCCAGCTCAAAACAGAATGATCTTTGCTTGTGTCATTTTTAAATAAGTAAGACATTGATATTGGTTTAATGAAGATAGCTACTTCTTGAATTATTTAGTAAAATTATCATAACTTCTAATCTCATGGCTTTAGGCAGTCTTGTCCACAGGCAATAAGGAGATTTGTTTTGAGAAAGGACAGTTATCAACTTTGTTTCAAAGTAAACTATAAACTAACTTCCTCCAAAAGTCCAGGAATGAACAAGGACAGCTTGGAGGTTAGAAGCAAGATGGAGTCAGTTAGAGCAAATCTTTTTCGTTGTCTTAGTTAGAATCTTGCAATGATGGGTTTCGTAACTTTAAATGATGACTATCACAGTTTTCATAATCTAGGTAAATGATTAAAATAAAATAATTAGATGAATGTCATGGGATAAATACTTATAGACAAACTTGTGATAATTTAGAATCTAAAGTTAAATTAAATAATAGATATTTCATTATTTGGGTATTTTCCAAAAAAAAATTGTAGGAAAACATTCTTTCTAAAAAAAATGGCCTTTGTAAAAAGGTGAACAATTTTCGTCTAATTCAAAGTTCACTTAAAGGTTATGCATAAAACAAGATAAAAGGAACTGGGAAATAAGAGAGATGTAAAGAAAGTTATAGAAATAAGGAGTTTTTTTTTTTTGTAAGAAAGCTTAAAGAGAAATAATGTTATATGAAAAAGAATCTTGTATGGTAAATTTAGTCCGAGAATAAAATGACTGGTTGTTTAAGAAAGAAGGATGTTCAGGAAAAAACAGAAAGTCCAAGCATGTCATGAATGGTCTATGTAAATCACAATAAGAGGATTTATTTAAAACAAAACAAAACTTTTTTTTGAGATGGAGTCTCACTCTGTCGCCCAGGCTGGAGTGCAGTGGCGCGATCTTGGCTCACTGCAAGCTCCACCTCCCGGGTTCACACCATTCTCCTGCCTCAGCCTCCTGAGTAGCTGGGACTATAGGTGCCCGCCACCATGCCCGGCTAATTTTTTGTATTTTTAGTAGAGACGGGGTTTCACCATGTGAGCCAGGATGGTCTCGATCTCCTGACCTCGTGATCTGCCCACCTTGGCCTCCCAAAGTGCTGGGATTACAGGCATGAGCCACTGTGCCCGGCCAACAAAACTTTTATATGATCGAGTTGTCTATAACTAAAGAGAAATTATAATGGTCTTTATAGAGATTGGGTTTGATGTAAAAAATACACTTACATACTAAATAGTTGATTAGAGCAATAAAATTTTCTTAAGGGATTGATTTACTCTTAGTAAATTATAGGAGATTTTAATTTTTTTAAACCCAAAGTTCAACTTTTATTGCATCTTGCCGTTTTCAGTTTTTGCTCCCCTTTTAAAAGGCATGAAATAGTCATGCTCTCCTTCAACTCATTTTCGGCTCATATAAGTTTTTTTTCCCTCAACTTCTGTTTGTTGTGGCCTGATGCTAACAATGTTTTCTTAAAAGTCTAAAGGAAATGTTTTCTTCCAACATAATATTCTGTGCACTGCAGAAGTTCTCTTCTTTTGTCTCTTGGTAACTGGCTTAACAGATTTTGTCTTTTATCAAAATAATCCCTATGCCATTATTGTTAAGTTTTGGTTTGCTTAGAAAATAACTGAGATTAAAACATTTTTTTTTTTAAATCAAGGTTATTACATCCATGTATCTTTCTGTATGTGCTTTTAAAGTCTTTGTGATATAGAGTACAGGGCTTTGAGTCCTGGGTCTAAAAAGAACACCAAGTCCTGCTAAATCTTAAATACTGGCAGTAATTAAAGCCTCATCTTCAGGCTCAGTAAAAGATGCCAATCAAAATAAACTGCATTTATTTGCATTTTATTTTGCAAACACAGGGCCAGAAATTAAAGCTGTTCAATTCCTCAAAGGCCAGGGACTATCACAGAAGAGGGGTGTGTGTGAGATTGTAAGGGCCAATGTTGAGTGATAAAATAAGTTCAGTTTCTCTATAAATTAACCATTGATGTCAAAGGCACACTAAGGCAAGACCAGCATATGTGTGCCTGTGTCAGATTAACATTTTCTTGAAGCATTAACTGACTCCCAAATAAAGGCTATAAAGGTTATAAAAGGCCTATGGAAGTTATAGCTTATGGTCAAGATTAAAACTTTATAGATCGTTCATGAAATTTTGGAAGTCAAATTTGATTGGCTTCATGCTGTTTTTATTAGGGCTTATTGTTTGGAAAATTAAGTCTCCTATCTCAAAGAATGAAGGTTTTCACCTTTTTTTTGAAGTTCTTGAGTTATCACTCTGGTTAAATGAATGATTTATTTTACAATAACCTGTGATCCTATTTTGTGATATCAAGTGTTTTAAACCTTTGATATTTGACAAAGTTTCCAAAGTCAAATTATAAACTATGTCTTTTACTGACCTAGTTAATCCTGTAAGATATTAGATTCCTAGGGGGGAAATGTGAAAGGAAGAGAAATCTTGGGGCCCCCAAAATCATGAAGCTAAAGGGAAAAGTCAAGCTGGGAATGGCTTAGGGCAAACCTGCCTCCCATTCTATGCAGTCATCCCTCCATTCACTGAGATAAATGCGTATCTAATTGCCTCCTTTGGAAAGGCTAATCAGAAACTCAAAATAATGCAACCATTTGACTCTCACCTACCTGTGACCTGGAAGCTCCTTCTCTGCTTGAGTTGTCCTGCTTTTCTGGATGGAACCAATGTTCATCTTACATATATTGATTGATGTCTCATGTCTCCCTAAAATGTATAAAACCAAGCTGTGCCCTGACCACCTTGGGCACATGTCGTCAGGACCTCTTGAGGCTGTGCCACAGTCATGCAGCCTCAACCTTGGCAAAATAAACTTTCTAAATTAACTGAGACCAGTCTTAGATATTCAGGGTTCACAGTATCCAAAAATCCAATCACATCTGAAACTGCATTTGCAAAAATTATCACAGTGAGAAAATAATGGCAGTGAAAGAGATCTGATCTGGCCAACCTCCCTCTTGCTTTTAGCCTTCAAGCTGCTTTTAAGTATTCCTGGGTTTAAGCCAAGCTACATGTGGGAGTCATTTAGTTTATAGTTTAAATGATAGTAACCCTTCCCTCAAGCTTAACCAGCCTTGTAACACTGAGAGACCACCAAGCTAGGAGGAGGAGATGAACCTAAATTCTGCTAATGTGTAGACATAAACAATTGTGAGGCATTATTCCAGAAGCCACAAGATATGCAACTTCCTCAGTTCCCCCTGTAGTAATGTTACTTTTGTAGAACCTAGGATTGGCCTTCTGAGATATCTTCTCAGGATTTTGCATGTCTGATGACTGATGGCTCCACCGGGACCAGCTAATGGCTTCTGTGTCCCCACCCAGAAGTGACTCAGAGAAAGAGGACAGCTTCGATGCCCTATGATTTCATCTCTGACCCAACCAATCAGCACTCCCCATACCCTAGCCCACTACCTACCAAATTACCTTTGAAAAATCCCTAACCTCCAAGCCTTAGATGAGTTTGATTTGAGTAATAACTCTGCCTCCCACATGATGTGGCTGGTGTCACGTCAATTAACCTCTTTCTTTGCTGCAACGCCATGGTCTCCATGAACTGAGTTTTTTGTGCAGTGGGCAGGAAGAACCCATGGGGCAGCTACACATCTTGAAAGAGAAGCTCTTCCTGTGACGTACATCAACTGTGGTTAAGAATCTTACATACTTAGCATTTTTTGTTGTTGTGAGAACATTTAAAATCTACTCTTTTCTTTTTCTTTTCTTTTTTCTTTTTTTTTTTTTTGAGATGGTGTCTCACTCTGTTGCCTAGGCTGGAGCACAATGGCACCATCTTGGCTCACCACCAACTGCTGGGTTTGAGTGATTCTCTTGCCTCAGCCTCCTGAGTAGCTGGGATTACAGGCATGAGCCACTCTTTTAGCAATTTCATTTATTTATTTATTTATATTATTTTTAAAAAATATCTTTAACTTTTATTTTAGATTCAGGGGGTATATGTGCAGGCTTGCTATATGGGTATGTTGTGTGATGCTAGGTTTGTGGTATGAGTGATCCCATCAGCCAGACAGTGGGCATTGTACACAAGCAATATACATAATGGTGTGGTATGGTGGCACATACCTGTAATCCCAGCTACTTGGTAGGCTGAGGCAGGAGAATCATTTGAACCCAGGTGGCAGAGGTTGCAGTGCACTGAGATCACACCACTGCACTCCAGCCTGTGCAAGACTGAGACTCTGTCTCAAAAAAAAAAAAGAAGGTGGTTTTATAATCAGCTATAAAACTCTGTAAGGTGCTCTTGAATGCAGGTTTCTGATAACTTTGGAGATTGTGACATTAGAATAGAGGAAAAACTTTCAGGACTCATGGAGAGCTGAAATGTTCATGAATATCAAGCAGAACAGGAATTAACTACATGGACTGTAGCAATCTTTTTGACTTTTTGCTTAAAACGTTGTTGATCCTTTGTTTTGTTTTTTAAGAGTCAAGGAAACTTTTCTTTTGAGCTATTGACAGCTTTTACAAGTTATTATACTCCTATGAACAAAATTTGGAGCACATTTGTTTCTCTCTACCTGATTTCTCCAGAATTTGGAAACTATTTGTGAGTATTCTTAACTTATCACAATATACTTATTTGCATAAGTGCAATAATAATCTGTTTTTATTTGTAACAGGACACAATTGGAGAAACTGGTTATTCTACCACGGCTTTGACTGGAATGGTGTGCTTTCCTTTAAGGAATTAAACTTGTTTTATGGAGCCAGTAAAAGCCACATGCCCTGTCTACACAGTCCCTGAACAGGGTTCCTGATCTGTGGTAAATAAAGAATGTCACTTTCTGACAGGCCCAGGAGCCCCAAGTTTTATCTTGGAACCTCAAGAGGAGAGGAATTCATGCAACTCATAGGTATTTGATGGTACAAATCCATGCCAGGGCTCAGCTTTAAACAAGTCTTTTCTGAGATTCCTTCTACGGAACAAAGTTCCATCAAAG
The DNA here is from genome assembly GCF_028885625.2 of Pongo pygmaeus. Taxonomy (NCBI): domain Eukaryota; kingdom Metazoa; phylum Chordata; class Mammalia; order Primates; family Hominidae; genus Pongo; species Pongo pygmaeus. Next base: position 204,840,593 of record NC_085930.1, read on the forward strand.
CCAATTTAAAAGCCTGTGTAAAAAAATAATTATTCTTGCTGCACTGATTGTTTGTATACAAATAATCAGGCCAAGTATCCTAAAGGAAATCAGTCCTACCATGATTTGTCTTTAGTAAAAATGAGAAACTAGAGAGAGAAAAACTATGTTTTAAAAACTATAGTACACCTGTTGTTAGATTCTAGTCTTGCCTAATGTTTTTCCATTTTTATTATTTTCTACAGTTTGGACCAAATTCTAATTTTTCTTGGCTACAAGTCTTCAAAATAATGTTTTCAATTTTTTCCCTTTCTTTTTTCCCATTTTTCCTAATTTGGAGTCACTGAAAGCTTAGCTGTGCTTTTTGAAGCCCTGTGAACTGAATCTAGACAACTTAAACTTCAGAAGAAAATAACAGCAACCTATTTACATATATAAGCTACTTTCATACCTGCCTACTGATGTATGGACTTCAGAGTAATGTGGCCTATATCAATTTTCTAGGATCGTTATTTTGTTGTTGTTTTCCTCTCTTCCTCCCCGTATTTTCTCTTCATAGGACCTGAGGATTCTCAACCTGCTAATAATGAGCTACCTATCTAGGGTAGCTATCGGGACCTACCTATCTAGGAATAAACTATCCTAGCCATGAGAGACCCGATGAAACCTAAGACCAGAGACTGGTTTTCTTCTAAAATGCTTTCTCCAAAAGATTTTTAAAAAGAAAAGGGGAAATGTGAAAGGAAACTATCTTGGGCCCCCCAAAATCACTCAGCTAAAGGGAAAAGTCAAGCTGGGAACGGCTTAGGGCAAACCTGTCTCCTCTTCTATTCAAAGTCACCCCTCTGCTCACTGAGATAGATGCATATCTAATTGCCTCCTTTGGAGAGGCTCATCAGAAACTCAAAAGAATGCAACCATTTGTCTCTCACCTACCTGTGACCTGGAAGCCCCCTCCCTGCTTGAGTTGTCCCACCTTTCCAGACTGAACCAATGTTCATCTTACATATGTTGATTGATGTCTCATGTCTCCCTAAAACGCGTGAAACCAAACTCTGCTCTGACAACTTTGGCACATGTCACCAGGACCTTCTGAGGCTGTGTCATGGACACGAGTCCTCAACCTTCACAAAATAAACTTTCTAAATGAACTGAGACCTGTCTCAGATATTCGGGGTTCACAGTTTGCTGTCTCTCTTCACTAGGAGAGTTGTTCTGTGAAGGCCGGGATCTCTTTTACTGAGTGACGTATTCCAAGTGCCTGGAGCGATGTCTGGCATATAGAAGGAATTGCCTACGTGCATTAAATTAATGAACTAGCCTCCTATGCTCATTCAAGGTGAGAGCTGAGTTCGGCTAAAATATGGCCCAGGAACTTTCTGCATAAGACTGTTATGGCCCCTAGGGCTAACAGTCATCTGCCCAGGCTTGTAAATTTCCCAGATACCAAGGAAAATGGCCCAAAATTCAGCAAACCCAGGGAAGCTTTCAGCCAGGCTTCCTTTCCAGGGATTCCTCACTTCCTCATCTGCAAGGGGCTGGGGTGGACTCACCTGCTGCTGGAATGAGGAAGCCCCTATCCCTGCAGAGGTGGGGCTGGAGGAGGGCTGGGGTGGCTGAGAGGAGCTGCATTGTTGCTTAGTCTCTTCTCCATCTTCCCTTGGGCTAAGCCTCACAGTGGATCGCAGCTACTAGATGGGTCTAAGAGAATACAATCCCTGCTGTGACCCTGGCCTCCTCTCCCTACCTGACTCCTCCCAGCAGGGGGGAGGTCCTTGTCTCATTTGATAAGCAAAGAGCTGAGGCTGAGTGGAGGATGGAAGGGACTCAGCCTACAGATCAATGGTGTCCAAGATCCCCACCCCAAGTGCTGGGTTTTCTCCCCTATGGACCCCCCTCAAACTCTTCTGGGGAGTCTTCCTCCTCCTATTCCCTCCCATTCCCTCCTTCTTCCCAGCAGCACAGCCCAGAGCAGAGTAAATTTCTGGAAGACAATGTCACACACCCAATGCAGAATCCCAGACCACGGGGCCAAAAGGACCTTGTAGATTATGTTGACAGAGGCCCAGAGAGGGCAGATGACTTGTACGTTCAGACAGCTCCTAGGTCAGTGTTAAGGAGAGAGCTGGAAATGGAACCTGGACCTTCTGATTTTCTTTTTCTTTTCTTTCTTCAGACAGAGTCTTGCTCTGTCACCCAGGCTGGAGTGCAGTGGAGCAATCTCAGCTAACTGCAACCTTCACCTCCCCGGTTGAAGCAATTCTCCCACCTCAGCCTCCCGAGTAGCAAGGATTACAGGCGTGCACCACCACACCAAGCTAGTTTTTGTATTTTTAGTAGAGATGGGGTTTTGCCATGTTGGTCAGGCTGTTGTCGAACTCCTGGCCTCAAGTGATCTGCCCACCTTGGCCTCTCAAAGTGCTGGGGTTACAGGCATGAGCCACTGCACCCGGCCTGCTTTTAAAGTTCTTTCCAGCTCTGAGATGTTGTGATTCCCTGATGAGGATCCAGCAGGCTTTCTTCTACCCAAGAGCTGCCTTCATCAGCGCTCCTGCCCTGAAATTCCCAAGCTACCTTGTCTGGTCACTGGCCAGTGGCCATAACAGTTCACGTCCGTGACACATGGAGGGAGTAAGATTCTTCTCTAGGGCGTTTGGAAATATATTCGGTAACTGCATGTCCCTTCTCATGGCTGAATCTCTAGCTTGGCTGAGTCATCACCCTCATGCGTCCTCTCTTCCTAGGCCCCAAGACTCAGATAAGCACCCTCACCTTTTCTCTCTTCCCAGCTAGTCTCTTCCCCAGCCCCGTGCCTTCAGCCTGGCCAGTGTTCCTGGCTTTGACTGGGATGCAGAATCACAGGATGATGAAGATGGAAGGTTGTTAGCATTAGAGTTGTCCCACACTGGGGAGCCGTCTCTTCTCCCCAGCACTTGAGGATCAGAATGGATGTCAGGGTTCTCGCTCACTTACTGAGCACCTAAGATGTATATATTTTTGATGAGCATCAACTGCGTAGCAGGCAATGTGTAAGAGCTTTACTATCACATGTGAACCTCATGACAACAGCCCAGCGAGGTATGGTTTATCCATGTACAGAGCAGGAAGTGAAGGTTCAGACTGGCTCTGAAATTTGCCCTCGGTGATAGAGCTAATCATGCCCAGGACCAGGAATGAAACCCGGGTCTGACTCAAAGCCCAAGCTCCAGGCATGGGAGAGGGTGGTGGTGAAACGTGACCTCCTGTGGCTTTCCCAGCACAAGACGGAGGGTCAAGATCACTGTGGAAGTGATTTGGCCGGGCGCAGTGGCTCACGCCTGTCATCCCAGCACTTTGGGAGGCCAAGGCAGGCGGATCACCTGAGGTCAGGAGTTCGAGACCAGCCTGGCCAACATGGTGAAACCCCGTCTCTACTAAAAATGCAAAAATTAGCCGGTCGTGGTGGTGCACGCCTGTAATCCCAGCTACTCGGGAGGCTGAGGCAGGAGAATTGCTTGAACCTGGGAGGTGGAGGTTGCAGTGAGCTGACATTGCACCACTGCACTGCAGCCTGGGCAACAAAAGTGAAACTCTGTTTCAAAAAAAAAAAAAAAACTGGAGTGGAGAGTATGGAATTCCCATCCCCACCACTCACAGCCTCCCCCATCACCAATGTCCCCACCAGAGTGGCATATTCGTTAGGACTGAGGAATCTACTTTGACACATCATTATCATACGTTATATTTTTAATCCTCACGATGGCCCCACAAGATCGGCCCTGTTCTTACCACCCCCCACCTCCACTGCTTTAAGGACGGGGCCACTGTGCTTCTGGGGATCCAGTAACAACTCCTCGGAGCCAGGATCTGACTCCACACAGGCCTGAGCACTGCACCCCGCGGCCTCCTGCCTGTGCTCACCATGGCCTGGTTTGCGCTGCACGTGTCCCGTGAGCTCCACTTTGCAGGTGCGGAAATGCAGGCTTGGAGCTGAGAGACTTGGCCAGGGTCACAGGGCAGAGAGCAGATTCTCCACCTCAGGGTCCCAAGTCCACACGCTTTCCTCTCCACCAGATTTGAAGATTGTACCAGGAGAGCCGCAGTGTTCCAGAGCTACCGAGGGACTGGGTCGGGCTTTGCTGTATTTGAGAAGACCCCCCTGGACCCGAGAGGCTGTGGGCTTGGGGAGCATGAGGAGGTTTCACAGCAGAAAGGACACCCCATGGCTCCTGGACAAGCCGGAAAATGTGCCAGGGGAAGTCAGGCTCCAAGGGCACCACTCTGGGCTTCTAGCTGTGTGGGCTGGACCAAGAAGGCTCAGAGAAATGATCTCAGGCCTGGAAGTGGGGAGAAGAAACTGTATTATGAAGGCAGATGAACAGTTCCTGCAAAAGTGAGATTTGTGTGTGCAGCTGGGCCGCACCAGACCAGGGATGAGAGTGGGTGCCCGGGACTCGCCTACACTGCCTGGGGGTGCAGCCCGCACTCCTCACTACAGTCAAATCGACTGTGCGTGCCTTCCAGTGGCTCAGGAGAGGACTCCAGGGGGAGGGATGCTTACCTTGTGGGCTTTGGAATATAAGCCCTTTCACCTTCTCCGCTGGTCCTCACCACCTTGGCAAGGCAGGTATTGTAACCCTGTTTTCTCAGGTAAGGACATGGAGGCTGGGAGGGGTCTAGAGACTGGCCTGGCTAGTAGGAGGCCGAGTCAGGATTTGAACCAGCAGATCATCTGGCCCCAGAGCCGGTAGTGGGCGGCACAGCAGGAGCTGCAACCGAGGCTCTTGACTCCTGCCTCGTCATTCCCTGAGGTCCACAGGACAACCAGCCGGGGACCTGGGACCCCATCTTGATGCCCTGGGGAGAGGTGCTAGGCCTCTTTTGGGTCTATGGGCTATTTTTGGGCCAGTGGAGCCCAGTAAAGACCATCTCAAACCGTGTGCCAGGGGAGGTCAGACTCCAAGAGCGCCACCTTCGGGCTTCCAGCTGTGTGGGCTGGACCAAGAAGGCTCAGAGAATTAGGAGGTTCATATCTGATCCTTTTCCTTCCAAGACTGGGATTACCAGATAAAACACAGGGCATCCAGTTACATTTGAATTTCAGGTAACAATTTTTTTTAAGTGTAAGTATGTAGCCAATATTGCATGAGAAATACTCATGCTAAAAAGTTATTCGTCATTTATCTGAAATGCAAGTTCAAATTTAACCGAGTACCCTGTATTTTTATTTGCTGAATCTAGAAACCCTCTCCAAGAGGCTCCTTGCCCTACTCACAGGGAGAGCCCGATCTCCCTCTAGACAGGGGAGGCCCCCTTTTTCAGGCCGGAAAAGATCTTGTAGTAAACTACTCAAGAGGCTGAGGCAGGAGGATCGCCTGAGCCCAGGAATTCAAGACCTGCCTGGGCAACAGAGCAAGACCCTGTCTCTGGGGAAAATATCGTACCGTAGCCTCCCTCAGGGACTCCCGTTCCTCCCACCTCAGGTCCAGTCAAGGGAACAGGCCTCTGCTCTAGGCAGAAGTGCCAGCAGCCGCTCTCTGAAAAGCTAGATTTTGCCTGAGCTGGCTCCCTGTGTCCTGTGGAAAATGCCTGGCCACGGTTTCTATGGTTCCCAGGCTCCAACCCTGCAGTCCTCAGCCCTCATCAGGAGGGGCCTTGGCAGGGTGGGGAGTGCCCTCTTTCCCTTGCCGGAGCCCCAAGGACTCTGCCAGCTCCCTCGTTTTGGCAGCAGCACTGCCCACCCTGTCTCAGGAGGTTCCTTCCCCTCAATCCACCCAGCTACCCCGAAAGGCAAATCATAGGCCTTTCTCATCTTTCAAGGGTTTTTACTTCCATAGGGAAGCATGTGTTGGATGAGAAAAGTATCTGAGGAAGGGGACACAGGTTCAGAAAGCTCTGTGAGTCCTGGACGCTGGTCTGCCTTCTTGGCTCACCCTGGAAGGTGGACGCTGGCCCCACACATCCCCTCTTAAAGATGCAGGCCGACAGCCAGCAGATCCCGGGGCTTGCTGGCCCCAAGTGAGCTGTCGGGGCTTCAGAGGACGCCAGTCATGGCAACCCCAGCTCCGTGGCTGCCACACGGGCCTGGGCTTCCCAGGACTCCCTCCTTCTTATTCACTTATGTAGATGAAAAATGAGGTAATGGCACTCCCCCTCCTCACCCTCCTCCCAGAAGTGCCCAGGGTGTAAACACAATAGCTTGTGTGAAGTCCACTGGAACCCAGGCTCACCAAGTCAGTCTTAACCAACACAGGCCTCAGCACCCGCAGAGTAGACACTGCGATAACAACGGAGGACACAGAAGTGCCCGCTATGACTCCAGCACCAGGCCACGCCGCTCTGGAAACTCAAACGCTGAGCGCTGAGACCTCTTCTAGGGCCTCAACCCCAGCCGGCCTCATTCCAGAAGCAGAGACCAGAGGAACCAAGAGAATTTCCCCTGCAAGAGAGACCAGGACTTTCACAAAAACACCTCCTGACTTCAGGGTGCTGATCGCCACCTCTGTGGAGACATCAGACACCAGTGGCAGCCCCGAGGGAGCTGGAATGACCACAGTTCAGACTGTCACAGGCAGTGATCCAGAGGAAGCCATCTTTGACACCCTTTGCACCGATGACAGCTCTGAAGAGGCAAAGACACTCACAATGGACATATTGACATTGGCTCACACCTTCACAGAAGCTAAGGTGCTGTCCTCAGAGAGCAGCGCCTCTTCCGACGGCCCCCATCCAGTCATCACCCCCTCACTGGCCTCAGAGAGCAGCGCCTCTTCCGACGGCCCCCATCCAGTCATCACCCCCTCACTGGCCTCAGAGAGCAGCGCCTCTTCCGACGGCCCCCATCCAGTCATCACCCCCTCACTGGCCTCAGAGAGCAGCACCTCTTCTGACAGCCCCCATCCAGTCATCACCCCGTCATGGGCCTCAGAGAGTAGCGCCTCTTCCGATGGCCCCCAACCAGTCATCACCCCGTCATGGGCCTCAGAGAGCAGCGCCTCTTCCGATAGCCCCCATCCAGTCATCACCCCGTCATGGTCCCCGGGATCTGACGTCACTCTCCTCACTGAAGCCCTGGTGACCGTCACCCACATCGAGGTTATCAATTGCAGAATCACAGAAATAGAAAAAATGACTTCCAGCATCCCTGGGGCCTCAGACAGAGATCACGTCCCCACGGAAGGGGTGAAGGCCTCGTCCACCTCCGATCCACCAGCTCTGCCTGACTCCACTGACGCAAAACCACACATCACTGAGGCCACAGCCTCTGCCGAGACCCTGTCCACAGCCGGCACCACAGAGTCAGCTGCACCTGATGCCACGGTTGGGACCCCACTCCCCACCAACAGCACCACAGAAAGTGAAGTGACAGCACCCAGGGCCACGACCCTCAGTGGAGCTCTGGCCACAGTTAGTGGGAATCCCCTGGAAGAAACCTCAGCCCTCTCTGTTGAGACACCAAGTTACGTCAAAGTCTCAGGAGCAGCTCCGGTCTCCATAGAGGCTGGGTCAGCAGTGGGCAAAACTACTTCCTTTGCTGGGAGCTCTGCTTCCTCCTACAGCCCCTCGGAAGCCGCCCTCAAGAACTTCACCCCTTCAGAGACACCGACCACGGACATCACAACCCAGGGGCCCTTCCCCACCAGCAGGGACCCTCTTCCTTCTGTCCCTCCGACTACAACCAACAGCAGCCGAGGGACGAACAGCACCTTAGCCAAGATCACAACCTCAGCAAAGACCCCCATGAAGCCCCCAACAGCCACGCCCACCACTGCTCGGACGAGGCCGACCACAGACGTGAGTGCAGGTAAGTGGCTCCCTCTGGTGATCTTCGGGGATTTGGGATGCGGAGTTTCCAGGAGGTCTCCTCACTTGAGGAGTGAAGAGGAAGGATCTGGAGCCTATTCAGAGCCTGCTCCTGATGTTGCCTCTCTGTGATCTTCTGGTGGTTCTTGGCGAAATCAGGAAAAGGCAGATGGAGGGTTGTGTATGGAAAGAGGTGGAGATGGAAGTCCGGAGAAATGGTTTGCGGTCTCGGCTCTGCCTCTAACAACCCAAGTGACCTTGGGCAAGTCCCTGTCCCTCTTTGGGCCTCAGTTTCTCCACCTGTAGTTGTCCGCTCTGCCTCTAACAACCCGAGTGACCTTGGGCAAGTCCCTATCCCTCTCTGGGCCTCAGTTTCTCCACCCGTAGTTGTCTGCTCTGCCTCTAACAACCCAAATGACCTTGGGCAAGTCCCTCTCCCGCTCTGGACCTCAGTTTCCCCACCTTCAGTTGGAGAGGGTTGGAATGGGCACTGAAGTCCTGTCCAGCTCTGACCTTCTATGAAGGTCACTGTTGAGCAGCTCTGGAAGCTTCAATTCCAGCCATAGCCACACAGAGGAGCAGCAGGCAGGCATCAGGCCCAAGCTGCTGCTCTCTGACGGGCTGGGACCCCATGGAAGTGGGGCCTGCTGGATGCATTTCCTGGCATTATGTGGAAGCCGATCAGGTTTCTGGGGACAAGTGGAGGCAGGGTAGAAGTGAAGGGCTGTGGGATGGAGAACCTCAGCAGACTCCATCTGGGGTCCGGGAAAGGACAGAGAAGGTATATTAGGGCTTGGATCCTCCAGATCTAAGGGTGGGGTGGTGGCATGTTTCTTGAGTTGGTTCTTGGAAAGGGAGCTGAAATGGTTTAATCCCTCTTCCATGAAACACAGGCGGTGGGGACAGCCACCAGACAGGAAAACACACTGTACATTGATTCTCTACGACTTTTGTGAAATTGATGGACAGGCAGGCAGGGAGGGGTCCTGGGAGAGAGTCTGGGGCACTCCATCTTGGGGTATCTCTTTTGCTCTCCTCCTTTAATTATAATTATTAAATAATTAAATAATAAATAATTAGAGAAGTACACAGATACATATGCCCCTGGACATTCATATCAGCGTGGTGGATAATAGTAACAACGTTTCATAAGTAGGGTCTGGTTAAATAAACTACTGCACATCCTTACCAAGGGATGGTGGTTCCTATGGAAAAAGTTTCCTAGGGAAAAAAGTTCCTATGGAAAAAGTTTCCTATGGAAAAAGGTTCCTATGGGAAAAGGTTCCTACGGAAAAAGTTTCCTATGGGAAAAAGTTTCCTATGGAAAATGCTTTCCTGAAGAGCACGTGCTTTGAAGGTGGCCAGACCTGGGTGGAAACTGAAACTCTACTAGTAACTAGATGTGGAATTCAGGGAACATTCCTTCACTCTTTCAGCTTCAGTTTCCTTATCTTTAAAAGGAAATGATCATAATAGCACTTATGCTGCTGTGAGATTTAAATGAGATAATGTGTCCACAGTACTCAGTACACTGCCTGACACACAGTAAGCACTCAAAAAATGCTGATTATTATAATGTATTTTAAAATGTGACACTATATTCAAACATACCATTATAATATGTTGAATGGGAATATGGACACAATATATGAGACAATCTCTTCACAATTGTTTAACGAGCAGGTTATCCAACATTAGGAATGATTTGATCCTTCAATAAAAAATCGATGTGTGAAGGTTCCTAGGCATAAAAGAAAGTTCAGAAGGATATGTACGAAATATTGTTGTCTCTCTGGGGATTGGGATTACAGGGTTTTTTTCCTCTTTTCTTTTTGTTAAGTTTGTGTTTCCTAAAGTTTCTGCAATAAACATACGGTGCTTGTATAATAAAAATTATAGGTTTTCCTTAATTGCATAGTCAGGGCTTGCCTCCCTGCGCCTCCTACCCCAACTCCCCAACATACAGTAGTTCTGAGGGATTTCACCCACTGCTCCGGGAGAGAGCTGGCTTAGCCTGGATTCTGGGAGAAGCTCTTGCTTGGTCCCAGACTCAAGTAAAACAGCAGTTTCTGTTGTGTTTGGGGTGTGGCCACTGTCCTGCCCTATACAGAAAACAGGATGCATTATTCCTTTGTTTCTCTGACAAGCTTGCCAACTTATTCCTGTTCTGGGAGGACCAGGGGCTATCAGCACTGAAAGGGGGCTCAGAAATCCCATCTCATTTTCAGATGGTGGTGCTGTGGCCTGGCCTGGGGAAGGTGCTTGGGGGTGAGGCCTGGCCTAGGGAAGGTGCTTGGGAGGTGTTGAGGCCTGGCCTGGGGAAGGTGCTTGGGGGTGTTGAGGCCTGGCCTGGGGAAGATGCCTGGGGGTGTTGAGGCCTGGCCTGGCCTGGGGAAGGTGCTTGCACAGGGTGACATCATTTCAGGGAGTAGTTGCCTCTGTCCCTGGCTAGTCTCCAGTCTCCAGCTTCATATCCTCCCGCTGGAGGGCAGAGACGATGGAGGTGTCCCTGTGTATGTTTAAGTGCAATGGCATTTTAAGAAAACTATTAGCAATTTTATGAAAATAAATTGCTGCTGTTTTATTAGCAGCCATAGTCAGCAAGGCCCTGGCTGGGTACTTGCTCCGTGAAGCTGTGTACGTGTGACTGCCTTAGCAGCGCTGGCTGCTCCTGCTCTTGAATCTAACAAGCAGCTGGATAAAATGTTCACGTTTTCGCTCAAAACCAAACAAACAGAAAAACTCAATTAACTTTTTTGTGTGGGCTGAAGCACCTCTGTTTACCCGCCCCCCGCAGTGACCCCCATACTGTCCCCGGAATGGACGGACTCACGGGCTGTCACATCGCGCACGTCTTCCCTGGAGAAGGGATGTGAATCTTGGTGGGGTGGGAGGCACTAACTGGCCCAGCACAGGGTGCAGGTGGGTGACCCGGGAGACTCTACCCTCTCCAGACCTGTCATCATGTTGCAGTCTCAGGCGGCACTCACAGATTTGAGGGCTGCACATCTTTGGGGGCCTCCACTCAGCCTGGCACAGTGTGTGCCCAGCAAGTAGACGACTGCATCCTTGCCAGCACACATGTGCTTGAAACTTCTGTCAGGGAACGCCGCTCTTCACAGCCAAGGGTGGAAACTGCTGGATGCATTGCAGAGCTGACACCTTCCCTCTGGCCTGGCTCCGAGCCGTGCCTGGTGTGGTGGAGGGGTGGAGGCCACCCTCACCCGGCCCTGTGTGCTGCTCTGATGCGGCTGAGGGGGCCAGGGCCTGGGTGTGCCCTCAGCGTGTCCACTCCAGAGGGGAGCCTGCGCCCACATTTTGGCCCTGTGGGTAAAGGTGGCCTCCCCCGAGCTTGTAGGGGTGTGGGACACTGCCCGATGCCGCCTGCCATGCTTTTACATAAAAAGCTGGGAAAAGGCACTGAGGAGCCACCTGACCCCACGGAATGCCATTTCCTGGGGTCGCTTGGCCAGAAGTCATTGACACAGCCCTGCCAGCCGGAAGCTGGGGCAGGGACGGGGTCCTGCCTTCTGGGACAGGTTCTGTGTGTGCATGACCATGTCCCAGAGGTCTCTGCTCAGCCCTGGGGGCGGGTGGGGCTGGGGTTGGAGGGTGGATGGTGGGGGTGGGGCCAAGTTAGCCCAGAGGTCTGTGAGGTGAGAAGGGCCGGGGTCTCTCCTCCTCTCCCCCGTGCCCCGCCCCGCCTTGCTCTGAATCTCTCCCTCTCTCTGTCTCTGTCCGTCTCTTTCTCTCTTTACTCCCCACTCTGGTGTCTTTGGAGCCCTGGGTAAGGTGTGTGCTGAATCTGGTCTGGTTTGGGGTAGATGTTCTTTGATCTGTTACCACTCCTGGAGGGAAAGCCCCTGGCAACCCCCCCTCCCCCGTTCCTGCAGAGCCAGGCCCCCCAACCAGTCGGTGGGCAGGATGCCCACCAGTTGCCCCCATCTGGCCCAGGGGGACCTTTCCCCTGCTCTCCAGGGACCACTGCAGGTGATGTGGCCCCTGAGGGGAGCATAAGGGTGCAGTGCCTGACTCAGGGGACACAGAAGCCCTGTCCATATGGCCTTTTACGCAGCACAGCACCCAGCCCTCGGCAGCCCAGAGCAGGAACCAACAGGGTAAGTGCCCAGGGGCCCCAAAGGTCAGAGTTCCCCCCACAGCTGCCAGGGAGCACAGGGACCGCAGCACAGGGTCTTCTGCTCAGCACCGGGACCCAGCTCGCTGCAGCTAAAGAAACACATACGTCCAAGGGCTCCATGGCCAGGGCCGGGCACCTGGAACAGAGTGGTCCTGGGGCGGCCACATCCACTCCTTCCAGGTGATTCCCGGTGACTCTCGGCCTGCAGCCGGCCTTGCTGAATTCTCTTACGCCACCCGGATGCCCCCTGCTACGCGTCCAGCTGTTGATCGCCCATTGACCTGTAGAAGACCTGGTCAGCCCCTCTGTCTTCTGTCACCCATGGAGGCGCCTGCAGGTGCTCAGCGGAGCCCGCCCGGCCCTGCACAGACCCGAGGCGGCACCAGGGGGCGGTGCCGGCCCGAGGACGCGGGCGCGGGGCGGAGGCTGCGGGGCAGGAGCCGCTGGGCGCGTTCAGGCAGCTGCCCGGGACCTCTGGCACCGACCGCAGCCCCCGGAGGCTCCCGGGGGGTTTCCGCCTGAGCCTAAACTGAAGACAGGGCCTGTTTTCAGTCATCGTGACCCGACAGACTCTGCCCGTTACTTCCCGCCCTGCCCGGCGCCCTAGTACCCAGAGCTGGTGGGGACTCCAGGCCACCAAAGGCAGGGGCGGCGCGGGCGGTTGAAGGAAGATTGGGACACGGAGAAGAGGGACAAGGCCTGGGGCCCGAGGGGTCAGGACGCTCTGCCAGCCTCACCACCTGCAACACCCAGGCACGGACACACGCACACACTCCACACGTGTGAACACGCATGCATGGCTGCACACACGTGCACAGAGAGGCACAGCGCGCAGGAGCACAGATGCACGCACACAGGCACAGGCACGCGCCCTCACTCACTCTCACACACACACCAGGTGCAGACACCCCCACCCAGAGGATGCAGCTTGGATGGAGAAACAGGCTGGGTCACAAAAGCCACGGGAGGCAGCCCCTGCTGTCGGGCGTCTTTTCTGGGGAAAGCTTTTCCGGAGCCTGATGGAGGAAGACAGAGGAAAGAGACCTGTGTTCCCAGATGCACTGGCCAGCCGCTTCCCGGGGACGGGGAGGCAGAAATACACAGTAAATGGTTGTTGCCTTTGGTCTGTGAACTGTGCTATGGAACACTGGAACTTACTCCTTCACCTGACTGCATGTTTGTGCCCCGTAACCAGCCTCACTTTCTGTCTGCCTCTCACCCACACGCCCTGCCCAGCCTCTGGGAACCACCAGCCAACTCTCTGCCTCTGTGACAGCCACTCTTTCAGTGCCCACAAATGAGCGAGAATGTGGTACATCCGCCTTTCTACCCCTGGCTTACTTCCCTTCACGTGTCAGCCTTCAACTCCATCCATGTTGTTGCCAACGACATGATTTCATTCGTGTGTGTGGCTGCGGAGTATTCCATCGCGTACGGATACCACGTGTTCTGTATCCATTCATCCATTGATAGGCACCCAGGGTGATTCCATTTGGTTTTTGAAAATGTGTAGTTGGAGAATCCAATGCGCCCCTTCGGGTTTTCAAAATGTGGGCATCTTAAGTGCGGGAAAGGAAGTGGCTACCGCTCCCCAGGGCACCCGGTGGCATCTGCAGAGGGGAGGCAGCCCCAGCAGGCCTGCCGTGGTGACATCAAATAGCCAGGAGGCCAGGGAGGCTCCTGCGGTGACAGCCCCAGGTCACAGGGTCAGAAGCAGCCCAGCGGGGCCGGGGTGTCTCGCGTCAGTTGGGGAACATTTTCAGCCATTACCACTTTAAATACTGATTTTGCCTACCCTTTCTCTCCTTCCCAGAACTCCAGTTACTCATGTGTGGTGTCTTCTCATTGTGTCTGCTGTCTCTTCCCATCTCACTGGGGCAGTAGGGTTGCCATAACCCAGCACCACAGACGAGGGGCTCCACAACCCTGGTGGCTGCAAGTTCAAGACCCACGTAGGGACAGGGTTAGTCTAGTGAGGCCTCTCTTCCTGGCTTGTGGAGGGCCGCCTGCTCCCTGTGTGCACAAGGCCTTTTCTCTGTGCACACGCATGTGCACACACACACAAGCACACACACACGCGTGCACACACATGCACACACATGCACACGCACATGCATACACGTGCAAACACATGCACACACACGTGCACACACGTGCACACACACCTGTGTGCACACACGTGCACACACACATGCCTACACGTACACGTGCACACACATGCACCCACGCACACGCGCACGCACACACGTGCACACATGCGCACACACATGCGTACGCACACACACATGCATACACGCGCACGCACACACGTGCACACACACGCACACACGCACACACACGCACACACGCACACAATCTGGTATCTCTTCCTCTTCTCAATAAGGACTCCATTCCTATCAGATCAGTGCCCCACCCTGCTGGCTGCACTTCACCTTAATTACCTCCCTAATGTCTCCTCTCCAGACAGAGTCACCTCGGTGGGTGGGGCTTTGTGAGGGTTTGAATGTCCGTGTTCCCCGAAATTCATCTGTTGAAATCCTCACCCGCAAGGCGATGGTGTTAGCAGATGGGGCCTGTGGTAGGGGATGGGGTCCTGAAGGTGGACCGCTGATCATGGGATCGGTGTCCTCATAAAAGAGGCCCCAGAGCGCCCCTCCCCCATCCCCCATGTGAGGACGCAGTGACACTCCAGGGAAGCCGGTCCTCACCACACGGAATCTGCCGGTACCTTGATCTGAGACTCCCCAGCCTTCAAAGCTGTGAGAAATGCATTGTTGTTTCTAAGCCCCCAGCCTATGGCATTTTGTTGTGGCAGCCAGAACTAAGCCAGGCTTCCACATGTGCATTCTGGAAGGACGCGGTTCAGTCCCTCACACTTGCTCTTCTCTGTTTTCCTCCTTACGCTTCTATCCTTCATTCTGAGAATTTTCTTCTGATCTACTTTCTAGTTATTCATTATTGTTCAGTGATATCTAAACTATTTTTAGGCATTTTGTTGTGGCAGCCAGAACTAAGCCAGGCTTCCACATGTGCATTCTGGGAGGAGGCGGTTCAGTCCCTCACACTTGCTCTTCTCTGTTTTCCTCCTTACGCTTCTATCCTTCATTCTGAGAATTTTCTTCTGACCTACTTTCTAATTATTCATTATTGTTCAGTGATATCTAAACTATTTTTAAACCCACTTACTGAGTTCTGAAACGTGGCTTGTATTTTTTCCGGGCAATCATTTTTGTATTGCATTTACAAATAGGCATAGAGATAGAGACTGCAATGAGAAAATAGAGAACGCAATGAGAAAAGTTGGAGTTCTAGAAAGAAAGTGGAGGGAGAATAGGAAGAATACAATCAGCCAAAAAAAAAAAAAATACAAATCTTTCCTTTTTGTGTAATTTTTATTTCTCCACGGAAGTTCTTGACCTTGTCTTTTTCTTCTCATGCACAATGTCTCCAGCGCTGTCTGCAGCCGGCGTCTGAGGGTGCTGTGTCTGCGTTCTCGTGTGGATGTGTTCATTCTCTGGGTCTCCAGCGCTGTCTGCAGCCGGCATCTGAGGGTGCTGTGTCTGCGTTCTCGTGTGGATGTTTTCATTTTCTGGGTCTCCAGTGCTTTCTGCAGCCAGCGTCTGAGGGTGCTGTGTCTGCGTTCTCGTGTGGATGTTTTCATTTGCAGTGTCTCCAGTGCTGTCTGCAGCCGGCGTCTGAGGTTGCTGTGTCTGCGTTCTCGTGTAGATGTGTTCATTCTCTGGGTCTCCAGCGCTCTCTGCAGCCGGCGTCTGAGGGCCCTGCGTCTGCGTTCTCCTGTGGATGTTTTCATTTGCAGTGTCTCCAGCGCTGTCTGCATCCATCATCTGAGGGCGCTGCGTCTGCGTTCTCGTGTAGATGTGTTCATTCTCTGGGTCTCCAGCGCTCTCTGCAGCCAGCGTCTGAGGGCGCTCTGTCTGCGTTCTCGTGTGGATGTTTTCATTTGCAGCGTCTCCAGTGCTCTCTGCATCCAGCATCTGAGGGCGCTGCGTCTGCGTTCTCGTGTAGATGTGTTCATTCTCTGGGTCTCCAGTGCTTTCTGCAGCCGGCGTCTGAGGTTGCTGTGTCTGCGTTCTCGTGTGGATGTTTTCATTCTCTGGGTCTCCAGTGCTTTCTGCAGCCGGTGTCTGAGGGCGCTGCGTCTGCATTCTCATGTAGACGTTTTCATTTGCTGGAGAATGCCCCACTCAGAGGAAAGGTGGGCCACCCCTGATGAGGAAACTGCTCCCTCCAGGCAGGAAGAGAATCCCCGCTCAGAAGAAAGGTGGGCCACCCCGATGACGGCAGGTGGCCCCAAGTGTTTGGATGCGATGGTCCCCACTGGTTTGGGCCTAATCTCAAGCAGCTGCTAATGGTTCCATGATACTCTTCCCACTAACACTTCACAGAGATGTGTGACTGATGTCCACTGCTCAGGCGCACCCCCGAGCTGGTGAGCATTCAGGTAGAGCACCCACCTCTACTTTCCTCACCCCTAAAATCAGAGACTGGTTCTCAGCTGGTGCAGCCACTTCCCCAGCGTGCCAGATGCAGGACTTTCCCTGCTAACACTGGACAGTCCCAGCAAAGTAGACGGTGGGTCGCTCTGTATCTCTGAAGAACAGCTGGGCCTGTGTCTGTCATTCTCAAGCATCCAGCCCAGGCCTTCTCCTCCAGGAAGGTGGCTGCTCAGCTCTGGGCACTGCCAGGGGCCATGGGCCCCACACCCTTTCCGGTCTGTTCCGCAGCATCTGCCTTCACACTCACAGCCACCGTGGTGTGCGTCCCAGGAATTCTCAGAGTAGAATTCTGTGTCTCTCTCACCTCTGGAGGTGACCGTGCTCTCTAGGAAAATATCACAGCTCGCCGGTCTCAAAAGGCCACGACGTGGCTCCAAACTGCTCTAAGTATGTCAGTTACTTAGAACAATCAGAAAGGGGCAGAACAAGCTGGGTGTGGAGTCGGGGGTCAGGGGACAGACAGCATTTCTTGTCTTGCAGAGAGAATGCTAGCAATTTGCAAGTTTACTTGAAAAGGTTTGTGATTTTCCAACGCCCTGAGTAATTCCAGCCAAAATGCGTGGCTAGTCTCACACTAGATGCTTGCTGTAATTGTGTCTCTGTATTAAACTGACCGTTCTTTGGAGCTTCAGAATGGACCAGGAGGAAAAGGTAAATACCAACCTCGCTACAACCTCAGAGGCATCAATGCCCTCCTGCTACAGACGCATCTGTTCTCGCCCGGCTCCTGCCGGCTGCCCCGGGAGAGGCCACAAAACGCCCTCCATGGAGACAAGGCCTGAGAACCTTCGGGACTCCCGCTACCACTCACTGTGTTGAAGAACTGCCCGGTCAGCACCCCGGGCCCTACACACACGGCTCTGTGGAGGACGAGGAAGTGCCGTCAGGTGAGACTTCACCGTGAAAAATCTTCCGAGACACAACAATCTCCCTGAATTAAAACTACAGGCTCTAATTTATAAAAACTGTGTTTCAAAAGCCCCAAATGTTTACATTCTCCGATTCATCATTCCTTCTTCTAATTTATTTTAGGAAATAATGCAAAGTACTCACAAAAATTTATATAGAAAGATGTTCTTTGCAGAATTCATTATAATAAAGAAAACCTGTAAATACTCTGCGTGCCCAGCGTCAGCATGATGGTAACGTGCATACGAGGGAATATTGTGCGGCTGCAGTTAGTTCTTATTACATTTCATAGGCATCTTAAATGCTTTGTGAACACTGGTGCACAGATTTTTTTGTTTGGTATAGATGGCAATGATTAGATGGGCAAAATAATAAATGGACATATAATTTAAAAAATACTGAGTGACAGAAAAAAATGAAAAAATGTTTAAAGAACTTTTTGGTTATGATATTATCACTAAAAGGCCCTGTCTCCTTGCTCCCTTCTTTGGGGACGGTTCTGGCCTTGCCTGGCCTGTGGGTGGGAATTGTGGTGCTTGCTCCAAGTGCCTTCAGCTGCTGCTGGGGTCCCAGGAGCCCAGCCTAGGTGTTCTTCTGTCCTCATCACCCCATGGCCTCCGTGGAGCCCCACGGGCAGCCTCAGGAAGGAGGGCAGTATCATCAGAACAGAGTCCTCGTGGACCCCCAAGAGACCCTTGGACAGAATGCCCCGTCCCACCCACGTCCAGCTTCACTCGGCACCTAAACAGGAGCATGGCTGCAGGCAGGCTCCACGCACCCCATCCCCAGGGAAGCCGCAGCCCCCGTCCCACGCATCCCAGGCAGGCATCTGTAACTGAGGGCAGCGTGGTCGGGTGAGCAGCAAGGCACATGCCAGCTGGGCGGGGAGGGGCGGCCCTGAGTGGTCTTCTTGCTCAGTGCTGGAGGGGCTCTGAGCCGAGGGTCCGAGGGTCCTGGAACTGCCATGGCAGATCCCCACAGCCTGGGCAACTCAAAACAACAGGGGCTCATTCTCTCCCCGCTCAGCAGGGAGGGGTCTGAAATCAAGGAGTCCATGGGCCGTGCTCCCTCCAGAGGCTCCAGGGGAGGACCCTCCCACCTCCGCCAGCTTCTGTGGCTCCACGCATCCCTGGGCTGTGGCTGCATTGCTGCACCTCTGCCTCAGTCTCCAGGAGGCCTCCTCCTCTGTCTGCATCTAACCTCCCTCTGCCTCCGTGTAAGGACACTTGCCATGCGTTTAGGGCCAATGGGTTAATCCAGAATGACCTCCTTATCCTCTGTGTAAGGACACTTGCCATGCGTTTAGGGCCAATGGGTTAATCCAGAATGACCTCCTTATCCTCTGTGTAAGGACACTTGCCATGCATTTAGGGCCAACGGGTTAATCCAGAATGACCTCCTTATCTCAAGCTCTTTCACTTAATCATGGCCACAAAGACATGCCTCCTATCTGAAGAGAGGTTCTGTGCACAGTTCCAGGGTCAGGAGGTGAACACCCAGTGGCCCAGCCTTAGCCACCCCAGTGAGGACGTGCGAGGTTTCAGAACGGCTGTGCTGCCCTGTTAGGAGCTATATACGAAGAAAGGCAACTCCGCTGGCGTCAGGGGTGCTGGATGCGTGCGGGATCAGATGGCATCAGATTTCCCAGGGAAGCTGGGGAGCAAGGGCCCTGCACCAAGGGAGGCAGGAGGCCGGAGACCAGCCCAGGCCCAGCCCAGGCCCAGTCCAGGAGAAGCCTGGCCAGGAGTCCCATCAAAGCCACTGGAGCCTCCAGTGACCCAGCCCTGGAGGGTCAGCACTGTCCCTCAAATGGATTCCACTTCACACACAGGTCTCCCAGTCTGTGGGGGCTACAGGGCCGGTGCCTGGGGAGCCCGGACTGCCGGAAACCTTTGGGGTGGGAGGCTCCAGATGGGACTTCCTGGCCTGTGTTTATGTGGAGCCCAGGCTGCAGGTGCCACAGCCAGGCACAGGTTAGCGGTGAGTTGTGGGTGATGTAGGGACTAGAAGCTCAAGTAATGGCCTGACCCCCATGTCCTGGCTGTGCTGTGCGGTGGGAAAGACATGGGCTCGGGCAGATGCTGGGGGTGGCCCGGCCTGCACCTGCTGGGTCCACCCCTGGCCACCAGGCTCACCCAAGGGCAGTTTGTGACTGCCTGCCTCACTCCTGCTGACTCTCAGGGGCCTAGGGTCCCACGTGGGGGGTCTAGGAACCATGCTGGAGGAGGTGCCTGTGCCAGGGCCACCAGGATATCTATGGCAGGAGCTGGTGCTGGTGAACCCCACACCTTGAGCCCCAGAGCCAGGCTCCTCAGCCCAGGAAAGGGATCAGAGGTGGGAACACCACATGGCAAAGGCTGTCCCGTGCAGTCATGGCTCCACCACCACTGCCCACACACAGAAAGCAACCGCGGCTGGGAGAAGCCATCTTCACAGACATGCCATCCTTGAGGCTCTCACACGTGCGCACAGACACTCTGTCCTCTCCCACCCCCCCACCACCCCAGGCAGGCCAGGAAGTCCCATCTGGGGCCTCCCACCCCGAGGGTTGCCGTCAGTCCATGTGTCCAGGCATTGGGGTCTGCAGCCTCCACAGACAGCGAGACCTGTGTGTGAAGCAGAATCCATCCTAGGGACAGTGCTGACCCTCCAAGGCTGGGTCACTGGAGGCTCCCCGGGTCCAGTGGCTTTGGTGGGACTCCTGGCCAGGCTCCTCCTGGGCTGGGCAGGTCTCTGGCCTCCTGCCTTCCTTGGTGGAGCACCCTTGCTCCCCAGCACCTCCCAGGTTCACACAGCTCCTCCCTGGGGCTGCGCATTGACCCAGGGGCAGGAGGTGGGCCATCCTCTCCATGGACTGAAGACCTTGTCCGAAGGGAAAGCAGGGCCGGCCCAAGGCCTGGCTGGAAGAGCCGGTCTTGGTGGCAAAGGCGGCTCATGAGGGCAGCCCATGCAAATGCTTCCCCGGCTCCCTGAGCCCCGGACCGTGGCTGAGCCTGCTGTACTCTGGCTCCTCTCATGGAAAGATGACCTGGGTCTACCATGCTCAGTATCACCCAAAAATTCCTACAGAATTCTCTTGGGACAAGAAAAGGCCTTCTTCCCTCCCTCTTCCTTTCCTCTTCTTTCTTTCATCAGGGAAAAACAGCTTCCAGCCGCCTGCACTGTTTGGGCACCGTCATAAGAAGCCGTGACGGCCTTCGCAGAGCTCCGGGGCTCATGGGTGTGGCTGACCTGCCACAAATGGGGCAACAGAGGAGAGGGAGGGTCGAGCACCGATGGCTCAGGAGGGAAGAGATCCCTTCTGTATGGGAGACGGGGGCTTCCTGGAGGGAGCTGGAGTGAGGGGCTCACCAGGGTGAGACATCCAAGGGACCTGGCGGACCGGCCATGGGACAGTGTGGTCCCACGTGGCTCCTGGATGCGCTGTGTGTTTGCTGAGCTGGAGGGGACAGGGAGCCTGCACAGGTTGGGAGACCCCCGAGCCCTGGGACCTGCGCTCTGATGGTCAAGGTTGCACAGGCGGTGGCTGTGGTGACCACAGGGCAGGGAGAGGTGGTGGGGTAGTGAGGGGATGTCGGGGTGCATGGCACCAGACCCTCCCAGCCCTGGGACCTGCACGCTGATGATCAAGGTTGCAGAGCTAGCTGCTGCGGCAGCCACGGGGCAGCTGTGTCCTCCAGGGTGGCAGCTCACAACAGCCAACCCCAGCTGCCCCCGCACTAGCCCAGCACCTAGGACACGCTGGCGTGTGCTGAATCAGTGACCAGGCTGTGCCAGTTGCCCAAATCAGGGCTGATCCCATCCCTCTTGCCATGTCTGGTCTGTAATGCTGAAATGGAAGGAGGATCAAAGGGCGTGTCCCTGGCTGATTTGCCTGTGTTGAGGGAAATGTCCCCTTAAACAGTGTCCGAGTGCGTCTCTGGCCTTCACCTGCCTGAGTGCTGCCTGCCCTGTTCCCAGGGACAATAAGCTCAGAGCAGCAAGGGAGGCCCCTGGAACAGGCTCACTGGAGCACCCAAGAGACTGGCATTCCATAGCCTCCAGTGGCTGCCTGGCCTCAGCACACACAACCTCCTTAGGTGGAACTCACTCAGGAAACAGAAGGCCAGAGGTTAAAACTCACCAGACCATGTGCCAACATTTTCATGTGGACACCCCTGCATATCTAGCGGGCCCAGCCACTATGTCCTCACTGCCTGCGACCCTTCCCCTGCCTGTGAGGAGGAAAAGGGCTGAGACAGAGGCCCCTGCAGGCCAAGAGGGGCAGGCACTGGGTGGGACGATCTCATGGCAGGCAGAACCAGGAGGCCAGGAGGGGCAGGTGCTGGGTGGGATGATCTCATGGCAGGCGGAACCAGGAGGCCAGGAGCTTGGGCCCTGCCTAAGTGCACGTAGGTGGGTTCCTCAGGGGCAAATCTCACTGCCAGGTAAGGGTGGATTCTCCTGCATGGGAAGCCCACAGTCTCTTCAGCGCCTCCTGCCCGTGCCTTGCCACAACTGGCATCCACCACACAGTGCCAACCTCTGAGTCTTGGCAGTGTGGGAATGGTGTTGGGTTTGCAGGTGCACAAGAGTACTATGGGCTTCTCTAGCTTCCCTGGAAGCCCCAGCAGTTTGATGGTAAGTTTTCCAATCAGTGATTTTATCCATGACTCAGCAGATCCCCAGGCCCTGGGAGTGGACAAGCCAGTGTCAGTCCCCGGCCGTGTTCATGGAAAGCAGCACCAGAGAAATGCGTGGGCAGAGCAGATGGCACAGAGGGAGGCTCCCTCTGCTGGGAGCAAAGCAAGCACACAAGTTTTCACACACAAGGCAAAGGCACTCACACACACAGGACACAGGCACCCACACAAACGGCACAACAGCCCACACACACAGGGTATGGGCACCCACACACACAGGACACGGGCACACCACACACAGGACATGGGCGCACCACACACAGGACACGGGCACCCACACACACAGGGCACGAGAGCCCACACACAGGGCACAAGCGCCTACACACAGGGCATGGGCACCCACACACAGGACACAAGGATACCCACTCACATGACACAGGCACCCACACACAGTACATAGGCACCCACACAGGGCACTAGAGCCCACACACAGGACATGGGCACCCACACACAGTACACGGGCACCCACACAGGGCACTAGAGCCCACACACAGGGCATGGGCACCCACACAGGGCACAAGAGCCCACACACGGGGCACGGGCACCCACATGCAGGGCGCAAGAGCCCACACACAGGGCACCAGCCTGGTCCTGGCTCACACCTGGTGCACCTGGGAGCTGCCTCCTCAGCCATACACTGGAGCCACCCCTGGCTCTGGACAGCAGTGGATGCTCTGGCTCCCAGGGAGCCACGGTGGACTTAGCCGGTCTGATGTTGAAGACTTAGGGACCAGGGCCACGGTGCTAACAGACGGCCTTGAACTTGAAGGCTGCCCGTTTCTGCACTCTTGCACCAGTCTCTGTGCATGAGTAGGCTGTAGGAGTGCGGGATCCCAGGCAAGTGCACTTGGCATTTGGACAGATGGTGGCAGGTCACCCACACAGCAGCTGCAGCCATGTGCACCCTGGCCACTTGGCCAGAGCAGGCTGATCACCCGCACTGCCATGGTCTTGTAGAAAAACTCTTTTAAGAGTCTGGTTTTAGCCAATGTCTCCTGGTTGTTGGGAAGACACAGCAGCTAAACCTGCAGACTAAACCTGCAGGAGACCCTGCATGTGCTTCTTGAGGTGGGTTCAGGGCTCTGGTGTGGACGCCTTCGCAGGGGGCCCTTATGCTGCTGACCCCAGAGCCCTCAATGCTCCACTCACAGGTTCTCACCCAGAGGCCATTTCCCCCAGTGCCTGCAGAGGACCAGAATCTCCCCTAGTGCTTGCAGAGGACCAGAATACCCCCAGTGCCTGCAGAGGACCAGAATACTGACAGTGCCTGCAGAGGACCAGAATTCCCCCAGTGCCTGCAGAGGACCAGAATACCCCCAGTGCCTGCAGAGGACCAGAATACTGACAGTGCCTGCAGAGGACCAGAATTCTTGGTCTTATAGAGCAGGTGAGGATTTGTCCCAAACTGGGGTGACCTGGCCCTGGCTTCCCAAGAAGCTTTAGGCAGCACACGCATATGCATTGTTTTTACAGCTACGTATTTACTTCAACACTTACCAAAACCATCATGTCCACAAACGACCTCATGGATGAAGTGCTGGGGGTGGGGTAAAGCAAACCCATGAGTCAAAAACAAGTACTAGGACCTGACCCAGACAGTGCACAAATCACTCATGCCAGGGAAACACAGGCGTAGAGGCTGATCCCCAGAAAGAGGTGGTACAATCAAGCTTCTGAAACCCCGCGGTTGTCGGGATCAGAGGGTTGCGCTGGGTCTCGCCTTCTTACCCCCTTTCAGGTCACTCAGGCATCACTCACAAGGCTTCATCAAATGCACCCCATGAGCGTGGATGACTCCAGAGAAAACCTTCTGAGGGTTTCCAGAGACGCATTTTTGCTCCTTCAGAGTAACGGGAACAAGGGGTCACTCCGCTTCGTGATAAGGCAGTGACCCCACATGCGTGTGCAGGTGAAACTGCTTTCTCTCCAGCCAGGATAAAAGAGGCTCACAGCCCTCCACCCAGCACCAGCAGCTGGCGACAGGGCCATGCGTTTGTCAGGACAGGACCCACGTGCACACATGGTTGTTCAAGCGCTCTCTGCCTTTCATGTCTAATTATAACAGAAAAACACAAATTCTGGGGGCACATTCTTCTGGTGTATTTTTCCCACCCATTACACAGTTCTGGTTCAGGACCATGGCGATCTGGGCACAGGACTCCTCCATCCTCCACCTGCACCATGGCAAAGCCATCTCACGGTAAGCCTGCAACAGAGTGTGGCGGGGGACAGAGAGGAGGAAGCCCGTCCCCAGCTGTTTTCTGTGGAACTCTGGATACTTTTGTGTTCTGTAGAGAATGAGGATGAAGCTGACAAAAAATCCAGAAAGGTTGCTGTGGCTGGGGCACTGCAGGCCATTCTCCCGGGGAGTTGGTCCCACTCTGACCATCTTCCCTGCTCCGCAAGGGAATGGAGGGCCTCCGTGTAAGCAAACACCATCGGGCTGTGCGTGTGTGAGACAATGTGTGCCAAATGCAATCTCATCAACCCATCTGCCCTTCGACACCCGGGAGCTTGTCCAAGCAGAGAGAAAACATTCATCCAGAGTTTAGCAAATAATGCCATCAACTGAAACAGGTTTACTTCCACTGAGATGTCTTTAAAAGCAGAGTGATTTTTAAATAATTGTTGGTTTTAAACTGCTTATTTAGGTGTCATGAGTGCATTTCAGTGGGAGTTTTTTTGTTTTTTTTTTGTTTTGTTTTTTAAGACAGAGTCTCGCACTGTCACCTAGGCTGGAGTGCAGGGATGTGATCTTGGCTCACTAAAACCTCCGCCTCCCAGGTTCAAGCGATTCTTGTGCCTCAACCTCCCATGTAGCTGGGATTACAGGCATGCACCACCACATTCTGCTAATTTCTGTATTTTGGGCAGAGTTTTGCCATGTGGTCCAGGCTGGTCTCAAACTCTGGACCTCAAGTGATCCTCCTGCCTTGGCCTCCCAAAGTTCTGGGATTACAGGCATGAGCCACTGTGCCCGGCCGGGACTGTTTTTATAACATCGTTGTGTTTTAAGAAAACTTTCATGGCTTGTGACAAATAGTATGTAACTCAGTAAGTTTTGTGAACAAAGCTATGTGAAAGGATGATAAAATCTTGGGACCCCAGTGCACTCTGCCAAAAGTAAAAACTTAAACTGGAGGCTGAATCCTGCAAGAAGTGGCCTTTCCTTTTGTTCCTAAGCAGAGGGCTGTGGATAAAAGCATCTCCACCGGTAGCTGCTCTCCATAAAGTGCCAAGGTAATGAGCTCAAAAGGGACACGTCATGGGCCAACCCCCCGCCTGCTCTCTTTCTCTTGCAACACGATTCCATAATGGGGCCACACCCTCCTTCTTTCCCCTCCAGCCCACTTTTCCCCTTTACAATTCAGAGACCTCAGAATTGTCTTTGGATAAAGGCAGGGACTGGATTCCATAATGGGGCCACACCCTCCCCCTTTCCCCTCCAACCCACTTTTCCTCTTTACAGTTCAGAGCCCTCAAAATTGTCTTTGAATAGAGGCAGGGACAACAGATTGTTCCTGTGGTTTTGTGTTCCTCTTCTCCGGAAATGTCCTTACCTTTGGCAAAATAAATTTCTAAACTAATGGAGCCCTGTCTCAGATGCTTTCTGGTTTCTGGCTATGTAACCAGGACTGAGATCAAAAACAGGACCCTGGCAACTCCCTTTGTGGAGCTGTTACCTGACCCCTGCGGGGACCACTATCCTGACCTGGATGCCAATTGGCACTGCCCAGTTCTGAATTCCATGCACGTGGCCCTGGCAGGAGGCACCGGTACCCTCCTTCCTCCCAGCATCATGCCAGCATCATGCCACATCACACCCACATCACGCCAGCCTCCCACCAGCCTCCCGCCAGCCTCCCACCAGCATCATGCCAGCATCACACCCACATCACACCAGCATCACACCCACATCACACCAGTCTCCAGCCAGCATCATGCCAGCCTCCCGCCAGCCTCCCACCAGCATCATGCCAGCATCACACCCGCATCACGCCAGCATCACGCCAGCATCACACCGACATCACACCAGTCTCCAGCCAGCATCATGCCAGCCTCCCGCCAGCATCACGCCAGCATCACACCAGCCTCACCCTGTTGTGGCTGCACCTGAAGCTTGTTTACTGTTGCTGCCTTGTTGGATTCTGTCCTGTGAACACACCATGGTTTATTCATCCATTCTGTTGTCAATGGGCATTTGGACCGTCTTCAGTTTGGGGCGATGAATACACCTGCTGTGAACATTCAGATGCTCATCTTGGGTGAATTTACGTACACATTTCTGTTGGGCATGTGCTATGGGCTGCATCGCTGGGTCACTGCCTCCCTGAGTTCCCTGTGTCCAGCTGCAGGACCCCCTCACATGCACCCCAGCTCCTGCTGCTCCACAGGCCATGATTTGATATTTCTGCCTTTCTCATCTTAGCCATGCTAGTGCAGAACAGAAGTTCCTAATTTTGGCATAAATCAAACTTATCTGTGTAAGTTTCTGGAGCCTCTATTTGTTCCATTGGTCCATGTTTCTTTCAAGAGTCCCACCTTGTGTTATTTACTGTAACTTTAAATGAAGGCACAATACCCAATAGTGAGAGTCCTCTGACTTTGCTCTTCCTCAAGATTGTATTAACTATTATTGACTCTGTGTGTTTTTAATTTTTTTATTATACTTTAAGTATAATAAAATACTGGAGACCTGGGTGCTGGTGGTGTCAGAATCGAGTTCAAGTCTGAGGAGTGACCTGGGGCTGGCTGGGCTAGGCAGCATCACGGGGTTCTGCAGCCCAACTGCACATCAGGCTGGTGACAGTCACGCAGCCTATTACTTCATGTGTCATCACAGCATCGCTGAAACACAGCACTTCAAGTGCGCAGATTTAGTGTGCCACAGTCTAAAGACAAGTAGAGCCACTGAAATCCTAAATTTCTATCAATCATCTCATTGTTACTTGTCTTATTGGTATTAATTCTTTGAAATTATGTGAGGTGGGAGTCAAAGCTAATAACTAATTATGTTAATGCTAAAACTAAGATTTTCCTGGCCAGGTGCAGTGGCTCATGCCTGTAATCCCAGCACTTTGGGAGGCCGAGGCGGGCAGATCACCTGAGGCCAGGAGTTTGAGACCAGCCTGGCCAACATGGTGAAACCCTATCTCTACTAAAATTCAAAAATCAGCTGGGCATGGTGGCAGGTGCCTGTAATCCCAGCTATTCAGGAGGCTGAGGCAGGAGAATTGCTTGAACCAGGAGGCAGAGATTGTAGTGAGCTGAGATTGTGCCATGGCACTCCAGCCTGGGCAACAGGAACAAAACTCTATCTCAAAAAATAAAACAAGATTTTTCTGAGAAAAAGGTGTAAAACCATATACTAAATTTGAAATAGAAATATAAGCGTGAACTCATTTGTTGTTCTTTTACCATAGACACATTTCCTAGCTCTGCCCCAGTAGCAGTAGACACATCAAGCACCTAGAAAGTGGTCTCTAATGCAGTTCACCACTGCACCCCAGCCTGGGCAACAAGAGTGAGACTCTGTCTCAGAAAAAAAAAAAAGAATTGTCAAATTGCCACCCCCAATGCCGTGGTTCTCTAATCTGTGTAACAGGATCACCTGGAGGGACCCTACCCCAGACCTTCTGATTCAGTCCTGGGGAACCCCACCCTAGATCTTCCGATTCAGTCCTGGGGGACGCCACTCCAGATTTCTGATTCAGTCCTTGGGGAACCCACCTCAGACCTTCCGTTTCAGTCCTGGGGGGACCCCACCCCACACCTTCCGATTCAGTCCTGGGGGCCCCACCCCAGATCTTCCATTTCAGTCCTGGGGGACCCCACCCCAGATCTTCCGATTCAGTCCTGGAGGGACCCTACCCCAGATCTTCCGATTCAGTCCTGGGGTACCCTACCCCAGATCTTCTGATTTTGTCCTGGAGGGACCCTACCCCAGATCTTCTGATTCAGTCCTGGGGGACCCCACCCCAGATCTTTTGATTCAGTCCTGGGGGGACGCTACCCCAGATCTTTCGATTCAGTCCTGGGGGGACGTTACCCCCGATCTTTCGATTCGGTCCTGGGGGACCCCACCCCAGATCTTCCAATTCAGTCCTGGGGGGACCATACCCCAGATCTTCCGATTCAGTCCTGGGGGACCCTACCCCAGATCTTCAGATTCAGTCCTGGGGGACCCCACCCATGATCTTCCGATTCAGTCCTGGGGGGACCCCACCCCAGACCTTCCGATTCAGTCCTGGGGGACCCCACACCAGATCTTCCGATTCAGTCCTAGGGGGACCCCAACCCAGATCTTCCGATCCAGTCCTGGGGGGACCCCACCCCATCTTCCGATTCAGTCCTGGGGGACCCCACCCCGATTTTCTGATTCAGTCCTGGGGGGACCCCACCCCCAATCTTCTGATTCAGTCCTGGGGGACCCCACCCATGATCTTCTGATTCAGTCCTGGGGGACCCCACCCCAGATCTTCCAATTCAGTCCTGGGGGGACCCTAACCCAGATCTTCCGATTCAGTCCTGGAGGGACCCTACTCCAGATCTTCCTATTCAGTCCTGGTTTGGCCTGAGAATTTGCATTTCTAACATGTCCAGGGACCACAGCTTGAAAACCTCCATGGCAGACATGTAATGGGATGACATGGTCCAATAAATGAGGAAAAATAACAGGTGGCAACCTCAGGCAGCTTCATCCCAACCAGTAAGAAAGCAAATCCTTTTGTAAACTAAGAGGAAGTATTAATGTGGGCATTTGAGCAAACATTTAAGTGTTAGGACAAAGAATTAAAAATTAGCACAGGCACCCCTGAAGCATGATAAGTTGGCAACAGAAGGGCTGATTTAGTTTCCAAGAAATGACAGGCAGTGTTGTGTGTGTGTCTACTACTTGGGAACCCAAAACAAACCTTCAGACCGTTTTCATGAATACTGAGACCAAGAAAACCACTGGGCAGTGGGTGGTCTGGAAATGTAAATGTTTATGGTACTCCAGTAATGAGTCATGGAACAATGTTTCATATTGAAAATGTTTTTGTAAATGTGGGTTTCAAGGTTTCAGTGAACCCCTATGTGTCAGGAGAAAGGACAAACCAAAGAAGTAAAATAATTGGGTCAATATAAAAAGTAGAATATTTCCCGGAGAGAAGATGTGGATAATTCCTAACACAGATCAAAGGCACCAAAAAGGTGAGCTGTAAGATATTCAGACCAGCATCATCCCCTGCAGTAGACACAGACATCTTGGTAGGCAACTGGGTGAAAATTCAGAGACAACCCTAGGAACTATGAGGATGAAAAAAGTTAGCATTCATGGAATGAGGCACTGAAGAACCTGGAAAGCTGGAATAATCCCATGAAATAATGAGAATAACTGTAGTATCCTGAACTGGGGTACAGGACACAGGACTGGGTGGAAGGCGGCAGGAGACTACGCGCACAGGAAAGACCCAGGGATCACAGTGGCCCAAAGCTGGGCACTTCCCAATTCTGGGGATAGTGCTACAGGCACTCCAGGCTCCACGGTAGAACTGTGTCCAGCACCAAGGCAGTGCTGTCTCGGAGGAGGCAAGGCTGCACCACCACTGGGGTGGGAAGGGGACCCGCAGGGAGGGGCCCAGTGTTTCCAACGGCACCCGGTCGCGGGCGGCGCTGATGCAGACCGTGGGGGCGCAGGTTAAACCTAAAGGAGGGAAGCTTTTCGGGGCAGAACAGACAACGGAGAACGCTGCACACTGCCCTTCCCACCCGAATTGTGTTTTGCCTTTTTTTTTTTTTTTGAGATGGAGTTTTGCTGTTTCCCAGGTCTGGAGTGCAACGGCCTGATCTCGGCTCATTGCAACCTCCGCCTCCCGGGTTCAAGCAATTCTCCTGCCTCAGCCTCTTAAGTAGCTGGGATTACAGGTGTGCGCCACCACACCCGGCTAATTTTGTATTTTTAGTAGATATAGGGTTTCTCCATATTGGCCAGGTTGGTCTCGAACTCCCGACTTCAGGTGATCCACCGGCCTCGGCCTCCCAAAGTGCTGGGATTACAGGCGTGGGCCACCGCACCTGGCCTGCTTTTTTTTTTTTTTTTTTTTTGCAGAGTCTGGCTGTCCACCGGGCTGGAGTTGCAATGATCTGGGCTCCCTGCAGCCTCGAGCTCCCAGGCTCAGGCGATCCTCCCGCCTCAGCCCACAGAGTAGATGGGACCACAGGAGGCCGCCACCACGCCCGACTACTTTTTGTAATTTTTGTAGGGATGGGGTCTAGCCACCCTGCCCAGGCTGGTCCGAACTGCCGGGCTCAAGAGCTCCGCCTGCCTCCGCCTCCCAAAGCGCAGGGATCACAGGTGTGAGCTACCGCGCCCCGCCCAGAGTTTCCGACTGTTAGCGTGAATCATATTCACGTCAAAACTTCTTTTTATACAAGAACTAAAAGGCAAACTAAATCCCTGCTCCATCACTGCCTGCCCCGGGTGGCGGCGCAGGACATTTTCTCCAAGCGCCTTCCCGCCCGCGCGCAGGTGGCCTGCGCTGGAGGATCCGGGGCAACGCGCATTTCCTGCGCCCCCGGAAGTGGCGGCGACGCCAGGCCCTGCCCCCGGCAGAGGCGGAAGCGCAGTCGCCCTGAGAGATCGCCCGTCGCCGCAGGCGCCTCGGGCCAGCCGCGCGCCTTGGCCCTTGGCCGCCCATTGCTACCGCCCCGGCCCTGGGCGGCCCGGGGCCTGCTGCGGGCGGGGCGCTGCCCGACCAGAGCTTCCTGTGGAACGTCTTCCAGAGGGGCGGGCTGGCACCGCCCAGGCACCTCCCGCCTCCGCCGCAGCCGCCCCCGACCCCTGCCCCGACCCCTGCCCCGACCCACGCGGCCGCCCCCGTTCGCTGCCGGTTGCCCCGCGGCCTCCCCCATCCTCTGCTGGTTGCCCCGCGGCCTCTCCTATCACCTGCCGGGTCCCCAGAGGGCCCCCCCCCGTTCACTGCCCCGACCCCCGCGGCCGCCCCCATCCCCTGCCCCGATCCCCGCGGCCGCCCCCGACCCCTGCCCCGACCCCCGAGGCCTCCCCCGACCCCTGCCCCGACCCCCGCGGCGGCCCCTGACCCCTGCCCCGACGGACGCGGCCGCCCCCATCCCCTGCCGGGCCCCTCGCGGTCTCCCCCGTCCCCTGCCCGATCTCCTGTGGCCGCCTCTGCTTCCTGCCGGGTCCCTGTCCTGTGTCGGGCCCTTCCCAAGGTGCAGAGTGCGCCACTGCAGACCCGAGGTCGCGGCCACCGGCTTCTGGGCTAGGCTCCGTCAGGGGGAGGGTCTCCAGGGTGCTTGTTTGGGGAAAGCGGAAACAGACTGCCCGGACGGCTGTTAAAATGTCAGCAGCCAAGGAACAAGCAGCGACCTGGCGTCTGGTCGGGCCAGGTGACCTTTATGGCGGCGCCTTCTGTCCCTGATCGCTTTTCCACTGAATGAATGACCAAAACTGTAGTAACTCATGGCCAGGGAATGGCTTAGTTATCTGAGGGAATATTTTCTTGTTTGTGAGAAAGGGAAACTGGTGCAAATGCGAATTCAGACAGGCCAGGAAGGGAAGGATTGAGGTGGGAAAAGAGAGAAAGATGATTGTCGTCTTAGGCGAAGACCACACTTGGACGTCGGCTCCTGGGGCACTTCCTTGATTCCCCTGTACTCCTCAGCGGGATGGGAGAGGCGGAGGTTCCAGGAGGGAGCCTTCCAGAGTCGGTGCAGGGTTGACAGGAGATGTTCATTTTGCTTTTCCTGAAGTTTCGATCGCCAGCTTATTTGGTCTTCTTGATGTTGTAGGGTTGATAAAGACAGGAGTGGAGTGATATCGGACACCGAGCTTCAGCAAGCTGTCTCCAACGGTGAGTGGGCCAGTGGGACCTGGGCCTCGGGACCAAGAAGCCGCTAGTCTGCCCTGCTCACAGTGGATAACTTTCTTTCTGAAGTTGATTTTCCAAAGACAAAGGAATCATTAGGACAAATTATTATTACTGGTTCATGGAGGAGATGCTTCTGGTTTATTTTGTGGCTACCGCTGTTACTGCTTGGAGTGCCTCACCGAGCCAGCTAACTGCGTGCGTGAGCACAGGGAAAGGCTTCTTGAGAAATGAAAACTAGGTTGTAGGTTTAGGAGGGGAATAGGAAGGTTAGCTCTGTACAGCCGAAAGCCTTTTGGTAAGTTGGACGTCCTTGAATTTCCTCGGTGACTGCATCTTGGTGACTTCTCTGAATGGACCTTCGAGGGCACTGAGGGGTGATTGTTGGAGGGGTTGGGGAGCTCAGGCAGCACTTGTGTGGGAACGTGGCTGTTACAGGAACTGCAGAAACTGGGACTGGGTTCCTGGGGAAAGGACTGGGGGTGTTGGAGGCGCTGGCAGGGGAGTTATGGGGAGGTGTTCTTACCAGTGTGCGAATACTTGGCGTTCAGGCAGCGGGAAATCCGGGTCCTTGCGTGTTGTGAGCTCCCTGGAGTTACGTTCTTGCCAGTTTCAGCTCAACTGATCCCCCTCCCCTGAGCTGTCATTGGATACATTTTACTTCATTGAACACCTGACTGCTGCTTTTTCTGTAATCCCTCAGGGGCAGTCATCTTTTCTGATGCTGTGTATAGTTCGCCTTTCCAGATCCGTGCCATTTAAGCTAGAAAAGGGGTCAGTTTTGAGATGTTGTGAAAATATTGAAAGGCTCCTCATTATTAGTGGGAAGTATCTGATGTTGCCAGAGACTGAACTGTGGTGCGGGGAGCACTATGGCTGTTAGACACTATCTCACTGCACTGTGGGTGGGGGGTGCTGGATTCAGCCTTACTGCCTAATGATTTGTGAGGATTTGTGTTTTCAGAGTAACATGTTTACCTTATATTATGACATCAGTTCCTAATATGTGACGTGTGGGCCACAGATGCTGGTGTATTATTTCACATGCATTTATATAGATTGTTTTCAGGGAATTCAGAAATTCTGTTATCTCTGCACTAGTGATTGTGCTTTCTTCATTTTTCTCTCTTCATTATTCTTAAATCCTCCTTTTTTTATTTGAATCTCAGTTCATTTATGATCGGGAAGTGCAAGACACGGCTACTAGAAAGAGATGTCAAGAGAACCCGGAATCCAGTAGGCTACAATTTGGCAAATCTTAGCTTAAAACTTCCTAAATGTTGACCACAGTGGATGCAAATGGCTCCGTGCATCATCTGTTAAATATGGTCAGATGACCACCCAGGTGCAAGTGGTTTGTCACCAGGGTGATACGAGCCACACGGAGTGCCCTCCTCAGAGGCCATGTCTCAGAGATGTTTATTTTGAGTGGGTTTCCAGTGAGTGATGCAAGGTTTATGATTGATTTTAACAGCCTGCTTTTTATGCATTTGCTGAAATTTTTAGATTTTAGGTTTAGTTTTAGGTTTTCTGTTAAACTTGCTGAACTAGGAGTGGTGGTCAAATACTGGACCTTATTAGCATGATAGCCTGCCCACCTTGGCAGGCTCCACTGGAGTGCTTTGGGGCCCGCCTGGATTCCAGTCCTGGCTCTACCAGTTTTGTGTCCTCGCCATTACTGGGAGGGAGTATTGAGGAAATGCATGTGAGGTGTTTCCCGTGATTCCTGGCACAGAGCAAGTGCTCAGTAATTGTCAGCTGTGAATATTAGTAGTAGCTAATACACTACTACTATTCTTGGCTAACAAGCCAGCTCAAAGCTTTGATGGTTTTCCATTACCTGATGACGGTGATGATGGTTTCCACTTACTGAACACTCACACGCTGGGCTAGGCACTTAACCCAAATCCAAGGTCAGCGTTATTGTTTGGGGGTGGGGGAGACACCTCCCGCTCTGACTTGTGTGTTTGGGTTCCCGTATTTTCACCAGAGGGCGTTAGTCCTGCCCCAGTTCAGCTGGTCCTCAAAGCATATATAGCTCTTTAACCATCAGCAAGTGTCAGTCAGAACATAATCTTGATTTCAACTGCTACTAAATATCTACCAGGAGCCTGCTTGAGAGACAGAATTGCCTGACAGGTGACGAGTCCACCATTCCTGAGATACTTTGAAATCAGTGTCTGGCTTAACCCAAGCTGTGTATCGGGACCCTCTCACCGTGGTCCCAATGGAGTCACTTTTCTTAGGCGCCCCACTTTACCTTGGGCTGTGAGCTTCCTCTGCCTTTCATCTCTGCAGGATGAAGCCCCACCTGCCCTTCAGGATGCAAAGCCCTCCTCTATAAAGTGCGTGCAGGGCCAGATGCAGTGGCTCACATCTGACCTCCCAACACTTTGGGAGGCCGAGGCAGGGGGATTGCTTGAGCCCAGGAGTTTGAGACCAGCCTGGGCAACATTGTGAGACCCTGTTCCTTGAATTGCCCTGGGAGATTTCCTCAGCTTGTGCTGGAGGCATGTGGCCCCATGAAGCCCGTAGTCACCGTTCACCCTGAGAGATGCTGGCTTTGGGGCTCACACGCCTGCTGCGGGGCAGCCCCAGGAGATGGCCACCCTGGTTCTCCTGGAGCTGGAGCTGTGCGTGTTCTCAGCAACTGTGGTGGCTGTTCTGTTTTGTTTGCATCTTATAAACCTTTACCTGATTACATTTTCCTCTTCAATTTAGCTGCTAGAAAACTTAAAGTCAGATTGGTGGCTCACCAGTAATGAGAGTTTAGAGTAGAGGTAAACTCTATGACATAGTCTTAGACTCTTCACTTTCTCCTCAGCCATCATGATTCACATTTACTTTATTTTGCTGTACTGTGAGTGTCTTTGTGTTTCCTGAATTCCTTCTGGGATAAGGCAGGTTGTTAGTATGCACAGGTTTCTGGTCTATCTCATAGCCTCAGGCAGTGGGCGGTGCTGTCTGTGCTCCCTTTCTGGGTTACCTGTGGTAGCTCCGAAGTTGCAGGGCTGTGATTTGAAGCCTGATTTAGTACACCGTGTTTCTGTCGTGTTCTGTGGTGGCTTGCTCCTCACATGTGAGCATTCACCCTGTGGCCCTGTGTTTTTGCACCACACCTCTGCCTGGTGGCATCCTACTGGATGTCTCAGCCGAGCCACTCTGTTCTGAAGATGCCCTTGTCCTCCACCCCTTTGCTTTGGGCTCTGAGCTTCTTCTGCCTTTCATCTCTGTAGGATGAAGCCGCACCCACCCTTCAGGATGCCAGCCTTGGCAACATTGTGAGACCCTGTTGCTACAAAAACTAAACAAGTGTGGTGGTGCACGCCTGTAGTCCCAGCTACTTGGGAGGCTGAGATGGGAAGATCACTTGAGCCTGAGAGATTGAGGCTGCATTGAGCTGAGATCAAGCCACTGCACTCCAGCCTGGGAGACAGAGCGAAACCCCGTCTCAAAAAAACAAAGAAAGTGGATGTGCGCTGCTCCTGCCATTGGATCATCGCAGCATTTTTCTTTTCTCTGATGTGTGCCTTTTTCCTCGCCGTGGGGGCTCATGTTTTCATAGTTTCCTCTTGCTGCTAGATTATGAGCTGCATGAAGGAAGGTTCATAGTTGTGTTGTCTGTACAGGCACACAAAATTTGTCCTTGGATAGACACATATCAATCCGCTTCCTTCTCCTCTCTGAATTTCTTTATTTAAAAAAAAAATTAGAGATGGAGTCTCACTGTCTTGCCCAGGCTGGTCTCAAACTCCTAGGCTCAAGCGATCCTCCCGCCTCTGCTAATATGAATTATTAGCCTATACTAATATGAATTCCTATACTAATATGATTCAAATTAGTTTGACTTCTATAATGTTCTCCCAGATTGGCTTCTGTTTTGATAGTAGAACTAAATTATTAGGCTATTTCAAGAAATTAATATATTACTGGTAGAAAACCTGAAGCTACAAAATGGCCTGGTTTGTCACTTCAGTTAAATTTGTGGCTGTGAGTGCTTGTATTCTAGGTGAAACCGCACTGAGATGGTATTTGTGGCCGGTATGCTGATTCATTGATTAGACTTCTTTGCACAGGAGAGCTGCTAAAAATTACTGCGGTGAACAGGTATGAAGAAGAAGGCTGTTCTCTGCCCTTCTTTTTGCAATAAAATGTTACAAAGTATCTTGAGTTTGATCCCTTTTTGGGTGTTTGGATTTTTTTTAACATTCACATATTTCTTGGAATTATAAGAAATTAACTTTGTGCTTCTGAAGCGGGTTTGCCTTAATATAACACTGATGTATTTGTAAGGGGCATTTTTAAAGCTGTACTTTAAAAAATAATAATTCTTACATTTGTTTGAAGGTTTTTTGTTTGTTTGTTTTTGAGATGGAGGCTCACTCTGTCACCCAGGCTGGGGTGCAGTGGCATTGATCTTGGCTCACTGCAACTCTGCATCTGGAGTTCAAGTGATTCTTCTGCCTCAGCCTCCAGAGTAGCTGGGACGACAGACACCTGCCACCATGCCCAGCTAATTTTTTGTATTTTTAGTAGAGACAGGGTTTCACCGTGTTTGCCAGGATGGTCTCAAAGTCCTGACATCGTGATCCGCCCACCTCAGCCTCCCAAAGTGCTGGGATTAGAGGCGTGAGCCAGGAGGCCAACATGGTGAAACCCTATCTCTACTAAAAATACAAAATTAACCGGGAATGGTGGTGTGTGCCTGTAATCCCAGCTACTTGGGAGGCTGAGGCATGAGAATCACTTCAACCTGGAAGGCAGAGGTTGCAGTGAGCTGAGATAGCGCCACTGCACTCCAGCCTGGGGGTCAGTGAGACTCCATCTCAAAAAAAAAAAAAAAAAGAATAAGTCTTGTTTAGCTGTTACAAAATCCAGGCCAGACAAATCTAAACTTTAATCTCACACCCAGTTCCTAGATTAGTCCCTTCTCCAGCTCAGGTTCGGCCTAAGCCTCAGGGTTCCTTACTTGGTGGGCACCACCTGCTCACTTCCCCACCTTTGTTCCTGTTTTTCCTCTGCTGGCTCCTCCGGGGTTGGGTGTGTTCAGAGGCGGAGACAGGCTAAAGGTCTTTGGCTGTTAGGTTCTGTTGATGGGTGAGTTCCAGATACTAGCTTTCTCTTGTAGGATATTTCATTTATTTATCTATTAAAAATATTTATTTAGAACACACCATTCATGTGCCAGACCCTGTTCCAGGCACTGGGGATAGGGTGATAAATGAGATCAACAAAAATACCTGTCCACATTAAGCTCCTGTTTTAGGGAAGACAAAAAAGAAAGAAAATACACGTGTCCTTAGTACATTAGAAGGTTCCAAGTACTGTAGAGAAAAATAAAGTAGGTTGGACTCGGTGGCTCACGCCTGTAATCCCAGCACTTTGGAAGGCTGAGGTGGGAGGATTACTTGAGCTCAGAAATATGAGACCAGCCTGGGCAACATGGCAAATCCTGTCTCTACAAAAAAAAAAAAAAAAAATTAGCTGGGTATGGTGGCATGCACCTATAGTCCCAGCCACTGGGGAGGTTGAGGAGGGAGAATTGCTTCAGCCCAGGTGGTGAAGGTTGCAGTAAGCCGAGATCGTGCCATTGCACTCCAGCCAGGGTGACAGAGCCAGACCCTGTCTCAAAAAAAACGAAAGAACATGAAAAAAAGAAAGCAGAGATGGGGCAAGCAGGAGAGAGGGCTGGTGCTGGGGTCACAGGGGAGGGGCTGGGGATGCACGGGAGGGGCTGGGGATGCAAGCTTTCCTGAGTTCCCACAGTTCTCTGCCCCTCTCCTGTCTCATGGTGCAAGGGCCCCCTGGGGCTTGCGGTGGTTTTGCACCAACCTAATATCTTGTTCTTCCCAACAGACGGAGGCCCATGGAGGCTTCTCTGTCCTCCACGGGGAACAGCACTGGCCTAAACCTGCAGACACCATTGCAAAGGGAATTCAGGCAAACCTGCTGGTGAAGAATGATTCCAGCGTGGGGACAGAGGCTGACATTTCTTGCGTGGGTGATTTAATGTTGGGCCTCAATTTTTCACTGCCCCCGTAAGAGTATGACATAGCCACAACCTTGCCAGGGCCCGAGGGAGGGTGGATGGACTTATCCATCCCATAGGTGATGCTCGTGGCTGGGTGACTTGCTTCTGCCAACGAGGTTTTCACAGACACGGCACAAGCAGAAGCCTGGAATGTGTGGGCACTGCCAGGCCTACCCTCTGAGGCTCTTGATTTTCCCCATGAGATGTGCATGCCCCAGGGAATGGCGGCTCTGGCTGCATGATGAGAGGCGTGTGGAGCAGACATGGTTCCCATCCTAAGCCTGGAGTCAAGGTCAGACTAGATCAGCCTAAGCGCAGCCACGCCACGGGTGCAGGAGTGAAGAGCAAATGCTAACTGTCTATGGAATTGACTTTCAAAGGGGCGTGTCATGTGCCTCATGCCAGCAACAGAGAAGGCATTTCTCTGTCAGTCAGTTGGTAAATGATTATTGACAAACCATGTGCTGGGAAGGTGGAGAGATTTGAGTAGATTTGGCCTCTATTCTCATGACGCTTCCTTTCTAGAGGGGAGGGCAGATGATGGATAATAACTATAAATGATTCTAATAGGTTGGTGCAGCAGTCATTAAAAGTAATGGCAAAAAAAAAAAAAAAAAAAGAAACGGGGAGGAGCCGATGCTGCAGTTCATTAATAGTAATGGCAAAAACCGCGATGACTTGTGCACCAAGCTAACACAGTAACCACGGCTGTGCAAAATGTGGCGATGGGCGAGTTCCGAGTGCTAGGAGAGCATCTAGCTTCCCGGAGTCAGGAGACGGGGGTTGGCAACCTAACCAAGGTGAAGTCCAAGTGAGGGGTGTGGGCAGGGAGCGATATTTCAGTGGAGACTCCAAGGATGAATGGTATTCAGAGAGCAAACCCCGATAGAGAAGGTGTGTGTCTGTCACAGAGAAGAGGCTGTGCAAAAGCTGGCGGGGCGAGAGGACACCGTGTGTTCATCCACCTGAGGGGCGACCAGCAGGCTGGAGCTCAGCGGGTTGACAGGAGGATGCAGAGCCTGGGAAAGGCACCCCAGGCAGAGGGCACAGCAGGGCAAAGGCCTGGAGTCAGGCCTGAGCCTGTGTGTTTTGAGGAACAGACAGAGGACTGTCCGGCAGGAAGGGAACGGCACAGGGGAGAGACCTTAGGCCAGAGCTGAGGGCAGGGCAGAGGGCAGGGCTGTGCTGGGCACTGTGGGCTATGGATGGTGCTGGCATTTAAGAGGGGAGACCATAGACCAGGGCAGAGGGCAGGGCCGTGCTGGGCACTTCAGGCTGTGGATGGGAGCTGGCATTTATGCTCAGGTGATGGGAATATGTGAAAAGATTTTAAGGAGGGGAGTAAGAGTTGGGATGAATGTGTATTCTGGGAATCTCAACAAAGCAAATTCATAGTTGGAATTTTCATAAGATTTCTGCAAAGGCAGAGAGAAATAAGATCGTGACTACAGCTGTGTGATTATTTTATTTAAAAATATTACTAAGTTTTAAAACGTGATTTCAAATGGTGTGTTTCTGTTTCACATTGGACATAAGTAGATTGCAAGGCTAATGGAAAGTAGAAAAGTTAACTCCTGAACATAAAAGAGATATGGATTTGAAAACAAAACATTTATTCATTTACTTCCGCTGCAGATTTCTTGACTGCTGAATTTCATGAGAAGGGATTGTTCAGGGAGGGTCGTGGGGCTGAAGACCTGGAGAGGAGCTGGTGCTACCGCTGTTCAAATCTGAGGGTGGTGGAGATGGAGCCTTGGGGAGGAGCAGGTGCTGCTTTTAAGTCTATGAGAGTCATTGAGGTGGACGTCCAGGAAGGAGCCGGTGCTCCCACTGATGTCTTAGGTTGTGGAGCTGAAGACAACGAAGGAGCCAGTGTGGCTGTTCTGTGAGAGTCGTGGAGCTGGAGATCCAGGTGGGAGAGGTGTTCTAGCTCGGGGAGGAGCTGATGTTCTACCTTGAGGGCCCTGCAGCTGCAGACCCGGAGAGGAGCTGATGTTCTAGATTGAGGGTCTTGCACCTGAAGACTTGAGGAGGAGCTGATGTTCTAGATTGAGGGTCGTGCAGCTGGAGAGCTGGAGAGGAGCTTATGTTCTAGTTTGAGGGTCTTGCAACTGCAGACCTGGAGAGGAGCTGACGTTCTAGTTTGAGGGTCGAGCAGCTGCAGACCTGGAGAGGAACAGATGTACTAGATTGAAGGTTTTGCAGCTGCATACCTGGAGAGGAGCTGATGTTCTTGTTTGAGGGTCATGCAGCTGCAGACCTGGAGAGGAGCTGATGTTCTAGATTGAGGGTCTTGCAGCTGAAGACTTGAGGAGGAGCTGATGTTGTTCGCTTTGAGGGTCTTTCACTTGGACACTCAGGGAGGAACTGATGTTCTACATTTAGGGTCACAGAACTGGAGACCTGGAGAGAAGGTGATGTTCTAGTTTTAGAGTCTTGCAGCTGCAGACCCAGAAAGGAGCTGATGTTCTAGTTTGAGGGTCTTGCAGCTGCAGAGCTGGAGAGGAGCTGATGTTCTAATTTGAGGGTCGTGCTGCTGCAGACCTGGAAGGGAGCTGATGTTCTAGATTCAGAGTCGTGCAGCTGAAGACTTGGGAAGGAGCTGATGTTCGCGTTGAGGGTCTTTCAGGTGGAGACTCAGGGAGGAGCTGATAATATTGATTGAGGGTCATGGAGCTGGAGACCTGGACAGGAGATGATGTTCTAGTTAGTGGATCTTCCAGCTGCAGACCCAGGGAGGAGCTGATGTTCTACTGTTAGGTTCTTGCAGCTGCAGACCCAGAGAGGAGCGGATGTTCTAGATTGAGAGTCATGTAGCTGAAGACTCAGAGGAGCTGATGTTGTAGTTTGAGGGTCATGCAGTTGAGGACTCAGGGAGGAGCTAATGTTCGCGTTGAGGGTCTTTCAGCTCTTAGACTCAGGGAGGAGCTGATAATCTTGATTGAGAGTGATGGAGCTGTAGAAGTGTACAGGAGCTGATGTTCTAGTTACTGGATCTTCCAGCTGCAGAGCCAGGGAGGAGCTGATGTTCTACTGTTAGGTTTTTGCAGCCGCAGACCTGGAGAGGAGCTGAGGATCTACATTGAGGGTCATGCAGCTGAAGACTCGGGGAGGAGCTGATGTTGTACTTTGAGAGTCCAGCAGTTGAGGACTCGGGAGGAGCTCATGTAGTTCGCGTTGAGGGTCTTTCAGCTGGAGACTCAAGGAGGAGCTGATAATCTTGATTGAGGGTCATGGAGCTGGAGACCTGGACAGGAGCTGATGTTCTAGTCAGTGGATCTTCCAGCTGCAGACCCAGGGAGGAGCTGATGTTCTACTGTTAGGTTCTTGCAGCTGCAGACCCGGAGAGGAGGTGATGTTGTAGATTGAGGGTCATGCAGCTGAAGATTCAGGGAGGAACTGATGTTGTATTTAGATGTTCATGCAGTTAAGGACTTTGGGAGGAGCTGATGTTGTTCCCGTTGAGGGTCTTTCAGTTGGAGACTCAGGGAGGAGCTGATAAAGTTGATTGAGGGTCTGGAGCTGGAGACCCGGACAGGAGCTGATGTTCTAGTCAGTGGATCTTCCAGCTGCAGACCCAGGGAGGAGCTGATGTTCTACTGTTAGGTTCTTGCAGCTGCAGACCCGGAGAGGAGCTAATGTTCTAGATTGAGGTTCATGCAGCTGAAGACTCGTGGAGGAGCTGATGTTGTAGTTAGAGGTTCCTGCAGTTGAGGACTCCGGGAGGAGTTGATGTTGCTCGAGTTGATGGTCTTTCAGCTGGAGACTCAGGGAGGAGCTGATGATCTTGATTGAGTGTCATGGAGCTGGAGAGCCAGACAGGAGCTGATATTCTAGTCAGTGGATCTTCCAGCTGCAGACCCCAGGAGGAGCTGAGGTTCTACTGTTAGGTTCTTGCAGTTGCAGACTCGGAGAGGAGCTGATGTTCTAGATTGAGGGTCATGCAGCTGAAGGCTCGGGGAGGGGCTGATGTTCTAGTTAGAGTTTTGTGCTGTTGAGGACTCGTGGAGGAGTTGATGTTGTTTGCATAGAGGGTCTTTCAGCTGGAGACTCAGGGAGGAGCTGATAAGCTTGATTTAGGGTCATGGAGCTGGAAACCCGGACAGGAGCTGATGTTCTAGTCAGTGGATCTTCCAGCTGCAGACCCAGGGAGGAGCTGATGTTCTAGTGTTAGGTTCTTACAGCTGCAGACCTGGAGAGGAGCTGATGTTCTAGATTGAGGGTCATGCAGCTGAAGACTCCAGGAGGAGCAGATGTTGTAGTCAGAGGTTCATGCAGTTGAGGACTCAGGGAGGAGCTGATGTGGTTCGCCTTGTGGATGTTTCAGCTG
This sequence comes from Pongo pygmaeus, assembly GCF_028885625.2. NCBI lineage: Eukaryota > Metazoa > Chordata > Mammalia > Primates > Hominidae > Pongo > Pongo pygmaeus. The sequence goes on from NC_085930.1 coordinate 204,882,833, forward strand.
GAGACTCAGGGAGGAGCTGGTAATCTTGATTGAAGGTCATGGAGCTGGAGACCCGGACAGGAGCTGATGTTCTAGTCAGTGGATCTTCCAGCTGCAGAGCTAAGGAGGAGCTGATATTCTACTGTTAGGTTCTTTCAGCTGCCCACCTGCAGAGGAGCTGATGTTCTAGATTGAGGGTCATGCAGCTGAAGACTCAGGGAGGAGCTGATGTTGTGGTTAGAGGTTCGTGCAGTTGAGGACTCGCGGAGGAGCTGATGTTGTTCTCGTTGAGGGTCTTTCAGCTGGAGACTCAAGGAGGAGCTGATAATCTTGATTGAGGGTCATCAAGATGGAGACCCGGACAGGCACTGACCTTCTTGTCAGTGGATCTTCCAGCTGCAGACCCAAGGAGGAGCTGATGTTCTACTGTTAGATTCTTTCAACTGAAGACCCGGAGAGGAGCTAATGTTCTAGATTGAGGGTCATGCAGCTGAAGATTCAGGGAGGAGCTGATCTTGTAGTTAGAGGTTCGTGCAGTTGTGTACTCGGAGAGGACCTGATGTTGTAGTTAGTGATTCGTGCATTTGAGGACTCGGGGAGGAGCTGATTTTGTTCCCTTAGAGGGTCTGTCAGCAGGAGACTCAGGGAGGAGCTGATAATCTTGATTGAGGGTCATGGAGCTGGAAACCCGGACAGGAGCTGATGTTCTAGTCAGTGGATCTTCCAGCTGCAGAGCCAGGGAGGAGCTGATGTTCTACTGTTAGGTTCTTGCAGCTGCAGACCCAGAGAGGAGCTGATGTTCTAGATTGAGGGTCATGTAGCTGAAGACTCGGGGAGGAGCTGATATTGTGGTTAGAGGTTCGTGCAGTTGAGGACTCGTGGAGGAGCTGATGTTGTTCTCATTGAGGGTCTTTTAGCTGGAGACTCAAGGAGGAGCTGATAATCTTGATTGAGGGTCATGTAGCTGGAGACTCGGACAGGAGCTGATGTTCTAGTCAGTGGATCTTCCAGCTGCGGACCTAAGGAGGATCTGATGTTCTACTGTTAGGTTTTTTCAGCTGCCCACCCACAGAGGAGCTGATGTTCTAGATTGAGGGTGATGCTGCTGAAAACTTGGGGAGGAGCTGATGTTGTTGTTAGAGGTTCATGCAGTTGAGGACTCGAGGAGGAGCTGATGTTGATCGCGTTGAGGGTTTTTCAGCTTGAGACTCAGGGAGGAGTTAATAATCTTGATTGAGGGTCATCGAGTTGGAGACCCGGACAGGAGCTGACCTTCTGGTCAGTGGATCTTCCAGCTGCAGACCTAAGGAGGAGCTGATGTTCTACTGTTAGGTTCTTTCAACTAAAGACCCAGAGAGGAGCTAATATTCTAGATTGAGGGTCATGCAGCTGAAGATTCGGGGAGGAGCTGATCTTGTAGTTAGAGGTTCGTGCAGTTGTGGACTCAGGGAGGAACTGAAGTTGTATTTAGTGATTCGTGCATTTGATGACTCGGGGAGGAGCTGATGTTGTTCCCTTAGAGGGTCTGTCAGCAGGAGACTCAGGGAGGAGCTGATAATCTTGATTGAGGGTCATGGAGCTGGAGACCCGGACAGGAGCTGATCTTCTAGTTGGTGGATCTTCCAGCTGCTCACCGAGGGAGGAGCTGATGTTGTTCTATTAGGTTCTTGCAGCTGCAGACCCGGAAAGGAGCTGATGTTCTAGATTGAGGGTCTTGCAGATGAATACTCGGGGAGGAGCTGATGTTGTAGTTAGATGTTCATGCTGTTGTGGATTCAGGGAGGAAGTGATATTCTTCACGTTGAGGGTCTTTCAGCTGGAGAGTCAGGGAGGAGCTGATAATATTCATTGAGGGTCATGGAGCTGGAGACCCGGACAGGAGCTGATGTTCTAGTCAGTGGATCTTCCAATTGCAGACCCAGGGAGGATCTGATGTTCTACTGTTAGGTTCTTGCAGCTGCATACCCGGAGAGGAGCTGATGTTCTAGATTGAGGGTCATGCAGCTGAAGACTCAGGGAGGAGCTGATGTTGTAGTTTGAGAGTCCTGCAGTTGAGGACTCGAGGAGGAGCTGATGTTGTTCGCGTTGAGGGTCTTTCAGCTGGAGACTCAGGGAGGAGCTGATGTTGTAGTTTGAGGGTCCTGCAGCTGAGGACTCGGGGAGGAGCTGATGTTGTTCGCGTTGAGGGTCTTTCAGCTGGAGACTCAGGGAGGAGCGATATTCTTGATTGAGGGTCACGGAGCTGGAGAGCCGGAGAGGAGCTGATGTTCTAGGTAGTGGATCTTCCAACTGCAGACCTGGAGAGGAGCTGATATTGTAGATTGAGGGTCGTGCAGCTGAAGTCTCGGGGAGGAGCTGGTGTTGTAGTTAGAGGTTCATGCAGTTGAGGACTCAGGGAGGAGCTGATGTTGTTGACATAGAGGGTCTTTCAGATGGAGACTCAGGGGGAGATGATAATCTTGATTGACCGACATGGAGCTGCAGACCTGGACAGGAGCTGATGTTCTAGTTAGTGGATCTTCCAGCTGCAGACCCAGAGAGGAGCTGATGGTCTAGTTTTAGGTTCTTGCAGCTGCAGACCCAGAGAGGAGCTGATGTTCTTGATTGATGGTTGTGCAGCTGAAGACAAGGAGGAGCTGATTTTGTAGTTTGAGTGTCATACAGTTGAGGACTCGGGGAGGAGCTGATGTTGTTGGCGTTGAGGGTCTTTCAGCTGGAGACCCAGAGAGGAGCTGATAATCTTGATTGAAGTTCATGGAGCTGGAGACCCGGACAGGAGCTGATGTTCTAGTCAGTGGATCTTCCAGCTGCGGACCTAAGGAGGATCTGATGTTCTGCTGTTAGGTTCTTTCAGCTGCCCACCCGCAGAGGAGCTGATGTTCTAGATTGAGGGTCATGCAGCTGAAGACTTGGGGAGGAGCTGATGTTGTATTTTGAGGGTCGTGCAGTTGAGGACTCAGGGAGGAGCTGATGTTGTTGGTGTTGAGGGTCTTTCAGCTGGAGACTCAGGGAGGAGCTGATAATCTTGAGTGAGGGTCATGGAGCTGGAGAGCCGGACAGGAGCTGATGTTCTAGTCAGTGGATCTTCCAGCTGCAGACCCACGGTGGAGCTGATGTTCTACTGTTTGGTTCTTGCAGCTGCAGACCTGAACAGGAGGTGATCTTCTAGATTGAGGGTCATGCAGCTTAAGACTCGAGGAGTTACTGATGTTGTAGTTTGAGGGTCGTGCAGTTGAGGACTCGGGGAGGAGTTGATGTTGTTCGCGTTGAGAGTCTTTCACCTAGAGACTCAGGGAGGAGCTGATATTCTTGATTGAGGGTCATGGAGCTGGAGAGCCGGACAGGAGCTGATGTTCTAGGTAGTGGATCTTCCAGCTGCAGACCCGGAGAGGAGCTGATATTGTAGATTGAGGGTTATGCAGCTGAAGACTCGGGGAGGAGCTGGTGTTGTAGTTAGAGGTTCGTGCAGTTGAGGACTCGGGGAGGAGCTGATGTTGTTGACGTTGAGGGTCTTTCAGATGGAGACTCAGGGGGAGATGATAATCTTGATTGACCGACATGGAGCTGCAGACCTGGACAGGAGCTGATGTTCTAGTTAGTGGATCTTCCAGCTGCAGACCCAGAGAGGAGCTGATGTTTTTGATTGATGGTCGTGCAGCTGAAGACAAGGAGGAGCTGATGTTGTAGTTTGAGTGTCGTACAGTTGAGGACTCGGGGAGGAGCTGATGTTGTTGGCATTGAGGGTCTTTCAGCTGGAGACTCAGAGAGGAGCTGATAATCTTGATTGAAGTTCATGGAGCTGGAGACCCGGACAGGAGCTGATGTTCTAGTCAGTGGATCTTCCAGCTGCGGACCTAAGGAGGAGCTGATGTTCTAGTCAGTGGATCTTCCAGCTGCGGACCTAAGGAGGATCTGATGTTCTACTGTTAGGTTCTTTCAGCTGCCCACCCGCAGAGGAGCTGATGTTCTAGATTGAGGGTCATGCAGCTGAAGACTTGGGGAGGAGCTGATGTTGTATTTTGAGGGTCGTGCAGTTGAGGACTCAGGGAGGAGCTGATGTTGTTGGCGTTGAGGGCCTTTCAGCTGGAGACTCAGGGAGGAGCTGATAATCTTGATTGAGGGTCATGGAGCTGGAGACCCGGACAGGAGCTGATGTTCTAGTCAGTGGATCTTCCAGCTGCAGACCCACGGTGGAGCTGATGTTCTACTGTTTGGTTCTTGCAGCTGCAGACCCGAACAGGAGGTGATCTTCTAGATTGAGGGTCATGCAGCTTAAGACTCGAGGAGTTACTGATGTTGTAGTTTGAGGGTCGTGCAGTTGAGGACTCAGGGAGGAGTTGATGTTGTTCACGTGGAGAGTCTTTCACCTAGAGACTCAGGGAGGAGCTGATATTCTTGATTGAGGGTCATGGAGCTGGAGAGCCGGACAGGAGCTGATGTTCTAGGTAGTGGATCTTCCAGCTGCAGACCCGGAGAGGAGCTGATATTGTAGATTGAGGGTTATGCAGCTGAAGACTCGGGGAGGAGCTGGTGTCCTGCTGTTAGGTTCTTGCAGCTGCATACCCGGAGAGGAGCTGATGTTCTAGATTGAGGGTCGTGCAGCTGAAGACTCGGGGAGGAGCTGGTGTTGTAGTTAGAGGTTCATGTAGTTGAGGACTCGGGGAGGAGCTGATGTTGTTGGCCTTGAGGGTCTTTCAGATGGAGACTCAGGGGGAGATGATAATCTTGATTGACGGACATGGAGCTGGGGACCAGGACAGGAGCTGATGTTCTAGTTAGTGGATCTTCCAGCTTCAGACCCAGAGAGGAGGTAATGTTCTAGTTTTAGGTTCTTGCAGCTGCAGACCCCGTGAGGAGCTGATGTTCTAGATTGAGGATCATGCTGCTGAAGACTCGGGGAGGATCTGATGTTTTAGTTTGAGGGTCGTGCAGTTCAGGACTCGAGGAGGAGATGATGTTGAGGGCTGTGCAGCTGGAGATCTGGCGGGGAGCTGATGTTCCGGTTTGTGTGCTGGGGAGCTGATTTTCCAGTTTGATGGCCGTGCACCTGGAGACCCAGGGAGGGACATGAAACTGGAACATCTGCTCCCCGCAGTGCCTCCAGCTGCATGGCTCCCAAACTGGAACATCTGTTCCCACCCGGGTCTCCAGCTGCATGGCCCTCAAACTGCACCATCGGCTACCCCCAAGTCTCCAGCTGCACGGCCCTCAAACTGGAACATCAGCTCCCCACCGGGTCTCCAGCTTCACGGCCCTCAAACTGGAACTTCAGCTCCCCACCGGGTATCCAGCTGCACGGCCCTCAAACTGGAACTTCAGCTCCCCACCGGGTATCCAGCTTCACGGCCCTCAGACTGGAACATCAGGTCCCCACCGGGTCTCCAGCTGCATGGCCCTCAAACTGGAACAGTTTGAACCCAGCGGGGAGCTGATGTTCTAGTTTGAGGGCCGTGCAGCTGGAGACCCGGCAGAGAGCTGATGTTCCCATTTGAGGGCTGTGCAGCTGGACACCCGGGGGGAAGCTGATGTTCCAGTTGTAGGGCCATGCTGCTGGAGACCCAGGGGTGGAGCTAATGTTCCAGTTTGAGGGCCATGCGGTTGATGATCTGGCGGGGAGCTGATGTTCAAGTTTGAGGTCTGTGCAGCTGGAGACCCACGGGGGAGCTGATGTTCCAGTTTGATGGCCGTGCAGCTGGAGACTCTGCTGGGAGCCGATGTTGCAATTTGAGGGCCATGCAGCTGGAGACCCAGTGGGGAGCTGATGTTCCAGTTTGAGGGCTATGCAGCTGGTGACCTGGCGGGGAGCTGATGTTCCAGTTTGAGGGCTGTGCACCTGGAGACCTGGCAGGGAGCCAATGTTCCAGTTTGAGGCCTGTGCAGCTGGATACCCGGTGGGGAGTTGATGTTCCAGTTTGAAGGCCGTGCATCTGGGGACCCAGTGGGGAGATGGTGTTGCAGGTTGAGGGCCGTGGAGCTGGAGACCCGGGGAGGAGCTGATGTTCCAGGTTGAGGCGGTGCAGCTGGAGACCCAGGGGGGAACTGATGTTGCAGTTTGAGGGCCGTGCAGCTGGATACCCTGTGGGGAGCTGATGTTCTTGTTTGAGAGCCGTGCAGCTGGAGATCTGGTGGGGAGCTGATGTTCCAGTTTGAGGGCCGTGCAGCTGGATACCCGGCAGGGAGCCGATGTTCCAGTTTGAGGGCCGTGCAGCTGGAGACCCGGGGAAGGAGGTCATGTCCGAATTCGAGTGCCGTGCAGCTGGAGACCCGGGGAAGGAGGTCATGTCCGAATTCGAGTGCCGTGCAGCTGGATACCTGGTGGGGAGCTGATGTTCCCGTTTGAGGGCCATGCAGTTGGATACCCGGTGGGGAGCTGATGTTCCAGTTTGAGGGCCGTGCAGCTGGAGACCCTGTGGGGAGCTGATGTTACTGTTTGAGAGCCATGCAGCTGGAGATCTGGCAGGGAGCTGATGTTCCAGTTTGAGGGCCATGCAGCTGGAGACCTGGCGGGGAGCTGATGTTCTGGTTTGAGGGCCATGCAGCTGGAGACCTGGGGAAGGAGGTCATGTCTGAATTTGAGGGCCGTGCAGCTCGATACCCAGCGGGCAGCTGATGTTCCAGTTTGAGGGCCATGCAGCTGGAGACCTGGTGGGGAGCTGATGTTGCAATTTGAGGGCCGTGCCGCTGGAGACCCTGTGGGGAGCTGATGTTCCTGTTTGAGGGCCTGGGAGCTGATGTTCCAGTTTAAGGCCATCCAGCTGGAGACCCGGTGGGGAGCCGATGTTTCAGTTTGAGGGCCATGCATCTGGAGACCTGGTTGGGAGCTGATGTCACAGATTGAGGGCCGTGGAGCTGGAGACCTGGGCGGGGAGCTGATGTTCCAGTTTGAGGGCTGTGAAGCTGGAGACCCGGGGTGGAACTGATGTTGCAGTTTGAGGGCCATGCAGCTGGATACCTGGCTGGGAGCTGAAGTTGCAGTTTGAGGGCTGTGCACCTGGAGCCCGGGGTGGAGCTGATATTCCAGTTTGAGGGCCGTGCAGCTGGAGATTTGGTGGGGAGCTGATGTTCCAGTTTGAGGGCCATGCAGCTGGAGACCCGGTGGGGAGCTCATGTTCCAGTTTGCAGGCCGTGCAGCTGGAGACCCAGCGGGGAGCTGATGTTCCAGTTTGAGGGCCGTGCAGCTGGAGATCTGGTGGGGAGCTGATGTTCCAGTTTGAGGGCCCTGCATCTGGAGACCCATGGGGATCTGATGTTCCAGTTTGAGCGTGGTGCAGCTGGTGACCCAGGTGGGAGCTGATGTCCTAGTTTTAGGGCCGTGTAGCTGGAGACCCGGGGAGGAGCTGACGTTCCCGTTCGAGGGCTGTGCACCTGGAGACCTGGGGAGGAGCTGATGTTGTTCTAATTTGAGTGGAGCTGGAGATCCAGGGATGAGATGGTCCTGCGGTTCAAATATGAGGGTCCTGGAGCTGGAATCTATGTGAGGAGCCAATGCCGCCTCTGATGTCTTTGATTGTGGAGCTGGAAACTCGCGGAGGAGCTGGTATTGGTGTTTCTAGTTGAGAGTCGTGGTATTTCCAGGGTTTCACAAAGGCCAGATTTTATTTCGGTTACTTAGAAGAGAAAGAAAATGTCTTCTGAATGAGGTGAACTAATCATTACCAATAGAAAAAGTATCCACTGTATTCATCTCTTATTGAAACAGAAAAATATAACATTTCCCCCCTTAGAATAATGTATATATATATAACTTAAAGTTCCATCGTATGTAGCCGAACAATAAAATCTGGAAACCAGCATGAAACCCCATCATTCACATGTTAAAATGCTGAAACTATGACCAAAATATGAAAACTGCTAGAGCTATCAGAAAGACACAAGACAAAAAGCTTCTTGCATATGTATAAATTAAATGTGATAATCTCAAAAAACTGTTCAAAATTATAATTACTTTCCAGTTTAAAAACTTCAATCCTAAATTAAAAAAAAAGAATCTATACACAAACCACTGATTTGCCCAGAACAAAAAAAGAAAGAAAGAAAGAAAAATCAGCAGTAAGGTAAGCAGGACCCAGAGGAGCTGTTATTCACAGTTCTTACATGTACAACTCTTTCAGGAATTATTCATAAAGTACTTTATTTTACAACCTGCTTTTCTTGTAAAACTGAAGGTCTACTTTTTTACATAAAAGTTTTATACGGTGTTAAAACCAGAACTGTATGTAAAATACTGCATCTAAATGTTTCTAAATAATCTTGTTCCATTGGTTCATCGGTGACTTCTGCGGGTTCGTCATCATTTTCCATGGATGATTCTGAAAGAATCTCTCCAGTTTCACTGGAATTGGATCCTGCTAATTCTTCTGTTTCACAGCAGTCAGAAGAACCACTACTTTCAGGGCCTTCGTTTTCATTACCTTCAGAATGTAGTAAATCTTTCCGAGCTTGAGACACATCAGATTCCTCCATCTGATTATTTTCCTCAGAAGTCTCTTCATTCACAGTTGAGGCATCATCAGATTCTTTCTCTTGATTTTTTCTTTCTGGGATCATTTCTCTTGATGTCATAAAAGACTCTAAAAATAAGCAAATGTTGTACTTAAATTTTATTTTCAAAATTCCTCCACAGTTAAGTTTCATGAATTCGGATGTTCTATAGTTCAAATCACATCCCCTGAAATTCAGCGGCAGCTACATACAGGTGGGAGAGAAGCCCAGCGTCGGCATTACAAGGAGTTCCATGATGTACAATTCTTTCATGAAAACAATGAATGCAAGAATTTGAGGATCTCCTTACTCCTCCCTTTTACGGATGGTCTCTCAATACCTTCTTCTTCCTCTTCATCCTCTTCTTCATCCTCTTCCATACGCACTGCCGGGTACACCGACTTTCTTTATCTTTATCCTGAGATGAAGATGATGCTTCTGTTTCTTCTACCATAACTGAAGAAACTTCGCTACAAGTCCATTGACTGGCTGTTTCTCTGACTTTGTCTTTTTTGTCAAACCTGAGTCTTTTTACCTCATGCCCCTCAGTTTCCACAGCATCTTCATCTGGATGTTTATTTTTCAAAGGGCTCACTGAGGAGACTTCTGATTCAGATGTTGAAGTGTCACTGTGATTTTTCTCTTCATTTTGCTGCAAATGTGCCTCTTTGCTGTCTGTGCTCTCAGGCGACCCATTTGTTGTCATGGGGGCTGACAAAGAAACCTTTGGTCGATTAAGTGGCCTGGGTGTCCCAGGCCCATTTATATTAGACCTCTCAGTATAGCTTGATGCATTTCCAGGAAACATAACACCATTCATTCGATTTATACTATTCGGATTGTTTTTTTCTGAAGAAGGATAAACACAGCTAACAACCATCACGTTCTTTTCTACTCCTCTGAGAAATTTGTCTGTTCCTGTATAGTTTCTCCTTGGATCTGTTAACAATTTACATAGTCGCTGAATAGTAAAAGGGATACCGTTAAATCCAGTGACAATTTTCAGTATTCTTTCCTTTGTTTCATCAAAGGGAATATATTCCACATTAGGGTTGGGAGGACCTCTTGGCTCAGGAGCTGAAGTTCTGAAATCGTCCATCACTTTCTCCAGTTTGAAAATAAAATAGCCTTTAAATTGGGACCACTGAATCTGTTTCTCCAGTCTTGGCTACATGACAAAGAAACCGATCCAGGACAGGACAAACTTTCTTTTTCCCCCTCTTCTCAAAGTCTTCCAGCGCCTCCTGGAGCCTCTTGACCTCCATGGCTTCCTGGAGTCCCTCACAGCCTCCGCCTCCCTCCGCGGGTCTCTTGGGGACCGGAACTCTTCCCCCTACCCCCCCACGTCCTCCCACTCCCTCCCACACACTCCAGCTCGCAGGCCAAGTGGGGTGGGGGGGAACGAAGGGAGCCAGGGAAACGTGTGAGAGAGGGAGACCGACAGAGTGAGCACCTCCCCCAAGCCACTACCACCAACCCTCCAACATGGCGCCTGGCACGTCACCCTAAAAAGTTATTTCTTGGAGAAGTGATGGATGACAGAGATTAATCTCAGAGTTACTATTAATGGAGAAACTTAGAACTTACCATTTTTCCTGTGAGGTTTTGGTGCTGATACTGCTATTCTGTGAGTTCTGGCAATTGAGTCCGGTCGCACAGCCTGGTGATGCAGCAGGTGTCACAGAAGGACCCTGTCCCAGCTGGTCCTGCTCCACTGCTATGATGGTGTGGCCTCTGATCTGTGACCGTGTCTTGAGGGGAGACCAGGCCCTTGATCACAAGTGTATCCATGGTGAGGTTCCGTGGATGGAAGCTCATGGATGTTCCTTCCTGATGTTCATCTGCCACCTTGCTATTTAAATGCATCTTGTTTATAACTGTCTTCCAAATATTGAATAGAAATAAAGCATTTGTACAGTATGGGTAAGGTATTAAGAATATTGACACATTGGACACACAGGACCTCCACCAGGTTTAGGGAGTAGAAACTGAAGAGACATAACTTTGGATGCTCCCTGGAGGCCCTGCCTGAGTCCCTGTCCCTTCCCTTCTCCTATGGAGGGAATCACTTCCTGCTTTAGTCTTTATTATTCCCACACTTTCCTTCATAGTAAGTTTCTTTCACCGTGATGTGTACATCCCTGAAAAATATGCCATTTCATTTTGGAACTTTGTTTTGTTTTTGAGGCAGGGTCTTGCTCTGTTGCCTTGGCTGTAGTTTTGAACTTTGATGTGAGGAAATTCTCCTGTGTGACTGCTCCTACACTGCATGGCTCTGAGCGTCTGCTCTATATCTAGTTTTGTCCTCCATTCCCTCCCTGAGACCCACCCACACTGACATGGTTCATTTTCATTGCTGCGTGATCTCCCGTCGTCTGAGGGGAACATGGGAAATGTCTTCATCTTCCTGTGGATGAGTGTTTGGCCAGGTGGGAGCCCTGAGGACTGTGTTTTGTTGGGAACGTTCTTGAGCATTTCTTTTGTACACAAGTGCAAGTTTCTTCTGGTCAGTAGCTTTCAAATTTTAAAATTTCATCCCAGGTAAGAAATGTAATTTTCCTCATAACCCACAACACACACTCTTTCATATACAAGCATAACAGAAATACACTTCACAACCATTCTTAGCAGTGCCTGGTGTTCCTGTTTCTCTCCATTCTCCCCAACAATGACATGGATTGCATTGTGGGATTTTTGCCCATCTGGTGGGTGTCACGTGATATGTCCCCCTGTTAGGCTGAGCCCCTTTTCATGTTTTCATTAGCCATTCCTCCACATTTCCTCTTCTGTGGAGGGCCGGTACAGCTCTTTTGCCCAGTTTCTGTTAAGTTGTTTCAATTTTTGCACTTTTCCTTTATTATTCGTATTACTATGTTTTTGAGACAGAGTCTCACTCTGTCACCCAGGCTGGAGTGCAGTGGCGCAATCTCAGCTCACTGCAACCTCCATCTTCTGGGTTCAAATGATTCTCCTGCCTCAGCCTCCCAAGTGGCTGGGATTACAGACACGCACCACCATGCCCAGCTAATTTTTATATTTTTACTAGAGATGGGGTTTCACCATGTTGTCCAGGGTGGTCTGAAATGCCTGACCTCAGGTGATTCTCCCACCTCAGCCTCCCAAAGTGCTAGGATTATAGGCATGAGCCACCATGCCCGGCGTGCCTTTTTCTTTTTCAAAAGGACTCTTTCTAGATTATACCTATTCATTCCGGTGACTATATGTGTGGCAAAGATGGGTTTGAATCCACCAGGATTAACGTGCTGGATCTCCTCTCTGATGGGAGAAGAGACAGAGAGGGATAGAAGGGTGCAGAGAATCAGAGCCAGGAGGAGGCCGAGTCAGGCGGGGGTTGCAGGCTGCTGTGAGGACTTGGCTCCTTCTCTGAGTCGGGTGGGATTAGCAGGGGATTTGAACAGAGGAACCGTGGGATCTCCCTTATGCATTTCTGCCATGGTTGGCTCAGCTGAACGCACCTCTTGAACAAGACTTGGCCTTGGACACCCAGAGGCCCTTGGTTGAGGGTTTACCTCCTGGCATGGCCACTGACACATCCACGTTTGGCTCCCACGTGGCTGGGTGGCCCCGAGACCTGCTCTGCCTGGGCTTCTCATTGGTGGCATTTCTCAAGTTAGTCCCCTCTCAAGTCTGCCCCATCTGGAAAACCAAACACCTCTCTCTCCTACATGGAAACCCCCGTCAGCACCTCGTCCTGACTCACAGGGCATCCCGTCAACATCACAGTCCTGACCTTCCCACACGGACAAGCTCATGGGACCCCCTGATGGACGAGGACAGCACCAGCACTAAGACGTGCCCTGAAACTCACAGGAAGAGCGGACCAAGAAGATGGGAACAGCATGGGGCACTTGGAGCTGCAAACGCCCACGATACTGTGAGAGATGGAAAAAGGTATGGCCATGGCTGACACAAAATGTTACTCAACATTTATTAAAGGCCTAAATGGAGAACATAACACTATCAAACCCTTAGGTAAAAACACGGGAAAATTTGTATGGCCTGGGGTTAGACGAAAAGTTCTTAGACATGACACCAAAAGCATGATTCATAAAAGATTGACAAATTCAATTTAGTCATAAATTTAAAATTATAATTCTATAAAGCAATATAAAAATCTAAAGAGAATGAAACACAAACTATGGTCTAGAAAAAAACATTTGTGAATCACACATCTCACAACGTACTGGCACGCAGAACATGTGAAGAACCATCAAAACTTAACTGTAAGAAAGTAAAAACCCCAGTATTAAAGAGAGGGCAAGTATTTGAATGGAGGCCTCATCAAAGAAGGTATAAGGAGGGCATATTGCCCGAGAAAGAGGCTCAACATCATAGAGATGCTGGAGAAATGCCAGTCAACAGTACCTCTGCAAATCTATTAAAATGGGTAAAAACAGACAAAAACCATGGGCCAACCCAGGTTCTAGTGATGATGCAGAGGAATTGGGACCCTCATAAGCTGCAGTGGGAATGGGAGGGGTCCCGCCATGCTGCAGAGTGGTCCAGGAGTTTCTTATGAAGTTAAGCACATCCTTACCACATCGTCCAGCAACCCCGCTCCTGAAATGTCCCCCAAGAGAAAACTTAAACGTGCACACACAAACCTGCACACAAGTGTTTAGGCTTCATTCCTCATTGCCAATAACTGGAAGAAAACAAAATGTCCATCGGCAGGAGCAGGAGTAGGCATGAACCAACGCGGATGCTTCCACGTAGGGGGCACCAACCAGCAGTGGAAAGATGCACCCAAATGCCCCAGGTCTCCCAGGCCACATGCCCGGTGAAGGAAGCTAGTTTCGGTGGGCACAGGCCAAAGGATGCCAACACATGACATCTTGGAGAAGACAGTGTACCGTGTTGGGGAGCAGGGCAGTGGTTTCGAGGGGCTACGGGTGGAGGGGCAAATGGAGGAGCTCTCTGGGGCGATGGCATGAGCACCTGCACCTCACTGTGGGCTGCTGCGGCTGAGGGGCTGTACAGCAAACACTGGCTTCAGTACATGCAGACTGAAGGAGGAAGGCTCCCACAACTCAAAGACAGAGGGTGTCACCTCCATGAAACAAAAACATATTTAAAAAAAAACTCTTAAAATTAAGAAAAAAGCACAAAAAGTATTTCATAAGCACATTGACTTTGAGTTGCCATGATCTACCTGGGAGCACGGAACTGAAACCACAGGCTTGGCAATCCCGGAGGGAGAGGGTGGAGGGTTTAGACCTCAGTTGAAGGGCTCAGTACCTGGCTATAGGAAATAACATTTAAAAAGCAGCAGGGTGGAAATAATTTCTGCTGATGAGGTTGCATTTCTCCAGATAGCCGGCAGAGTAAATGTAGTCTTGCTCTGTTGCCCAGGCTGGAGTGCAGTGGCGCCATCTCTGCTCACTGTCAGCTCCGCGGGAGAATCTCTTGAACCCTGGAGGCAGAGGTTGCAGTGAGCCGAGATCGCGCCATTCCACTCCAGCCTGGGCAACAAGAGCGAAACTCCGTCTCAAACCAAACAAAATTAGATAACTAACCGAGGACTAAAACAGCGTAACTTAAAAAAAAAAAAAGTCTAGGAGGTATTATGTTCATTCCCTGCAAGCCAATAGAGGCCATGTCTGGGGCATACATCTAAGAAAAAATCCTAAAGATAAAGTTATGGTCACAAATATGTTGTGTACGGTGTTATTAAGAGCAAAAATGGGAAACAACCCAAATATTAATAAAATGGGACTGAACCCTTGCAAATTTACTAAAATAACTCAAAATTGTTAAACATTATGCACAAGATGACGATTTTAATAATTTAAAGTGAAAAGACAGGAAACATAATTACTAATGATTATTGGTTTATTTTTCATGCCACTTCATTCCACAAAAAGGTTTCAGATATCTTACAAAAAGACACACTAGAAATATTAAAATACTATCTGAACCAGAAGCAAAATCAGGGTAAGCTAGCAGAAAGGCGTATAAGCCAAAGGGCTCTACCCAGCTTTCAAAGCTGCCACGGCCGTGCGCAGTGGCTATGTCTGTAATCCCTGCACTTGGGGAGGCCGAGGAGGGAGGATCGCTTGAGGCAACAAGTTCGAGACCAGCCTGGGCAACAGAGCAAGATCCCGCCTCTACTAAAAATTTAAAAATCAGCCGGAAGCCAGAGGCTGGGGACATGGCTGAGGATCGCTCCCCCCTCCCTCGGAGGCCGGAAACCGAGGGTCACTCCCGCTCACTAGAGGCCGGAGGCCCCGGGCCGCTCCCGCCACCTCCGCGGACGAGCGCCGCCCCTTCGACCCCATTCCCTGCGGTCTGGACGTTCAGGCCCTCTCGGTCTGGGAGATTCTGGAGAACCACCCACGGGGCTTTAAAAAATGTTGGTGCCCAACACGTCCCCGAAATAGGGCCCGCCCTATCTGGGTCGGGGAGCGCGGGACGTCCTGTCCACCTAGCGGCACCGTCCGCCGGTCCGTTTTGCGCAGGCGCGGCGCCCCCGCCCTTTAGACCCCAGCCCGGGCGTGGCGTGGTGCGCAGGCGCGATGTCCCCAACTACCGTCTCCCTTTGACCCGGGAGTGGTGCGCGGGCCGGGTTTCCCCCCAGCTCTACCCCGGTGTGGTGCGCAGGCGCAGTCTGCGCAGGGACTGGCAGGACTGCGCGGCGGCGATTACAGACATTTCGGGGGTTCGGGGCCTGTCGCGACTGCTAAGCGCTCGGCGCCTGGCGCTGGCCAAGGCGATGAGTCCCTGCCGCGAACCGCGGCAGGGCAGGCGGGGGCAAGGCGGCGGTAGGAGCGGGACGGTCCCCAGCGGGTCCGAGCGGAGCGGGCGCCAGGTCCCCGCGTCCCCTGCCCGGGGATCGGGAAGGGGCTGGGAGAGCCCGGGCCGGTGCGAGGGGGAGCCGGGTGGTGTACTCGGGGGCCTGGGGAGCTCGGTTCTTAGCAGGTAGTCCGCGTCCCGGTGAAGGTCACGACCCCGCGGGCTTGCTGGGCGTCCCCTCCGCCGCTTTGGTCCGGGCCTGGGGTCCGGCGGCTTCGCGGGCTGAGGTAGCCCCTCGCCTCAGTGCCTGGCGGGTGGACTCGGGGAGGAGTCGTGTCTGCCGAAGGTCACCGGGGTGGAGCCCTGGCTGGGCCGGGCCTCTGCCGCCCTCTGTGCGGGTTGTCCTGAGGAGCCGCCCGCATCCGGTGGGTGGGGCCGGCGGGGCGGGTGAAGCTGCCCGGGTGGATGCGAGGAGTGGCCGGGCTCGGCCGCGTGGGCGTCCGGTGGGAAGCGCGGTGCGATCGAGCTTGGGCTTGCAGTTCCCGTTTCCAGAAAGCGCAAATCTGTGCATGTCCACTTCGGGACCTTGTAAGCTAAGGGCCTCTACTTTGGGTCCTGTTTGGTGGCCCTTGTGCCACCAAAAACGTGCCAGTGTTTAAAAGCAGCTGTGCCAGTTTTTAAAAATGAGACGGAGAGCTCAGGGCACTGACCGAGCGAGGACTCCAGGACCTGTGCTTGCCTATGCGCTGAGTACCTCGAGGGCCGGGCTCCGCTTAGTCCAGGACGATGGTCAGGGTTATACTTCCCTGAGCCCTTGCTCTCTGAGTTTGTCTGAATGTGCCCTCTACGATTGCGTCTTCAGAATCGGCCTTCTGGGATTTTATTTAATCAAGCTAAATTGGATAGGTTTAGTTGCTTGGTTCTTTTAAATGAACTTACCCACCCACCTCCTTAATTACAAAGTAATTTTAAATTGCAGAGTAAAAATCTCAATAGGAACCAAGGCATTCAGCAATATTGACTTGTATTATGCCTGTAATTGTGCAATTTTCTCCTTTTTGAAATAGTTATTAAAAATCTTTTTGAATTAAATGTGAGGATTAGTCATACAGCCATCCTGTCAACATTAGAAAGCGTGTAAACTGTTCTAGTGTGTTACTGTGGTTGGTGCTGACTGAGCAGAGACCCCCGCCGCATCTTGGGCTCTTAGGAGCTGCTAGGAGGGCGTCCACAAGCAGAAAGTAAAGCCCATGGTCAGTGGGACTTTTTAGGGGAAATGGTAGCTTGTGATTGGAGAAAAGTTAGATAGAGCTAGTTCCTCTGTCCTCAACCCAGATGGTGTCCAGTGTTCCTTCTGCAGACTAAGACCCCAGGCACCTCAGATAAGATGGCAAGATAGCAAAACGGAACCAAAATTTAGTCTTGGGTTTTGTAAAAGTCTTTTTTACAAAAAAATCTTGATGAACGTAGTTTTTCCTACAGAAAGTCGTGCGTTTTTAGGTTCTTCGTTGGCTGCCTTTGTGATTGTGTAGGTTGTACATGCAGATTAGTTTCTTGCTGATGATTTGTAGGTGCATTTTATTCGATGAGGACCCCTTACTTTGCTAGATTTCGTATATTAATGTCGCTGCACTTCTTCCTTTTCCCCCTCCACCTCCTAATCCTGTCATCTGAAATTCTGTATTGTTAAGCAAGGTCGAAGTATTCCTTTTAGTTATATGTTCCCCATTTTTTTTCTTAGAGGAAATGTTTGATAGTTTCTCCTAAAAAAGTTAATAATTGGCACAAGACTAGTTTTGTGTCAAAACTAGTTTTGAGTTTTATCTAAAGACTGACATTGGCTTAAAGTTGGGCTTTCCGAATTCAGAAATCTGCCCCAGATTAGATTTAGATGCAGAGGGTTAGTGTCCTTTTCCCCAGGGGGATGGCGTGATAATTTGTTCAAGATTGTGTTATAGTAGCTGCCCCTTTTAAGCTAGCTCTGTGTGTGTGTGTGGTGAGGGGTGGGCAGTGTGTATTCCACATCAACATCCTAGAAAGAACAAATAAACATTTAGTGATCTCACTGTTTCTACTTACGTTTGGTATAATATACTGTTTTTATAGGTGCTATTACCTATGTTAATAGGGCACTTTACAAAATTTTCAAGAACATTTGTATTAAAATTATTTCAAAGACTTGTTTCTTAAAATATGATCTTACCGTGTAAAAAATTATACTGAGGTAGAAGAATATTCGTTCTTTCTCGTTTTCTGAAAAAAGAAAAAATTAGCTTATGTCAATAAAAACAGAGACTAGAAATTGGAGAAATGAAGAATAATTTTTTATCCCACATAAGTAATTTCTGAATGGCAAGTATTTCTAAATACTTGAAGACATCCCTCACGTCCCCTCTTCTGACTGCTGAGTGTATAATTTCCTAAAGCTTTTTTTTCTTCTCTTTTGTTTTTTGGAGACATTGTCTCGCTCTGTCGCTCAGGCTGGAGTACAGTGGCACAGTCTAGGCTCACTGCAACCTCCG
This sequence comes from Pongo pygmaeus, assembly GCF_028885625.2. Classification (NCBI taxonomy): domain Eukaryota; kingdom Metazoa; phylum Chordata; class Mammalia; order Primates; family Hominidae; genus Pongo; species Pongo pygmaeus. The sequence continues at coordinate 204,900,568 of NC_085930.1, forward strand.
CCTCACGGGTTCAAGGAATTCTCCTGCCTCAGCTTCCCAAGTAGCTGGGATTACAGGTGCCCGCCACCACGCCCAGCTAATTTTTAGTAGAGGGGGGTTTCGCCATGTTGGCCAGACTGGTCTCGAACTCCTGACTTCAGGTGATCCGCCCACCTTGGCCTCCCAAAATGCTGGGATTACAGGCGTGAGCCACCGCGCCCAGCCCCTAAAACTATTCTTTATGATATTTCTGAGACTATTCAGTGGTCTTCTAAAATGCCGCCAGGAGAATGGAAAACGTATCCCCTAAATGGCTGGCCAATCTTAGCATATGGGACAGTGTCACCTCTCTCACACAGAGCCACTAAAAACTAAACACTAAAACCAGTTTTCTTGAGTAAAGGTTTCTAAGATGGAAAATTTAAGCAGCGAGATATGTCAAGTTGTAGACGTTGGCCAGGGAAAAGCCAGCAGCAGCCAGGCAGGGGAGAGTGTGCATCTGACATCCTCCTGTGTGATGAAGGGATGACACGTCTTCCCTCTGGGCTGTCAGCTTTTACTGTTCCAGGATACAAATGTCCTGATTCAGTGTCCAGTGCCTTTTGAACTGACCGCAAGCCCTCATGGACGATTGGAAGTGTAATGTGGAAAGGGCTCTGATGGAGCCAGTTAAAATGCTTCATTATTTGCAAAATACCACATACAGTAATACGATCTAGATGTCTTTCCCCTTCTCCACTAAGTAGCATAAATTAAGACTTCACAGAGGAAGTGTGCCTTTTTCATTTCGCATCTGAGTCAGTGAGTATCCTGTTTGGAAACAAGCTTCATCCTGGTTTTCTAGAGTGCCAAGTCAGGGTGGAAAGGAGGACCTGGGGGCTCAGTCGTTCCTTGCCCCTTGGGCTGCCCTTCAGGGTTAAGTAGAGGGTCCCAGCTGAGCTCTCTGGATGCACAGGAGCACCTGGATACATCAGAAGGTGAACAGTTTGCAAGGGGAAATTTGAATTACTGTCCCCTACAGCATTTGTTCCTTCAGGACACTAACCCTCTGGATCTGTGTCTTCTGTGTCTCCAGTGGCCAACAGTGTTGCAAACAGGAACCCGAGGTTTTCACTTCACTGTTGAAGGAACACGAGGGCATCTGCTAAAGTTTCAGATTCCATAAGTTCATGCTTTTTGTTTCATTATAAATGATTTTTTTGGCTTGGGGGTAAGGATCTATACAGTTTGTTTTCATGTCAGTCATAGACATAAGAGAACAATTTCTCATAGGTATCCAATGCATGCTGAAATTATTTTCAGTGTAATACTACTTAATTGCAAGTCCAAATATAAACATAGATGTGAACATTTTTACTTGTATCTCTTATGTATCTATAAACTAGATTTAAATTTAGGTCAAGTAAAGCAATAAATTAAAATGAACAGTATGTGCTGTGATAGATGATAAAATCCTACTGAAAATAGGACCATGGGGCCCTTCCGGTGTGGGTTCCTTGGTATTGAGTGTGCCTGTTCTCTCTCTGTTGGAAAACCGAAACTTGCTGCGAAGTTCTTTTCTCATAAGCTCACAATAGCGACTGAATACTCCTTGACACCTTCTCAGGCATAAGCATAGGCAATGCCCTGAAGTAGAGTTGTGTCCTCAGTCTGATCCCATGGAATAGACCCTCTACCATTCATAGAATCTGATTGTCAGTCCCTTCTCCAGGTGCGAATGTGCCCACTTCTCCCCGCACTGTTCAGGGCTCAGCCCCAGGACAGGATGGAGGCCCTGTGTGCCCAGCAGTTGCTTGTTTTATCTTTGTCAAGCTCTTTCACTGTCACAAGAGTCTTCATGTTTGTCATAGTGGAACATGTGATTGACAGGTGAATTTTTCTTTTCCAGATTTCTGCTCAGTATCCAGTAGTGGATCAGGAATTTGATGCAGCGGTGGTAGGCGCTGGAGGGGCAGGCTTGCGAGCTGCATTTGGCCTTTCCGAGGCAGGGTTTAATACGGCATGTGTTACAAAGCTGTTTCCTACCAGGTCACACACTGTTGCAGCGCAGGTAAGAGAAAGGTGCCCCACTGTGCTCCCACTCCGTGCAGGTCCTGCACAGCCTCACACTTTCTACCTGGGCAGCCTCCTGCCTCCTCCCCGTGCTCCAGCCACATGGCCTCTTGCTGTGCCTTACTCACTCAGCTCACCCTCTCAGGGGTCTCTCCCTGGAGCCTCTTCCCTGAGGACTTTGAAGGGCGGGAGCCTTGTTGTCGGTCTTAATTGAGACTCCAGTCACACTTGGGTTTTCTCTGACCATCTCACCTGCTACCCTCCCCACCCACCCCTCCCTCCCCAACACCTTCTCTGACCATCTCGCCTGGTACCCTCCCCACCCACCCCTGCCTCCCCACCCACCCCTGCCTCCCCACCCACCCCCGCCGCCCCAACACCTTAAGGAAAGGAGATCATCTAAAAAGGAGGAATCAGAAGTTAGGCTGGGGAAGAAAAGGGTAAGGGTTTCATTTGTCCCTGTGCTGCTGTCTTCTGGGACTCTCTGAGGGGTAAGACGGCAATGGGCACACACAGCCAAAAGGAAGTAGGGGTACAGGGGAGTGCGACTCTGAGTATGGAGTTTATTACTTGGCAGGAAGCACTTGTAATCTTTAACACATGCCCGTAAGTGCCGTTGGGAAGATTTGTTAATAAAATTATCTGGAAAGATTTGTGGAGTACCTTTTCTGTGCCAGATATGTTAGGTAATAAGCATATTACAGGTAGCCTCTCACTCACTGCTCCAGTCAGCCCTTCCTGGAGTTCCCTCTGTCTCCACCACACAGATGAGGAGACTGAGGCTAAGGGATGGAATCACTGGGTGAGTCGGGGAGGGGTTGTGATCTGGAATCTGTCAGGCCTTGCTGCTCCTCTGCTGAGGTCAGCCCTCACTGGGAGTCACCGCGTGAGTAGTTGGCTTTCTCTGAATCCCCCAGCGGGTGGATTTGGGCCTGGAAGACAAAGTTGGGGCTCCTGTTTGTGGCTTGTAAGGAGTGGTTGGTGTTTCCAGGTTGGAATCAATGCTGCTCTGGGGAACATGGAGGGGGACAACTGGAGATGGCATTTCTACGACACCGTGAAGGGCTCCGACTGGCTGGGGGACCAGGATGCCATTCACTACATGACGGAGCAGGCCCCCACTGCCATGGTCGAGGTGATGGGCGGGAGGCTGTGGGTGCTCTCGTGGTCTGTTTCTAGTACAAGAGTCCTGGAAAAAATGTAAGCAATGGAGGCAGATGTGGCAGCCGAAAGAATGGTGATGAGGAAAGCTCACAAGAGAAGTCTTTGTCCATCATGAACTATGCATTACATGTAACAAGAAAAACTTGTCTTTGATGAAGTGTTGACATATTCATAAAATAGGTTACTTCGGGTTTGCAGATTTGTATTAAAGTTGTTTAGTGTAGATTAGCTGTGAATATCTTGATTCCTTTAAGGTAATAAGATTTTTGTTTGTTTTTATCTTTCAGAGCTAGAATATTATGGCATGCCGTTTAACAGCACTGAAGATGGGAAGATTTATCAGCATGCATTTGGTGGACAGAGCCTCAGGTTTGGAAAGGGCGGGCAGGCCCATCGGTGCTGCTGTGTGGCTGATCGGACCGGCCACTCAATATTGCCCACCTTATATGGGAGGGTAAGGCCACCGCCGGTCCACCTGAGACAGGACATGTAGTGCTGGGGCTCATGGTGACAGCAGGGAATGGGTTAGCGTGCCCAGTGAGTCAGCTAGAGATTACATAAAAGGCAATAGAGAACAGCGGTGTGCGGCACATGCAGCGACTGTTGATGTGACAGGACCAGACATGTGCCTTGAGGAGCTGCCCCTAAGGCAATGTGTGACTTCTTGCATCTATTTTGGAAAGTTGAATTGGTAATCTTATATACCAGGTTTTAACTTGGGATATGTGACACTCAGCATATAAGAACAGAGCAAGCAGGCCAGGCACAGTGGCCCACGTCTGTAATTCCAGCACTTTAGGAGGCTAAGGGAGGAGGATCACTTGAGACCAGAAGTTTGAGGCCAGTCTGGAGAACATAGCAAGGCCCTGTCTCTACAAAAAGTTTAAAGAGCAGCTGAACATGGTGGTACATGCTTGTAATCCCAGTTCCTCAGGAGGCTGAGGCAGGAGGATCACTTGAGACAGTGAGCCGTGTTCATAGCACTCCAGCCTGGGCAACAGGAGACCTGTCTCAAAAAAAGAAAAAGAACAAGTATTTTAAGGCTCTTTTACCACCTCTGAGTTCCTGAATGGATTGGTTTTGTTTGTTTGTTTTGTTTTGCTTTGTTTTTGAGATGGAGTCTCACTCTGTCACCCAGGCTGGAGTGCAGTGGCGCGATCTCTGCTCACTGCAACCTGTGCCTCCTGTGTTCAAGCTATTCTCCTGCCTCAGCCTCCAGAGTAGCTGGGACTACAGGTGCATGCCACCACGCCTTGCTGATTTTTTGTATTTTAGTAGAGACAGGGTTTCCCATGTTTCCCATGTTGTCCTGAGCTCCTGAGCTCAGGCAGTCCACCCGCCTCAGCCTCCCGAAGTGCTGGGATTATAGGCGTGAGCCACCACACCCGGCCATGGATTGTTTTAATATTAACTTATCACTGGACAAAGACTCGAGGTGACAGTAGTTACTGGGTAATCAGGGTCCACTTTGGCATGACCAAATAATATTCTGAGCAGTATTGATTCAGAGTAATCAGTATTCTGAACTTTGTTGTTTTCTGATGAATGGGGATGGATCATTAATTTGCAGGTTGTTAGAACACCAGTGACTTTTCTGTGGCTGAGTGCATTGAGAAGTGTGTGGTGGGAGGGGACAGTGGCTCCGTCCGGAGCAGGAGCTGTCACGTGGGGAGCTGGCCCAGGCTTACGAGAGCAACTTGCTCTGGCTGAGGGAACAGCAGGTCCAGGCGGGCAGGGTTGTCCGGTGCCTATCTTTCTGCGGCGCTGGAATCTGCTCGTCTGCAACCGTCCGCTTTGGTAGCTGCCAGGCACGTGGGGCTGTTGCTAATGTGGCTGGTGTAGCTGAAGAACTGAATGTTTTGTTTGATTTTAATTAAGTGGTTGTGTGTTGCCAGTAGCTCCCATCTGGGCTGTGACCCCATGGTCTGTGGACCTCACTCTGGCACCAGACTCTGAGTGGAGCTGCATGCAGCCACTGGACAGTGTGGAGTGCCTCTTCGGGTTGTGTAGAAGTAGGAAATGTGTCACCAAAATAGGAGCTGTTGCTGCTGCTTTCTCTAGCACATCTGCCTTGTTTGGACTGCTCGGCGTGGAATGCCTCTCAGGCTCCGACAGTGTCGTTGACACTGTTGCTGATCTCCTTGGATTCACCTTGTCCATTTAGATCAAGTTCTTTCACCTGTTCACATGAGCAGATACAACCTTAAAACCTTAAAGGATGGCGTAACACTTCTTGCCCTTTTTTTTTTCTTTCTTTTAGTCTCTGTGATGTGATACCGGCTGTTTTGTGGAGTATTTTGTCTTGGATCTCCTGATGGAGAACGGGGAGTGCTGTGGTGTCATCGCACTGTGCATAGAGGACGGCTCCATCCATCGCATGAGAGCAAAGAACACTGTTGTTGCCACAGGGTAGGAATCTAATTTCTACTTTATTTCCTTTGTAAAAATGAATAAATTTCATTTAGAGTTTGTTTATTTTAAGGAAAATAGAGGCATTGTAGAATAACGGTTCAGACACAGGCCTTGATATAACTGTGTGAGGGTGATGGCCTTTCCCAGCTGTGGTTCCTCACCTGTAAAGGGTGAAGACAGCAGCACCTGCCTCGACGTGAGAAAGCATGGCCCTCAGTAGTCGGTAGTGGCTGCCATCAGGTTCACAGCTTACCTCTCCGGATTTTAGGTGAGGAAACTGTGGCCCGAAGAGTCACATGGGGTTTTCTGGCAAAATCTCTCTTGTTTTATTGGGTTCTGTGTTTATACTGATTCCTGGGGTTAGATAAGTCTGTCTTCTCCACATAATGAAAATAAGTAACTTTAATTTTATATTCTGTCAGTTACTTTAACCACTTTAAAAGTTAAAAAGTGTCAGTACAGCCAAGAAAAAAAATCAGCAGAACTACAGGTTGGGAAAAAATATTTTCCAAACCATATCTCTAATGATATCTTAGTATCTAAAATAGCAAAAAAAAAAACAAAAAAAAACCTACTAAAAACAACCTACTAAACCCTACTAAAAAACAACCCTACTAAAAATGGGCAAAGGACTTGAATAGATATTTTTCCAGAGAAGACATGCAAATGGCCAATTGATGTATGAAAAAATGCTCAACATCACTAAGCACCAGAGAAATGCATATTAAAACCCCAATGAGTATCATCTCATCACGCTCCAGTTAGAATGGCTGTTACCAAGAGGACAAAAGATAGTAAGTGTTGGTGAGGATGTGGAGAAAAGGGAACCCTGTGTGCTGTTGGTGGGAATGTAAATTAATACAACTATTACAGAAAACTCTGGAGGTTCCTCAAAATTCACAGGACTACCATGTGCTCCAGCAACCCCATTTCTGGGTGTATATCTAAAGGGCATGAAATCAGAAGCTCAAAGAGTCACCTGGACCCCCATGTTCATTGCAGCATTATTGACAATACCTGGGATATGGAAACAACCTAAATATTTGTTGGTGTTTAATGACAATGTGGTGTGTATACACAACTGAATATTATTCCGCTATGAAAACGAAGAAAATCCTGTCATGTGTGACAACGTGGATGAACCCACAGTCATTATGTTAAGTGAAACGAGCCGGGCACAGAAAGACAGATACTACATGTCACTCATATGTGGATCTAAAATAGTCACAACTCACAGAAACAGAGTAGGACAGTGGTTGCCAGGGGTTGGGGAAATGCAGACTGTGGCAATGCTGATTAAAGGTGTAACTTCCCGTTACAAGGTGAAGTTCTGAAGGTCTAATATACAACATGGTGGCTATAGTTAATAGTATACAGCAATGTTGGCCAGAGTTAACATTATACAGCATGGTGGCTAGAGTTAATATTATACAGTACGGTGGCTATCGTTATTATAACTTGAAATTTGCGAACAGAGTAGACCTTAGGCGTCTGTATCTCCAAAAAAAGGATAATTGTATGAGGTGATACATGTGTATTAACTTGATTGTGTCATCAGTTCACAAAATAAATCATCACGTTGTACACCTTAAATATATATAGTTTTGTTTTTTGTTTAATTCATCAATCATACCTCAGTAAATCTGGGGGAAAAAATCCATAAAAATTTTAAAATTTTCATTATAAAAGTAGTATATGCTTATTGGGGAAACCTTCTGAACAGCACAAAGCTAAAATACAAATAGGGTCAGACACACAGTGGCTCATGCCTGTAATCCCAGCACTTTGGGAGGCTGAAGTGGGAGGATCACTTGAGGTCAGGAGTTCAAGACCAGCCTGGCCAACATGGCAAAACCCAATCTCTACTAAAAATACAAAAATTAATTGGGCGTGGTGGTGCACACCTGTAATCCCAGCTACTCGGGAGGCTGAGGCAGAAGAATCACTTGAACCTGGGAGCCGGAGGTTGCCGTTAGCCGAGATTGCGCCACTGTACTCCAGCCTGGGCAACAGAGTTAGACCCCATCTCAAAATAAATAAATAAAACAAAATACAAATGGAAGTCCCTTCTCTGATCCCAGGCTTCTCTCCTACCTGCGCAGGGTAGCAGCACCACTGATGTGGCCCCCAGTGATGTGTGTGGGGTGTGCGTGAGTAGGGGGCTGTGTGCACACAGCACTGAGAAGACGGTGCTGGGGGCTGCCCTGTCGATTCTGATCTCGCTAGACAGGATGTCCGGACGTGGGCCGCTGTGTGCAGTCACTGCTCTCTGTTGTTTCCAGAGGCTGTGGGTGCACCTGCTTCAGCTGCACATCTGCCCACACCAGCAGCGGCGATGGCACGGCCATGATCACCAGGGAAGGCCTTCCTTGCCAGGACCTCGAGTTTGTTCATTTCCACCCCACAGGTAGGGCAGGACGCCTTGCCCGGCAGGCGTTCGGCTCACGTGTGTCTTGTAAGTGTGTGGTGCCTACTCATTGCTCTTCCATAGTTTTATGTGATAACATGGTTTTGAAGATCAGCTTCCTTAGCTCTCAGGTCCTAACTTCAATGTCATTTCCTTAAGGAGACTTTTCCCACACTCCCCTTCTCCTGAGGCAGTTTGGGCCACCATCTTATGCATTTCTCAAGAGCGCTAAACACTGTCTTGGTGATACTTATGCCAGCAGTAAAGCAGGGATTGAGGCCGGGCGTGGTGGCTCACGCCTGTAATCCCAGCACTTTGGGAGGCCGAGGCAGGTGGATCACCTGAGGTCAGGAGTTCCAGACCAGCCTGCGCAACATGGTGAAACCTCATCTCTACTAAAAATACAAAAATCAGCTGGGTGTGGTGGCATGCACCTGTAATCCTAGCTACTTGGGAGGCTGAGGCAGGAGGAATGCTTGAACCTGGGAGGCAGAGGTTGCAGTGAGCCGAGATCGCACCACTGCGCTCCAGCCTGGGCAACAGAGTAAGACTTCGTCTCAAAAAAAAAAAAAAAAAAGCAGGGTTTGTTCAATGTCCCTCTTCGCAGTGAGGTCATTAGCTCCTCGGGCAGGCAGGTCTTCTCATTAACTGGGGTGCTTTATGCCCAGCACATGGTTGGGTCTTCATCGGGATTTACTGAGTGAGCATTCTGAGAGCTGGGTGAATGCCGTGGAACTGAGAAGCAGCACAGGCAGATTATAGCTTTGTAGGAGAACATGGAGCTTCTGCGATAATGGGATGTGAAGTTAGGACACAGCCGTGACAGAACCCCATGTGACGTTGGGCATTTGGCTCAGCCCACATGACCACTGAGGGGGCTTGTCGTGGGGAAGATGAGCTCGTCTTGGGGACATCTGACGGTTGAGGTTACGAATGTGCAATTTGGAGACATTAACACAGAAATGACAGTTGAAGCCTTGATTTTGGGGGAGGTTCTTCAAAATGAGTCAGAGAGAGACACAGACACATCTGCCTCTCGTTTGAGATGACTCATCCTGGACTTTTCTGGGTTGCTTTTCTGACCTGTGGACGATGGAGACCCCTGAAGTGGTGGTAAAGAACCAGACCTGCATCTTCTCTTACTCTGTCAGTGTCAGCTTTCTGATCCCTGGAAGGGATGAAAATAAGAAATGAATTTGTTGTGGGGTTTTTTTTTAATTTGTTTAGAGATGGGGTCTTGCTCTGTTGCCCAGGCTGGAGTGCAGTGGAGCAATCTTGACTCACTGCAGCCTTTGTCTCCCAGGCTCAAACGATCCTTCCAACTCAGCCTCCCAAACAGCTGGGACTACAGGCATGTGTTACCATCTCCAGCTAATTTTTGAGGGTTTTTTTGTTTTTGGTAGAGATGGGGTGTCACCATTTTAAGCCCAGGCTGGTCTCAAACGCCAGGGCTTAGGCGATCCTCCTGCCTTGGCCCCTCAGGGTGCTGGGATTATAGCCATGAGCCACTGCACCCGGCCTGTTGTATTTTTTTATTACCGTTTTTAATCAATAAAATGTCACTGAGCCCCTGAATTCCCTCTGTAATTTGCTTAGAGCTCCACTTCTCATGCTTTGTCTTCAATATGTGAGAAATAATCAACAGAAAAAGAGCATTGAAACTTAGAAAATCAAAATGCAGGTGAGATGCAAGAATCACATTCTTGTTTTGAAAGCAAGATTGCCCTTTTTATATACTAATAAAAATTGTAGCTTTTGAAATACCTTTAGTTTAGCGTTTTTGATCTCCTTTGTTAAAATTCAAGAGCTTGGCACACCCTGTTTCTCATTACACTGAGGAGTCACAGAGCCGCTGTTTGGAGCACAGACCGCCGGACTGCCCAGGTTTGGGTTTGAGCTCTGTCCTCAGCTGCATGACTGGATGTTACCAAGCATTAATTTGCTTGTCACTGAGAAAGGGGGTCATACTACCCAGAGTTGTTGTAAGACTTAAATGAGTTTAATATGTGGAAAGCAGCTAGAACTGCCCATAGCAAGTGCAGTGTAAATATTAACTAAAATAATCGTTATTACTGTCCTTGCCGCTGTTTGGGTAACTTAGATATGAATTTTCCTAGCTAGTATTCTTAACTAGTCACCCCAGTATCATAGTGCAAAAGAATGTTCAAAAATTAAAACAAAATTTGAGGCATCCAGCGTACACCGGGCTGTAATCAGAGTATTGGCCAGAGGTCTGTGGGCCGGCCTTTCTCCTCTCTGGGGACGCCGCTCTGCCCCAGCCTGTGCTGCAGCTGTCAGCCTTGTCCGTGCTTTTTGTTATCCGGACTTTCTACTGTATCTTAACTGTTCTTTCTATTCAGTTTTACATATACTGCCTTCTGCATATCTTTTTCCTCTCTGCCCCAAAAAATATCTTGGAAAAAATAATGCATTTGAAATAGAGACCTAGCAATTGTTAGGTTATAAATGTGTGTGGTTTTTTGCAGGTACATATGGTGCTGGTTGTCTCATTACGGAAGGATGTCATGGAGAGGGAGGCATTCTGATTAACAGTCAAGGTGAAAGGTTTATGGAGCGATACGCCCCCGTCGCGAAGGACCTGGCGTCTAGAGTTGTGGTGTGTTGGTCGATGACTGGAGATCCGCGAAGGAAGGTGGGTGTGATTTACCACCAGCATTGTCTGAGTGGGCACACGGGCTGGGGTTGCTTCTGTGAGTTTCAGCACCGCTCGCCCTCACCTTCGGGTGCAGGCACACATGCACAGCCACCTCTCTCAGCTGCAGGCAGGTGTCTGTTAGTCTGTGATATTTTCCCAAAGACCTACATTTTGAAAATTGTAGCCAGTTTCTTTCTCAAATCTGTGGAACAGAGTTTCTCTTAGTGTGTGTGAGTATGTGACGGAGTATGGGAGAGAGAGACACACACCTAACCTGAAGTCGGTGTGTGAGCCTTGGGTGTTGTGTCTGATACCCACAGATGTTTTTCAGCAGCTTTCAAAGTGTGCGGGTTATTTGGCTTTCAGTAAAACAATTTACAGTTCTTTCATTGCCTGACCCTGTTCTTTAATGTAATGACACTTACTAAATATCTGCTGATATGGGCTTTAGAGGTTTTACATTTTTATATTTTAAAAAAAAAAAGAAGTCAGATGGTTTTTTTGAATATGGTGGCCCTCCGTATCCATCGGTTCCACATATGTGGTTTCAGCCAACTATGTGTTGAAAATAAAATTGCATCCTTACAAATATGCAGACTTTTTTTCCTTGTCATTGTTCCCTAAACAACACAGTGTAACAGCTGTTTACATAGCATTTACATTGTATTAGGTACTATGAGTAATCCTGGAGTTGCTGTAAAACTTAAATGTAAAACTTTAAATGAGGATGATTTAAAGTATAGAGGAGGATGTGCATAGGTTATATGCAAATTCTATCCCATTTCATATTAGGGACTTGAGCATCCACGGATTTTGGTATCCGTGGGGATCCTGGCATGGATACGCAGGGACGACTGTATTTGGCATAGAGGCCTTTCTAATGCTCTTACCAAGGACAGCCGCAGCAGGCTGTGATCCCTGAGATGAGTGTGAGTTCAGTGAGGGCAGAGTTTTTGTTCTGGTTCTCAGCTGTGTCCCAGCACCTAGGATTGTCCCTGGCACACAGTAGATGCTTTGAAAAGATTGATGAGAGGGTGACCATACATGAGGGGAAATTTTGCTCAGTATCAAAACATGTTGAAACTCATACGCTTCCAAGATGACGTATTCTCAGGTGTCCTGCCGTTGCCGTTCTCTGCCTTATGTGATGGTGTTCTGTCTTACCAGAGGCTGTGGCCCTGAGAAAGATCACGTCTACCTGCAGCTGCACCACCTACCTCTAGAGCAGCTGGCCACGCGCCTGCCTGGTATTTCAGACACAGCCATGACCTTCACTGGTGTGGACGTCACGAAGGAGCCGATCCCTGTCCTCCCAACTGTGCATTATAACATGGACGGCATTCCCACCAGCTACAAGGGGCAGGTGATGGTGCTGGCTCCTCTCCCACAGCTGGAAAGAAGGCTGGGACGACAGGGCCCACCTCGCAGTTGTCTCTTTAGATCTTAGAGGAAAAGACAGATGTTTTCTTCAAGAAAGTACTGTATTGTTTTCTAAATTGCACTTTAAATTTCTATTACTGGAGGATGGAGGGGGCTTAATAATTTATTCCTCCTTAGTAAAGTGTCATAGATACATCATTTGCAGCTTTTTCCATTTTATAATTACTTTCCTATATGATCTTGTGTTATTTCTAATGATCTTATACATTGAGAGATCTTTATAATTCATACCTTTGAGTGGTTTGCGGTTCACACAGAGCTTGTCAGTCACTTAGCCTCCTTGTTGGGTGAGGTGGGTGGAAGCTGCTACTTTCCCTGCGTAGATGAAGAGGTGAACAGGGGGTAGAAGAGTCTGGAACATCAGTCTCCCCTGCTGATGTTCCTCCACCTGCCGTGCTCCTGGGTCTGAGCCGGAGCACAGGTGGTGAGGGCCTTGGGAACATGGGACACGGGGGACAGTCGCAGATGCTGACATTGGAGGTCCTCTGACCTGCTTGTAACAGCAGGTGCTCAGGGGCAGAGGGAAAACTGGGGGATACATTCGGAAGTTTTCCTCTGAAGAAGAGTAGCTATGGTCCTTACTTCCTTCTTAGATATGGCCTTTACTTCCCTCTCTTTGTTTCTTGGATTTGGAGACTCGCTCTGTCGCTTAGGCTGGAGTGCAGTGGCGCAATATCGGCTCACTGCAACCTCCGCCTCCCAGGTTCAAGTGATTCTTCTGCCTCAGCCTCCCGAGTAGCTGGGATTACAGGCACCCGCCATCATGCCTGGCTAATTTTTGTATTTTTAGTTGAGACGGGGTTTCACCATGTTAGCCAGACAGGTCTTGAACCCCTGAACTCAGGTGATCCACCCACCTCAGCCTCCCAAAGTGCTGGGATTACAGGCTTGAGCCACTGCATGCCCGGCCTACTTCCTTCTCTTTCTCTGATCTGCAGCCCAGACACCCTGTTGAGGGAGGTGGGCTTGTGGAGGAATAGGCACCTTGACATTTCACCTGAAATCTTCCTTTCCACAGGTCCTGAGGCACGCGAATGGCCAGGATCAGATTGTGACCAGCCTGTACACCTGTGGGGAGGCCGCCTGTGCCTTGGTACATGGTGCCAACCCCCTCGGGGCAAACTCACTGTTGGACCTGGTTGTCTGGTCAGGCATGTGCCCTGAGTATCAAAGAGTCATGCAGGCCTGGTAAGTGTTTTCTTCAGGAGCCAGACTATTTGAGAAGGCGCAGGAGGTTACAGTCTTTTTTCTTTTTTTTGAGACAGGGTCAGCCCAGGCTGGAGTGCAGTGGCACAGTCATAGCAGCCTCGACCTCCCGAACTCAAGCAGTCCTCAACACCTCAACCTTCAGAGTCCCAAGTAGCTGGGACTACAGATGTGCACCACCACACCTGACTAATTTAAAAAAATTTTTTTTTGTAGACACAGGGTCTCACAATATTGCCCAGGCTGGTCTTGAACTCCTAGACTCAAACAGTCCTTCTGCCTCAGCTTCCCAAAGTATTGGGATTACAGGCATGAGCCACTGCACCCAGCCAGGTTACAAAGCCTTGATTTGTTACTGGAAATTTGTTCAGTGATCATATAGAGGTAGTCTGGGTTTTTTCCCCTAGAAGTGATTAAACTGAGAAATCCAGAGATTATATGGTGGTAATGTTGAGACTAGATAGAGGCTGGTTGGGGATCTTAACAGTTAAGGTGACATTTTTGGGGTTACATTTTTTTTTTTAAAATTATTTTGCAGTCATTATTTTCTGCTTCGAGAAAGCACTATTAGGAAGTTGTTATTTTTAGGGGAAGTTCATTACCTATTACTTGCCTGATAAAAATCACTTATTTGCAATGAAATATTTAAAACAGTTGGCTTGAATGAATATGTAACTTCTTGGTACTTAGAAAAATAATTTAGGCCATTCTAAAAACAAAGTACAACTAACCTCTATTAGAGGAGAAGGGCTGACTTAGAGTGAACAGGATTCCCACCCTCTGCGGTCAGATTGGATTTCACTTGCTGGTTTTCTTTTCATGATAGCGTCAAACAATGTGCAGGAAAAGAAATACCATGTGTGGGAGTGTGAGTCTTATGTACACTAAGAACAGGACAGTTAGCATCACTCCCACCTCCAGAGATCTTCACGGTGGTTATCCAGCCTCGTGTGCTCAGAACAGTGTGAGGTGGATGAGGCACTGGTGGATGTTTGTGTGGCAAGGATGGTGGGACCCCAGGCCCACGTTCTTCCCATTACCTTTCTCTTTCATTAACTGGTTGGCATCATTTCTGCTGTTTTTATAGAACAGGTGCTTTTTGCTTTTTGTGTGGACTCAATTGAAATAAAAACTAGCACTGCCGCCCTTTTATATCTGTAGTTAGAAAGGTACAGATAGTATTAAAAGGGTAGCTTACTTCAGACACTGTGTCTCTGTGGATCTGACCACAGCTCAGGAGGCCAGCACACGCAGAGCTGGCGTCTTATCCCAAGCCGTTGCCGATCATCGGCGAAGGCGGAGTTCAGTTCCATCGTTCCTGACGCCACAGGTTGTGCTTGTCTTATTCCATAGCCCTGCACTTTGTAGCAGTGAGGACTGATACCACTTCTCTCAGAGCAATGTAGAAATTTTGAGCTTCTCTTTCTTTGAAAATGCAGAAAAGAATATTTTGTAAGAATACCCTATACTGTACATCTGAGAAACCGCTCACACATGCAGCATCTCACGCAGAATGCTGTGGAGTCAGACTCAAAAGGCTGCACACCTGTGGTTCTGTTGATAGGACATTCTGGAAAAGGCACATCTAGGGAAGAAAAGGGATTGGTGGTTGCCAGAGGCTGTTTCCTGATTGTGCTGAGACTTACAGACACAGCTCTGTGTGTGTCAAAATTTGAAAAACCCTACATTAAAAATGATGAGTTTATTTCACTGTATCTTCATGCTTTAATTTTTAAAAATGAAAAGGAAAGAAAAATGCTTGTAGCATCACTACTTCTCCCCCACCCCTCCCCCCAAAAAATACATACATATATATATATTTTTAGACATAGTCTGCCTCTGTCGCCCAGGCTGCAGTGCAGTGGTACAATCAGGCTCACGCCACCACATCTGGCTAATTTTTAAAAATGTTTTCTGGGGACAGGTTCTCCCTCTGTTGCCGAGATTGGTCTTGAACTCCTGACCTCAAGTGATCCTCCTGTCTCAGCCTCCCAAAGTGGTTACATGCATCTATACATGTGTTAAAATTGGTAGAACTGAGGCTGGGTGCAGTGGCTCACGTCTATAATCCCACCACTTTGGGAGGCCGAGGCAGGCAGATTGCTTGAGCTCAGGAGTTCGAGACCAGCTTGGGCAAGGTGGTAAAACCCCATCTCTACCAAAAATACAAAAATTAACTGGGCATGGTGGTTCACACTTGGATAGTCCCAGCTACTTGGGAAGCTGAGGTGGGAGGATTGCTGGAGCCTGGAAGGCGGAGGTTACAGTGAGCCAAGATCACACCACTGCACTCCAGCCTGGAAAACAGAGGGAGGAGACACTGTCTCAAAAAAAAGAAAAAATAAATCGTAGAACTGTTCACCGAAAGGAAAAAGTCAATTCTACTGAAAGATCAATTTTTAAAGCATTATAAACAAAAGGAAAAGCAACACCAGCAAGCCTAGAAGCATTTGAGCAGACCCTCAAGAGACCCACAGCCTGGTCCCGTGGAGAGGCAGTGGGCAGGGCAGGGCCTGTTTGACTCCTGCATTTCATATCTCCTGTCTCCTGCATGTGTTACCTGTTGAAGAAAATATAATGTTATTAAAAAAAAAGTTTAAAACTTTTTTCATGACATCTTGGAAACACAAGAGTTGCAAATCTTGGCCGTACACAGTGGCCCACACATGTGATCCCAGCACTTTGGGAGGCCGAGGCAGGTGGCTCACCTGAGGTCAGGAGTTCGAGACCAGCCTGGCCAACATGGTGAAACCCCATCTCTACTGAAAATACAAAAATTAGCCAGGTATGGTGGCATACTCCTGTAGTCCCAGCTACTCCAGAGGCTGAGGCAGGAGGGTTGCTTGAACCAGGAGGTGGAGGTTGCAGTGAGCCGAGATGGTGCCACTGCACTCCAGCCTGGGCTACAGAGCAAAATTCCATCTCAAAAAAAAAAAAAAAAAATTGCAAATCTTGAAGTATAGGTGAGAGCACATAAGAGTCCAAATCAGCAGGTGACTTTCAAGCACACAGCAGCCACCTTCCTCCCCCTGATGTGAAGGACAGTGGGGTGGCCGGTCCCTCGGGACCACCATCTGGAAGGTGTCTTTTTTTTCCCTTAGTGGAGTGACATTTATATACACTTAATGTATATAAATTTGTATACATTTAATTTTTTTTTTAAGACAGGCTCTCATTCTGTTGCCCAGGCTGGAGTGCAGTGGTGCGATCTTGGCTCACTGCAACCTCCACCTTTCAGGTTCAAGCAGTTCTCATGCCAGATAATTTTTGTGTTTTTAGTAGAAATGAGGTTTTGCCACGTTGGCCAGGCTGCTCTTGAACTCCTGACCTCAAGTGATCCACCTACCTCGGCCTCCTAAAGTTCTGGGGTTACAGACGTGAGCCACCACACCCGGCCTATGTTTAATTTTTTAATTTTAGAGATGATTTCTAGTTTATTCACTCTAAGATCACTTAATGGATATCTACTGTGTGCCAACAGTTTTGCCTTTTATGTCTGTTCTTTAAAATTGGCCCCAACTCAACAGATGGCCTCAGATGTAGGGTGGGCTGGCAGTCTGTTAGCTCAGGAGACTTACACAGTTTCCAGGGTCCTTGATTGGCTGTGCTACGTATTTATGTGTCATTCTAAATCCATTTGGTTTTTTAAAACGGTTTTCAAAAGTTAAATTCTAGCTTTTTTTGTTGTTGTTTTAGGAGATAAAGTCCCTCCAATTAAACCAAATGCTGGGGAAGAATCTGTCATGAATCTCGACAAATTGAGATTTGCTGATGGAAGAAGCAGAAGAACATGGGAACTGCAACTCAGCATGCAGAAGGTAAGAGCCTGGACTCGCTCTGGAGAGAGCAGGCTGGCTGCATACCTGGCCCTGCACTGGTTTTGTTTTTTTAAAAATAGGTCTAGAGGGATGTAGGTGCAGTTTTGTGTGGATGTACTGTGAGGTGGTGGAGTCTGGGCTTTTCATGTACCCGTCACCCAAGTCGTGTGTGTCATACTCAGCAGGTAATCGCTCATCCCCACTCCTCCCGCATTTTGGAGCCCCCAGTCTCTCTTAGTCCACTCCGTGTGTCCATGTGTACTCACCGTTCAGCGCCCACTTCCAAGTGAGAATGTGTGACACTTGACCTTCTGAGTCACTTCACTTAGGATAGTGACCTCCCTGTTCCAGCTGTGTGGCTGCAGAAGACATGCTTGCATTCTTTTTTTATGGCTGAGTAGTATTTAATGGTATATAGGTACCACATTTTCTTCATCTGGTCATCCGTTGATGGGCATTTAGGTTGATTCCATGACTTTGCTATTGTGACTAGTGCTGCCATAAACATACGAGGCTGCACCAGTATCTGGAGGTGAACAGCAGTGGGACATACTCCTCACTGTATCAAGAACATGAAAGAGACCAGAAGTGCACTTGTTTTCCACATAGAAGGTCAGCAGGCTAGGGCAGAATTAGTGACTGCTTAGCATCCAGGACAGCCTTCTGTGGTTCACTCGTGTGTGCTTGGGCGTGACCTCCGTGCCCTGACCGTCGCTGGCTGTCATGGATGAGTCACAGCGTGGACCGCCAGAGAAGCTCAGTCTCCAGCAGGGCCGCTTTCTCTTAGAGGTTTCCTGGAGTTCAACACAGCACTGGTGCTTACATCTCAGGCCCAGATACTGATCATGTCATCACGCCTGGCTTCCAGCAGCTCGGAAATGTCTTTAAGCTGGACCTGTTGCTGCCCCTAAACATACTCAGAAGAGAGGGAGAGTGGGAGGCAGGTGGAAAGTGATGTGTGCGGCCTGTGCTGCTGGGGGTCCGTCCAGTAAGACCGTCCTTGATGATGGAAATGTTGAGTGTTTGCCGTCCAGTATGGCAGCCATTAGCCATGGGGGCTGTGGAGAACCTGATATATAGTCAGTCTAAGAAACTGAATTCCTCTAATAACAAGGATTCTTGTCCAAGAATGAGATCTCTTGTCTACTATTTGCAAGAATTTCTGTGTATTTTCTAAAAAGAAGTCCATTGCTTCAGTCCTATTCTGAAAGGCATTTGGTGTTAGACACGAGAGAACAGGTTCCCTGCTGACATTTTCAGAGGCCTGTGCCCTTCAGTCTTCAGGTGAGGCTGGGCTTGAGGGAGGCTTTGTGGAACGGTGAGAAGAACAGCGTGACTAAGGCACAGAAGGCTGAGTGATGCCCTGCAGTGCTTTTGTAGGGTGGGAGGGCAGCTGGGAAAGAAGGAACCAGTGCATTAGAGAATGGGAACACGCCTTCGGATATAGAAATGGCAAATCTGAGATGGTTTGAAGTGAGAATACTAGAAGTGTTCCCACCAAACAAGGTGTGTCTTGGTGCCTGCTGTATCCCAGACTCCGTGAGGTGCTGGAGTCAGCACTGAACAAACAGAGCTTCCTATGCCTGTGGAAATGTGTTTCCTTGGGGGAAGGGATTTTTCTGCTGACTCTGGCTATTAATAGTAACAATAAAAAAAAAGAAGTAAATTGTTGGGAACAGGACCCCAACTGTGGCCATAAACTGGCCCCAAAACTGGCCATAAACAAAATCTCTGCAGCATGTGACATGCTCGTGATGGCCATGACACCCACGCCGGAAGGCTGAGGGTTTACTGGAATGAGGGCAAGGAACACCTGGCCCACCCAGGGGGGAGAAACCTCTTAAGGCATTCTTAAACCACAAACAATAGCATGAGCGATCTGTGCCTTAAGGACATGCTCCTGCTGCAGATAACTAGCCAGAACCATCCCTTTATTTCCCATAAGGAATACTTTTAGTAAGTCTTATCACTGGCTTGCTGTCAATAAATAAGTGGGTAAATTTCCACTGAAGGCTCTCGGCTCTGAAGGCTGTGAGACCTCTGATTTCCCACTCCACACTCTAGATTTCTGTGTGTGTGTCTTTAATTCCTCTAGTGCCGCTGGGTTAGGGTTTCCACGACCCAGCTGGTCTTGGCAGTAAATATTGAAAAGGAATAGATACAGTTGCCATTATTTACAGATATAATTTCCAAAAAACTTCCAGAGAAGAAACTGAAAAACTAACAGAAACAAAACAAGAATGTAGTAAGGTGTCTGGATAAGAGATTTGTATGTAGAAATCAGTGGCTTTGCAATATGCCAGCAGTAATCTGCTCAGACATCAGTAAATATGTCATTCACATTTCAAACAAAAAACTAAAAATGCCTTGAAATAATGTAACCAGAAATACGAAGAAAGGATATGAAAACGTGGCTGCTAAAGGACATGAAAGAATGTAATACTAGATTCTGAGGTGCAATTTTTTTCATTTGTTCTTCCTGAAAAATCATTAGGTTGATGTGCATTACAGTGTTACGATTGTGTATGAGTCTAAGGAAAATCAGACGAAATGTCCAAATTAAACCATGCAGGTGCATTGGCAGAGGAAGAGACAATTAGGGTCAGTGGAGCAAAGCATAGTTAGAGGGAGAAGCAAGGAGGAGGAGGGATCACGGAGGTGGTGCCTGTCTGTCCCACAGGAAGCAAAAGCTGATGCCCAGTTCCCAGCATACCTACAGTAAACTTTACGTCCACTGCATAGCATGTTTCTCGTCATGGTAAAACTATGAAGGAACTCAGTGTACAAGGAGCTTCTACAAAATAGGCAAAAGACAGTAGCCAGATGGGCCAAGGGCCCCAGCCACCCACGCCCTCCCTCTCCTTGAAGACCTTCGGTTCCAACCCCACCATCAGCAGGGCTCTGTTCAGCTCCTCCTTGTGTGTGTCACCACAGGGCTGCTGGCTCGTGTCACGTTGACCACCAGACCCCACGTCAGGAGTCCCGCCAGGGGTGTGGGGAGGCAGTGCTGCCTGGTTGGCTGTGGAGCCTTATGGAACATGGTGCCTCACAGGCAGTCTGCTTGGAGTCCTGGACCCTGGCTGTATCCCGCTGGAAAGGATGTGTGTGGGTCTAAGATATGTATGTAATAGAAACATTTGTTTATTCAGAAGCTTTAGTCAAAACTTCATTTTTAAGTTCAGAGTAATAAACTCATAGTCTGCATTTCCTAATTTTTCTGTTTAATTTACATAAATAAAATGAAATGCAAAACAACAGGTCTAAAAGTTAAGCAGTTCTTGGTACGGCTGCTTCTATGGATTAAAAGTTTACAAATAATATTTTGTGCCACAGTCAATGCAAAATCATGCTGCCATGTTCCGTGTGGGAAGTGTGTTGCAAGAAGGTTGTGGGAAAATCAGCAAGCTCTACAGAGACCTGAAGCACCTGCAGATGTTTGACCGGGGTGAGCAGACAGCGGGTTGTGTGCACACTGTTGGGCCCTGCCTTCTGCAGGGTAGGGTGGTGTCTGTCCCATCAGTGCTCACTTAGTTCCATGCTTGCTGTCTGGATGGGTCCTGGCCCTCAGCTGTAAAGCCACAACCAGTGACTCCATGGACTAGCAGGTCCAGGCTGACAGCTCAGAGGGCCCATGTGACTGGGTCCCTGCCTGCCCCTGATGGAACTTTTTGTGTCCCCAGGAATGGTCTGGAACACGGACCTGGTGGAGACCCTGGAGCTGCAGAACCTGATGCTGTGTGTGCTGGAGACCATCAATGGAGCAGAGGCGCGGAAGGAGTCATGGGGCGCGTACGCCAGGGAAGAATACAAGGTGCGCCTTCTCGTCACACCCACCTGCACCTGCCTTTTCCTCCCGCCTGGTGGGACTCAGCCCCACCCCTGCATTTTCTCTGCATTTTATTTCGTTTCCCAGAAAGTAAATCCAAAACATGCCTTTTTCCCCCTGGTAACTTTGATCCCTGGGTTCTTGCCATCTTCTGGATCACTGTGACCTTTTCCTTGCTTTTGGTCGGCATCCACTGATGCCAGCAGTGGCATCTCCAAGCCAATGTGCTTTGCTGTTAGAAGGCCAAGGTTAGAAGTGCAGCCAGAGTGGCATGACCAGGAAATAAATGCCAGTTTATTAAATAATGAGTAAGTCACTGTTTCAGACCTGCCCTGTGGAGGAAATGCCAGTTTACTAAATAACGAGTAAGCCACTGTTTCAAACCTGTCTTGTGGTTTGGAAGAGGTATTATAGAGCCTGCCCTGTGGTTTGATTATAGAGCCTGCCCTGTGGTCACTTGTTCTTCAAATGAACTGATTTTTCTGTAGAGCACACGTGTTGGATTCTGTGGGGTAAGAGTTTTTCACATATGATAGCAAAAAACCACAGAAAGGGAAGCTTGCAGTGCAAATGCAAGTTCAGGACAAACCACATCAGCAAAAGGACAAAGGCTCCACAAGGCAGGCACACAGGCTGGTTCAGGATGGTGTGTGGGTGGCTAATGTCAGCCTTTCCAGTCAGCCGAACACGGTGAATGGGAAAATCATTTTTATTCACCGTGAAATTTTACTGATTTACTCTCCACTAGAATATGCTGATGGCTGTGATCACTGCTCAGAACTTGCTCATCTCATTATACATATTAAGAGTCTTTCCTGCAAAGTATATGAATCCGTGTTTGCCAGAATACAGAATAATAATAAATTTATTATTTTTATTTTTATTTTTTGAGATGGAGTCTCACTGTCCCCCAGGCGGGAGTGCAGCAGTGCCATCTCAGCTCACTGCAACCTCTGCCTCCCGGGTTCAAGTGATTCTCCTGCCTCAGCCTCCCAAGTAGCTGGGATTACAGACGCATGCCATCATGCCTGGCTAATTTTGTATTTTCAGTAGAGACAGGGTTTCACCATGTTGGCCGGGCTGGTCTCGAAATCCTGATCTCAAGTGAACCACCCACATTGGCCTCCCAAAGTGCTAGGATTACAGGCATGAGCCACTGTCCCTGACCAGGAGCATAAATTTAGTTGGTGACGAGTTTTAATTAGAATAGAAGCCAGGTGCAGTGGCTCCCACCTGTAATCCCAGCATTTGGGAGGCTGAGGCAGGCAGGTCACTTGAGCCCCAGAATTCTAGACCAGCCTGGGCAACATGGTGAAACCTGTCTCTACGAAAATTAAAAAATTAGCCAGGCGTGGTGGTACACGCCTGAAGTACCAGCTGCCCAGGAGGCTGAGGCAGGATGATTGAGCCCGGGAAGTCAAGGCTCTGGTGAGCTGTGATCACACCATTGCACTCCAGCCCAGGTGACATAGCGAGACCCTGTCTCAAAAGAAAAACAAAATTTTTAAATAAAAACAGGCTGAAAGAAAGGATTGAGGTAGTCTCCTAGTGCATGGAGCAAAAAGACGAAGTATTTGATAAACTCCTAGGTACATAAAGGATGTCTAAGGGAACATGCGGACGTGGATTACTCTGGACTCACTGCTGGCTGCACACCCCTGGCCAGCCATGTGGCCTCTGTGGGTTCTGAACGTGTTGATGGCACCAACCTCCTGGGCTGAAGTGGAAATGGAATGAGTTCTAGGGCATCTGTCTCTTAGATCATTTTAATGTTTCCTGTGTTTTTTCTGTATTGCTCTGTTAGAGTAATGAGAAATGTGATTGTGTTTCTGGCCTCAGGTGTGGATTGATGAGTATGATCACTCCAAGCCCATCCAGGGGCAACAGAAGAAGCCCTTTGAGGAGCACTGGAGGAAGCACACCCTGTCCTATATGTACGTCAGCACTGGGAAGGTCAGTGTGGAGCTCGTTCTCACCACAGCCCAGCACCCACATGGCCCCACCCAGGTCTGTGGGCTGGCCTTGCTGATGGTGAACGGGGAGGAGCAGGCCAGATTTAAATCAACTCCTGACAGATTTGAGGCACCACTGAAAAAGGCACTCTGACAGCAGTCAGGCTTCGGGCTGGAAACAGAATCCAGTGCCTGCAGGTGGTTCAGAGGAGCCTTAAGGAAGGGTTGCTCCATGGTGTGGGCCAGATGGAAGTCACTGGGCAGGAGCAGATGTCCAAGGCCTGGTGGCGGGGAAGAGATGATGATTGTGGACCTGGCGAGAAAGTCAGCATCTGTGGGGTGGGGACACAGCCACTACCAGAAACCAGTCCCAAGCCAAGGGAACCCAGAAGAGACCCCTCCCCTCTCCTCCCATGGGCTGGGCCAACTAGAAGCGTCTGCAGGGGAGCTGAGGGGATGTGGTGCAGCCCTTAGCATCCCCTGGGCACTGAGCAAGCAGAGAAGGGCAGAAATGGAGGAGGGGAACCCCGTCTCTACTAAAAATACAAAAAAATCAGCCAGGTGTAGTGGTGGGCGCCTGTAGTCCCAGCTACTCTGGAGGGTGAAGCGGGAGAATGGCATGAACCCAGGAGGTGGAGCTTGCAGTGAGCCGAGATTGCGCCACCACACTCCAGCCTGGGCGACTGAGCGAGACTCCGTCTCTAAAAAAAGAAATTGAGGAGGGGTTGGGGTAAGCAGCATCCTGGGAACAGCCAGCTGAGGGTTTGGTAGGGGAATTGCAGCCTTGTTCCACACAGGCACAGTTCACCCATGTGGCATTTCCGCTGGGCATTGAGATTCAGAAATAATGAAGATAGAAAGCTTTTACCCTTAAGCTTTTCGTAACTTGAAAGAGATAGTCGTATAATCATTTAGCTGTGTCTGTGGAAGTTACCTTTGGACCCTCACTATCATCTAGTGTGTCTGTGATTCAGGCAGTAGGTCATTTTCAGGATTTATCATGAAGGCCATTGCCTGATAGTATAGAGAAGTCACACTTCACTCACTCAGCACAAGTCTGTTTTTCATGTTTCCGGGTTTGGGTTTTTTGTTTTGTTTTTGTTCTTCTGAGATAAGAGTCTCATCTCTGTTGCCCAGGCTGAAATGTGGTGGCTCGATCTCATCTCACTGCAGCCTCAACCTCCCCCTGGCTCAGGTGATCCTCCCACCTCAGCCTCCCGGGCACATGCCACCATGCCTGGCTAATTTTTGTATGTTTTGTAGAGACGGGGTTTTGCCATGTTGCCCAGGCTAGTCTTGAACTCCTGAGCTGAAGTGATCCACGTGTCTTGGCCTCCCCAACAGGCATGAACCAACACGCCCAGCCATTTCAGTGATTTTTCAAGAAATACATACTCATTTTAGAAAGTACAAAGAGATTGAAATAAGAGCTCACTAACCAGAGATGACCCATTATGGTTTAAATTTCTTTGTATATGTGCCTACCTTTTCCTATGTGTGCATATTTAATACACGGCTTGAGTATTCCTTCTCTGAAACCCTTGGGACCAGAAGTGTTTTGGAGTTCAGGCTTGTTCAGACTTTGGAATGTTTGCATTATACTTACTGTCTGAGCATCCCTAATCGGAAGATCTGACTCCATAGCACATTTCTTTTGAATGTCATGTTGGTGTTCAGAAAGTTTTAGATTTGGGAGAATTTCAGATGTTTGGATTAGGAATGTTCAACCTATATAAGTATTTACTTTGAGGTAGAGAAACTGGAAGTAGATGGTTTAAACATCAAGTGTCTTCGTATAGACAAGGGTTCTCCCACTTTTCATGACGGGTGCATTTTTGTAAAGCACTGAGAGTCTGGTACGGTGTCATTTTCATTGCTCCGTTCCAGTCTATGGATCTGCTATCATTTACTGTCCGCTGTTGCACATGTAGATCATTTTTGAATTTGTTATTGGAAAATACTGCAGCAAATACCTTAAAGTTCACATGCTGTAAATCTACTTTTATAGTTAAAATTTTTCAAAAGGAACACAAGAGATGGCTTTTTGTACATTTTTGTGCTTACCACTGACTCTTCTTTTCAAGGTCACCCTGGAATATAGACCCATAATCAACAAAACTTTGAAGGAGGCTGACTGTGCCGCCATCCCCTCAGCCATTCGCTCCTACTGATGAGACAAGATGCGGAGATGACAGAATCAGCTTTTGTAATTACGTATAAAAGCTCCTGCCTGTGTCCAAGTCATAACTGTCTTCATACACTTCTGCACTCCGGGGAAGAAGGAGTACATTGAGGGGAGATTGGCACCCAGTGGCCAGGAGCTTGCCAGGAACCCAGTGGCCAGGGAGCGTGGCACTTAGCTTTGTCCCTTGCTTCATTCTTGTGACATGATAAAACTGGGCACAGCTCTTAAATAGAAATGAACAAACTTTCTTTTATTTCCAAATCCATTTAAAATATTTTACTGTTGTGACTTTAGTCATATTTGTTGACCTAAAAATCAAATGTAATTATCTTTGTATTCTGTGACATCAAAATCCAGATATTTTGTTGTAGGTTTTTTTTTGTTTTTTTTTTTGAGACAGGATCGGTGCAGTGGTGCAGTCTCAGCTCACTGCAGCGTCAAAACTCCTGGGCAGCTCAGGTGATCTTCCCGACTCAGCCTTCTGAGTAGTTGGGGATACAGGTGTGCGCCACCACGGCCAGCTCATTTATTTTGTAATTGTAGGGACAGGGTCTCACTGTGTTGCCTAGGCTGGTCTCAAACTGCTGGGCTCAAGTGATCGTCCCTCCTTGGCCTCCCGAAGAGCTAGAATTATAGGTGTGAACCACCATGTCTGGCCTTATTGTAGTTTATTTGTAAGTTCAAATTAATGTTGGTGCTTTTCCTCCTTTTTTGTTGGCAGATGGTTTACTAGGTGAGTGTGTCCTCAATTATTTAAAACAGGGGTCCCCAATCCCCAGGCCACAGATTGTTACCAGTCCATGGCCTGTTAGGAACCAGGCCACACAATAGGAGGTGAGCAGCCGGCCAGTGAGCATTACTGTGTGAGCTCCGCCCCCTGTCAGAGCATTACTGTGTGAGCTCCGCCCCCTGCCAGATCATTACTGTGTGAGCTCCGCCCCCTGCCAGAGCATTACTGTGTGAGCTCCGCCCCCTGCCAGATCATTACTGTGTGAGCTCCGCCCCCTGCCAGAGCATTACTGTGTGAGCTCCGCCCCCTGCCAGAGCATTACTGTGTGAGCTCCGCCCCCTGCCAGAGCATTACTGTGTGAGCTCCGCCCCCTGCCAGAGCATTACTGTGTGAGCTCCGCCCCCTGCCAGAGCATTACTGTGTGAGCTCTGCCCCCTGCCAGAGCATTACTATGTGAGCTCTGCCTCCTGTCATCATTACTGTGTGAGCTCCGCCCCCTGCCAGAGCATTACTATGTGAGCTCCGCCCCCTGCCAGAGCATTACTGTGTGAGCTCCGCCCCCTGCCAGAGCATTACTGTGTGAGCCCCGCCCCCTGCCAGAGCATTACTGTGTGAGCTCCGCCTCCTGCCAGAGTATTACTGTGTGAGCTCCACCCCCTGCCAGAGCTTTACTGTGTGAGCTCCGCCCCCTGCCAGAGTATTACTGTGTGAGCTCCGCCCCCTGCCAGAGCTTTACTGTGTGAGCTCCGCCCCTGCCAGAGCATTACTGTGTGAACTCCACCTCCTGTCAGAACATTACTGTGAGCCCCGCCCCCATCACATCATTACTGTCTGAGCTCCACCTCCTGTCAGCATTACTGTGTGAGCCCCGCCCCTGTTACATCATTACTGTCTGAGCTCCACCCCCTGTCAGATCATTACTGTGTGAGCTCCACCTCCTGTCAGATCAGTGGTGGCATTAGATTCTCAGGAGTGGAACCCTATTGTGAACTGTGTATGCGAAGGATCTAGGTTATGCCCCACTTATGAGAATCTAATGCTGATGATCTGAGGTGGAACCGTTTCATCTCCAAACCATCCCCACACTTGTCAGTGGAAAAAGTGTCTTCCATGAAACCAGTCCCTCGTGCCAAAAAGGTTAGGGACTGCCAGTTTAAATAACCAAATGCTAAAAGAACTGGCATAGAAGTAAATGGGCTGCTGCTTTATTTTTAGGCTGTTGCTTTTAGAGAGCAATGACAGTTATTTCCAAGTTTGTCATTAGAAAATAATATTAGGTTGGAGCAAAAGTAATTGCGGTTTTTGTATTGCTTTCAATGGTAAAAGCCAGAATTACTTTTGTACCAACTTAATATGATAAATTTGTTCCTTAAAGTGTATTTTTGGTAAGAAAAACCTGGTTTTCCTTCTATTATTTTTTTTGTTTCTTGGTAGAGACAGAGTCTTGCCATGCTGCCCAGGCTGGAGTGCAGTGGTGTGATCTCGGCTCACTTCAACCTCCACCTCCCGGGCTCCAGCAATCCTCCCACCTCAGCCTCCCTAGGAGCTGAGACTACAGGTGTGAGCCGCCATGCCTGGCTAATGTTTAGAGACACGGTTTCAGCATCTTGCCCAGGCTGGTCTCAAACTCCTGGGCTCAAGGAGTCCTCCTGCCTCAGCCTCCCAGAGTATTGGGATTATAGGTGTGAGCCACTGCCAGAAAAACTTTTCTTAAGGCAGGGTTTACATTATATTTAGTTTTTTTTTTTAATGATGTCTTTTTTGGCAGTGCACAGCGAGAGAACAACACATCACACACAGGGAACAGTTGTGTTCATGTGATGGGGGCCTCGGCACTAGGAAGGAGTGGACTATTGACACACGCAGCAGCTTGAATAAATCTGAAAGTCACCACGCTGCATAACAGAAGCCAAATAAAGTAGATGCTGTGTACAGAAGGTGTTGAGAATGCCTTCTACGTGACGGAAAGCAGATCCGTGGTTCCCTGGAGACCAGCAGGAGCAGATTCCAAAGGCACGGGAAGAAGCTTGCAGGTAGAATGTGTTCATTACCTTCTGCGCATTATGCCACAAAAAAGCTGGTAATAAAAATGCTAACCAAAAAAAAAGGTGAAACTAGGATAAAATTACTCAACTGTGTGATGGGTAAACGTGCAGGTTTGCTGTCATGCTTTGTTTATGAAGCTGTGGGTTACAGGGACTCTGATACGTCACTGTGGAATGCAGAACGTTGCAGCCTCATGGAAGAGGATTTGGCAGCATCTAAGAAAACTACCTGGCATTTGCCCTTTGACTCAGCAATTCTAGAACCTCCCTCAAAAAAAACTCTGGCAAAGAAGTGAAAGGACTTTATGCACAGAGTTCTTTTCACAGCCCGAATGTGTTTGCAACGAAGTTCTTAACTGTGGCATTTGTAAAACTGGAAACAATCAAAATGTCCATCAGTAGGGGATTAGGAGCATTAATTCGTGCAGTGGGGAACTCAGTACCAGAAGCAGGAATGAGGAAGGCCTATGGATAAGGGGCAGAGTACATATCATATAATGCAAATATATATTTGCTTTTTCTTAAAACAGTATAAAGATAAAAATCTAAAGTGGTTGCTGTGGAGGACAGGGGTCAGTGGTGGAAGTGAGACCGAAACAGACTCTGAAGTAATATCTGGACTTTGAAATTGTAAGTGTTTTACATATTACCAAACTAAGTTTTTAAGATAGTCCCTAAAATTGAAAGAATAGTATCTGAAATAAATGAATCTGAATTCTTTGGATTGCATTCTACAGGTGCCAACCCTGAGACCAAAATTTGCAAGGTGGCCCTGAGCAGCAGCTGAAGGGAAGTGGGAGGTGAGACAGGAAAGAGGCGGAGGCATGGGGCATCCAGGAGCCGGGTCCCACGTGGGCAGCTGGGCCTGTGCTCACTGTGGGAGCTGGTGTGTTCCTTCAACAGCCCATGCTCCACAGGTTCAAGATGGTCAGTTCTGGGAACCCCCAGCCTGCTCCAGGACATGCTCCTGCCACCAGGGAAGCCCCTAGGCAGTGTCCCAGGTGCTGGTGGTGTCAGAATGGAGTTTGAGTCTGAGGAGTGATGTGGGGCTGGATGGGCTAGGCAGCATCATGGGTTCCTGCAGCCCAACTGCACATCAGGCTGGTGACGGTCATGCAGCCTATTACTTCATGTGTCATCAGAGCATCGCTAGAACACAGCACTTCAAGTGTGCAGATTTAGTGAGCCATAGTCTAAAGACAAATAGAGCCACTAAATCCTAAATTTCAATCCGTCATCTCCTTGTTACTTGTCTTATTGGTATTAATCCTTTGAAATTATGTGAGGTGGGAGTTAAAGCTAATAACTGTATTAATGCTAAAATGATTTTTCTGGCCACATGCGGTGGCTCACGCCTGTAATCCCAGCACTTTGGGAGGCCGAGGTGGGCAGATCACATGAGGTCAAGAGTTTGAGACCAGCCTGGCCAACATGGTGAAACCCCATCTCTACTAAAATTGAAAAATTAGCTGGGCATGGTGGCAGGTGCCTGTAATCCCAGCTATTCGGGAGGCTGAGGCAGGAGAATCACTTGAATCAGGAGGCGGAGATTGCAGTGAGCCGAGATTGTGCCATGGCACTCCAGCCTGGAAAACAGGAACAAAACTCTATCTCAAAAAATAAAACAAGATTTTTCTGAGAAAAAGTTGTAAAACCATATACTAAATTTGAAATAGAAATATAAGCATGAACTCATTTGTTGTTCTTTTACTGTAGACACATTTCCTAGCTCTGCCCCAGTAGCAGTAGACACATCAAGCACCTAGAAAGTGGTCTCTAATACATGAAAACCATGAATTCATAGTGATGGTTTCAAAGCCAAACCAACCAAACAAACACATGTAATTGGTCACTCTTGGAGGTACCCAGGACACTAACTCCTAACACTGGGAATGGACACTTGGGGGAAGATCAGCGATTATCCTGCCTTGTTTCTACAAATTGCAATTCAGGGAAACCTTGTTGATTAGGGAAAGTTCTTTACAGAAGAATTCCTGCAAATAAGTGAGTAAAGAATGACAGTTTAAGAATTGTCCCAGCCTGGCCAACATAGTGAAACCCCATCTCTAAAGATCATAAAAATTAGCCAGGCATGATGGTGGATGCCTGTAAACCCAGTTACTCAGGAGGCTGAGGCAGGAGAGTCGCTTGAACCCGGGAGACGAGGTTGCAGTGGGCTAGGCCCTTTTTCTCACCTCAGGAGCCGTCAGGGGGAGGTTCTCCAGGGTGCTTTTTTGGGGAAAGCAGAAACAGACTGCCTGGACCACTGTTAAAATGTCAGCAGCCAAGGAAGAAGCAGTGACCTGGCGTCTGGTCGGGCCAGGTGACCTTTATGGTGGTGCCTTCTGTCCCTGGTCGCTTTTCCACTGAATGAATGACCGAAACTGTAGTGACTCATGGCCAGGGAATGGCTTAGTTATCTGAGGGAATATTTTCTTGTTTCTGAGAAAGGGAAACTGGTGCAAATGCGAATTCAGACAGTCCAGGAGGGAAGGAAGGGAAGGATTGAGGTGTGAGAAGAGAGAAAGATGATTGTCCTCTTAGGGGAAGACCACACTTGGACGTCGGCTCCTGGGGCACTTCCTTGATTCCCCTGTACTCCTCAGCGGGATGGGAGAGGCGGAGGTTCCAGGAGGGAGCCTTCCAGAGTCAGTGCAGGGTTGACAGGAGATGTTCATTTTGCTTTTCCTGAAGTTTCGATCGCCAGCTTATTTGGTCTTCTTGATGTTGTAGGGTTGATAAAGACAGGAGTGGAGTGATATCAGACACCGAGCTTCAGCAAGCTGTCTCCACGGTGAGTGGGCCAGTGGGACCTGGGCCTCGGGACCAAGAAGCCGCTAGTCTGCCCTGCTCACAGTGGATAACTTTCTTTCTGAAGTTGATTTTCCAAGGACAAAGGAATCATTAGGACAAACTACTATTACTGGTTCATGGTGGAGATGCTTCTGGTTTATTTTGTGGCTACCGCTGTTACTGCTTGGAGTGCCTCACTGAGCCAGCTAACAACTGCGTGCGTGAGCACAGGGAAAGGCTTCTTGAGAAATGAAAACTAGGTTGTAGGTTTAGGAGGGGAATAGGAAGGTTAGCTCTGTACAGCCGAAAGCCTTTTGGTAAGTTGGAGGTCCTTGAATTTCCTCGGTGACTGCATCTTGGTGACTTCTCTGAATGGACCTTCGAGGGCACTGAGGGGTGATTGTTGGAGGGGTTGGGGAGCTCAGGCAGCACTTGTGTGGGAACGTGGCTGTTACAGGAACTGCAGAAACTGGGACTGGGTTCCTGGGGAAAGGATTGGGGGTTTTGGAGGTGCTGGCAGGGGAGTTATGGGGAGGTGTTCTTACCAGTGTGCGAATACTTGGCGTTCAGGCAGCGGGAAATCCGGGTCCTTGCGTGTTGTGAGCTCCCTGGAGCTACGTTCTTGCCAGTTTCAGCTCAACTGATCCCCCTCCCCTGAGCTGTCATTGGATACATTTTACTTCATTGAACACCTGACTGCTGCTTTTTCTGTAATCCCTCAGGGGCAGTCATCTTTCCTGATGCTGTGTATAGTTTGCCTTTCCAGATCCGTGCCATTTAAGCTAGAAAAGGGGTCAGTTTTGAGATGTTGTGAAAATGTTGAAAGGCTCCTCGTTATTAGTGGGAAGTATCTGATGTTGCCAGAGACTGAACTGTGGCGCGGGGAGCACTACGGCTGCTAGACACTGTCTCACTGCGCTGTGGGTGGGGGGTGCTGGATTTAGCCTTAGTGCCTAATGATTTGTGAGGATTTGTGTTTTCAGAGTAACATGTTTACCTTATATTATGACATCAGTTCCTAATATGTGACGTGTGGGCCACAGATGCCGGTGTATTATTTCCCATGCATTTATATAGATTGTTTTCAGGGAATTCAGAAATTCTGTTATCTCTACACTAGTGATTGTGCTTTCTTCATTTTTCTCTTTTCATTATTCTTGAATCCTCCTTTTTTTTTTGCATCTCAGTTCACTTATGCTTGGGAAGTGCAAGACACGGCTACTAGAAAGAGATGTCAAGAGAACCTGGAATCCAGTAGGCTACAGTTTGGCAAATCTTAGCTTAAAACTTCCTAAATGTTGACCACAGTGGATGCAAATGGCTCCGTGCATCATCTGTTAAATATGATCAGATGTTCACCCAGGTGCAAGTGGTTTGTCACCAGGGTGATACGAGCCACACGGAGTGCCCTCCTCAGAGGCCATGTCTCAGAGATGTTTATTTTGAGTGGGTTTCCAGCGAGTGATGCAAGATTCATGAACCATTTTAACAGCCTGCTTTTTATGCATTTGCTGAAATTTTTAGATTTTAGGTTTAGTTTTAGGTTTTCTGTTAAACTTGCTGAACTAGGAGTGGTGGTCAAATACTGGACCTCATTAGCATGATAGCCTGCCCACCTTGGCAGGCTCCACTGGAGTGCTTTGGGGCCCGCCTGGATTCCAGTCCTGGCTCTACCAGTTTTGTGTCCTCGCCGTTACTGGGAGGGAGTATTGAGGAAATGCATGCGAGGTGCTTCCCGTGATTCCTGGCACAGAGCATGTGCTCAGTAATTGTCAGCTGTGAATATTAGTAGTAGCTAATACACTACTACTATTCTTGGCTAACAAGCCAGCTCAAAGCTTTGATGGTTTTCCATTACCTGACGACGGTGATGATGGTTTCCACTTACTGAACACTCACACGCTGGGCTAGGCACTTAACCCAAATCCAAGGTCAGCGTTATTGTTTGGGGGTGGGGGAGACACCTCCCACTCTGACTTGTGTGTTTGGGTTCCCGTATTTTCACCAGAGGGCTTTAGTCCTGCCCCAGTTCATCTTGTCCTCACAGCATATATAGCTCTTTAACCATCAGCAAGTGTCAGTCAGAACATAATCTTGATTTCAACTGCTACTAAATATCTACCAGGAGCCTGCTTGAGAGAGAGAACTGCCTGACAGGTGCCGAGTCCACCATTCCTGAGATACTTTGAAATCAGTGTCTGGCTTAACCCAAGCTGTGTATCGGGACCCTCTCACCGTGGTCCCAATGGAGTCATTTTCTTAGGTGCCCCCCTTCACCTTGGGCTCTGAGCTTCCTCTGCCTTTCATCTCTGCAGGATGAAGCCCCACCCACCCTTCAGGATGCATCTGGCCCCTCCTCTATATAGTGCATGCGGGGCCAGATGCAGTGGCTCACATCTGACCTCCCAACACTTTGGGAGGCTGAGGCAGGGGTATCACTTGAGCCCAGGAGTTTCAGACCAGCCTGGGCAACATTGTGAGACTCTGTTCCTTGAATTGCCCTGGGAGATTTCCTCAGCTTGTGCTGGAGGCATATGGTCCCATGAAGCCCGTAGTCACCGTTCACCCTGAGAGATGCTGGCTTTGGGGCTCACACGCCTGCTGTGGGGCAGCCCCAGGAGATGGCCACCCTGTTTCTCCTGGAGCTGGAGCTGCGTGTGTTCTCAGCAACTGTGGTGGCTGTTCTGTTTTGTTTGCATCTTATAAACCTTTACCTGATTACATTTTCCTCTTCAATTTAGCTGCTAGAAAACTTGAAGTCAGATTGGTGGCTCACCAGTAATGAGAGTTTAGAGTAGAGGTAAACTCTATGACGTAGTCTTAGACTCTTCACTTTCTCCTCAGCCATGTGTACTGTGAGTGTCTTTGTGTTTCCTGAATTCCTTCTGGGATAAGGCAGGTTGTTAGTAAGCACAGGTTTCTGGTCTATCTCATAGCCTCAGGCAGTGGGTGGTGCTGTCCGTGCTCCTTTTCTGGGTTACCTGTGGTAGCTCTGAAGTTGCAGGGCTGCGATTTGAAGCGTGATTTAGTACACCGTGTTTCTGTCATGTTCTGTGGTGGTTTGCTCCTCACATGTGAGCATTCACCCTGTGGCCCTGTGTTTTTGCACCACACCTCTGCCTGGTGGCATCCTACTGGATGTCTCAGTTGAGCCACTCTGTTCTGAAGCTGCCATTGTCGTCCACCCCTTTGCTTTGGGCTCTGAGCTTCTTCTGCCTTTCATCTCTGAAGGATGAAGCCGCACCCACCCTTCAGGATGCCAGCCTTGGCAACATTGTGAGACCCCGTTTCTACAAAAACTAAACAAGTGTGGTGATGTCTGCCTGTAGTCCCAGCTACTTGGGAGGCTGAGATGGGAAGATCACTTGAGCCTGGGAGGTTGAGGCTGCATTGAGCTGAGACCAATCCACTGCACTCCAGCCTGGGAGACAGAGGGAAACCATATCTCAAAAAAAAAAAAACAAAGAAAGTGGATGTGTGCTGCTCCTGCCATTGGATCATCACAGCCATTTTCTTTTCTCTGATGTGCACTTTTTCCTCACCGTGGGAGCTCATGTTTTTGTAGTTTCCTCTCACTGGTAGATTGTGAGCTGCATGAAGGAAGGTTCATAGTTGTGTTGTCTGTACAGGCACACAAAATTTGTCCTTGGATAGACACATATCAATCTGCTTCCTTCTCCTCTCTAAATTTCTTTATTTAAAAAAAAAATTAGAGATGGAGTCTCACTGTCTTGCCCAGCCTGGTCTCAAACTCCTAGGCTCAAGCGATCCTCCCGCCTCTGCTAATATGAATTATTAGCCTATACTAATATGAATTCCTATACTAATATGATTCAAATTAGTTTGACTTCTATAATGTTCTCCCAGATTGGCTTCTGTTTTGATAGTAGAACTAAATTATTAGGCTATTTCAAGAAATTAATATATTACTGATAGAAATACTGAAGCTACAAAATGGCCTGGTTTGTCACTTCAGTTAAATTTGTGCTTCTGAGTGCTTGTATTCTAGGTGAATCCGCACTAAGATAGTATTTGTGGCTGTACGCTGATTCATTCATTAGATTTCTTTGCAAAGGAGAGTTGCAAAAATTACTGTGGTGAACAGGTATGAAGAAGAAGACTGTTCTCTGCCCTTCTTTTTGCAATAAAATGTTACAAAGTATCTTGAGTTTGATCCCTTTTTGGGTGTTTGGATTTTTTTTAACATTCACATATTTCTTGGAATTATAAGAAATTAACTTTGTGCTTCTGAAGCGGGTTTGCCTTAATATAACACTGATGTATTTGTAAGGGGCATTTTTAAAGCTGTACTTTAAAAAAATAATAATTGTTACATTCGTTTGAAGGTTTTTTGTTTGTTTGTTTTTGAGATGGAGGCTCACTCTGTCACCCAGGCTGGAGTGCAGTGGCATTGATCTTGGCTCACTGTAACCTCTGCATCTAGAGTTCAAGTGATTCTCCTGCTGCAGCCTCCTGAGTAGCTGGGACTACAGGCACCTGCCACATGCCCAGCTAATTTTTTGTATTTTTAGTAGAGACAGAGTTTCACCGTGTTTGCCAGGATGGTCTCAAAGTTCTGACCTCGTGATCCGCCCAGCTCGGCCTCCCAAAGTGCTGGGATTACAGGCGTGAGCCAGGAGGCCAACATGGTGAAACCCTATCTCTACTAAAAATACAAAATTAACTGCGAATGGTGGTGTGCGCCTGTAATCCCAGCTACTCGGGAGGGTGAGGCATGAGAATCACTTGAACCCGGGAGGCAGAGGTTGCAGTGAGCTGAGATAGTGCCACTGCACTCCAGCCTGGGGGACAGTGAGACTCCGTCTCAAAAAAAAAAAAAAACATAGAATAACTCTTGTTTAGGTGTTACAAAACCCAGGCCAGACAAATCTAAACTTTAATCTCACACCCAGTTCCTAGATTAGTCCATTCTCCAGCTCAGGTTCGGCCTAAGCCTCAGGGTTCCTTACTTGGTGGGCACCACCTGCTCACTTCCCCACCTTTGCTCCTGTTTTTCCTCTGCTGGCTCCTCCGGGGTTGGGTGTGTTCAGAGGCGGAGACAGGCTAAAGGTCTTTGGCTTTTAGGTTCTGTTGATGGGTGAGTTCCAGATACTAGCTTTCTCTTGTAGGATATTTCATTTATTTATCTATTAAAAATATTTATTTAAAACACACCATTCATGTGCCAGACCCTGTTCCAGGCACTGGGGATAGGGTGATAAGTGAGATCAACAAAAATACCTGTCCACATTAAGCTCCTGTTTTAGGGAAGACAGAAAAGAAAGAAAATACACGTGTCCTTAGTACATTAGAAGGTTCCAAGTACTGTAGAGAAAAATAAAGTAGGTTGGACTCGGTGGCTCACGCCTGTAATCCCAGCACTTTGGGAGGCTGAGTTGGGAGGATTACTTGAGCTCAGGAATTTGAGACCAGCCTGGGCAACATGGCAAATCCTGTCTCTACAAAAAAAAAAAAAAAAAAAAAATTAGCTGGGTGTGGTGACATGCACCTATAGTCCCAGCCACTGGGGAGGTTGAGGAGGGAGAATTGCTTCAGCCCAGGTGGTGAAGGTTGCAGTAAGCCGAGATCGTGCCATTGCACTCCAGCCAGGGTGACAGAGCCAGACCCTGTCTCAAAAAAAACGAAAGAACATGAAAAAAAGAAAGCAGAGATGGGGCAAGCAGGAGAGAGGGCTGGTGCTGGGGTCACAGGGGAGGGGCTGGGGATGCATGGGAGGGGCTGGGGATGCAAGCTTTCCTGATTTCCCACAGTTCTCTGCCCCTCTCCTGTCTCATGGTGCAAGGGCCCCCTGGGGCTTGCGGTGGTTTTGCACCAACCTAATATCTTGTTCTTCCCAACAGACGGAGGCCCATGGAGGCTTCTCTGTCCTCCACGGGGAACAGCATTGGCCTAAACCTGCAGACACCATTGCAAAGGGAATTCAGGCAAACCCGCTGGTGAAGAATGATTCCAGCGTGGGGACAGAGGCTGACATTTCTTGCATGGGTGATTTAATGTTGGGCCTCAATTTTTCACTCCTGCCGTAAGAGTATGACATAGCCACAACCTTACCAGGGCCCGAGGGAGGGTGGATGGACTTATCCATCCCATAGGTGATGCTCGTGGCTGGGTGACTTGCTTCTGCCAACGAGATTTTCACAGATACGGCACAAGGAGAATCCTGGAATGTGTGGGCACTGGCCAGGCCTGCCCTCTAAGGCTCTTGATTTTCCCCATGAGATGTGCGTGCCGCAGGGAACGGCGGCTCTGGCTGCATGATGAGAGGCGTGTGGAGCAGACATGGTTCCCATCCTAAGCCTGGAGTCAAGGCCAGACTAGATCAGCCTAAGGCCAGACTAGATCAGCCTAAGGCCAGCCACGCCACAGGTGCAGGAGTGAAGAGCAAATGCTAACTGTCTATGGAATTGACTTTCAAAGGGGCGTGTCATGTGCCTCATCCCAGCAACAGGGAAGGCATTTCTCTATCAGTCAGTTGGTAAATGATTATTGACAAACCATGTGCTGGGAAGGTGGAGAGATTTGAGTAGATTTGGCCTCTATTCTCATGACGCTTCCTTTCTAGAGGGGAGGGCAGATGATGGATAATAACTGTAAATGATTCTAATAGGTTGGTGCAGCAGTCATTAAAAGTAATGGTAAAAAAAAAAAAAAAACGGGCAGGAGCCGATGCTGCAGTTCATTAATAGTAATGGCAAAAACCGCGATGACTTGTGCACCAAGCTAACACAGTAACCACGGCTGTGCAAAATGTGGCGATGGGCGAGTTCCGAGTGCTAGGAGAGCATCTAGCTTCCTGGAGTCAGGAGACAGGGGTTGGCAACCTAAGAAAGGTGAAGTCCAAGTGAGGTGGGTGGGCCGGGAGCGATATTTCAGTGGAGACTCCAAGGATGAATGGTATTCAGAGAGTAAACCCCGATAGAGAAGGTGTGTGTCTGGCACAGAGAAGAGCCTGTGCAAAAGCTGGCGGGGTGAGAGGACACCGTGTGTTCATCCACCTGAGGGGCGACCAGCAGGCTGGAGCTCAGCGGGTTTAGAGGAGGATGCAGAGCCCAGGAAAGGCACCCCAGGCAGAGGGCACAGCAGGGCAAAGGCCTGGAGTCAGGCCTGAGTCTGTTTCTTTTGAGGAACGGACAGAGGCCTGTCCAGCAGGAAGGGAACGGCACAGGGGAGAGACCTTAGGCCAGAGCAGAGGGCAGGGCTGTGCTGGGCACAGTGGGCTGTGGATGGTGCTGGCATTTAAGAGGGGAGACCATAGACCAGGGCAGAGGGCAGGGCCGTGCTGGGCACTTCGGGCTGTGGATGGGAGCTGGCATTTATGCTCAGGTGATGGGAATGTGTGAAAAGATTTTAAGGAGGGGAGTAAGAGTTGGGATGAATGTGTATTCTGGGAATCTCAACAAAGCAAATTCATAGTTGGAATTTTCATAAGACTTCTGCAAAGGCAGAGAGAAATAAGATCGTGACTACAGCTGTGTGATTATTTTATTTAAAAATATTACTAAGTTTTAAAACGTGATTTCAAATGGTGTGTTTCTGTTTCATATTGGACATAAGTAGATTTCAAGGCTAATGGAAAGTAGAAAAGTTAACTCCTGAACATAAAAGAG
This sequence comes from Pongo pygmaeus, assembly GCF_028885625.2. NCBI lineage: Eukaryota > Metazoa > Chordata > Mammalia > Primates > Hominidae > Pongo > Pongo pygmaeus. The sequence goes on from NC_085930.1 coordinate 204,938,861, forward strand.
ATATGGATTTGAAAACAAAACATTTATTCATTTACTTCTGCTGCAGATTTCTTGACTGCTGAATTTCATGAGAAGGGATTGTTCAGGGAGGGTCGTGGGGCTGAAGACCTGGAGAGGAGCTGGTGCTACCGCTGTTCAAATCTGAGGGTGGTGGAGATGGAGCCTTGGGGAGGAGCAGGTGCTACCTTTTTAAGTCTATGAGAGTCGTTGAGGTGGACGTCCAGGAAGGAGCCGGTGCTCCCACTGATGTCTTAGGTTGTGGAGCTGAAGACAATGAAGGAGCCAGTGTGGCTGTTCTGTGAGAGTCGTGGAGCTGGAGATCCAGGTGGGAGAGGTGTTCTAGCTCGGGGAGGAGCTGATGTTCTACCTTGAGGGCCCTGCAGCTGCAGACCCGGAGAGGAGCTGATGTTCTAGATTGAGGGTCGTGCAGCTGGAGAGCTGGAGAGGAGCTTATGTTCTAGTTTGAGGGTCTTGCAACTGCAGACCTGGAGAGGAGCTGACGTTCTAGTTTGAGGGTCGAGCAGTTGAAGACCTGGAGAGGAACTGATGTGCTACTTTGAAGGTTTTGCAGCTGCATACCTGGAGATTAGCTGATGTTCTTGTTTGAGGATCATGCAGCTGCAGACCTGGAATGGAGCTGATGTTCTAGATTGAGGGTCTTGCAGCTGAAGACTTGAGGAGGAGCTGATGTTGTTCGCGTTTAGGGTCTTTCAGTTGGACACTGAGGGAGGAGCTGATGTTCTAGATTTAGGGTCACGGAACTGGAGACTTGGAGAGAAGGTGATGTTCTAGTTTGAGAGTCTTGCAGCTGCAGACCCGGAGGGGATCTGATGTTCTAGTTTGAGCGTCTTGCAGCTGCGGTCCGGGAGAGGAGCTGATGTTCTAATTTGAGGGTCATGCTGCTGCAAACCTGGAAGGGAGCTGATGTTCTACATTGAGGGTCGTGCAGCTGAAGACTTGGGAAGGAGCTGATGTTTGCGTTCAGGGTCTTTCAGCTGGAGACTCAGGGAGGATCTGATAATCTTTATTGAGGGTCATGGAGCTGGACACCCGTAGAGGAGCTGATGTTCTAGTCAGTGGATCTTCCAGCTGCAGACCCAGGGAGAAGCTGATGTTCTACTGTTAGGTTCTTGCAGCTGCAAACCCAGAGAGGAGCTGATGTTCTAGATTGAGGGTCATGCAGCTAAAGATTCCGGGAGGAGCTGTTGTTGTTGTCAGAGGTTCGTGCCATTAAGGACTCGGAGAGGAGCTGATGTTGTTCGTGTTGAGGGTCGTTCAGCAGGAGACTCAGGGAGAAGCTGATAATCTTGATTGAGGGTCATGGAGCTGGAGACCCAGACAGGAGCTGATGTTCTACTCAGTGGATCTTCCAGCTGCAGACTCAGAGAGGAGCTGATGTTGTGCTGTTAGGTTCTTGCAGCTGCAGACGCGGAGAGGAGCTGATGTTCTAGATTGAGGGTCATGCAGCTGAAGACTCGGGGAGGAGCTGATATTGTACTTAGAGGTTCATTCAGTTGAGGACTTGGGGAGGAGCTGAAGTGGTTCTCGTTGAGGTTCTTTCAGGGAGAGACTCAGGGAGAAGCTGATAATCTTGATTGAGGGTCATGGAGCTGGAGAGCCGGAGAGGAGCTGATGTTGTAGTCAGTGGATCTTCCAGCTGCAGACCCAGGGAGGAGCTGATGTTCTACTGTTAGGTTCTTGTAGCTGCAGACCCGGAGAGGAGCTGATGTTTCAGATTGAGGGTCATGCAGCTGAAGATTCGGGGAGGAGCTGATGTTGTAGTTAGAGGTTCGTGCAGTTGAGGATTCGGGGAGGAGCTGCTGTTGTTTGCGTAGAAGGTCTTTCAGGTGGAGACTCAGGGAGGAGCTGATAATCTTCATTGTGGGTCATGGAGTTGGAAACCCGGACAGGAGCTGATGTTCTAGTTGGTGGATCTTCCAGCTGCAGACCCAGGGAGGAGCTGATGTTCTAGTTTTACGTTCTTGCAGCTGCAGACCCGCAGAGGAGCTGATGTTCTAGATTGAGAGTCGTGCAGCTGAAGACTCGGGGAGGAGCTGATGTTGTAGTTTGAGGTTCGTGCATTTGAGGACTCGGGGAGGAGCTGATGTTGTTCGCATTGAGGGTCTTTCAGCTGGAGACTCAGGGAGGAGCTGATAATCTTGATTGAGTGTGATGGAGCTGGAGTCCCGGACAGGAGTTGATGTTCTAGTTAGTGGATCTTCCAGCTGCAGACCCAGGTAGGAGCTGATGTTCTAGTTTGAGTGTTGCACAGGTGAAGACCCGGGTAGGAGCTGAAGGTCTAGTTTGAGTTTCGTGCAGCTGAAGACCCGGGGAGGAGCTAATGTTTTGGATTGAGTGTCGTGCAGCTGCAGACCCGGAGAGGAGCTGATATTCTAATTTGAGTGTCTTACAGCTGCAGACCCAGTGAGGAGCTGATGTTGTAGTTTGAGGATCTTGCAACTGCAGACCCGGAGAGGAGCTGATGTTCTGTTTTGTGGATCTTGCAGTTGCAGACCTGTAGAGGAGCTGATGTTCTAGTTTAAGGATCTTTTAGCTGCAGACCTGGAGAGGAGCTGATGTTGTAGTTTGAGGGTCGTGCAGCTGCACACCTGGAGAGGAGCTGATGGTCTATATTGAGGGTCGTGCAGCTGCACACCTGGAGAGGAGCTGATGTTCTAATTTGAGGGTCATCCAGCTGAAGACTGGGGGAGGAACTGATGTTGTTGGTTGAGGGTCGTGTAGCTGAGGACTCGGGGAGGAGCTGATGATGTTCGCGTTGAGCGTCTTTCAGCTGGAGACTCAGGGAGGAGCTGATTATCTTGATTCAGGATCATGGAGCTGGAGACGCAGAGAGGAGCTGATGTTCTAGTCAGTGGATCTTCCAGCTGTAGACCCAGAGAGGAGCTGATGTTCTAGTTTTGGGTTCTTGCAACTGCAGACCCAGAGAGGAGCTGATGTTGTAGATTGAGGTCGTGCGGCTGAAGACTTGGGGAGGAGCTGATGTAGTTTGAGGGGTCGTGCAGTTGAGGACTTGGGGAGGAGCTGATATTGTTGGCACTGAGGTTCTTTCAGCTGGAGACTCAGGGAGGAGCTGATAATCTTGATTGAGGGTCATGGACCTGGAGACCTGGACAGGAGCTGATGTTCTAGTTAGTGGATCTTCCAGCTGCAGAGCCAGAGAGGAGCTGATGTTCTAGTTTTAGGTTCTTACAGCTGCAGACCTGGAGAGGAGCTGATGTTCTAGATTGAGGGTCATGCAGCTGAAGACTTGGGTAGGAGGTGATGTTGTAGTTTGAGGGTCGTGCAGTTGAGGACTCGGGGAGGAGCTGATGTTGTTTGCGTTGACGTCTTTCAGCTGGAGACTGAGGGAGGAGCTGATAATCTTGATTGAGGGTCATGGAGCTCGAGACCCAGACAGGAGCTGATGTTCTAGTCAGTGGATCTTCAGCCACAGACCCAGGGAGGAGCTGTTGTTGTACTGTTTGGTTCTTGCAGCTGTAGACCCGAAGAGGAGCTGATGTTCTAGATTGAGGGTCATGCAGCTGAAGACTCGAGGAGTTACTGATGTAGTTTGAGGGTCGTGCAGTTGAGGACTCAGGGAGGAGTTGATGTTGTTCACGTGGAGAGTCTTTCACCTAGAGACTCAGGGAGGAGCTGATATTCTTGATTGAGGGTCATGGAGCTGGAGAGCCGGACAGGAGCTGATGTTCTAGGTAGTGGATCTTCCAGCTGCAGACCCGGAGAGGAGCTGATATTGTAGATTGAGGGTTATGCAGCTGAAGACTCGGGGAGGAGCTGGTGTCCTACTGTTAGGTTCTTGCAGCTGCATACCTGGAGAGGAGCTGATGTTCTAGATTGAGGGTCGTGCAGCTGAAGACTCGGGGAGGAGCTGGTGTTTTAGTTAGAGGTTTGTGCAGTTGAGGACTCGGGGAGGAGCTGATGTTGTTCGCGTTGAGGGTCTTTCAGCTGGAGACTCAGGGAGGAGCTGATAGTCTTGATTCAGGGTCATGGAGCTGGAGACACAGAGAGGAGCTGATGTTCTAGTCAGTGGATCTTCCAGCTGTAGACCCAGAGAGGAGCTGATGTTCTAGTTTTGGGTTCTTGCAACTGCAGACCCAGAGAGGAGCTGATGTTCTAGATTGAGGGTCATGTAGCTAAAGACTCGGGGAGGAGCTGATGTTGTAATTTGAGGGTCGTGCAGTTGAGGACTCAGGGAGGAGGTGATTTTGTTCTCATTGAAGGTCTTTCAGTTGGAGACTCAGGGAGGAGCTGAGAATCTTGATTGAGGGTCATGGAGCTGGAGACCTCGACAGGAGCTGATGTTCTAGGTGGTGGATCTTCCAGCTGCAGAGCCAGAGAGGAGCTGATATTCTAGATTGAGGGTTACACAGCTGAAGACTCAAGGAGGAGTTGATGTTGCGGCTTGAGTGTCGTCCACTTGAGGATTTCGGGAGGAGCTGATGTTCGTGTTGAGGGTCTTTCAGCTGGAGACTCAGAGAGGAGTTGATAATGTTGATTTAGGGTAATAAAGCTGGAGACCCGGACAGGAGCTGATGTTCTAGTTAGTGGATCTTCCAGGTGCAGACGCAGAGAGGAGGTGATGTTCTAGTTTATGTTCTTGCAGCTGCATACCCGGAGAGGAGCTGATGTTCTAGATTGAGGGTCATGCAGCTGAAGACTTGGGTAGGAGCTGATGTTGTAGTTTGAGGTTCGTGCACTTGAGGACTCAGGGAGGAGCTGATGTTGTTGGTGTTGAGGGTCTTTCAGCTGGAGACTGAGGGAGGAGCTGATAATCTTGATTGAGGGTCATGGAGCTGGAGACCCAGACAGGAGCTGATGTTCTACTCAGTGGATCTTCCAGCTGCAGACCCAGGGAGAAGCTGATGTTTTACTGTTCGGTTCTTGCAGCTGCAGACCCAGAGAGGAGCTGATGTTCTAGATTGAGGGTCATGCAGCTGAAGACTTGAGGAGTTACTGATGTTATAGTTTAAGGGTCGTGCAGTTGAGGACTCAGGGAGGAGCTGATGTAGTTCATGTTGAGAGTCTTTCACCTGGAGACTCAGGGAGGAGCTGATATTCTTGATTGAGGGTCATGGAGCTGGAGAGCTGGACAGGAGCTGATGTTCTAGGTAGGGGATCTTCCAGCTGCAGACCCGGAGAGGAGGTGATATTGTAGATTGAGGGTCATGCAGCTGAAGACTTGGGGAGGAGCTAATATTCTAATGTTAGGTTCTTGCAGCTGCATACCTGGAGAGGAGCTGATGTTCTAGATTGAGGGTCAGGCAGCTGAAGACTCGGGGAGGAGATGATGTTGTAGTTTGAGGGTGGTGAGCTGGAGACTCAGGGAGGATCTGATAATGTTGATTGAGGGTCATGGAGCTGGAGACCCAGATAGGAGCTGATGTTCTAGTTAGTGGATCTTCCAGCTTCAGAACCAGAGAGGAGCTAATGTTTTAGTTTTATGTTCTTGCAGCTGCAGACCCAGAGAGGAGCTGATGTTCTAGAATGAGGGTCATGCAACTGAAGACTCGGCGAGGAGCTGATATTGTAGTTTGAGAGTCATGCAGTTGACGACTCAGGGAGGAGCTGATGTTGTTGGCATTGAGGGTCTTTCAGCTGGACACTCAGAGAGAGCCTGTAATCTTGATTGTGGGTCATGGAGCTGGAGACCCGGACAGTAGCTGATGTTCTAGGTAGTGTATGTTCCAGCTGCAGACCCGGAGAGGAGCTGATGTTCTAGATTTTGGGTCATGCAGCTGAAGACTCGGGGAGAAGCTGATGTTGTAGTTGGAGTGCTGTGCACTTGAGGAATTTGGGAGGACCTGATGTTGTTCGCGTTGAGGGTCTTTCAACTGGAGACTCAGGGAGGAGCTGATAATCTTGATTTAGGGTCCTAAAGCTGGAGACCAGGACAGGAACTGATATTCTAGTCAGTGGATCTTCCAGCTGCAGACCCAGAGAGATGCTGATGTTCTAGTTTTAGGTTCTTGCAGCTGCAGACCCGGAGAGGAGCTGATGTTCTAGATTGAGGGTCATGCAGCTGAAGACTCGTGGAGGAGCTGATGTTCTAGTATGAGGATCTTGCACTTGGAGACCTGGAGAGGAGCTGATGTTCTAGATTGAGGGTCTTGCAGCTGCAGATCTGGAATGCAGCTGATGATCTAGATTGAGGGTCGTGCAGCTGAAGACTTGGTGAGGAGCTGATGTTGTTCTCGTTGAGGGTCTTTCAGTTGGAGACTCAGGGAGGAGCTCATGTTGTAGATTTAGGGTCACGGAACTGGAGACCTGGAGAGGAGGTGATGTTTTAGTTTGAGTGTCTTGCAGCTGCAGACCCGGAGAGGAGCTGACGTTCTAGTTTGAGGGTCTTGCAGCTGCAGACCTGGAGAGGAACTGATGTTCTAGTTTCAGGGTCTTGCAGCTGCAGACCTGGAGAGGAGCTGATGTTCTAGTTTGAGGGTCATGCAGCTGCAGGCCTGAAGAGGAGCTGATGTTCTAGATTGAGGGTCATGCAGCTGCAGACCTGGAGACAGCTGATGTTCTACATTGAGCGTCATGCAACTGAAGACTCGGGGAGTAGCTGAGGTTCTAGTTTGAGGGTCATGCAGCTGAATACCTGGTTAGGAACTGATGTTCTAGATTGAGGGTCATCCAGCTGAAGACTCGGGTAGGAGCTGATGTTGTGGTTTGAGGGTCGCTTTGTTGAGGACTCGGGGAGGAGCTGATGTTGTTCGCATTGAGCGTCTTTCAGCTGGAGACTCAGGGAGGAGCTGATAATCTTGATTGAGGGTCATGGAGCTGGAGACCTGGACAGGAGCTGATGATCTAGTTAGTGGATCTTCCATCTGCAGACCCAGAGAGGAGCTGATGTTCTAGTTTTAGGTTCTTGCAGCTGCAGACCCGGAGAGGAGCTGATGTTGTAGATTGAGAGTTATGCAGCTGAAGATTCAGGGAGGAGCTGATTTTGTAGTTAGAGGGTCATACAGTTGAGGTCTCGGGGAGGAGCTGATGTTGTTCACGTTGAGGGTCTTCCAGATGGAGACTCAGGGAGGAGCTGATAATCTTGATTGTGGGTCTTCGAGCTGGAGACCCGGACAGGAGCTGATGTTCTAGTTAGTGGATGTTGCAGCTGCAGACCTGGAGAGGAGATGATGTTCTAGATTGAGGGTTTTGCCGCTGAAGACTCATGGAGGAGCTAATGTTGTAGTTTGAGGGTTGTGCAGTTGAGAACTTTGGGAGGAGCTGATGTTGTTCGCATTGAGGGTCTTTCAGCTGGAGACTCAGGGAGGAGCTGATAATCTTGATTGAGGGTCATGGAGCTGGAGAGCAGGAGAGGAGGTTATGTTCTAGTTTTTCAATCTTCCAGCTGCAGACCCAGAGAGGAGCTGATATCCTAGTTTTAGGTTCTTGCAGCTGAAGACCCATAGAGGAGCAGATGTTCTAGGTTGAGGGTCTTGCAGCTGAAGACTCAGGGAGGAGCTGATGTTGTAGTTTGAGGGTCGTGCACTTGAGGACTCGGGGAGGAGCTGATGTTGTTCGCGTTGAAGGTCTTTCAGGTGGATACTCAGGGAGGAGCTGATAATCTTCTTTGAGGGTCATGGAGCTGGAGACCCAGACAGAAGTTGATGTTCTACTCAGTGTATCTTCCAGCTGCAGACCCAGAGAGGAGCTGATTTTCTAGTTTTAGGTCCTTACAGCTGCAGACCCAGAGAGGAGCTGATGTTCTAGATTGAGGGTCATGCAGCTGAAGATCAGGGAGTAGCTGATTTGCAGTTTGAGGGTCGTGCAGTTGCGGACTCGAGTAGGAGGTGATGTTGTTCACATTGAGGGTCTTTGAGCTGGAGACTCACGGAGGAGCTGGTAATCTTGATTGAGGGTCATGGAGCTGGAGAGCAGGACAGGAGCTTATGTTCTAGTTAGTGGATCTTCCAGCTGCAGACCCAGAGAGGGGCTGATGTTCTAGTTTTAGGTTCTTGCAGCTGCAGACCCGGAGAGGAGCTGATGTTCTAAATTGAGGGTCATGCGGCTGAAGACTCGGAGAGGAACTGATGTTTTAGTTTGAGAGTCGTGCAGTTGTAAACTCAGGGAGGAGCTGATGTTGTCGTTTGAGGGTCATGCAGTTGAGAACTCGGGGAGGGGCTGATTTTGTTCGAGTTAAGGGTCTTTCAGCTAGAGACTCAGGGAGGGGCTGGTAATCTTGATTGAGGGTCATGGATCTGGAGACCCAGACAGGAGCTGATCTTCTAGTTAGTGGATCTTCCAGTTGTAGATCCAGAGAGGAGCTGATTTTCTTCTGTTTGGTTCTTTCAGCTGCCGACCCGGAGAGGAGCTGATGTTCTAAATTGAGGATCGTGCAGCTGAAGGCTCGTGGAGGAGCTGATGTTTTAGTTTGAGGGTTGTGTAGTTGAGGGCTCAGGGAGGAGCTGATATTGTTGGCTCTGAGGGTGTTTCAGCTGGAGGAGCTGATAATGTTGATTGAGGGTCATAGAGCTGGAGACCCAGACAAGAGCTGATGTTCTAGTTAGTGGATCTTCCATATGCAGACCCAGGGAGGAACTGATGTTTTAATTTTCCATTCTTGCAGCTGCAGACCGGCAGAGGAGCTGATGTTCTAGATTGAGCGTCATGCAGCTGAAGACTCGGGGGGGAGCTGATGTTGTAGTTTGAGGGTCGTGCAGTTGAGGACTCGGGGAGGAGCTGGTGTTGTTCGCGTTGAGGGTCTTTCAGCTGGAGACTCACGGAGGACCTGATAATCGTGATTGAGCGTCATGGAGCTGGAGACTCAGACAGGAGCTGATATTCTAGTTAGTTGATATTCCAGCTACAGACGCAGGGAGGAGCTGATGTTCTAGTTTTAGGTTCTTGCAGTTGTAGACCCGGAGAGGAGCTGATGTTCTAGATTGAGGGTCATGCAGCTGAAGACTCAGGGAGGAGCTGATGTTGTAGATTGAGGGTCACGCATTTGTGGACTCGCAGAGGAGCTGATGTTGTTCGTGTTGAGGGTCTTTCAGCCGGAGACTCAGGGAGGAGCTGATAATCTTGATTGAGTGTGATGGAGCTGGAGACCTGGACAGGAGCTGATGTTCTGGTTAGTGGATCTTCCAGCTGCAGACCCAGAGAAGAGCTGATGTTCTAGTTTTAGGTTCTTGCAGCTGCAGACCTGGAGAGGAGCTGATGTTCTAGATTGAGGGTCATGCAGCTGAAGACTTGGGTAGGAGGTGATGTTGTAGTTTGAGGGTCATGCAGTTGAGGACTCGGGGAGGAGCTGATGTTGTTTGCGTTGACGTCTTTCAGCTGGAGACTGAGGGAGGAGCTGAGAATCTTGATTCAGGATCATGGAGCTGGAGACCCGGCCACTAGTTGATGTTCTAGTTAGTGGATGTTCCAGTTGCAGATCCAGAGAGGAGCCGATGTTCTACTATTTGGTTCTTGCAGTTGCAGACCCGGAGAGGAGCTGATGTCATAAATTGTGGTTCGTGCAGCTGAAGACTCAGGGAGGAGCTTATGTTGTAGTCTGAGGGTCGTGCAGTTGAGGACTCAGGGAGGAGCTGATATTGTTTGTGTTGAGGGTCTTTCAGCTGAAGACTCAGGGAGGAGCTGATAATCTTGATTGAGGGTGATGGAGCTGGATACCCGGACAGAAGCTGATGTTCTAGTTAGTGGATCTTCCAGATGCATACCCAGGGAGGAGCTGATGTTTTAGTTTTCCGTTCTTGCAGCTGTAGGCCCGCAGAGGAGCTGATGTTCTAGATTGAGGGTCATGTAGCTGAAGACTTGGGGAGGATCTGATGTTTTAGTTTGAGAGTCGTGCAGATGAAGGCTCGAGGAGGAGCTGATGTTGTAGTTTGAGGGTCATGCAGTTGAGGACTCGGGCACGAGCTAGTGTTGTTCGCGTTGAAGGTCTTTCAGCTAGAGACTCACGGAGGAGCTGATAATCGTGATTGAGCATCATGGAGCTGGAGATCCGGACAGGAGCTGATGTTCTAGTTAGTGGATCTTCCAGCTGCAGACCCAGGGAGGAGCTGATGTTCTAGTTTTAGATTCTTGCAGCCGCAGACCTGGAGAGAAGCTGATGTTCTAAATTGTGGGTCATGCTGCTGAAGACTCGGGGAGGAGCTTACGTTGTAGTTTGAGGGCCGTGTAGTTGAGGACTCAGGGAGGAGCTGATATTGTTGGCGTTGAGGTTCTTTCAGCTGGAAACTCAGGGAGGAGCTGATAATCTTGATTGAGGGTGATGGAGCTGGAGACCCAGACAGGAGCTGATATTCTAGTTAGTGGATCTTCCAGCTGCAGACCCAGGCAGGAGCTGATGTTCTAGTTTTAGGTTCTTGCAGCTGCAGACCCGGTGAGGAGCTGATGTTCTAGATTGAGAGTGATGCAGCTGAAGCCTCGGGGAGGAGCTAATTTTGTTGTTTGAGGGTCGTGCACTTGAGGACTCGCGCAAGAGCTGATGTTGTTCCTGTTAATGGTCTTTCAGCTGGCGACTCAGGGAGGAGCTGATAATCTTGATTGAGGGTCATAGAGCTGGAGACTCGGACAGGAGTTGATGTTTTAGTTAGTGGATCTTCCAGCTGCAGACCCAGGCAGGAGCTGATGTCCTAATTTGAGTGTCATGCAGGTGAAGACCCAGGGAGGAGGTGAAGTTCTAGTTTGAGTTTCCTGTGGCTGAAATCCCAGGGGGGAGCTAATGTTTTAGATTGAGGGTTGTGCAGCTGCAGACCCAGAGAGGAGCTGATATTCCAGTTTGAGGGTCTTACCGCTGCAGACCCAGTGAGGAGCTGATGTTGTAGTTTGAGGATCTTGCAGCTGCAGTCCCAGAGAGTAGCTTATGTTCTAGTTTTAGGGTAGTGCATCTGTAGACTAGGAGAAGACCTGATGTTCTGGTTTGTGGATCTTGTAGCTGCAGACCCATAGAGGAGCTGATGTTCTGGTTTAAGGATCTTGTTGCTGCAGATCCGGAGAGGAGCTGATGTTCTAGTTTGAGGGTCGTGCAGCTGGAGACCTGGAGAGGAGCTGATGTTGTACTCTGTGGATCGTGCAGCTGGAGACCTGGAGGGGAGCTGATGTTCTAGATTGAGGGTCATGCAGCTGCACACCTGCAGAGGAGCTGATGTTCTAGATTGAGGGTCGTGCAGCTGCACACCTGCAGAGGAGCTGATGTTCTAGATTGAGGGTCGTGCAGCTGCAGACCTGGAGAGGAGCTGATGTTCTAGATTGAGTGTCGTGCAGCTGATGACTCAGGGAGGAGCTGAGGTTCTAGTTTGAGGGTCATGCAGGTGAAGACCCTGAGAGGAGCTAATGTTCTAGATTGAGGGTCATCCAGCTGACTTGGGGAGGAGCTGATGCTGTAGTTTGAGGGTCGTTTAGTTGAGGACTCGGGGAGGAGCTGATGTTGTTCGTGTTGATGGTCTTTCAGCTGGAGACTGAAGGAGGAGCTGATAATCTTGATTGAGGGTCATGGAGCTGGAGACCTGGACAGGAGCTGATGTTCTAGTTAGTGGATCTTCCAGCTGCAGACCCAGGGAGGAGCTGATATTCTACTGTTAGGTTCTTGCAGCTGCAGACCTGGAGAGGAGGTGGTATTCTAGATTGAGGGTCATTTAGCTGAAGACTCAGGGAGGAACTGGTGTTGTTGTTAGAGGTTTATGCAGTTGAGGACTCGGGGAGGAGCTGATATTGTATTTTAAGAGTTGTGCAGTTGAGGACTTGGGGAGGAGTTAATGTTGTTTGCGTTGAGGGTCTTTCAGCTGGAGACTCAGGGAGGAGCTGATGTTCTAGTTAGTGAATCTTCCAGCTGGAGACCCAGGGAGGAGCTGATGTTCTATAGTTAGGTTCTTGCAGCTGCAGACCCAGAGAGGAGCTGATGTTCTAGATTGAGTGTCGTGCAGCTGAAGACAAGGAGGAGCTGATGTTGTAGTTTGAGGGTCATACATTTGAGGACTCAGGGAGGAGCTGATGTTGTTGGCGTTGAAGGTCTTTCAGTTGGAGACTCAGGGAGGAGCTGATGTTCTAGATTTACGGTCATGGAACTGGAGACCTGGAGGGAAGCTGATGTTGTAGTTTGATGGTCTTGCAGCTGCAGACCCGGAGAGAAGCTGATGTAGGCTCAGGGTCTTGCAGCTGCAGACCCAGAGAAGAACTGATGTTCTAGATTGAGGGTCGCACAGCTGAAGACTTGGGGAGAAGCTGATGTTCTAACTTGTGGGTTGTGCGGCTGAGGACTCGAGGAGGAGCTGATGTTGAGGGCTATGTGGCTGGAGATCCGGCGGGGAGCTGTTGTTCCGGTTTGTGGGCTGGGGAGCTGATGTTCCAGTTTGATGGCCATGCACCTGGAGACCCAGGGAGGAAGATGAAACTGGAACATCTGCTCCCCACAGTGCCTCCAGCTGCATGGCTCCGAAACTGGAACATCGCTTCCCACCCAGGTCTCCAGCTGCATGGCCGTGAAACTGCAACATCGGCAACCCCCGAGTCTCCAGCTGCAAGGCCCTCAAACTGGAACATCAGCTCCCCACCGGGTCTCCAGCTTCACGGTCCTCAAACTGGAACTTCAACTCCCCACCGGGTATCCAGCTGCACGGCCCTCAGACTGGAACATCAGCTCCCCACTGGGTCTCCAGCTGCACAGCCCTCAAACTGGAACAGTTTGAATCCGGCGGCGAGCTGATGTTCCAGTTTGAGGGCCGTGCAGCTGGAGACCCGGTGGGGAGCTGAAATTCCAGTTTGAGGGCTGTGCAGCTGGAGACCCGGGGGGAAGCTGATGTTCCAGTTGTAGGGCCGTGCTGCGGGAGACCGAGGGGTGGAGCTGATGTTCCAGTTTGCGAGCCGTGCAATTGATGACCCGGCGAGGAGCTGATGTTCAAGTTTGAGGTCTGTGCAGCTGGAGACCCACGGGGGAGCTGATGTTCCAGTTTGATGGCCGTGCAACTGGAGACTCTGCTGGGAGCCGATGTTGCAATTTGAGGGCCATGCAGCTGGAGACCCAGTGGGGAGCTGATGTTCCAGTTTGAGGGCTATGCAGCTGGTGACCTGGCGGGGAGCTGATGTTCCAGTTTGAGGGCCATGCAGCTGGTGACCTGGCGGGGAGCTGATGTTCCAGTTTGAGGGCCGTGCACTTGGAGACCTGGCGGGGAGCTGATGTTCCAGTTTGAGGGCCATGCAGCTGGATACCCGGTGGGGATTTGATGTTCCAGTTTGAGGGCCGAGCATCTGGAGACCCGGTGGGGAGCCAGTGTTGCAGGTTGAGGGCCGTGGAGCTGGAGACCCGGGGCAGAAGCTGATGTTCCAGCTTGAGGTGGTGCAGCTGGAGACCCAGGGGGGAACTGATGTTGCAGTTTGAGGGCCGTGCAGCTGGATACCCTGTGGGGAGCTGATGTTCCTGTTTGAGAGCTGTGCAGCTGGAGACCCTGTGGGAAGCTGATGTTCCTGTTTGAGAGCCGTGCAGCTGGAGATCTGGCAGGGAGCTGATGTTCTAGTTTGAGGGCCGTGAAGCTGGATACCTGGGGTGAAGCTGATGTTCCAGTTTGAGGGCTGTGCCTCTGGAGACCTGGTGGGGAGCCAGTGTTGCAAGTTGAGGGCCATGGAGCTGAAGACCCGGTGGGGTGAGCTGATGTTCCAGGTTGAGGGCCGTGCTGCTGGAGACCCAGCGGGGAGCTGATGTTGCAGTTTGAGGTGGTGCAGCTGGAGACCCGGGGGGGAACTGATGTTGCAATTTGAGGGCCGTGCAGCTGGAGACCCTGTGGGGAGCTGATGTTCCAGTTTGAGGGCCATGCATCTGGAGACCTGGTGGGGAGCCGATGTTTCAGTTTGAGGGCCATGCCTCTGGATACCCGGAGGGGAGCTGATGTTGCAGGTTGAGGGCCTTGGAGCTGGAGACCTGGGCGGGGATCTGATGTTACAGTTTGAGGGCCGTGAAGCTGGAGACCCGGTGGGGTACTGATGTTGCAGTTTGAGGGCCATGCAGCTGGATACCTGGTGGGAGCTGATGTTGCAGTTTGAGGGCTGTGCACCTGGAGCCCGGGGGTGGAGCTGATATTCCAGTTTGAGGGCTGTGCAGCTGGAGACCTGATGAGAGCTGATGTTCCAGTTTGCAGGCCGTGCATCTGGAGACCTGGCAGGGAGCTGATGTTCCAGTTTGAGGGCCGTGCATCTGGAGACCTGGTGGGGAGCTGATGTTGCAGGTTGAGGGCCGTGGAGCTGCAGACCTGGGCGGGGGGCTAATGTTCCAGTTTGAGGGCCATGAAGCTGGAGACCCGGGGTGGAACTGATGTTGCAGTTTGAGGGACATGCAGCTGGATATCTGGCTGGGAGCTGAAGTTGCAGTTTGAGGGCTGTGCACCTGGAGCCCCGGGGTGGAGCTGATATTCCAGTTTGAGGGCCGTGTAGCTGGAAATCTGGTGGGGAACTGATGTTCCAGTTTAAGGGCCCTGCATCTGGAGACCCGTGGGGATCTGATGTTCCAGTTTGAGGGTGGTGCAGGTGGCGACCCGGGCGGGAGCTGATGTTCTAGTTTTAGGGCCATGCAGCTGGAGACCCGGGGAGGAGCTGACATTCACTTTCGACGTCTCTGCAGGTGGAGACCTGGGGAGGAGCTGATGTTGTTCTAATTTGAGTGTGGTGCAGCTGGAGATCCAGGGATGAGATGTTCCTGCAGTTCAAATATGAGGGTCCCGGAGCTGGAATCTACATGAGGAGCCAATGCTGCCTCTGATGTCTTAGGTTGTGGAGCTGGAAACTCGTGGAGGAGCTGGTATTGGTGTTTCTAGTTGAGAGTCGTGGTATTTCCAGGGTTTCACAAAGGCCAGATTTTATTTCAGTTACTTAGAAGAGAAAGAAAATGTCTTCTGAAAGAGGTGAACTCAATCATTACCAATAGAAAAAGTATCCACTGTATTAATCTCTTATTAAAACAGGAAAATATAACATTTCCCCCCTTAGAATAATGTATATATATGTAACTTAAAGTTCTATCATATGTAGCCAAACAATAAAATCTGGAAACCAGCATGAAACCCCATTATTCACATGTTAAAATGTTGAAACTATGACCAAAATATGAATACTGCTAGAGTTATCAGAAAGACACAAGACAAAAAGCTTCTTGCATATGTATAAAGTAAATGTGATAATCTCAAAAAACTGTTCAAAATTATAATTACTTTCCAGTTTAAAAACTTCAATCCTAAAAAAAAAAAAAAAAAAACTATACACAAACCACTGATTTGCCCAGACCAAAAAAAGAAAGAAAGAAAGAAAAATCAGTGGTAAGGTAAGCAGGACCCAGAGGAGCTGATATTCACAGTTCTTACATGTACAACTCTTTCAGGAATTATTCATAAAGTACTTTATTTTACAACCTGCTTGTCTTGTAAAACGGAAGGTCTACTTTTGTACATAAAAGTTTTATACGGTATTAAAACCAGAACTGTATGTAAAATACTGCATCTAAATGTTTCTACATAACCTTGTTCCATTGGTTCATCGGTGACTTCTGCGGCTTCATCATCATTTTCTATGGATGATTCTGAAAGAATCTCTCCAGTTTTACTGTAATTGGATCCTGCTAATTCTTCTGTTTCACGGCAGTCAGAAGAACCACTACTTTCAGGGCCTTCGTTTTCATTACCTTCAGAATGTAGTAAATCTTTCTCAGCTTGAGACACATCACATTCCTCCATCTGATTATTTTCCTCAGAAGTCTCTTCATTCATAGTTGAGGCATCATCAGATTCTTTTTCTTGATTTTTTCTTTCTGGGATCATTTCTCTTGATGTCATAAAAGACTCTAAAAATAAGCAAATGTTGTTGTACTTAATTTTTATTTTGAAAATTCCTCCACGGTTAAGTTTCATGAATTCGGATGTTCTATAGTTCAAATCACATCCCCTGAAATTCAGCGGCAGCTACATACAGGTGGGAGAGAAGCCCAGCGTCGGCATTACAAGGAGTTCCGTGATGTACAATTCTTTCATGAAAACAATGAAAGCAAGAATTTGAGGATCTCCTTACTCCTCCCTTTTACGGATGGTCCCTCTCAATACCTTCTTCTTCCTCTTCGTCCTCTTCTTCATCCTCTTCTGTACACGCTGCTGGATACAACGGCTTTCTTTATCTTTATCCTGAGATGAAGATGATGCTTCTGTTTCTTCTACCATAACTGAAGAAATTTCGCTGCAAATCGTTTGACTGGCTGTTTCTCTGACTTCGTCTTTTTTGTCAAACCTGAGTCTTTTTACCTCATGCCCCTCAGCTTCCACAGCATCTTCATCTGGATGTTTATTTTTCAAAGGGCTCACTAAGGAGACTTCTGATTCAGATGTCAAAGAGTCACTGTGATTTTTCTCTTCATTTTGCTGCATATGTGCCTCTTTGCTGTCTGTGCTCTCAGGCAACCCATTTGTTGTCATGGGGGCTGACAAAGAAACCTTTGGTCGATTAAGTGGCCTGGGTGTCCCAGGCCCATTTATATTAGACCTCTCAGTATAGCTTGGTGCATTTCCAGGAAACATAACACCATTCATTCGATTTATACTATTGGAATTGTTTTTCTCTGAAGAAGGATAAACACAGCTAACAACCATCACGTTCTTTTCTACTCCTCTGAGAAATTTGTCTGTTCCTGTATAGTTTCTCCTTGGATCTCTTAACAATTCCCATAGTCGCTGAATAGTAAAAGGGATACCGTTAAATCCAGTGACAATTTTCAGTATTCTTTCCTTTGTTTCATCAAAGGGAATATATTCCACATTAGGGTTGGGAGGACCTCTTGGCTCAGGAGCTGAAGTTCTGAAATCGTCCATCACTTTCTCCAGTTTGAAAATAAAATAGCCTTTAAATTGGGACCACTGAATCTGTTTCTCCAGTCTTGGCTACATGACAAAGAAACCGATCCAGGACAGGACAAACTTTCTTTTTCCCCCTCTTCTCAAAGTCTTCCAGTGCCTCCTGGAGCCTGTCAATGTCTATGGCTTCCTGGAGTCCCTCACAGCCTCCGCCTCCCTCTGCGGGTCTCTTGGGGACCGGAACTCTTCCCCCCACCCCGCCACGTCCTCCCACTCCCTCGCACACACTCCAGCTCGCAGGCCAAGTGGGGTGGGGGGGAACGAAGGGAGCCAGGGAAACGTGTGAGAGAGGGAGACCGACAGAGCGAGCACCTCCCCCAAGCCGCTACCACCAACCCTCCAACATGGCGCCTGGCACGTCACCCTAAAAAGTTATTTCTTGGAGAAGTGATGGATGACAGAGATTAATCTGAGAGTTACTATTAATGGAGAAACTTAGAACTTACCATTTTTCCTGTGAGGTTTTGGTGCTGATACTGCTATTCTGTGAGTTCTGGCAATTGAGTCAGTTCCCACAGCCTGGTGATGCAGCAGGTGTCACAGAAGGACCCTGTCCCAGCTGGTCCTGCTCCACTGCTATGATGGTGTGGCCTCTGATCTGTGACCGTGTCTTGAGGGGAGACCAGGCCCTTGATCACAAGCGTATCCATGGTGAGGTTCCGTGGATGGAAGCTCATGGATGTTCCTTCCTGATGTTCATCTGCCACCTTGCTATTTAATGCATCTTGTTTATAACTGTCTTCCAAATATTGAATAGAAATAAAGCATTTGTACAGTATGGGTAAGGTATAAAGAATATTGACACATTGGACACAGTGGACCTCCACCAGGTTTAGGGAGCAGAATCTCAAGAGACATAACTTTGGATGCTCCCTGGAGGCCCTGCCTGAGTCCCAGTCCCTTCCCTTCTCCTATGGAGGGAATCGCTTCCTGCTTTAGTCTTTATTATTTCTACACTTTCCCTGATAGTACGTTTCTTTCACCGTACATTTACATCCCTGAAAAATATGCCATTTCATTTTGGAACTGTGTTTTGTTTTTGAGGCAGGGTCTTCCTCTGTTGCCTTGGCTGTAGTTTTGAACTTTGATGTGAGGAAATTCTCCTGCGTGGCTGCTCCTACACTGCATAGCTCTGAGCATCTGCTCTATATCTATTTTTGTCCTCCATTCCCTCCCTGAGACCCACCCACACTGACATGGTTCATTTTCATTGCTGCGTGATCTCCTGTCGTCTGAGGGGAACATGGGAAATGTCTTCATCTCCCTGTGGATGAGTGTTTGGCCAGGTGGGAGCCCTGAGGACTGTGTTTTGTTGGGAACGTTCTTGAGCATTTCTTTTGTACACAAGTGCAAGTTTCTTCTGGTCAGTAGCTTTCAAGTTTTAAAATTTCATCCCAGGTAAGAAATGTAAGTTTCCTCATAACCCACAACACACACTCTTTCATATACAAGCATAAGAGAAATATACTTCACAACCGTTCTCAGCAGTGCCTGGTGTTCCTGCTTCTCTCCATTCTCCCCAACAATGACATGGATTGTGTTGTGGGATTTTTGCCCGTCTGGTGGGTGTCATGTGATATGTCCCCGTGTTAGGCTGAGCCCCTTTTCATGTTTTCATTAGCCATTCCTCCACATTTCCTCTTCTGTGGAGGGTCGGTTCAGCTCTTTTGCCCAGTTTCTGTTAAGTTGTTTCAATTTTTGCACTTTTCCTTTATTATTCGTATTACTATGTTTTTGAGACAGAGTCTCACTCTGTCACCCAGGCTGGAGTGCAGTGGCGCAATCTCAGCTCACTGCAACCTCCATCTTCTGGGTTCAAATGATTCTCCTGCCTCAGCCTCCCAAGTGGCTGGGATTACAGACACGCACCACCATGCCCAGCTAATTTTTATATTTTTACTAGAGATGGGGTTTCACCATGTTGTCCAGGCTGGTCTGAAACTCCTAACCTGAGGTGATTCTCCCACTTCAGCCTCCCAAAGTGCTAGGATTATAGGCATGAGCCACCATGCCCGGCGTGCCTTTTTCTTTTTCAAAAGGACTCTTTCTAGATTATACCTATTCATTCCGGTGACTATATGTGTGGCAAAGATGGGTTTGAATCCACCAGGATAAACGTGCTGGATCTCCTCTCTGATGGGAGAAGAGACAGAGAGGGATAGAAGGGTGCAGAGAATCAGAGCCAGGAGGAGGCCGAGTCAGGCGGGGGTTGCAGGCTGCTGTGAGGACTTGGCTCCTTCTCTGAGTCGGGTGGGATTAGCAGGGGATTTGAACAGAGGAACCGTGGGATCTCCCTTATGCATTTCTGCCATGGTTGGCTCAGCTGAATGCACCTCTTGAACAAGACTTGGCCTTGGACACCCAGAGGCCCTTGGTTGAGGGTTTACCTCCTGGCATGGCCACTGACACATCCACGTTTGGCTCCCACACGGCTTGGCGGCCCCAAGACCTGCTCTGCCTGGGCTTCTCATTGGTGGCATTTCTCAAGTTTGTCCCCTCAAGTCTGCCCCATCCGGAAAACCAAACGCCTCTCTCTCCTACATGGAAACCCCCGTCAGCACCTCGTCCTGACTCACAGGGCATCCCGTCAACATCACAGTCCCAACCTTCCCACACGGACAAGCTCATGGGACCCCGTGATGGACCAGGACAGCGCCAGCACTAAGACGTGCCCTGAAACTCACAGGAAGAGCGGACCAAGAAGACGGGAACAGCACGGGGCACTGCGAACTGCAAACGCCCACGATACTGTGAGAGATGGAGAAAGGTACGGCCATAGCTGACAGAAAATGTTACTCAACATTTATTAAAGGCCTAAATGGAGAACATAACGCTATCAAACCCTTAGGTAAAAACACGGGAAAATTTGTATGGCCTGGGGTTAAATGAAAAGTTCTTAGACATGACACCAAAAGCATGATTCATAAAAGATTGACAAATTCAATTTAGTCATAAATTTAAAATTATAATTCTATAAAGCAATATAAAAATCTAAAGAGAATGAAACACAAACTATGGTCTAGAAAAAAACATTTGTGAATCACACATCTCACAACGTATTGGCACGCAGAATATATGAAGAACCATCAAAACTTAACTATAAGAAATTAAAAACCCCAGTATTAAAGAGAGGGCAAATATTTGAATGGAGGCCTCATCAAAGTAGGTATAAGGAGGGCATATTGCTCGAGAAAGAGGCTCAACATCATAGAGACGCTGGGGAAATGCCAGTCAACAGTACCTCTGCAAATCTATTAAAATGGCTAAAAACAGACAAAAACCATGGGCCAACCCAGGTTCTAGTGATGATGCAGAGGAATTGGGACCCTCATAAGCTGCAGTGGGAATGGGAGGGGTCCCGCCATGCTGGAAAGTGGTCCGGGAGTTTCTTATGAAGTTAAGCACATCCTTACCACGTCATCCAGCAACCCCGCTCCTGAAATGTCCCCCAAGAGAAAACTTAAACGTGCACACACAAACCTGCACACAAGTGTTTAGGCTTCATTCCTCATTGCCAATAACTGGAAGAAAACACAATGTCCATCGGCAGGAGCAGGAGAAGGCGTGAACCAACGCGGATGCTTCCACGTAGGGGGCACCAACCAGCAGTGGAAAGATGCACCCAAATGCCCCAGGTCTCCCAGGCCACATGCCCGGTGAAGGAAGCTAGTTTTGGTGGGCACAGGCCGAAGAATGCCAACACATGACGTCTTGGAGAAGACAGTGTACCATGTTGGGGAGCAGGGCAGTGGTTTCGAGGGGCTACGGGTGGAGGGGCGAATGGAGGAGCTCTCTGGGGCGATGGCGTGAGCACCTGCACCTCAATGTGGGCTGCTGCGGCTGAGGGGCTGCGCAGCAAACACTGGCTTCAGTACATGCAGACTGAAGGAGGAAGGCTCCCACAACTCAAAGACAGAGGGTGTCACCTCCATGAAACAAAAACATATTTAAAAAAAACTCTTAAAATTAAGAAAAAAACAGAAAAAGTATTTCGTAAGCACATTGACTTTGAGTTGCCATGATCTACCTGGGAGCATGGAACTGAAACCACAGGCTTGGCAATCCCGGAGGGAGAGGGTGGAGGGTTTAGACCTCAGTTGAAGGGCTCAGTACCTGGCTATAGGAAATAACATTTAAAAAGCAGCAGGCTGGAAATAATTTCTGCTGATGAGGTTGCATTTCTCCAGAGAGCCGGCAGAGTAAATTAAAGCAATATAGTCTTGCTCTGTTGCCCAGGCTGCAGTGCAGTGGCGCCATCTCCGCTCACTGTCAGCTCCGCGGGAGAATCTCTTGAACCCTGGAGGCAGAGGTTGCAGTGAGCCGAGATCGCGCCATTCCACTCCAGCCTGGGCAACAAGAGCAAAACTCTGTCTCAAACCAAACAAAATTAGATAACTAACCCAGGACTAAAACAGTGTAACTTAAAAAAAAAGTCTAGGAGGTATTATGTTCATTCCCCGCAAGCCAATAGAGGCCACGTCTGGGGCATACATTTAAAAAAAAGATCCTTAAGATAAAGTTATGGTCACAAATATGTTGTGTACGGTGTTATTAAGAGCAAAAATGGGAAACAACCCAAATATCAATAAAATGGGACTGAACCCTTGCAAATTTACTAAAATAACTGAAAATTGTTAAACATGCACAAGACGAAGATTTTTAATAATTTAAAGTGAAAAGACAGGAAACATAATTACTAATGATTATTGGTTTATTTTTCATGCCACTTCATTCCACAAAAATATTTCAGACACCTTAGAAAAAGACACATTAGAAATATTAAAATACTATCTGAACCAGAAGCAAAATCAGGGTAAGGTAGCAGACAGGCGTATAAGCCAAAGGGATCTACCCAGCTTTCAAAGCTGACCACGGCCGTGCGCAGTGGCTATGTCTGTAATCCCTGCACTTGGGGAGGCCGAGGAGGGAGGATCACTTGAGGCCAGAAGTTCGAGACCAGCCTGGGCAACAGCAAGATCCCGCCTCTACAAAAAATTTAAAAATCAGCCGGAAGCCAGAGGCTGGGGACATGGCTGAGGATCGCTCCCCCCTCCCTCGGAGGCCGGAAACCGACGGTCACTCCCGCTCACTAGAGGCCGGAGGCCCCGGGCCGCTCCCGCCCACCTCCGCGGATGAGCGCCGCCCCTTGGATCCCATTCCTTGTGGTCTGGACGTTCAGGCCCTCTCGGTCTGGGAGATCCCGGAGAACCACCCACGGGGCTTTAAAAAATGTTGGTGCCCAACACCTCCCCGAAATAGGGCCCGCCCTATCTCGGTCGGGGAGCGCAGGACCTCTGTGTCCACCCAACGGCACCGTCCGCGGGTCCACTTTGCGCAGGCGCGGTGCCCCCGCCCTTTAGACCCTGTCCCGGGCGTGGCGTCGTGCGCAGGCGCGGTGTCCCCCAATACCGCCCCCCCCTTGACCCGGGCGTGGTGCGCGGGTCGAGTCCCCCCCCCCCCCCAGCTCTACCGGGGTGTGTTGCGCAGCCGCAGTCTGCGCAGGGACTGGCGGGACTGCGCGGCGGCGACTACCGACATATCGGGGGTTCGGGGCCTGTCGCGCCTGCTAAGCGGTTGGCGCCTGGCGCTGGCCAAGGCGGTGAGTCCCTGCGGCGGACCGGGGCGGGGCAGGGCAGGTGGGGGGGCGAGGCGGCGGTAGGAGCGGGACGGTCCCCAGCGGGTCCGAGCGGAGCAGGCGGCGGTAGGAGCGGGACGGTCCCCAGCGGGTCCGAGCGGAGCGGGCGCCGGGTCCCCGCGCCCCCTGCCCGGGGATCGGGAAGGGGCTGGGAGAGCCCTGGGACGGTGCGAGGGGGAGCCGCGTGGTGTACTCGGGGGCCTGGGGAGCTCGGTCCTTAGCAGGTAGTCCGCGTCCCGGTGAAGGTCACGACCCCGCGGGCTTGCTGGGCGTCCCCTCCGCCGCTTTGGTCCGGGCCTGGGGTCCGGCGACTTCGCGGGCTGAGGTAGCCCCTCGCCTCAGTGCCTGGCGGGTGGACTCGGGGAGGAGTCGTGTCTGCCGAAGGTCACCGGGGTGGAGCCCTGGCTGGGCCAGGAGTCTGAGGACCTCTGTGAGGGTTGTCCTGAGGGACCGCCCGCATCCGGTGGGTGGGGCCGGCGGGGCGGGTGAAACTGCCCGGGTGGATGCGAGGAGTGGCCGGGCTCGGCCGCGTGGGCGTCCGGTGGGAAGCGCGGCGCGATCGAGCTTGAGCTTGCAGTTCCCGTTTCCAGAAAGCGCAAATCTGTGCATGTCCACTTCGGGACCTTGTAAGCTAAGGGCCTCTACTTTGGGTCCTGTTTGGTGGCCCTTGTGCCACCAAAAACGTGCCAGTGTTTAAAAGCAGCTGTGCCAGTTTTTAAAAATGAGACGGAGAGCTCAGGGCACTGACCGAGCGAGGACTCCAGGACCTGTGCTTGCCTATGCGCTGAGTACCTGGAGGGCCGGGCTCCGCTTAGTCCAGGACGATGGTCAGGGTTATACTTCCCTGAGCCCTTGCTCTCTGAGTTTGTCTGAATGTGCCCTCTACGATTGCATCTTCAGAATCGGCCTTCTGGGATTGTATTTAATCAAGCTAAATTGGATAGGTTTAGTTTGGTTCTTTTAAATGAACTTACCCACCCACCTCCTTAATTACAAAGTAATTTTAAATTGCAGAGTAAAAATCTCAATAGGAACCAAGGCATTCAGCAATATTGATTTGAATTATGCCTGTAATTGTGCAGTTTTCTCCTTTTTGAAATAGTTATTAAAAATCTCTTTGAATTAAATGTGAGGATTAGTCATACAGCCATCCTGTCAACATTAGAAAGCATGTAAACCGTTCTAGTGTGTTGCTGTGGTTGGTGCTGACTGAGCAGAGACCCCCGCCGCATCTTGGGCTCTTAGGAGCTGCTAGGAGGGCGTCCACAAGCAGGAAGTAAAGCCCATGGTCAGTGGGACTTTTTAGGGGAAATGGTAGCTTGTGATTGGAGAAAAATTAGATAGAGCTAGTTCCTCTGTCCTCAACCCAGATGGTGCCCAGTGTTCCTTCTGCAGACTAAGACCCCAGGCACCTCAGACAAGATGGCAAGATAGCAAAACGGAACCAAAATTTAGTCTTGGGTTTTGTAAAAGTCTTTTTTACAAAAAAAACTTGATGAAGGTAGTTTTTGCTACAGAAAGTCGTGCGTTTTTAGGTTCTTCGTTGGCTGCCTTTGTGATTGTGTAGGTTGTACATGCAGATTAGTTTCTTGCTGATGATTTATAGGTGCATTTTATTCGATGAGGACCCCTTACTTTGCTAGATTTCGTATATTAATGTCGCTGCACTTCTTCCTTTTCCCCCTCCACCTCCTAATCCTGTCATCTGAAATTCTGTATTGTTAAGCAAGGTCGAAGTATTCCTTTTAGTTATATGTTCCCCATTTTATTTCTTAGAGGAAATGTTTGATAGTTTCTCCTAAGAAAATTAATAATTGGCACAAAAGACTAGTTTTGTGTCAAAACTAGTTTTGAGTTTTATCTAAAGACTGACATTGGCTTAAAGTTGGGCTTTCCGAATTCAGAAATCTGCCCCAGATTAGATTTAGATGCAGAGAGTTAGTGTCCTTTTCCCCAGGGGGATGGCGTGATAATTTGTTCAAGATTGTGTTATAGTAGCTGCCCCTTTTAAGCTAGCTCTGTGTGTGTGTGGTGGGGGGTGGGCAGTGTGTATTCCACATCAACATCCTAGAAAGAACAAATAAACATTTAGTGATCTCACTGTTTCTACTTACGTTTGGTATAATATACTGTTTTTATAGGTGCTATTACCTATGTTAATAGGGCACTTTACAAAATTTTCAAGAACGTTTGTATTAAAATTATTTCAAAGACTTCTTTCTTAAAATATGATTTTACCGTGTAAAAAATTATACTGAGGTAGAAGAATATTCATTCTTTCTCGTTTTCTGAAGAAAGTAAAAACTAAATTAGCTTATGTCAATAAAAACAGAGACTAGAAATTGGAGAAATGAATAATTTTTTATCCCACATAGTAAGTAATTTCTGAATTGCAAGTATTTCTAAATACTTGAAGACATCCCTCACGTCCCCTCTTCCGATTGCTGAGTGTATAATTTCCTAAAGCTTTTTTTTCCTTTTCTTTTGTTTTTTGGAGACATTGTCTCACTCTGTCGCCCAGGCTGGAGTACGGTGGCACAGTCTAGGCTTACTGCAACCTCTGCCTCCTGGGTTCAAGGAATTCTCCTGCCTTAGCTTCCCAAGTAGCTGGGATTACAGGTGCCCGCCATCACGCCCAGCTAATTTTTAGTAGAGAGGGGGTTTCGCCATGTTGGCCAGACTGGTCTCGAACTCCTGACTTCAGGTGATCCGCCCACCTTGGCCTCCCAAAAATGCTGGGATTACAGGCGTGAGCCACCGCGCCCAGCCCCTAAAACTATTCTTTATGATATTTCTGAGACTACTCAGTGGTCTTCTAAAATGCCGCCAGCAGAATGGAAAACATATCCCCTAAATGGCTGGCCAATCTTAGCATATGGGACAGTGTCACCTCTCTCACACAGAGCCACTAAAAACTAAACACTAAAACCAGTTTTCATGAGTAAAGGTTTCTAAGATGGAAAATTTAAGCAGCGAGATATCTCAAGTTGTAGATGTTGGCCAGGAAAAAGCCAGCAGCAGCCAGGCAGGGGAGAGTGTGCATCTGACATCCTCCTGTGTGATGAAGGGATGACACCTCTTCCCTCTGGGCTGTCAGCTTTTACTGTTCCAGGATACAGATGTCCTGATTCAGTGTCCAGTGCCTTTTGAACTGACCGCAAGCCCTCATGGACAATTGGAACTGTAATGTGGAAAGGGCTCTGATGGAGCCAGTTAAAATGCTTCATTATTTGCAAAATACCACATACAGTAAAACGATCTAGATGTCTTTCCCCTTCTCCACTAAGTTGCATAAATTAAGATTTCACAGAGGAAGTGTGCCTTTTTCATTTCGTATCTGAGTCAGTGAGTATCCTGTTTGGAAACAAGCTTCATCCTGGTTTTCTAGAGTGCCAAGTCAGGGTGGAAAGGAGGACCTGGGGGCTCAGTCGTTCCTTGCCCCTTGGGCTGCCCTTCAGGGTTAAGTAGAGGGTCCCAGCTGAGCTCTCTGGATGCACAGGAGCACCTGGATACATCAGAAGGGGAACAGTTTGCAAGGGGAAATTTGAATTACTGTTCCCCACAGCATTTGTTCCTTCAGGACACTAACCCTCTGGATCTGTGTGTTCTGTATCTCCAGTGGCCAACAGTGTTGCAAACAGGAACCCGAGGTTTTCACTTCACTGTTGAAGGAACACGAGGGCATCTGCTAAAGTTTCAGGTTCCGTAAGTTCATGCTTTTTGTTCCATTATAAATGATTTTTTTGGCTTGGGGATAAGGATCTATACAGTTTGTTTTCATATGAGTCATCACATAGGAGAACAATTTCTCATAGGTATCCAATGCATGCTGAAATTATTTTCAGTGTAATACTACTTAATTGCAAGTCCAAATATAAACATAGATGTGAACATTTTTACTGTATCTCTTATGTATCTATAAACTAGATTTAAATTTAGGTCAAGTAAAGCAATAAATTAAAATGAACAGTATGTGCTGTGATAGATGATAAAATCCTACTGAAAATAGGACCGTGGGGCCCTTCCGGTGTGGGTTCCTTGGTATTGAGTGTGCCTGTTCTCTCTCTGTTGGAAAACCGAAACTTGCTGCAAAGTTCTTTTCTCATAAGCTCACAATAGTGACTGAATACTCCTTGGCACCTTCTCAGGCATAAGCATAGGCAAGGCCCTGAAGTAGAGTTGTGGTCCTCAGTCTGATCCCATGGAATAGACCCTCTACCATTCATAGAATCTGATTGTCAGTCCCTTCTCCAGGTGCGAATGTGCCCACTTCTCCCCGCACTGTTCAGGGCTCAGCCCCAGGACAGGATGGAGGCCCTGTGTGCCCAGCAGTTGCTTGTTTTATCTTTGTCAAGCTCTTTCACTGTCACAAGAGTCTTCATGTTTGTCATAGTGGAACATGTGATTGACAGGTGAATTTTTCTTTTCCAGATTTCTGCTCAGTATCCAGTAGTGGATCATGAATTTGATGCAGCGGTGGTAGGCGCTGGAGGGGCAGGCTTGCGAGCTGCATTTGGCCTTTCCGAGGCAGGGTTTAATACGGCATGTGTTACAAAGCTGTTTCCTACCAGGTCACACACTGTTGCAGCGCAGGTAAGAGAAAGGTGCCCCACTGTGCTCCCACTCCGTGCAGGTCCTGCACAGCCTCACACTTTCTACCTGGGCAGCCTCCTGCCTCCTCCCCGTGCTCCAGCCACATGGCCTCTTGCTGTGCCTTACTCACTCAGCTCACCCTCTCAGGGGTCTCTCCCTGGAGCCTCTTCCCTGAGGACTTTGAAGGGCGGGAGCCTTGTTGTCAGTCTTAATTGAGACTCCAGTCACACTTGGGTTTTCTCTGACCATCTCGCCTGCTACCCTCCCCACCCACCCCTCCCTCCCCAACACCTTCTCTGACCATCTCGCCTGGTACCCTCCCCACCCACCCCTGCCTCCCCACCCACCCCTGCCTCCCCACCCACCCCGGCTGCCCCAACACCTTGAGGAAAGGAGATCATCTAAAAAGGAGGAATCAGAAGTTAGGCTGGGGAAGAAAAGGGCAAGGGTTTCATTTGTCCCTGTGCTGCTGTCTTCTGGGACTCTCTGAGGGGTAAGATGGCAATGGGCACACACAACCAAAGGAAGTAGGGGTACAGGGGAGTGTGACTCTGAGTATGGAGTTTATTACTTGGCAGGAAGCACTTGTAATCTTTAACACATGCCCGTAAATGCCATTGGGAAGATTTGTTAATGAAATTATCCGGAAAGATTTGTGGAGTACCTTTTCTGTGCCAGATATGTTAGGTAATAAGCATATTACAGGTAGCCTCTCACTCACTGCTCCAGTCAGCCCTTCCTGGAGCTCCCTCTGTCTCCACCACACAGATGAGGAGACTGAGGCTAAGGGATGGAATCACTGGGTGAGCTGGGAAGGGGTTGTGATCTGGAATCTGTCAGGCCTCGCTGCTCCTCTGCTGAGGTCAGCCCTCACTGGGAGTCACTGCTTGAGTAGTTGGCTTTCTCTGAGTCCCCCAGTGGGTGGATTTGGGCCTGGAAGACAAAGTTGGGGCTCCTGTTTGTGGCTTGTAAGGAGTGGTTGGTGTTTCCAGGTTGGAATCAATGCTGCTCTGGGGAACATGGAGGGGGACAACTGGAGGTGGCATTTCTACGACACCGTGAAGGGCTCCGACTGGCTGGGGGACCAGGATGCCATCCACTACATGACGGAGCAGGCCCCCACTGCCATGGTCGAGGTGATGGGCGGGAGGCTGTGGGTGCTCTCGTGGTCTGTTTCTAGTACAAGAGTCCTGGAAAAAATGTAAGCAATGGAGGCAGATGTGGCAGCCGAAAGAATGGTGATGAGCAAAGCTCACAAGAGAAGTCTTTGTCTGTCATGAACTATGCATTACATGTAAAAAGAAAAACTTGTCTTTGATGAAGTGTTGACATATTCATAAAATAGATTACTTCAGGTTTGCAGATTTGTATTAAAGTTGTTTAGTGTAGATTAGCTGTGAATATCTTGAGTCCTTTAAGGTAATAAGATTTTTGTTTGTTTTTATCTTTCAGAGCTAGAAAATTGTGCCATGCCGTTTAACAGCACTGAAGATGGGAAGATTTATCAGCATGCATTTGGTGGACAGAGCCTCAGGTTTGGAAAGGGCGGGCAGGCTCATCGGTGCTGCTGTGTGGCTGACCGGACCGGCCACTCAATATTGCACACCTTATATGGGAGGGTAAGGCCACCGCCGGTCCACCTGAGACAGGACATGTAGTGCTGGGGCTTATGGTGACAGCAGGGAATGGGTTAGGGTGCTCAGTGAGTCCACCAGAGATTATGTAGAAAGCAACAGAGAACAGCGGTGTGCGGCACATGCAGCGACTGTTGATGTGACAGGACTAGACATGTGCCTTGAGGAGCTGCCCCTAAGGCAATGTGTGACTTCTTGCATCTATTTTGGAAAGTTGAATTGGTAATCTTATATACCAGGTTTTAACTTGGGATATGTGACACTCAGCATATAAGAACAGAGCAGGCAGGCCAGGCACAGTGGCCCACGTCTGTAATCCCAGCAGTTTAGGAGGCCAAGGCAGGAGGATCACTTGAGACCAGAAGTTTGAGGCCAGTCTGGAGAACATAGCAAGACCCTGTCTCTACAAAAAGTTTAAAAAGTAGCTGAGCATGGTGGTACATGCTTGTAATCCCCGTTCCTCAGGAGGCTGAGTCAGGAGGATCACTTGAGACCGTGAGCCGTGTTTATAGCACTCCAGCCTGGGCAACAGGAGACCTGTCTCAAAAAAAGAAAAAGAACAAGTATTTTAAGGCTCTTTTACCACCTCTGAGTTCCTGAATGGATTGGTTTTGTTTGTTTGTTTTGTTTTGCTTTGTTTTTGAGACAGAGTCTCACTCTGTCACCGAGGCTGGAGTGCAGTGGTGCGATCTCTGCTCACTGCAACCTGTGCCTCCCGGGTTCAAGCGATTCTCCTGCCTCAGCCTCCAGAGTAGCTGGGACTACAGGTGCACGCCGACACGCCTTGCTGATTTTTTGTGTTTTAGTAGAGACAGGGTTTCCCATGTTGCCCTGGCTGGTCCCGAACTCCTGAGCTCAGGCAGTCCACCCGCCTCGGCCTCCCGAAGTGCTGGGATTATAGGCATGAGCCACCACACCCGGCCATGGATTGTTTTAATATTAACTTATCACTGGACAAAGACTTGAGGTGACAATAGTTCCTGGGTAATCAGGGTCCACTTTGGCATGACCAAATAATATTCTGAACAGTATTGATTCAGAGTAATCAGTATTCCGAACTATGTTGTTTTCTGATGAATGGGGACGGATCATTAATTTGCAGGTTGTTAGAACACCAGTGACTTCTGTGTGGGTGAGTGCATTGAGAAGTGTGTGGTGGGAGGAGACAGTGGCTCCGTCCGGAGCAGGAGCTGTCACGTGGGGAGCTGGCCCAGGCTTACGAGAGCTACTTGCGCTGGCTGAGGGAACAGCAGGTCCAGGCGGGCAGCGCTGTCCGATGCCTACCTTTCTGCGCTGCCGGAATCTGCTCATCTGCAACCGTCTGCTTTGGTAGCTGCCAGCCACGTGGGGCTGTTGCTAGTGTGGCTGGTGTCGCTGAAGAGCTAAACGTTTTGATTTATTTTAATTAATTAAGTGGTTATGTGTTGCCAGCAGCTCCCATCTGGGCTGTGACCCCATGGTCTGTGGACCTCACTCTGGCACCAGATTCTGAGTGCAGCTGCATGTGGCCACCGGACAGTGTGGAGTGCCTCTTCGGGTTGTGTAGAAATAGGAAATGTGTCACCAAAATAGGAGCTGTTGCTGCTGCGTTCTGTAGCACACCTGCCTTGTTTGTACTGCTCGGCGTGGAATGCCTCTCAGGCTCCGACAGCGTCATTGACACTGTTGCTGATCTCCTTGGATTCACCTGGTTCATTTGGATCAAGTTCTTTCACCTGTTCACATGAGCAGATGGCACCTTAAAACCTTAAAGGATGGCGTAACACTTCTTGCCCTTTTTTTTTTCTTTCTTTTAGTCTCTGTGATGTGATACCGGCTGTTTTGTGGAGTATTTTGCCTTGGATCTCCTGATGGAGAACGGGGAGTGCTGTGGTGTCATCGCACTGTGCATAGAGGACGGCTCCATCCATCGCATGAGAGCAAAGAACACTGTTGTTGCCACAGGGTAGGAATCTAATTTCTACTTTATTTCCTTTGTAAAAATGAATAAATTTCATTTAGAGTTTGTTTATTTTAAGGAAAATAGAGGCATTGTAGAATAACGGTTCAGACACAGGCCTTGATATAACCGTGTGAGGGTGATGGCCTTTCCCAGCCATGGTTCCTCACCTGTAAAGGGTGAGGACAGCAGCACCTGCCTGGGGGTGAGAAAGCATGGCCCTCAGTAGTCGGTAGTGGCTGCCATCAGGTTCACAGCTTACCTCTCCCAATTTTAGATGAGGAAACTGCGGCCCGAAGAGTCACATGGGGTTTTCTGGCAAAATCTCTTTTGTTTTAGTGGGTTCTGTGTTTATACTGATTCCTGGGATAGATAACTCTGTCTTCTCTACATAATGAAAATAAATAACTTTAATTTTATACACTGTCAGTTACTTTAACCACTTTAAGTAAGTGGTTAAGTTGTAAGACTTAAATGAGTTTAATATGTGGAAAGTAGCTAGAACTGCCCATAGCAAGTGCAGTGTAAATATTAACTAAAATAATCATTATTACTGTCCTTGCCACTGTTTGGGTAACTTAGATATGAATTCTCCAAGCTAGTATTCTTAACTAGTCACTCCAGTATCATAGTGCAGAAGAATGTTCAAAAATTAAAACAAAATTTGAGGCATCCAACGTACACCAGGCTGTAATCAGAGTATTGGCCAGAGGTCTGTGGGCCAGCCTTTCTGCCCTCTGGGGACGCCACTCTGCCCCAGCCTGTGTTGCAGCTGTCAGCCTTGTCAGTGCTTTTTGTTATCCAGACTTTTTACTGTATCTTAACTGTTCTTTCTATTCAGTTTTGCATATACTGCCTTCTGCATATGTTTTTCATCTCTCCCCCAAAAAATATCTTGAAAAAAAAAATGCATTTGAAATAGAGAGCTAGCAATTGTTAGATTATAAACGTGTGTGGTTTTTGCAGGCACATATGGTGCTGGTTGTCTCATTACGGAAGGATGTAGTGGAGAGGGAGGCATTTTCATTAACAGTCAAGGCGAAAGGTTTATGGAGCGATACGCCCCCGTCGCGAAGGACCTGGCATCTCGAGATGTGGTGTGTCCGTCGATGACTGGAGATCTGCAAAGGAAGGTGCGTGTGATTTGCTACCAGCATTGTCTGAGCGGGCACTCGGGCCGGGGTTGCTTCTGTGAGTTTCAGCACCGCTAACCCTCAGCTTCGGGTGGAGGCACATGTGCACAGCCACCTCTCTCAGCTGTGGGCAGGCATCTGTTAGTCTGTGATATTTTCCTAAAGACCTACATTTTGAAAATTGTAGCCAGTTTCTGTCTCAAATCTGTGGAACAGAGTTTCTCTTAGAGTGTGTGAATATGTGACGGAGTATGAGAGAGAGAGACACACACCCAACCTGATGTCGGTGTGTGAGCCTTGGGTGTTGTGTCTGATACCCACAGATGTTTTTCGGCAGCTTTCAAAGTGTGTGGGTTATTTGGCTTTCAGTAAGACAATTTGCAGCTCTTTCATTGCCTGACCCTGTTCTTTAATGTAATGACACTTGCTAAATATCTGCTGGTATGGCCTTTAGAGGTTTTACATTTTTATGTTAAAAAAAAAAAAAGAGAAGTCAGATGGTTTTTTGGAATGTGGTGGCCCTCCGTATCCATCGGTTCCACATGTGTGGTTTCAGCCAACTATGTATTGAAAATAAAATTGCATCGTTACAAATATGCAGACTTTTTTCCTTGTCATTGTTCCCTAAACAACACAGTGTAACAGCTATTTATGTAGCATTTACATTGTTTTAGGTACTATGAGTAATCCTGGAGTTGCTGTAAAACTTAAATATAAAACCTTAAATGAGGATGATTTAAAATATGGAGGAGAATGTGCATAGGTTATATGCAAATACTCTCCCATTTTATATTAGGGACTTGAGCAACCATGGATTTTGGTATCCGTGGGGGTCCTGGACCCAACCTGGCATGTATACGCAAGGACGACTGTATTTGGCATAGAGGCCTTTCTAATGCTCTTACCAAGGACAGCCGCAGCAGGCTGTGATCCCTGAGACGAGTGTGAGTTCAGTGAGGGCAGAGTTTTTGTTCTGGTTCTCAGCTGTGTCCCAGCACCTAGGATTGTCCCTGGCACACAGTAGATGCTTAGAAAAGATTTGAGGAGAGGGTGACCATACATGAGGGGAAATTTTGCTCAGTATCAAAACATGTTGAAACTCACACGCTTCCAAGATGACGTATTCTCAGGTTTCCCGCCGTTGCTGTTCTCTGCCTTATGTGATGGTGTTCTGTCTTACCAGAGGCTTTGGTCCTGAGAAAGATCACGTCTACCTGCAGCTGCACCACCTACCTCCAGAGCAGCCGGCCACGTGCCTGCCCGGCTTTTCAGAGACAGCCATGATCTTCACTGGTGTGGACGTCACGAAGGAGCCAATCCATGTCCTCCCCACCGTGCATTATAATGTGGACGGCATTCCCACCAGCTACAAGGGGCAGGTGATGGTGCTGGCTCCTCTCCCACAGCTGGAAAGAAGGCTGGGACAACGGGGCCCACCTCGCAGTTGTCTCTTTAGATCTTAGAGGAAAAGACAGATGTTTTCTTCAAGAAAGTACTGTATTGTTTTCTAGATCGCACTTTAAATTTCTATTACTGGAGAATGGAGGGGGCTTAATAATTTATTTCTCCTTAGTAAATTGTCATAGATACATCATTTGCAGCTTTTTCCATTTTATAATTACTTTCTTATATGATCTTGTGTTATTTCTAATGATCTTATACATTGAGAGATCTTTATAATTCATACCTTTGAGTGGTTTGCGGTTCACACAGAGCTTGTCAGTCACTTAGCCTCCTTGTTGGGTGAGGTGGGTGGAAGCTGCTACTTTCCCTGCGTAGATGAAGAGGTGAACAGGGGGTAGAAGAGTCTGGAACATCAGTCTCCCCTGCTGATGTTCCTCCACCTGCCGTGCTCCTGGGTCTGAGCCGGAGCACAGGTGGTGAGGGCCTTGGGACACGGGGGACAGTCGCAGATGCTGACATTGGAGGTCCTCTGACCTGCTTGTAACAGCAGGTGCTCAGGGGCAGAGGGGAAACTGGGGGATACATTCGGAAGTTTTCCTCTGAAGAAGAGTAGCTGTGGTCCTTACTTCCTTCTTAGATATGGCCTTTACTTCCCTCTCTTTGTTTCTTGGACATGGAGACTCGCTCTGTCGCTTAGGCTGGAGTGCAATGGCACAGTCTCGGCTCACTGCAACCTCCGCCTCCCAGGTTCAAGTGATTCTTCTGCCTCAGCCTCCCGAGTAGCTGGGATTACAGGCACCCACCATCATGCCTGGCTAATTTTTGTATTTTTAGTTGAGACGGGGTTTCACCATGTTAGCCAGACAGGTCTTGAACCCCTGAACTCAGGTGATCCACCCACCTCAGCCTCCCAAAGTGCTGGGATTACAGGCGTGAGTCACTGCATGCCCGGCCTACTTCCCTCTCTTTCTCTGACCTGCAGCACAGACACCCCGTTGAGGGAGGTGGGCTTGTGGAGGAATAGGCACCTTGACATTTCATCTGAAACCTTCCTTTCCACAGGTCCTGAGGCACGCGAATGGCCAGGATCAGATTGTGCCCGGCCTGTACACCTGTGGGGAGGCTGCCTGTGCCTTGGTACATGGTGCCAACCGCCTCGGGGCAAACTCACTGTTGGACCTGGTTGTCTGGTCAGGCATGCGCCCTGAGTATCGAAGAGTCATGCAGATCTAGTAAGTGTTTTCTTCAGGAGCCAGACTATTTGAGAAGGCGCAGGAGGTTACAGTCTTTTTTCTTTTTTTTGAGACAGGGTCAGCCCAGGCTGGAGTGCAGTGGCACAGTCATCATAGCCTCAACCTCCCGAGCTCAAGCAGTCGTCAACACCTCAACCTTCAGAGTCCCAAGTAGCTGAGACTACAGATGTGCACCACCATACCTGGCTAATTAAAAAAATTTTTTTTTGTAGACACAGGGTCTCACAATATTGCCCAGGCTGGTCTTGAACTCCTAGACTCAAACAGTCCTTCTGCCTCAGCTTCCCAAAGTACTGGGATTACAGTCATGAGCCACTGCACCCAGCCAGGTTACAAAGCCTTGATTTGTTACTGGAAATTTGTTTAGTGATCATATAGAGATAGTCTGGGTTTTTTCCCCTAGAAGTGATTAAACTGAGAAATCCAGAGATTATATGGTGGTAATGTTGAGACTAGATAGAGGCTGGTTGGGGATCTTAACAGTTAAGGTGACATTTTTGAGGTTACTTTTTTTTTTTAAATTATTTTGCAGTCATTTTCTGCTTCGAAAAAGCACTATTAGGAAGTTGTTATTTTTAGGGGAAGTTCATTACCTATTACTTGCCTGATAAAAATCACTTATTTGCAATGAAATATTTAAAATAGTTGGCATGAATGAATATGTAACTTCTTGGTACTTAGAAAAATAATTTAGGCCATTCTAAAAACAAAGTACAACTAATCTCTATTAGAGGAGAAGGGCTGACTTAGAGTGAACAGGATTCCCACCCTCTATGGACAGATTGGATTTCACTTGCTGGTTTTCTTTTCTTGATAGCGTCAAACAATGTGCAGGAAAAGAAATACCGTGTGTGGGAGTGTGAGTCTTATGTACACTAAGAACAGGACAGTTAGCATCACTCCCACCTCCAGAGATCTTCACGGTGGTTATCCAGCCTCGTGTGCTCAGAACAGTGTGAGGTGGATGAGGCACTGGTGGATGTTTGTGTGGCAAGGATGGTGGGACCCCAGGCCCACGTTCTTCCCGTTACCTTTCTCTGGTGTTAACTGTTTAGCATCATTTCTGCCGTTTTTATAGAACAGGTGCTTTTTGCTTTTTGTATGGACTCAAGTGAAATAAAAACTAGCACTGCTGTAACTTACAAACATGCGCCCTTTTATATCTGTAGTTAGAAAGGTACAGATAGTATTAAAAGGGTAGCTTATTTCAGACACTGTGTCTCTGTGGATCTGACCACAGCTCCGGAGGCCAGCACACGCAGAGCTGGCGTCTTATCCCAAGCTGTTGCTGATCATCGGCGAAGGCGGAGTTCAGGTCCATCGTTCCTGACGCCACAAGTTGTGCTTGTCTCATTCCATAGCCCGGTACTTTGTAGCAGTGAGGACCGATACCACTTCTCTCAGAGCAATGTAGAAATTTTGAGCTTCTCTTTCTTTGAAAATGCAGAAAAGAACATTTTGTAAGAATACCCTATACTTTACGTCTGAGAAACTGCTCACACATGCAGCATCTCACGCAGAATGCTGTGGAGTCAGACTCAAAAGGCTGCACACCTGTGGTTCTGTTGATAGGACATTCTGGAAAAGGCACATCTAGGGAAGAAAAGGGATTGGTGGTTGCCAGAGGCTGTTTCCTGATTGTGCTGAGACTTACAGACACAGCTCTGTGTGTGTCAAAATTTGAAAAACGCTACATTAAAAATGATGAGTTTTATTTTACTGTATCTTTATGCTTTAATTTTTAAAAATGGAAAGAAAAATGCATGTAGCATCACTACTTCTCCCCCACCACCCCGAAAAAAATACATATATATATCTATATCTATATCTATATATATATCTGTATTTTTAGACATAGTCTGCCTCTGTCGCCCGGGCTGGAGTGCAGTGGTACGATCAGGTGCACGCCACCACATCTGGCTAATTTTTAAAATTGTTTTCTAGGGACACGGTCTCCCTGTGTTGCCCAGGTTGGTCTTGAACTCCTGACTTCAAGTGATCCTCCTGTCTCAGCCTCCCAAAGTGGTTACATGCATCTATACGTGTGTTAAAATTGGTAGAACTGAGGCTGGGTGCAGTGGCTCACGCCTATAATCCCACCACTTTGGGAGGCCGGGGCAAGCAGATTGCTTAAGCTCAGGAGTTCGAGACCAGCTTGGGCAAGGTGGTGAAACCCCATCTCTACCAAAAATACAAAAAGCAGCTGGGCATGGTGGCTCACACTTGGGTAGTCCCAGCTACTTGGGAGGCTGAGGTGGGAGGATTGCTGGAGCCTGGAAGGCGGAGGTTGCAGTGAGCCGAGATCACACCACTGCACTCCAGCCTGGGCAACAGAGGGAGGAGACACTCTCTCAAAAAAAAGAAAAAATAAATTGTAGAACTGCCCACCAAAAGAAAAAAGTCAATTCTACTGAAAGATCAATTGTTAAAGCATTATAAACAAAAGGAAGAGAAACACCAGCAAGCCTAGAAGCATTTGAGCAGACCCTCAAGAGACCCACAGCCTGGTCCCGTGGAGAGGCAGTGGGTGGGGTGGGGCCTGTTTGACTCCTGCATTTCATGCCTCCTGTCTCCTGCATATGTTACCTGTTGAAGAAAATATATATAAAATGTTATATATATATAAAAAAAACTTTAAAACCTTTTTAAGACATCTTGGAAACATAAGAGTTGCAAATCTTGGCCGTGCGCGGTGGCTGACACATGTGATCCCAGCACTTTGGGAGGCCGAGGCAGGTGGCTCACCTGAGGTCAGGAGTTCGAGACCAGCCTGTCCAACATTGTGAAACCCCATCTCTACTAAAAATACAAAAATTAGCCAGGTATGGTGGCATACTCCTGTAGTCCCAGCTACTCCAGAGGCTGAGGCCGGAGGGTTGCTTTAACCAGGAAGTGGAGGTTGCAGTGAGCCGAGATGGTGCCACTGCACTCCAGCCTGGACTACAGAGCAAAATTCCATCTTAAAAAAAAAAAAAAAAAAAAAAAATTTCAAATCTTGAACGTCAGGTGAGAGCACATAAGAGTCCAAATCAGCAGTGACTTTCAAGCACACAGCAGCCACCTTCCTCCCCCTGATGCAAAGGACAGTGGGGTGGCCGGCCCCTTGGGACCACCATCTGGAAGGTGTCTTTTTTCCCCTTAGTGGAGTGACATTTATATACACTTAATGTATATAAATTTGTATACATTTATTTATTTATTTTTTTTGTAAGACAGGGTCTCGCTCTGTTGCCCAGGCTTGAGTGCAGTGGCGTGATCTCGGCTCACTGCAACCTCCACCTTTCAGGTTCAAGCAGTTCTCATGCCAGATAATTTTTGTATTTTTAGTAGAAATGAGGGTTTGCCACATTGGCCAGGCTGCTCTTGAGCTGCTGACCTCAAGTGATCCACCTACCTCGGCCTCCTAAAGTGCTGGGATTACAGGCGTGAGCCACCGCACCCGGCCTACATTTAATTTTTTAATTTTAGAGATGATTTCTAGTTTATTCACTCTAAGATCACTTAATGGCTATCTACTGTGTGCCAACAGTTTTGCCTTTTATGTCTGTTCTTTAAAATTGGCCCCAACTCAACAGATGGCCTCAGATGTAGGGTGGGCTGGCAGTGTGTTAGCTCAGGAGACTTACACAGTTTCCAGGCTCCTTGATTGGCTGTGCTACATATTTGTGTGTCATTCTAAATCCATTTGGTTTTTTAACACGGTTTTCAAAGGTTAAATTCTAGCTTTTTTTGTTGTTGTTGTTTTAGGAGATAAAGTCCCTCCAATTAAACCAAATGCTGGGGAAGAATCTGTCACGAATCTTGAGAAATTGAGATTTGCTGATGGAAGAAGCATAAGAACATGGGAACTGTGACTCAGCATGCAGAAGGTAAGAGCCTGGACTCGCTCTGGAGTGAGCAGGCTGGCTGCATACCTGGCCCTGCAGTGGTTTTGTTTTTTTAAAAATAGATCTAGGGGGATGCAGGTGCAGTTTTGTGTGGATGTACTGTGAGGTGGTGGAGTCTGGGCTTTTCATGTACCCAAGTCGTGTGTGTTGTACTCAGCAGGTAATTGCTCATCCCTACCCCTCCCGCTTTTTGGAGCTCCCAGTCTCTCTTAGTCCACTCCGTGTGTCCATGTGTACTCACGGTTCAGCTCCCACTTCCAAGTGAGAATGTGTGACACTTGACCTTCTGAGTCACTTCACTTAGGATAGTGACCTCCCGTTGCATCTGTGTGGCTGCAGAAGACATGATTATGTTGTTTTTTTATGGCTGAGTAGTATTTAATGGTATATAGGTACCACATTTTCTTCATCTGGTCGTCCGTTGATGGGCACTTAGGTTGATTCCATGATTTTGCTATTGTGACTAGTGCTGCGATAAACATACGAGGCTGCACCAGTATCTGGAGGTGAACAGCAGTGGGACATACTCCTCACTGTATCAAGAACATGAAAGAGACCAGAAGTGCACTTGTTTTCCACATAGAAGGTCAACAGGCTAGGGCAGAATTAGTGACTGCTTAGCATCCAGGACAGCCTTCTGTGGTTCACTCGTGTGTGCTTGGGCGTGACCTCCGTGCCCTGACCGTCGCTGGCTGTCATGGATGAGTCACAGCGTGGACCACCAGAGAAGCTCAGTCCCCAGCAGGGCCGCTTTCTCTTAGAGGTTTCCTGGAGTTCAACACAGCACTGGTGCTTACATCTCAGGCCCAGATACTGATCATGTCATCACGCCTGGCTTCCAGCAGCTCGGAAATGTCTTTAAGCTGGACCTGTTGCTGCCCCTAAACATACTCAGAAGAGAGGGAGAGTAGTCGGTGGGTGGAAAGTGATCTGTGCGGTCTGTGCTGCTGGGAGTCAGTCCAGTAAGACCGTCTGTGATGATGGAAATGTTGAGTGTTTGCCGTCCAGTATGGCAGCCATTAGCCACGGGGGCTGTGGAGAACCTGATATATAGTCAGTCTAAGAAACTGAATTCCTCTAATAACAAGGATTCTTGTCCAAGAATGAGATCTCTTGTCTACTATTTGCATGAATTTCTGTGTATTTTCCAAAAAGAAGTCCATTGCTTTAGTCCTATTCTGAAAGGCATTTGGTGTTAGACACGAGAGAACAGGTTCCCTGCTGACATTTTCAGAGGCCTGTGCCCTTCAGTCTTCAGGTGAGGCTGGGCTTGAGGGAGGCTTTGTGGAACGGTGAGAAGAACAGCGTGACTAAGGCACAGAAGGCTGAGTGATGCCCTGCAGTGCTTTTGTAGGGTGGGAGGGCAGCTGGGAAAGAAGGAACCAGTGCATTAGAGAATGGGAACACGCCTTCGGATATAGAAATGGCAAATCTGAGATGGTTTGAAGTGAGAATACTAGAAGTGTTCCCACCAAACAAGGTGTGTCTTGGTGCCTGCTGTATCCCAGACTCCATGAGGTGCTGGAGTCAGCACTGAACAAACAGAGCTTCCTATGCCTGTGGAAATGTGTTTCCTTGGGGGAAGGGATTTTTCTGCTGACTCTGGCTATTAATAGTAACAATCAAAAAAAGAAATGAGGTAAATTGTTAGGAACAGGCCCCCAAATGTGGCCAAAAGCTGGCCCCAAAACTGGCCATAAACAAAATCTCTGCAGCATGTGACATGCTCGTGGTGGCCATGACACCCACGCCGGAAGGCTGAGGGTTTACTGGAATGAGGGCAAGGAACACCTGGCCCACCCAGGGGGGAGAAACCTCTTAAGGCGTTCTTAAACCACAAACAATAGCATGAGTGATCTGTGCCTTAAGGACATGCTCCTGCTGCAGATAACTAGCCAGACCCATCCCTTTATTTCCCATAAGCAATACTTTTAGTAAGTCTTATCACTGGCTTGCTGTCAATAAATAAGTGGGTAAATCTCTGTTCGAGGCTCTCGGCTCTGAAGGCTGTGAGACCGTGATTTCCAACTCCATACTCTATATTTCTGTGTGTCTTTAATTCCTGTAGTGCCACTGGGTTAGGGTTTCTATGACCCAGCTGGTCTTGGCAGTAAATATTGAAAAGGAATAGATACAGTTGCCATTATTTACAGATATAATTTCCCAAAAACTTCCAGAGAAGAAACTGAAAAACTAACAAAACAAGAATGTAGTAAGGTGTCTGGATAAGAGATTTGTATGTAAAAATCAGTAGCTTTGCAATGTGCCAGCAGTAATCTGCTCAGACATCAGTAAATATTTCATTCACATTTCGAACAAAAAATTAAAAATTCCTTGAAATAATACGAAAAAAGGATATGAAAACGTGGCTGCTAAAGGACATGAAAGAATGTAATACTAGATTCTGAGATGCAATTTTTTTCATTTGTTCTTCCTGAAAAACCATTAGGTTGATGTGCATTACAGTGTTACGATTGTGTATGAGTCTAAGGAAAATCAGATGAAATGTCCAAATTAAACCATGCAGGTGCATTGGTAGAGGAAGAGACAATTAGAGTCAGTGGAGCAAAGCACAGTTAGAGGGAGAAACAAGGAGGAGGAGGGATCACGGAGGTGGTGCCTGTCTGTCCGACTGGAAGCAAAAGCTGATGCCCAGTTCCTAGCATACCTACAGTAAACTTCAGTTCCACTGCATAGCATGTTTCTCGTCATGGTAAAACTATGAAGGAACTCAGTGTACAAGGAGCTTCTACAAAATAGGCAGAAGATACTAGCCAGATGGGCCAAGGGCCCCAGCCACCAACGCCCTCCCTCTCCTTGAAGACCTTCGGTTCCAACCCCACCATCAGCAGGGCTCTGTTCAGCTCCTCCTTGTGTGTGTCACCACAGGGCTGCTGGCTCGTGTCACGTTGACCACCAGACCCCATGTCCGGAGTCCCGCCAGGGGTGTGGGGAGGCAGTGCTGCCTGGTTGGCCGTGGAGCCTTATGGAACATGGTGCATCACAGGCAGTCTGCTTGGAGTCCTGGACCCTGGCTGTATCCCGCTGGAAAGGATGTGTGTGGGTCTAAGATATGTATGTAATAGAAACATTTGTTTATTCAGAAGCTTTAGTCAAAACTTCATTTTTAAGTTCAGAGTAATAAACTCACAGTCTAAATTTCCTAATTTTCCTGTTTAATTTACATAAATAAAATGAAATGCAAAACAACAGGTCTGAAAGTTAAGCAGTTCTTGGTACAGCTGCTTCTATGGCTTAAAAGTTTACAAATAATATTTTGTGCCACAGTCAATGTAAAATCATGCTGCCGTGTTCCGTGTGGGAAGCGTGTTGCAAGAAGGTTGTGGGAAAATCAGCAAGCTCTACGGAGACCTGAAGCACCTGAAGATGTTTGACCGGGGTGAGCAGACAGCAGGCTGTGTGCACAATGTTGGGCCCTGCCTTCTGCAGGGTGGACTGGTGTCTGTCCCATCAGTGCTCACTTAGTTCCATGCTTGCTGTCTGGATGGGTCCTGGCCCTCAGCTATAAAGCCACAACCAGTGACTCCATGGACTAGCAGGCCCAGGCTGACAGCTCGGAGGGCCCATGTGACTGTGTCCCACCTGCCCCTGATGGAACTTTTTGTGTTCCCAGGAATGGTCTGGAACACAGACCTGGTGGAGAACCTGGAGCTGCAGAACCTGATGCTGTGTGCGCTGCAGACCATCAATGGAGCAGAGGCGCGGAAGGAGTCACGGGGCGCGCACGCCAGGGAAGAATACAAGGTGGGCCTTCTCTCCACGCCCACCAGCACCTGCCTTTTCCTCCTGCCTGGTGGCACTCAGCCCCCCCCCTGCATTTTCTCTGCATTTTATTCCATTTCCCCAAAAGTAAATCCAAAACATGCCTTTTTCCCCCTGGTAACTTTGATCTCTGGGTTCTCACCATTTTCTGGACCACTGTGACCTTTTCCTTGCTTTTGGTCGGCATCCACTGATGCCAGCAGTGGCATCTCCAAGCCAGTGTGCTTTGCTGTTAGAAGGCCAAGATTAGAAGTGCAGCCAGAGTGGCATGACCAGGAAATAAATGCCAGTTTATTAAATAATGAGTAAGCCACCGTTTCGAACCTGCCCTGTGGAGGAAATGCCAGTTTATTAATGAGTAAGTCACTGTTTCAGGGCTGCCCTGTGGAGGAAATGCCAGTTTACTAAATAACGAGTAAGCCACTGTTTCAAACCTGTCCTGTGGTTTGGAAAAGGTATTATAGAGCCTGCCCTGTGGTTTGATTATGGAGCCTGCCCTGTGGTCACTTGTTCTTCAGATGAACTGATTTTTATGTAGAGCACACGTGTTGGATTCTGCCTGGTAAGAGTTTTTCACATATGATAGCAAAAAACCACGGAAAGGGAAGCTTGCAGTGCAAATGCAGGTTCAGGATAAACCACATCAGCAAAAGGACAAAGGCTCCACAAGGCAGGCACACAGGCTGGTTCAGGACCCTGTGTGGGTGGCTGATGGCAGCCTTTCCAGTCAGCTG
This sequence comes from Pongo pygmaeus, assembly GCF_028885625.2. NCBI lineage: Eukaryota > Metazoa > Chordata > Mammalia > Primates > Hominidae > Pongo > Pongo pygmaeus. The sequence goes on from NC_085930.1 coordinate 204,981,694, forward strand.
AACACAGTGAATGGGAAAACCATTTTTATTCACCATGAAATTTTACTGATTTACCCTCCACTAGAATATGCTGATGGCTGTGATCACTGCTCAGAACTTGCTCGTCTCCTCGTACTTGTTAAAAGTCTTTCCTGCAAAGTATATGAATTCATGTTTGCCAGGATACAGAATAATAATAAATTTATTATTTTTAATATTTTGAGATGGAGTCTCACTCTCTCCCAGGCTAGAGTGCAGTGGTGCGATCTCAGCTCACTGCACCCTCTGCCTCCCAGGTACAAGTGATTCTCCTGTCTCAGCCTCCCAGGCAGCTGGGATTACAGGCGTGTGCCACCATTCCCGGCTAATTTTGTATTTTCAGTAAAGACAGGGTTTCACCATGTTGGCTGGGCTGGTCTCGAACTCCTGACCTCAAGTGAACCACCCACCTCGGCCTCCCAAAGTGCTAGGATTACAGGCATCAGCCACTGTGCCCGGCCAGTGCATAAATTTAGTTGGTGACAGCGAGTTTTAATTAGAATAGAAGCCAGGTGCAGTGATTCCCACCTGTAATCCCAGCATTTGGGAGGCTGAGGCAGGCAGATCACTTGAGCCCAGAGTTCTAGACCAGCCTGGGCAACATGGCAAAACCTGTCTCTACAAAAATTAAAAAATTAGCCAGGTGTGGTGGTACACGCCTGAAGTACCAGCTGCTCAGGAGGCTGAGGTAGGATAATTGATTGAGCCCGGGAAGTCAAGGCTCTGGCGAACTGTGATCACACCATTGCACTCCAGCCCAGGTGACATAGCGAGACCCTGTCTCCAAAGAAAAAAAAATATTTTTGATTAAAACAGGCTGAAAGAAAAGATTGAGGTAGTCTCCCAGCGCTTGGAGCAAAAAGACAAAGTATTTGATAAACTCTAAGGTACATAAAGGATGTCTAAGGGAACATGCAGACATGGATTACTCTGGACTCACTGCTGGCTGCACACCCCTGGCCAGCCATGTGGCCTCTGTGGGTTCTGAACGTGTTGATGGTGCCAGCCTCCTGGGCTGAAGTGGAAATGGAATGAGTTCTAGGGCATCTGTCTCTTAGATCATTTTAATGTTTGCTGTGTTTTTTTCTGTATTGCTCTGTTAGAGTAATAAGAAATGTGATTGTGTGTCTGGCCTCAGGTGTGGATTAATGAGTACGATCACTCCAAGCCCATCCAGGGGCAGCAGAAGAAGCCCTTTGAGGAGCACTGGAGGAAGCACACCCTGTCCTATGTGGACGTCGGCACTGGGAAGGTCAGTGTGGAGCTCGTTCTCACCACAGCCCAGCACCCACACGGCCCCGCCCAGGTCTGCGGGCTGGCCTTGCTGATGGTGAACGGGGAGGAGCAGGCCAGATTTAAATCAACTCCTGACAGATTTGAGGCACCACTGAAAAAGGCACTCTGACAGCAGTCAGGCTTCGGGCTGGAAACAGAATCCAGTGCCTGCAGGTGATTCAGAGGAGCCTTAAGGGAAGGGTTGCTCCATGGTGTGGGCCAGATGGAAGTCACTGGGCAGGAGCAAGTGTCCAAGGCCTGGTGGCAGGGGAAGAGATGATGATTGTGGACCTGGCGAGAAAGTCAGCATCTGTGGGGTGGGGACACAGCCACTACCAGAAACCAGTCCCAAGCCAAGGGAGCCCAGAAGAGACCCCTCCCCTCTCCTCCCATGGGCTGGGCCAACTGGAAGCATCTGCAGGGGAGCTGAGGGGATGTGGTGCAGCCCTTAGCATCCCCTGGGCACTGAGCAAGCAGAGAAGGGCAGAAATGGAGGCGGGGTTGGGGTGAGCAGCGTCCTGGGAACAGCCAGCTGAGGGTGTGGTAGGGGGGTTGCAGCCTTGTTCCACACAAGCACAGTTCACCCGTGTGGCATTTCCTCTGGGCATTAAGATTCAGAAATAATGAAGATAGAAAGCTTTTACCCTTAAGCTTTTCTTAGCTTGTAAGAGAGAGTCGTATAATCACTTAGCTGTGTCTGTGGAAGTTACCTTTGGACTCTCACTATCATCTAGTTTGTCTGTGATTCAGGCAGTAGGTCATTTTCAGGATTTATCATGAAGACCATTTCCTGGTAGTGTATAGAAATCACACTTCACTCGCTTAGCACAAGTCTATTTTTAATGTTTCCAGGTTCGGGTTTTTTGTTTTGTTTTTGTTTTTCTGAGATAGAGTCTTATCTCTGTTGCCCAGGCTGAAATGTGGTGGCTCAGTCTCGTCTCACTGCAGCCTCAACCTCCCCCCGGCTCAGGTGATCCTCCCACCTCAGCCTCCCGGGCACATGCCACCATGCCACCATGCCTGGCTAATTTTTGTATGTTTTGTAGAGATGGGGTTTTGCTACGTTGCCCAGGCTAGTCTTGAACTGCTGAGCTCAAGTGATCCACGTGTCTTGGCCTCCCCAACAGGCATGAACCAACACGCCCAGCCAGTTTCAGTGATTTTTCAAGAAATACATACTCATTTTAGAAAGTACAAAGAGATTGAAATAAGAGCTCACTAACCAGAGATGACCCATTATGGTTTAAATTTCTTTGTGTGTGGGCCTACCTTTTCCTGTGTGTGCATATTTAATATACAGCTTGAGTATTCCTTCTCTGAAACCCTTGGGACCAGAAGTGTTTTGGATTTCAGGCTTGTTCAGACTTTGGAATGTTTGCATTATACTTACTGTCTGAGCATCCCTAATCGGAAGATCTGACTCCCTAGCACATTTGTTTTGAATGTCATGCTGGTGCTCAGAAAATTTCATATTTGGGAGAATTTCAGATGTTTGGATTAGGGATGTTCAACCTATATAAATACTTACTTTGAAGTAGAAAAACTGGAAGTAGATGGTTTAAACATCAAGTGTGTTGGTATAGACAAGGGTTCTCCCACTTTTCGTGATGGGAGCGTTTTTGTAAAGCACTGAGAATCTGGTACAGTGTCATTTTCATTGCTCCGTTCCACTCTACGGATCTGCCGTCATTTACAGTCCCCTGTTGCGCATGTAGATCATTTTTGAATTTGTTACTGGAAAATACTGCGGCAAATACCTTAAAGTTCACATGCCGTAAATCTACTTTTATAGTAAAAAATTTTCAAAAGGAACACAAGAGATGGCTTTTTGTACATTTTTGTGCTTACCTTACCCCTGACTCTTCTTTTCAAGGTCACCCTGGAATATAGACCCGTAATTGACAAAACTTTGAATGAGGCTGACTGTGCCGCCGTCCCCCCAGCCATTCACTCCTGCTGATGAGACAAGATGCGGTGATGACAGAATCAGCTTTTGTAATTATGTATAATAGCTCATGTATGTGTCCATGTCATAAGTGTCTTCATACGCTTCTGCACTCCGGGGAAGAAGGAGTACGTTGAGGGGAGATTGGCACCCAGTGGCCGGGAGCTTGCCAGGAACCCAGTGGCCAGGGAGCGTGGCACTTACCTTTGTCCCTTGCTTCATTCTTGTGACATGATAAAACTGGGCACAGCTCTTAAATAAAATATAAATGAACAAACTTTCTTTTATTTCCAAATCCATTTAAAATATTTTACTGTTGTGACTTGTCATATTTGTTGACCTAAAAATCAAATGTAATTGTCTTTGTATTCTGTCACATCAAAATCCAGATATTTTGTTATAGTTTTTCTTTTTTTTTTTTGAGACAGGATCGGTGCAGTGGTGCAGTCTCAGCTCACTGCAGCCTCAAACTCCTGGGCAGCTCAGGTGATCTTCCCGACTCAGCCTTCTGAGTAGTTGGGGATACAGGTGTGTGCCACCACGGCCAGCTCATTTATTTTGTAATTGTAGGGACAGGGTCTCACTGTGTTGCCTAGGCTGGTCTCAAACTCCTGGGCTCAAGTGATCGTCCCTCCTTGGCCTCCCGAAGTGCCGGAATTATAGGTGTGAACCACCATGCCTGGCCTTGTAGTTTATTTCTAAGTTCAAATTAATGTTGGTGCCTTTCCTCCTTTTTCTTGGCAGATGGTTTACTAGGTGAGTGTGTCCTCGATTATTTAAATCAGGGGTCCCCAATCCCCAGGCCACAGATTGTTACCAGTCCATGGCCTGTTAGGAACCAGGCCACACAGTAGGAGGTGAGCAGCCGGCCAGTGAGCATTACTGTGTGAGCTCCGCCCCCTGCCAGAGCATTACTGTGTGAGCTCCGCCCCCTGCCAGATCATTACTATGTGAGCTCTGCCCCCTGCCAGAGCATTACTGTGTGAGCTCCGCCTCCTGTCATCATTACTGTGTGAGCTCCGCCCCCTGCCAGAGCATTACTGTGTGAGCTCCGCCCCCTGCCAGATCATTACTGTGTGAGCTCTGCCCCCTGCCAGAGCATTACTGTGTGAGCTCCGCCTCCTGTCATCATTACTGTGTGAGCCCCGCCCCCATGAGATCATTACTGAGCTCCGCCCCCTTCCAGAGCATTACTGTGTGAGGTCCGCCTCTGCCAGAGCATTACTGTGTGAGCTCCGCCTCTGCCAGAGCATTACTGTGAGCTCCGCCCCCTGTCGTCATTACTGTGAGCCCCCCCGTCATCATTACTGTGTGAGCCCCGCCCCCATGAGATCATTACTGAGCTCCGCCCCCTTCCAGAGCATTACTGTGTGAGGTCCGCCTCTGCCAGAGCATTACTGTGAGCTCTGTCCCCTGCCAGAACATTAGTGTGTGAGCTCCGCTCCCTGTCATCATTACTGTGTGAGCTCCGCCCCCTGTCAGATCATTACTGTGTGAGCTCCGCCCCCTGTCAGATCATTACTGTGTGAGCTCCGCCCCCTGTCAGATCAGTGGTGGCATTAGATTCTGAGGAGTGGAACCCTATTGTGAACTGTGTATGCGAAGGATCTAGGTTATGCCCCACTTAGGAGAATCTAATGCTGATGATCTGAGGTGGAACCGTTTCATCTCCAAATCATTCCCACACTTGTCAGTGGAAAAAGTGACTTCCATGAAACCAGTCCCTGGTGCCAAAAAGGTTAGGGATCGCCAGTTTAAATAACCAATTGCTAAAAGAACTGGCATAGAAGTAAATGGGCTGCTGCTTTATTTTTAGGCTGTTGTTTTTAGAGAACAATGACAGTTATTTCCAAGTTTGTCATTAGAAAATAATATTAGGTTGGAGCAAAAGTAATTGCGGTTTTTGCTATTGCTTTCAATGGTAAAAGCCACAATTACTTTTGCACCAACTTAATATGATACATTTGTTCCTTAAAGTGTATTTTTGATAAGAAAAACCTTTTGTTTTTCCTTCTATTAATTTTTTGTTTTTTTCTTGGTAGAGACAGAGTCTTGCCATGCTGTCCAGGCTGGAGTGCAGTGGTGTGATCTTGGCTCACTGCAACCTCCACCTCCCGGGCTCCAGCAATCCTCCCACCTCAGCCTCCCTAGGAGCTGAGACTACAGGTGTGAGCCGCCATGCCTGGCTAATGTTTAGAGACAGGGTTTCACCATCTTGCCCAGGCTGGTCTCAAACTCCTGGGCTCAAGGAGTCCTCCTGCCTCAGCCTCCCAGAGTATTGGGATTATAGGTGTGAGCCACTGCCAGAAAAACTTTTCTTAAGATAAGGCAGGGTTTACATTATATTTAGATTTTTTTTTAATGATGTCTTTTTTGGCAGTGCACAGCGAGAGAACAACACATCACACACAGGAAACAGTTGTGCTTATGTGATGGGGGCCTCAGCACTAGGAAGGAGTGGACTATTGGCGCATGTAGCAGCTTGAATAAATCTGAAAGTCACTACACTGCGTAAGAGAAGCCAAATAAAAAAGTTCATGCTGTGTACAGAGGGTGTTGAGAATGCCTCCTACGTGACGGAAAGCAGATCCGTGGTTCCCTGCAGACCGGCAGGAGCAGATTCCAAAGGCACAGGAAGAAGCTTGCAGGTAGAATGTGTTCATTACCTTCTGCGCATTATGCCACAAGCTGGTAATAAAATGCTAACCAAAAAAAAAAGGTGAAATTAGGATAAAATTACTCAACTGTGTGATGGGTAAACGTGCGGGTTTGCTGTCATGCTTTGTTTATGAAGCTGTGGGTTACAGGGACTCTGATACGTCACTGTGGAATGCAGAACGTTGCAGCCTCATGGAAGAGGATTTGGCAGCGTCTAAGAAAACTACCTGGCATTTGCCCTTTGACTCAGCAATTCTAGAATCTGCCTCAAAAAAAACTCTGGCAAAGAAGTGAAAGGACTTTACACACAGAGTTCTTTTCACAGCCTGAATGTGTTTGCAACCAAGTTCTTCACTGTGGCATTTGTAAAACTGGAAACAATCAAAATGTCCATCAGTAGGGTATTAGGAACATTAATTCGTGCAGTGGGGAACTCAGTACCAGAAGGAGGAATGAGGAAGGCCTATGGATAAGGGGCAGAGTACATATCATATAATGCAAATATATATTTGCTTTTTCTTAAAACAGTACAAAGATAAAAATCTAAAGTGGTTGCTGTGGAGGACAGGGGTCAGTGGTGGAAGTGAGACTGAAATGGACTCTGAAGTAATATCTGGACTTTGAAATTGTAAGTGTTTTACATATTACCAAACTAAGTTTTTAAGATAGTCCCTAAAATTGAAAGAATAGTATCTGAAATGAATGAATCTAAATTCCTTGGATTGCATTCTACAGGCGCCAACCCTGAGACCAAAATTTGGAAGGTGGCCCTGAGCAGGAGCTGAAGGGAAGTGGGAGGTGAGACAAGAAAGAGGCGGAGGCATGGGGCATCCAGGAGCCGGGTCCCACGTGGGCAGCTGGTCCCATGCTCACTGTGGGAACTGGTGTGTTCCTTCACCAGCCCACGCTGCACAGGTTCAGGATGGTCAATTCCAGGCACCCCTGGCCTGCTCCAGGATGTGCTCCTGCCACCGGAGAAGCCCCTAGGCAGTGTCCCAGGTGCTGGTGGTGTCAGAATCGAGTTTGAGTCTGAGGAGTGACATGCGGCTGGCTGGGCTAGGCAGCATCACGGGTTTCTGCAGCCCAACTGCACATCAGGCTGGTGACAGTCAGGCAGCCTATTACTTCATGTGTTGTCAGAGCATTGCTACAACACAGCACTTCAAGTGTGCAGATTTAGTGAGCCATAGTCTAAAGACAAATAGAGCCACTAAATCCTAAATTTCAATCAGTCATCTTGTTACTTGTCTTATTGGTATTAATCCTTTGAAATTATGTGGGGTGGGAGTTAAAGCTAATAACTAATTATGTTAATGCTAAAACTAAGATTTTTCTGGCCAGGTATGGTGGCTCATGCCTGCAATCCCAGCACTTTGGGAGGCCGAGGCAGGCAGATCACCTGAGGCCAGGAGTTTGAGACCAGCCTGGCCAACATGGTGAAACCCCATCTCTACTAAAATTCAAAAATTAGCTGGGCATGGTGGCAGGTGCCTGTAATCCCAGCTATTCAGGAGGCTGAAGCAGGAGAATCACTTGAAACAGGAGGTGGAGATTGCAGTGAGCTGAGATTGTGCCATGGCACTCCAGCCTGGGCAACAAGAACAAAACTCTATCTCAAAGAATAAAACAAGATTTTTCTGAGAAAAAGGTGTAAAACCATATACTAAATTTGAAATAGAAATATAAGCATGAACTCATTTGTTGTTCTTTTATCGTATACACATTTTCTGCCTCTGCCCCAGTAGCAGTAGACACATCAAGCACCTAGAAAGTGGTCTCTAATACATGAAAACCATGAATTCATAGCGATGGTTTCAAAGCCCAAACCAAACAAACAAACACATGTAATTGGTCACTCTTGGAGGTACCCAGGGCACTAACTCCTAACACTGGGAATGGACACTTGAAGGAAGATCAGCAATTATCCTGCCTTGTTTCTACAAATTGCGATTCAGGGAAACCTTGTTGATTAGGGAAAGTTCTTTACAGAAGAATTCCTGCAAATAAGTGAGTAAAGAATGACAGTTTAAGAATTGTCCCAGCCTGGCCAACATAGTGAAACCCCGTCTCTAAAAATACAGAAAATTAGGCAGGCATGATGGTGGGTGCCTGTAATCCCAGTTACTTGGGAGGCTGAGGCAGGAGAGTTGCTTGAACCTGGGAGACGGAAGTTGTAGTGAGCCAAGAGTGCGCCACTGCACTCCAGCCTGGGCAACAAGAGTGAAACTCTGTCTCCGAAAAAAAAAAAAAAAGAATTGTCAAATTGCCACCCCTAATGCCGTGGTTCTCTAAGCTGTGTAACAGGATCACCTGGAGGGACCCTACCCCAGATCTTCCGATCCAGTCCTGGGGAACCCCACCCTAGATCTTCCAATTCAGTCCTGGGGGGACCCTATCCCAGACCTTCCGATTCAGTCCTGGGGGACCCCACCCCAGATCTTCTGATTCAGTCCTGGGGGGACCCTACCCCACATCTTCCAATGCAGTCCTGGTTCGGTCTGAGAATTTGCATTTCTAACATGTCCAGGGACCACAGTTTGAAAATCTCCATGGCAGACATGTAATGGGATGATATGGTCCAATAAATGAAGGAAAAATAACAGGTGGCAACCTCAGGCAGCTTCATCCCAACCAGTAAGAAAGTAAATCCTTTTGTAAACTAAGAGGAAGTATTAATATGGGCGTTTGAGCAAACATTTAAGTGTTAGGACAAAGAATTAAAAACTAGCACAGGCACCCCTGAAGCATGATAGGATGGCAACAGAAGGGCTGATTTAGTTTCCGAGAAATAACTGACAGGCAGTGTTGTGTGTGTGTGTCTACTACTTAGGAACCCAAAACAAACCTTCAGACCGTTTTCATGAGTACTGAGACCAAGAAAACCACTGGGCAGTGGGTGGTCTTGAAATGTAAATGTTGATGGTACTCCACTAATGAGTCATGGAATGGTGTTTCATATTGAAAATGTTTTTGTAAATGTGGGTTTCAAGGTTTCAAAGTGAACCCGTATGTGTTAGGAGAAAGGACACACCGAAGAAGTAAAATAATTGGGTCAATATAAAAATAAAATAGAATGTTGCCCAGAGAGAAGATTTGGATAATTCCTAACATGGATCAAAGGCACCAAAAAGGTGAGCTGTGAGTACGATATTCAGACCTGCACCGTCCCCTGTAGTAGACACAGTGGCCGCTGTGTCTAAGATATTCAGACCTGCACCATCCCCTGCAGTAGACACAGTGGCCGCTGTGTCTAAGATATTCAGACCTGCACCATCCCGAGCAGTAGCCACAGTGGCAAGTAGCCTCCTCACTGGACAGTGCAGCTACGGAATGATGCCATCACCGGAAAGTTCCATCAGCCAGCACTGATGCAGACCTTTGCAAATGCCCCCTCACACTGAACAGCACCTATTTGATAAATTGTCCACTACTCAGTGAAAAACCTGTGTTAAAAGCGGTATTTGGTAGAAGAGCAAAAAGGGGAAAAAAACTAAAAGTAGTAGGTCATTGTCCTCCAAACTGAATTCTGGCAGAAGAATGTTGGAAGGAAGATGGGAGCCACTGGAGAAAGTATCCTTGTCCCAAGACAGGAGGGGGTGCCAGGCATGGTTGGCTCTGTCCCTGGAATTCTATGGCCGGAATCTGGAAAAAGGAAAAGTGACTGGAAAAGGAAAGATCTGTGTGCAGATGTCACGATGCAGCCATCAGTGATGCTGAGAAAATAAGTGAACAAAGTGGCTTGGGAGGGATGCTGTTGGATACATGTGCAGATACAATGTGCACTTGCTATGCTTGTTCACACAAAGGACAGGATGGTCATCTGTTCATTGAACAACTACTTGTCGAGGGCCTGTATGTGCCAAAGACGTCAGATGCACAAGAGGGTGCACTATGGAAAGCCTCAGGAACACAAGTGCCCAGAAACATTTAGAAAAATTCTAAGGAAAACAGAAAAGGCATTTTCAGATTAGCTCAGAGAAATGAGACCGAAGGAAAGACTGACCCAGTATTTGGATACATTATGTGATTAACCGTAACACAGGGAGGAAAGTGTTATCTTTCAATTAATTTCTCAACTTCTGGAAAGCTTAGAACAGACCTGACTAGGAGGAAGTTGAATCTGAGGCAGGTGAGGAGATAGTGGTGCCTCAATGCTTCCAGTGATTGGGTCAGCAGAACAAGGGATGGGAGATGATCTCTCTTTTTGTTGGCAGATGGTGGTCTCCACTGTAGCTTTGTCCCCTGGTGACGGGACTCAGGCAGCATCCCCCATCATTGGCAATACCCCCACCTCTGAGAATGTGGAGAGGACTTGTGAAGACAATGTTGTCTCCAGCAGCACAGCCCAGGTGCTGACAGGATTCAGAGTTAGAGCTTTCTTAGAGGTCAGGGTTGCAGAAGAGGCAGGGACTGCAGCTGCATAGTTTGTATAGGTATCAGGCCAGTATCTCTTGTTCTAGACTCATCCATTTGTACATTCATATGAGTATACATGCAGGGTGTTTTTTCTTTCTTTTTTTTTTTTTTTTTTTGAGATGGAGTCTTGCTGTGTCACCCAGGCTGGAGTGCAGTGGCATAATCTTGGCTGACTGCAAGCTCTGCATTCCGGGTTCAAGAGATTCTCCTCCCTCAGCCTTCCGAGTAGCTGGGATTACAGGTGCCTGCCACCACACTTGGCTAATTTTTGTATTTTTAGTAGAGACGGGGTTTCACCGTGTTGGCCAGGCTGGTCTCGAACTCCTGACCTCAGTGATCCACCTGCCTTGGCCTCCCAAAGTGCTGGGATTACAGGCGTCAGCCACTGCACCCAGCCATATGTCTCCATCTTTTTATTTCTTGCAATGTATTGTTAAAGAAGTCAGGTGGTATGTGTACACAAATAACGTATACTTGTTGAATATTTCTTATTTACTCATACCCTGTCTTGTTCCAAAAGGATTTTAAATGACATAATTTTAATATAATCTGGGGGAGATGGGCAGATTCAGCTCTGGGAAGCCAGCAGAATGGCTTTTAGGTCCTCCTTGGATTCAGAAAATACTTCCTGAAAGATATTTGAGCTAAATCTTACAGGACTAGAGGTTAGCCAGATGAAAAGAAATCAAGAGAGGAGAGAGGAGCTCCCACAAAGGGCTGACCCAGGGCAATGAGAACAGGGGGAAAGAGCTTGGAGGTACAGAGGCAGACCTTGGTGTTTCCCAGGGTGTGGGACGTTGGGGGTAGTAAGGCTGGAGTGGGTAGAGGAAAGGGCTAGGGTGACACCACAGGATATTAGGTGGAACTGAGGGAAACAGAAATAGGAGCAGAGAAAAGGGAATGAGAATGGGAAAGAGGGAGGTGGGAAATGGGAGAGGGAGTTTCCAAACAGCAACAACAACAGAAACAAGTGTATTGGGTTGTGGAGCGTTTGTCCTGCAGAGAGCTGGGTCTGCCCTGGTCCCTTTTGGGGATTATGGATCAGTGGGTGGAGCCGCGTGGCCACATCCACCATTCACTTGCACCTGAGTGACAACTGAGCTACAGTCGTGAATACGTTTCTTTCTTTTTAAAGAAAAACAGTAAATTGACTTTATTCCTTATAAAGGTGATACTGGAGAACGTGACATAGATTTGCTGGCACATGGGTTTCCTATGAGCAAACCCCAGAATTGGACACACGTATCCAGTGCTACATTGGAACCATCCCAAAAAACCAAGGCTTGCATTGCATATCTGTCTGCTGTCTGCTGAAGGAGCCCTGTCTGTGTGCCCGAGGACAGTGGCTTCCTTGCCAAGTGCTGTCCCTGTCGCAGGAGATGAAGGAGCCCTGTCTATGTGCCCAAGGACAGTGGCTTCCTTGCCAAGGTCTGTCCCTGTTGCAGGAGATGAAGGAGCCCTGTGTGCCTGAGGACAGTGGCTTCCTTGCCAAGGGCTGTCCCTGTTGCCGGAGATGAAGGAGCCCTGTCTATGAGCCCAAGGACAGTGGCTTCCTTGCCAAGGTCTGTCCCTGTCACAGGAGATGAAGGAGCCCTGTGTGCCTGAGGACAGTGGCTTCCTTGCCAAGGGCTGTCCCTGTTGCAGGAGATGAAGGAGCCGTGTCTATGTGCCCAAGGACAGTGGTTTCCTTGCCAAGGGCTGTCCCTGTAGCAGGGGAAAGCCTTTCAGGACCCCTTCTTAGAGAAATAAGTCTCAAAGTGAATGAAATACCTCCTCACATGCTCACCAAGCAGCCTGCAGAGGATACAGCTTTCCATGTGGCTCAGGGAACAGTTGATATCAACAGTCTCTCAATTTCTTATTATTATTATTATTATTATTATTAAAGTTTTGGGATACATGTGCAGAACGTGCAGGTTTGTTACATAGGTATATATGTGCCATGGTGGTTTGCTGCACCCATAAACCTGTCATCTACATTGGGTATTTCTCCTAATGCTATCCCTCCCCTTGCCCCCAACCTCCCAACAGTCACTGGTGTGTGATGTTCTCCTCCCTGTGTCCATATGTTCTCATTGTTCAACTCCCACTTATGAGTGAGAACATGCAGTGTTTGGTTTTCTGTTCCTGTGTTAGTTTGCTGAGAATGATGGTTTCCAGTGTCATCCATGTCCCTGCAAAGGACATGAACTCATCCTTTTTTATGGCTGCATAGTATTCCGTGGTGTCTATGTGCCACATTTTCTTTAACCAGTTTATCATTGATGGGCATTTGGGTTGGTTCCAAGTCTTTGCTATTGTGAATAGTGCCGCAATAAACATACATGTGCTTGGGGCTGGGCGTGGTGGCTCAAACCTGTAATCCCAGCACTTTGGGAGGCTGAGGCGGGTGGATCACGAGGTCAGGAGATCAAGACCATCCTGGCCAACATGGTGAAACCCCATCTCTAGTAAAATGCAAAAAATTAGCCGGGCATGGTGGTGTGTGCCTGCAGTTCCAGCACTCGGGAGGCTGAGGCAGGAGAATCACTTGAACCTGGGAGGTGGAGGTTGCAGTGAGCTGAGACCGCGCCACTGCACTCCAGCCTGGTAACAGAGCAAGACTCCGTCTCAAAAATAAATAATACATAAACATACGTATGCATCTGTCTTTATAGTAGAATGATTTATAATCCTTTGGGTATATACCCAGTAATGGGATTGCTGGGCCAAATGGTTATTTCTAGTTCTAGATCCTTGAGGAATCGCCACACTGTCTTCCACAATGGTTGAACTAATTTGCACTCCCACAAACAGTGTAAAAACATTCCTATTTCTCTACATCCTCTCCAGCATCTGTTGTTTCCTGACTTTTTAATGATCACCATTCTAACTGGTGTGAGATGGTATCTCGTTGTGGTTTTGATTTGCATTTCTGATTTTGATTTTGATTTTGCAGTGATCTGGGCTCACTGCAAGCTCCACCTCTTGGGTTCACATGATTCTCCTGCCTCAGCCTCCTGAGTAGCTGGGACTACAGGTGCCGCCACCATGCTCAGCTAATTTTTTGTATTTTTAGTAGAGATGGAGTTTCACCATGTCGGCCAGCCTGGTCTCAAACTCCTGACCTCAAGTGATCCACCCGCCTCAGCCTCCCAAAGTGCTGGGATTCCAGGCATGAGCACCGCTCCCAGCCTCCACATTTCTAAAATTGAAGTTCTGACCTTTTCTTCTGGACCTGCCCCACTTGCATCTTCCCTATCTCAGTTAACGTCAATTGCATCCTCCAGTTGCTCAAGCCGAAATCCTCGGCACCGTTCTTTATTCCCCCTCACATTTTGCACCGGGAAATTCTGCTGGCTCTACTGCCATCTAACTATGCCCAGAATGTGGCCCCTCCTCAGCATCTCCAGTGCTACCACCGAGATGGTCCACGACGTCATCATCTCTCACCTGCACTACTACAGGTCTCCCTGTTTCCAGCTCAGCCCCCACCCCAGTCTAGTCCCAGTGTCAGCCAGGGCTGTCTTTTCACAACATAAGGCAGACCACACCACTTCTTTGCTCTAATCCTCCCATTTCACTCAGAAGAAAAGCAGAGTTCTGACAACAGCTGCAAAGCCGTGCACGACCTGCGCCCCTCCCCTGCCTCCTTAATTTGCTCACTGCACTGCAGCCACATGGATGTCTTTCTTGTCCCTTGAATGCACTGGGCCTGCTCTTGCCTTAGGACCTTTCTGTGCATTGCTTCGTCTGCTCAGAAGCCTTCTCCTCTACATATCCACTCGTCTAAACCCTCTACCTCCACCTTCACGCCCCTTCTCAGCGAGGTCTACGATGACTGTGCCGCCTACAAATTCAGTCTCCGCTTCTGTACTTTGATGTGCTTCATAGCGCTCATCACAATTGAACATCATACGTATCTTATTTGTTTTCTTTATTATCTGAGTCCCCCAACTAGAATGAAAGATTTTGCCCATTACGCTTTCCCTAGTGCCAACAACAGTACCTGGCACATACCAGGGGCTCAGTAAACATTTGTTAGATGAATGGAGGAAACAAGGAGACAATGTTGATGTTGCTGTTGCTGTGAGCACGGGGAGTCTGAACGTTTGATGGATCCCTTCCATTTCTGGAGTGGGGCGGAATGAGTTTCATAAAGTAGCCTGGACAAAAATAATTCGCTCATCTTGGCATATGTGTTGAGCACCTGCTACAGAAGAGAGACTGAGCTATGTGCCGTGGAGGATTCAAATCTGTCTCTGCTCCCAGGGATTGAAGTTAGACATGTACAGCAATAATAAGTTGAAAGAACTTATTTACACCACACATAGCAACAACAGGATGCTCTTAATATATAGAGAATTCTTACAGGGTAAGGAAAAAAAAAAGGCAAACACACCAGTAGAAAAATGGGTAAATGGCAACAGGTAATTCACAAAAGAAGAAATACAAATGTCCTCTCCTCCCGCCACCACCCCCCCATGAAAAAGAACGTGTGACTTCAGTAGCAAAAACAGGTCCATTAATACAGTGAGATATTGCTTATTGTATGTCTGTACTGATCTATACTTGGTGCTGGGCAAATGGGCATTCTTAAACACTCCTAGTAGGGAAGAAATTGGTACAACCTTTCCGGAGGACAATTTAACTGATTTATTTAAAGCCCGAAAAATGTACATATCTTTAACTCAGCAGTTTCATTACTGATTTATCTTAAGGAAGTAATTAAGAATCTGTGCCTAACTGTTTACAACAACTAATAGATGAAAATGGCAAAACGAAACACAAATAACCTCAAATCTCCCCATGTAACAGTTTGCTTAAACACTGTAGTGTTATTTTACGCAAGCTACAGAAGCGTTGTTGAAACATATATTTATTAGGACGGAAAAAAGTTCATGAAATGTTCTTTTATCTTCTTTTTTCTTAAAATGGAACTTAAAAAATTTTTTTTTAACTCCAAGCTACCTTTTACACCATCTGCAGAGCTTTCCTCTCCCAAATCAAAGCTACTCCTGTTCCTACCTCCAGGATGAAATCCCCACCTTGGTATGCAAAGGTCTTCATGATATGGCCTCAGCCAACTACCTTAGCTCCAGGTCACGGCCCCATCTTCCATATCCTATGCTGCTTGCACAGGAAGCAGCTCGCTAACCCCAGGCACACCTGCTTTCATCTGGAGTGTCTGCCTATCATGATTCCTCCCCCTGGTCCCTTCACCTGGAAAACTCCTATTCATTCCTCAAAGCCTAGTTCAGATGGCACCTCTCCATGACTTCGTCAGATTCCCTACAGAGGTGCTGATTTTCTGGTCTCTTTACTTGTGTTTCTGTTGTAACACTTAACATGCTGTACTATAATGTGCTTACTTTATTTACAAGTTTTTTACATTGTACGTGCTCTAGGACAAGCAGCCGGTAGTATTCACCTCTGTCATCACAGAAGCTAGCGTGGAGCCCTCCACATGAGGGCACTGATGTGTTTGCTGAGTGACTGGGACAATGGTGGGCCACGTGATCCCCGAAACTTTCAGTGGGCTCTGAAAGTTAAGAAAATGGCATTTGGTATTGAAGTCACACAAAATGTAAATTTAATGATATCATTGTTCTGAAGCTGCACTGTAGTTAGGCATGAATGGAGAGCAGTTTACAAAAATGACAATAACACCGCTGTTATATAAACCCAATTCTTAAATAGGTTTTCTCCTCTTGCTTTGTATTTCCTCAAATGGGTGATACCTAATACAGTAGCTCATGTACTCTTAATTACTACATATGAGGACATGGACATGTACATATAATGCTGATTACTGTTATTTTTGGAAGTAAAAAAATTGTAAAATTTGACTAGTTTAACAAATCTGTAAAATATAGGATACACAAATTAGAGGCTGGGTGTGGTGGCTCACGCCTGTAATCCCAGCACTTTGAGAGGCCGAGGCGGGCGGATCGCTTGAGGCCAGAAGTTTGAGACCAACCTAGGCAACATGGTGAAATCCTGTCTCTACTAAAAATACACAAATTAGCTGGGTGTAGTGGCAGGTGCCTGTAATCCCAGCTACTCAGGAGGCTGAGGCAGGAGAATTGCTTGAACCTGGGAGGCAGAGGTTGCAGTGAGCTGAGATTACATCATTGCACTCCAGCCTGGTGACAGAGCGAGACCCTGTCTCAAAACATCAACAACAACAACAACAACACAAATTAGAAGCATTTGGGAACTAACGTGTATCATTACGATTGCATGTGGGTGGGTGGGGGGAGAAGAAAGAGGAAGAGAGAGAGTGTGTGTGTGTGTGTGTGTGTGTGCACGCCTGTATTACTGGGGATAACCAAAGATAGCAGGAGTAATGTTACCAAGCCAACAGGAGCCAGAAGTACCTGGAGAAAACTCTCCAGCTATTTAAGATTCTAAAGTGTGTGTATATGAGGTAAAAATGCCACATGTTTTATAAAGACAAATTTAAGCATGGACCTAAACAAGATGGCCTGTCTAAAGTCACCTGTGACTCGGCGTGAGCTCTGAGGCAGTGAAACTCCACAGCAATGATGAAGACAACGTGAGCTGGAACTTCTCTGACCAGAGACCTCATCTGAAGCTTCTGCCACAGCCAGTCCTGCCTTCATCCTTTGAGAGGGGGATTGGCCACCAAAGTATGCAGAGCATTTGAACGGAAACAAATTCCATGGGTGTGCCCCACACTTTAATAGTGGGCATCATATCACTTTCTGGTGCCAGTAAATGCGTAAAGGGATGTCTCATGCCAGTGACCTATTACTCATCATCCCAGTCATTAAGCCACTTACTTCAGGCCTACGGGGAGTTTCTGGAAGGCTCCTTTGAAGCAGGGAAGAATGGGCAAGGGAGTCTGTGTATTTGGCTAAGCTTTGCCCCAGATAGCTCCCTTTGCCACTCCCGAGCCCACTGAAGTTGTCCCAGCTGCTGCCACCAGCAGGGGACGGGGGTCTGCACCCTTCTCTCTTCCAAGCAAACTCACACCTGGCACCCTGGGGAAGGGTCAGTCAGTTATTTTATTCCAGGGGCCAAAGCGACAGAATCCAGACCACTCGTAGCCAGGGAATGAGCTGACGAAAATGGATGGTTGTGTCCTTGTCCTTCTAACTGTCCCACTCGTGAAGGGGAAGCTCCCTGTCCAGCTAGAGAAGGGTGTCCCCAGCTGCCCTCTCCTTTCCCGGGACGCCTCCTCCTCCTGTGTAGTCAGGGCCTCAGCGGCTTTGACTCACCAAGAAAACACAAGACGTCCACTTAAATGAGAACCTCGGATAAATGGTGAACACTTGAAAATATACAAGAATGTTCCAAATAGTTCATGGGATATCTTTAAACTAAAACAATTATTTGTGGTTAATCTGAAATTTAAGCTGGGCTTCTTGTACTTTCATTTGCTAAATTGGACAGCCCTACTTTTATTATTATTATTATTATTATTATTATTATTATTGTTATTGAGACCAAGTCTCGCTCTGTTGCCCAGGCTGGAGTGCAGTGGTGCCATCTCGGCTCACTGCAAGCTCCGCCTCCCAGTTTCAAGGGATTCTCCTGTCTCAGCCTCCCAAGTAGCTGGGATTACAGGTGTGCACCACCACACCCAGCTAATTTTTTATATTTTTGGTAGAAACGGGGTTTCACCATGTTGGTCAGGCTGGTCTTGAACTCCTGACCTCAGGTGACCTGCCTGCCTCGGCCTCCCAAAGTGCTGGGATTATAGGTGTGAGCCACCACACCTGGCCCAGACAGCCCTACTTTTAATGCATCCTCTCCCACGAGGGTCCCTGCCTCCTCTCTTCCCTCCAATCTGTGGGTCTCCTTCAGGGGTAGCAAGCTCCCAACCCTCTCCCAGGTATTGGGCCTCTCCTCTGCCTCGGGAGGAGCTGTCCATCAAACACAGACTCTGTCCTCCCGCTCCCTCCATTGCTTAGTGTCCGAAGGTGGACGGGGGAGGAGGGACCTTGGGTTTGGGGTGGTTCTGCTCCCCACTCGCTACTTTGCTTTTGCTCTTTCTGGTTTCCCTTCTCTGCAGTTGCTGACACAGGGCACCCATAGCACTCACATACCTTCCACGGTGGGGATGAATCCTTTGCCAATAGTGCCTGGTGCATTTCAGGTAAGTTGTAACTTTTGGACCTTCTGCTGTCTCTGACTTTGAGTCACATGACAAAGTCCTCATGGAATTGGGATTCTGGCGGCCAGGTGAGGGCGGTCTCACCAGCTGCTTCATGCCTGCGGGCCTCCCCCTTCCTCACAACTGACGGACGGTTGGCTCCCTAGCCGCCCCCTTAGTGCCATGTGTGCTTAATTCTTTTAAAAATTTAAATATATTAATTTTAAAATCATCTTTTAAATAATAAAATTTAGTTTTTAGAGCAGTTTTGGGTTTACAGCAAAATTTTCCTGAGTGGAAAATACAGAAAGTTCCCATATACCCCCTGCCACCACGCATATACCTATGCCCAGCCTCCCCCACCACCAATGCCCTGCACCAGGTGGCACATGTGTGACAGTCGATGCGTCCACGTCAACATATCCTCATCAAAGTCCAGAGTTGACAGCGCATTTTTGGCGTTGGATATTCTCCATTCTCTATTCAACAATGTATCGGCTGGCCAGGCGCAGTGGCTCATGCCTGTAATCCCAGCACTTTGGGAGGTCGAGGCGGGTGGATCTCTTGAGATCAGGAGTTCTAGACCAGCCTGGCCAACATGGCGAAAACCCATCTCTACTAAAAATACAAAAATTAGCTGGGTGTGGTGGTGCACACCTGTAATCCCAGCTACACGGAAGGCTGAGGCAGGAGAACTGCTTGAGCCTGGGAGGCGGTGGTTGCAGTGAGTCGAGATCACACCACTGCACTCCATCCTGGGCGACAGAGTGAGACTCAGTCTCAAAAAATAAAATAACATAAATGTTTCTGCCATTGTAGCATCATACAGAAAAATAACTAGTTTCCGTGCCCTAAAAATCCTCTGTGCTTCACTTATTCATCCCCAACCCCTGGCAACCACTGATCTTTTCACTGTCTCCATAGTTTTACCTTTTCCAGAGTGTCATATAATTGCAGTTGTAAGGTAAATAGACTTTTCAGATTGCTTCTTTCACATAGTATATGCATTTAAATTTTCTGTATGTATTTTCATGGCTGTGTAGTTCATTTCATTTTAGCACTGAATAATATTCCATCGTCTGAATGTACCATAGATTATTTACTCATTCACCTGCTGAAGGACATCTTGGTTGCTTCCAAGTTTTGGCAATTATGAATAAAGCTGCTATAAATTATGAATAAAGCTGCTATAAACCTCCATGTGCAGGTTTTCATGTGGACAAAAACGTTTTCTGTCCCTTTGGGTAAATACCAAGGAGTGTGATTGCTGGACTGCATAGTAAGAGTATGGTTTAGTTTGGTAAGAAACTGCCAAATTGTGGGCACCTGTGGTTCCAGATACTCAGGAGGCTGAGGCAGGAGAATCACGTGAACCCGGAAGGCGGAGCTTGCAGTGAGCCGAGTTCGCGCCACTGCACTCCAGCCTGGGTGACAGAGCCAGACTCCATCTCCAAAAAAAAAAGAAACTGCCGAATTGTCTTCCAAAGTGGTTGTACCATGTTGCCTTCCCACCAGCAATGAAGAAGGGTTCCTGTTGCTCCACATCCTGAACAGCATTTGAAGTTTTCAGTGCTGTGGATTTTGATCATTCTTTTGTTCTTTTTCTTTTGAGACAGGGTCTCACTCCATTGCTCAGGCTGGAGTGAAGGCTGGATCACGGCTCACTGCAGCCTCAACCTCCTGGGCTCAAGCAATCCTGCCACCTCAGCCTCCAGAGTAGCTGGGACCACAGCCACAGGCTACCGTGCCCATATAATTTTTTAATGTTTTGTAGAGATGGGATCTTGCTTTGTTGCCCAGGCTGGTCTCAAACTCCTGGGCTCCAGTGATCCTCCTGCTTCAGCCTCCCAAAGTGCTGGGAGTACAGGTGTGAGCCACAGTGCCTGGCGATTGTGGTCATTCTAACAGGTGTGTATTGAGTACAGGTGTGAGCCACGGTGCCTGGCGATTGTGGTCATTCTAACAGGTGTGTATTGAGTACAGGTGTGAGCCACGGTGCCTGGCGATTGTGGTCATTCTAACAGGTGTGTATTGAGTACAGGTGTGAGCCACGGTGCCTGGCGATTGTGGTCATTCTAACAGGTGTGTATTGAGTACAGGTGTGAGCCACGGTGCCTGGCGATTGTGGTCATTCTAATGGCTGTGTATTGGTTTCCCGTCGTTTGCGGTTCCCTAATGACATATGAAGTTGAACATCTTTGTAGATGCTTATGTGCCATGTGAATATCTTCTTTGGTGATATGTATGTTCAGTTTTTTTACCCATTTAAAAAACTGGGTTGTTCATTTTCTTATTGTTGAGTTGTAAGAGTTATTTGTATATTTAATTAATTAATTAATATGATTTTTTGAGACAGAGTCTCACTCTGTTGCCCAGGCTGGTGGGCAGTGGTGCAATCTCAGCTCACTGCAATCTCTGCCTCCTGGGTTCAAGCGATTATCCTGCCTCAGCCTCCTGAGTAGCTGGGATTACAGGCGTCTGCCACCATGCCTGGCTAATTTTTGTATTTTTAGTAGAGACAGGGTTTCACCATGTTGGCCAGGCCGGTCTCCAATGCCTGACCTCAAGTGATCCGCCTACCTCAGCCTCCCAAAGTGCTGGGATTTCAGGTCTGAGCCAGCGCACCCGGCTCTTTGTATATTTTAGATAAAAGTCTTTAATCAGATGGGACTTTTGCAAATATTTTCATTCTCTTGCCATTGCCTTTCACAGAGAAGAAGTTTTTAATGTTAATGAAGTTCAGCTCATCAATTATTTCCTTCATGGATCATGCCCTTGCTATTGTATCTAAAAAGTCATCACCATACTCAAGGTCATTTAGATTTTCTCCTGTGTTATCTTCTGGGAGTCTTACAGTTTTGCATTTTATTGAGGTTTATGATTCATTTTGAGTTTTTATGAAAGGTATAAGGTCTGTGTCTAGATTTTTTTTTTTTTTTTTTTTTTTTTGCTTGTAGATGTCTGGTTGTCCCAGCGTCATTTGTTGAAAACACTATCTCTGCTCCATTGTGTGGCCCCTGCTGCTTTGTCAAAGATCAGTTGACACATTTATACAGGTCTATTAGAAATATTACTTTTAATATTCTGGGCTCTCTATTCTGTTCCATTGATCTATTTTTCATTCTTTTGCCAGTATCATGCTGTTTTCATGACTATAGCTTTAGAGTAAGCCTTGAAGTCAGGTGGTATCAGTCCTCTGACTGTTCTCCATCAATATTGATTTGGCTATTTTGGATCTTTTGCCTCTCCACATAAACTTTAGAGCCAGTTTATCAATATTTACAAATAACTTCCTGGGATTTTGATTAAGATTGTGTTATTATGTAGAATCTGTAGATCAAGTTGGCTATCTTGATCTGCTGCTATCTTGATAATATTGAGAACTGCTATCTTAATATTGAGTCTTCTGGCCTGGTGTGGTGGCTCACACCTGTAATCCCAGCATTTCAGGAGGCTGAGGTGGGTGGATCACCTGAGGTCAGGAGTTTGAGATCAGCCTGGCCAAAATGCTGAAACCCTACCTCTACTAAAAATAGAAAAAAATTAGCCAGGCATGGTGGCGGGAGCCTGTAATCCCAGCTACTCATGAGGCTGAGGCAAGAGAATTGCTTGAACCCGGGAGGCTGAGGTTGCAGCGAGCTGAGATGGCACCACTGCACTCCAGCCTGGGTGACAGAGGGAGACTCTGTCTCAAAAAAAAAAAAAAAAGTGAGTCTTCTTGTTCATAAACATAGAATGTCATCCCATTTATGAAGTTCTTTGATATCTTTCATCAGAGTTTTATAGTTTTTCTCATATAGCTCTTGTACACATTTTGTTACATTTACACCTCAGTATTTCATTTTGGGGGATGCTAATGTAAATGGTAATATGTATTTAATTTTATTATTAGTTTTTCTTTTTTTGTTTCCTGTCTTGCTCAAATGTTTTTAATTCTAAATTCCAGTTGTTCTTTGCTGGCACACACGAAAGCCGTTGACGTTGGGACACTAACCTTATATCATGAAACTTGGCTGAAATTGCTTCTTTGTTCTGGGTTTTTTTCCTTTTGTCAACTCTTAGATTTTTTTACATAGATGATTGTGTCATCTGTGAATAAAGCAGTTCTATTTCTTCCTTTTTATTCTGTATACCTTTTATTTCCCTTTTGTGTCTAGTTGCATTGGCTAAGACCTCCAGCAGGATGTTGAGAATTGATGGTGAGAGGGGACATTCTTGCCTTGTTCCTAATCTTAGGGGAAAGCATCTCGTTTCTCACCGTTAAAGATGATGTTAGCTGTAGGTTTTTGTAGATATTCTTTTATTTATTTATTTATTTTTTGAGACAGAGTCTCACTATGTCGCCCAGGCTGGAGGGCAGTGGCGCGATCTTGGCTCACTGCAACCTCTGCCTCCTGGGCTGATTCTCCTGCCTCAGCCTCCCAAGTAGCTGGGACTACAGGTGCCGGCCACCATGCCCAGCTAATTTTTGTATTTTTAGTAGAGATGGGGTTTCACCATGTTGGCCAGGCTGGTCTCGAACTCCTGACCTTGTGATCCATCCGCCTCAGCCTTCCAAAGTGCTGGGATTACAGGCGTCAGCCACCACACCCGGCTAAGTTTTTGTAGATATCCTTTATCAAGTTGAGGAAGTTCCTATTTCTAATTTACTGGGAGTTTTTTTTTTTTTTTTTTTTTTTATCATGAGCAGGGTTGGATTTTGTCAAATGCTTTTCCTATGTCCACTGATATGATCATGTGATTTTTCTCTTTTTTTTTTTTTTTTTGAGACACAGTCTCGCTCTGTTGCCCAGGCTGGAGTGCAGTGGCGTGATCTCGGCTCACTGCAATCTCCACCTCCTGGGTTCACACCATTCTCCTGCCTCAGCTTCCCGAGTAGCTGGGACTACAGGCACCTGCCACCACGCCCAGCTAATTTTTTGTGTTTTTAGTAGAGACGGAGTTTCACCATGTTAGCCAGGATGGTCTCGATCTCCTGACCTCGTGAACCGCCTGCCTCGGCCTCCCAAAGTGCTGGGATTACAGGCATGAGCCACCGCGCCTGGCCAATCATGTGATTTTTCTTCTCTAGCCTGTTGATGTAACGGATTGCATTAGCTGATTTTTGAATATTGAACCAGTCTTGCATACCTGGGATAAATCTCCGTTGGTCATGGCCTATAATTCTTTTTACATATTGTTGAACTGTATTTGCTAATATTTTGTTGGTAATTTTTGCATCTATGTGAAAGATATTGGTCTATAGTCATCTTGTAATGTCTTTGTCTAGTTTTGGCATTAGGGTGACAGTGACAAATGACTTAGGAAGTATTCCTCCTGCTTCTATCTTCTGGAAAAGATTGCAGAAAATAGATATTATTTCCCCTTAAATATTTGGTAAAATTCACCAGCGAACTCATCTGTGCTGTATGCTCTCTTCTTGATAAATGAATGCTGTGACTACAGTTTTGTATGGAGACTTCATTACATTTCACTTTGGGGTGTATGAGGGTAAAGCTACAGCTTTGTACATAGGAGAGTGGCTTCACCTATTGGGAGAAGTCATTCTCCATGTAAGTTTGGAGTCTGCTCAGATCAAAGACTGTGAAGGTTAATACTGAGTGTCAACTTGATTGGACTGAAGGATGCAACGTATTGCTCCTGGGTGTCTCTCTGTGAGGGTGTTGGCAACGGAGACTAATATTTGAATCAGTGGACTGGGAGAGGCAGACTCACTCTCAGTCTGGGTAGACACAATCTAATCAGCTGCCAGCATAGCCAGAATAAAGCAGGCAGAGGAATGTGGAAGGATTACACTGGCTAAGACTTCCAGCCTTCATCTTTCTCTCGTGCTGGATGCTTCCTGCCCTCGAACATCGGACTTCCAGTTCTTCAGCTTTTGGACTCTTGGATTTACACTGGTGGTTTGTCAGGGGCTCTTGGGCCTTCAGCCACAGACTTAAGGCTGCACTGTCGGCTTCCCTACTTTTGAGATCTTGGGATTCAGACTAGCTTCCCTGCTTCTCAGCTTGCAGACGGCCTATTGTGGACCTCACCTTGTGATCGTGTGAGTTGATACTCCTTCATAAACTCCCCTTTATATATACATCTATCCTGTTAGTCCTGACCCTCTAGGGAACCCTAATTCAAAGATTTTATATATATATATATATATATATATATATATATATATATTTTTTTTTTTTTTTTTTTGAGACAGAGTCTTGCTCTGTTGCCCAGGCTGGAGTGCAGTGGCACAATCTCAGCTCACTGCAACCTCCGCCTCCTGGGTTCAAGAGATTCTCCTGCCTCAGCCTCCTAAGCAGCTGGGATTACAGGCATGTGCCACCATGCCCAGCAAATTTTTGTATTTTAGTAGAGACAGGGTTTCACTATGTTGGCCAGGCTGGTCTCAAACTCCTGGCCTCAAGTGATCTGCCCGCCTCGGCCTCCCAAAGTGTTGGGATTACAGGCGTGAGCCACCGTGCCCAACCAAAGATATTCCTTTGGGAGCTTCCTTCAGCAGCACTTACCCACCCGCAGGAATGAGCTTGAACACCTGCTTTGTACCATGTGACCTCCTTTCTGACCCATGACTGCATTTTATTGGACCAGGCATAAACAACTGATGTAAATTGGACCAGTCAGATTCTCTCTTCAGGGATTTGGGATTTAGAACTAAGAGGCAGCTACCTAGTTTCTCCATAAAGTTGGAATTGAGATTTTCTAGACACAGGAATTGTGGACGAATTGTGTTGGAGTTATTACACCAGATAGGTGTAAAAGTCCTGCCTGCTGAGAGGATTATGTGGAAGCTGATCAGGTTGCTGGGGACAAGTGGAGGCAGGGTAGAGGTGAAGGGCTGTGGGATGGAGAACCTCAGAAGACTCCATCTGGGGTCCAGGAAAGGACAGAGAAGGTACATTAGGGATCGGGTCCTCCAGATCCAAGGGTGGGGTGATGGCAGGTTTCTTGAGTTGGTCCCTGGAATTGGAGCTGAAATGGTTTAATACCTCTTCCATGAAACACAGGCGGTGGGGACAGCCACCAGACAGAAAAACACACTGTACATTGATCCTTTTATGACTTTTGTGAAATTGATGGACAGGCAGGCAGGGAGGGGTCCTGGGAGAGAGTCTGGGCACTCCATCTTGGGGTATCTCTTTCGCTCTCCTCCTTAGCGGGCGAAGCTTTGGCCTGTGCTGGGGAGGGGGAAGAAGAAGGTGATGTGGAGCATGAAGCAAGGTTGGGGTGCAGCAGCTGAGGGTTTCCAGCATGGGTAACCGCGCTGATTAGGACTGGATCCAGCTGCCCGTACTGCTCCACCGCCTGCCCAGCACTTAACCTCCACACACTGTGCCCTCTGATGGTTGGGAGAAGCCTGTGCCCAGCTCTTCGGCCACCAGAAGAAAATCAGGAATGGAATTCCTGGTTTTGAAGACACAAAAGGTCAGAGAGACTTTATTTAAATAGAGTTTAATTTGAAGTAAACCAGAGAGTTTTGTGTGCAGAAGCATTTTGCTTAACTTAGGGCCATCACCACATTATGAACTCTTGTGTGTGTGTTTGTGTGTGTGTGTATGCACGCGCGCGTGCACAGGCTAGTGTCCTTCTGTGGGTGTGTCTGCGTAAGGACCCATCCATGCATGTTTGATCTTTATGGCCTCCCCCTGTGCACCTGCGCCTGTGGAAAAGGTATAGTCTTGTCTTGATTCCCGGTATTCATTCTCCTTGAAGAATCCTGACAGCCTTCAGTCCCCTTCCCTTTTCCAGTCTCCCAAAAGCAATGGCGCCTTAAGTGTGTGGTGAGGATGAGGTGGGTCTTGAGGTAGCCTAGGCCACAGCTGCCCCTTCAAGGCAAGGCCTCAGCTGAGTTCAGGAAATAGGAGAACCTGGCCCTGGAGCAACCCCAGAAACGCAGGACCACGAACGTCCCGACCCCCAGCAGCAAGAGGCGGCCCAGGGCCCCAAAGAAGATGCCGAAGAACGCGTCGAGTTTCATGCTCAGGTGCTCACAGTGCTCGCCCCAGGCCGTGTAGATGGAGAAGGACACACAGCTGGGGACCGAGAGAGAGAGACAGGTGGTCAGAGGCGGGAGCTCAGCCTCCCAGCCCCTTCTCTTCTGCTGGGGAAAAAGAGGTTCTGTAGGAGAGGCTGGGCTCGCCCCACTCTCCGGAGAGACTGAGTCAGCCCTGAGGCCGTGCTGAAGTGAGACCACCGGGCAAAGGAGGCACGTGTGGGCTTTAAAAACATGGGCCTGGGCCGGCGCGGGGGCTCACGCCTGTAATCCCAGCACATTGAGAGGCTGAGGCGGGCGGATCACTTGAGGTCAGGGGTTCGAGACCAGACTGGCCAACATGGTGAAACCCCATCTCTACTAAAAATACAAAATTATCCAGGCGTGGTGGTGCGCACCTGTAGTCCCAGCTACTAGGGAGGTGAGGCAGAATAGCTTGAACCTGGGAGGTGGAGGTTGCAGTGGGCCGAGATTGCAACACTGCACTCCAGCCTGGGGGACAGAGCAAGACTCCGTCTCAAAAAAAAAACCAAAAACCTTGTGTGAATTCAGCTGCACGTGCAGTCAGCTGCACCTGGGCAGCAGGGATGCCGGCCACAGATGCGCAGTCACACCCCCGGCCCCAGCCCGGCCCGGCCTCGCCCCGCCCCTCCCCGCCCCGCCCCGGCCCCAGCCCCGCCCGGCCCCACCCCGCCCCGCCCCGCCCCAGCCCCAGCCCCTCCCCGGCCCCGGCCCGGCCCCGCCCCTCCCCGGCCCCAGCCCCGCCCCAGCCCCAGCCCCTCCCCGGCCCCGCCCCGCCCCCGGCCCCGCCCCGAGAGCTGGGCCCCGCCCCTCCCTGCCCCGCTCGCGCTCCGCCCACCCCCTCCTTCGGCGGGATCTGGAACTGCAGCTGGCGGAGAGCTCCCAGACCAGGCCTGCGTGGGGCCGCGGCTTCCCGCGCTGTTAACCAGCGGAGCCCCGGGGACTGCCGATGAGGGCAGGGGCAAAGGCGCCTCGCTTGATTGAGGGGCAGGGCTGGCCCAGACACAGGACTGCAGGTTCTTTTCCCACAGGGAGACAGCAGGGAAGCAGCAGCCAGATCAGGTGGGAGGGTTTGACTTCGGGCCCTGGCGCGGTGGCTCACGCCTGTAATCTCAGCACTTTGGGAGGCCAAGGTGGACGCATCACCTGAGGTCAGGAGTTCGAGACCAGCCTGACCAACATGGCGAAACCCCGTCTCTACTAAAAATGCAAAAATCAGCTGGGCGTGGTGGTGCGTGCCTGTAGTCCCAACTACTCGGGAGGCTGAGGCAGGAGAATCGCTTGAACCCGGGAGAAGGACGTTGCAGTGAGCCGAGAACGCACCACTGCACTCCAGCCTGGGCGACAGATGACACTCCATCTCAAAACATAAAAATGTAAAAAATGTTTGGCTTTGGAAACCATGCCCTGCTGCTTAACCTACTGCGTCCCAGGGCAGGTTCCTTGCCATCTCTAAGCTGCAGTTTTCTCATCTTCGAAATGGTTCTGATCCCCTGTCGCTCTTTTGGGTTTCAGAGTTTGTAATATAGCGCCTTTATTCTCCACACAGAGCAGGCACTCACAGCTCTCCTTTTCCACTGTCCCCTCTTCCCTGGTCTCTGATCTCTCTCATTACAAAGGGAGCCATCCTAATTCCTGGACCCCTTGCAGTGTCTTGCCCAGCTTGGGTTCCCCAGCACTGTCATCCACCTCCTGGCCACAGCCCTATGCACCTGCAGCGGGGCCCACTGGGCAGGTGCTGGCACTGGCCTCCATGGTGACAGTAGCCCCTACTGCACGGGGACACGCAGGTGAAGCCGCTCTGGGGGCTGTAGACCAGGTCGTAGCCCTTGTAGCCAATGCATTTGAAGTAAGCCTTCAGCGTGCTCACGTTCACTGTCGGGAAGGACACAGATTAACACAGAAAGCAACTGATGAATACTAAATCAATACCTTTTCAGCCACGAATTCCTTTTCGGGTGTTTATCCTGAGAAATAATTAAAGAAGTGCACAGATACGTATGTCCCTGGACATTCAGATCAGCGTGGTGGATAACAGTAACAACGTTTCAGAAGTGGGGTCTGGTTAAGTAAACTACTGCACATACTTACCAAGGGATGGTGGTTCCTATGGAAAAAGGTTCCTAGGGAAAAAGGTTCCTATGGAAAAAGTTTCCTATGGAAAATGCTTTCCTGAAGAGCACATGCTTTGAGGGTGGCCAGACCTGGGTGGAAACTGAAACTCTACTAGTAACTAGATGTGGAATTCAGGGAACATTCCTTCGCTCTTTCAGCTTCAGTTTCCTCATCTTTAAAAGGAAATGATCATAATAGCACTTATGCTTCTGTGAGATTTAAATGAGATAATGTGTCCACAGTACTCAGTACACTGCCTGACACACAGTAAGCACTCAAAGAATGGTAATGATTATTATAATGTATTTTAAAATGTGACACTATATTCAAACATAACATTATAATATGTCGAATGGGAATATGGACACAATATATGAGACAATCTCTTCACAATTGTTTAACGAGCAGGTTATCCAACATTATGAATGATTTGATCCTTCAATAAAAAATGGATGTATGAAGGTTCCTAGGCACAAGAGAAAGTTCAGAAGGATATGTACGAAATATTGTTGTCTCTCTGGGGATTGGGATTACAGGGGTTTTCCTCTTTTCTTTTTGTTAAGTTTGTGTTTCCTAAAGTTTCTGCAATAAGCATACGATGCTTGTATAATAAAAATTATAGGTTTTCCTTAATTGCACAGTCAGGGCTTGCCTCCCTGCGCCACCTACCCCAACTCCCCAACATACAGTAGTTCTGAGGGATTTCACCCACTGCTCCGGGAGAGAGCTGGCTTAGCCTGGATTCTGGGAGAAGCTCTTGCTTGGTCCCAGACCCAAGTAAAACAGCAGTTTCTGTTGTGTTTGAGGCGGCCCCTGCCCTGTTCTCTGCCCTATACAGAAAATAGGATGTGTTATTCCTTTGTTTCTCTGACAAGCTTGCCAACTTATTCCTGTTCCGGGAGAACCAGGGGCTGTCAGCACTGAAAGGGGGCTCAGAAATCCCATCTCATTTTCAGATGGGGGTGCTGAGGCCTAGCCTGGGGAAGGTGCTTGGGGGTGTTGAGGCCTGGCCTGGCCTGGGGAAGGTGCTTGGAGGTGTTGAGGCCTGGCCTGGGGAAGGTGCTTGGGGGTGTTGAGGCCTGGCCTGGCCTGGCCTGGGGAAGGTGCTAGGGGGTGTTGAGGCCTGGCCTGGCCTGGCCTGGGGAAGGTGCTAGGGGGTGTTGAGGCCTGGCCTGGCCTGGGGAAGGTGGTGGGGGGTATTGAGGCCTGGCCTGGCCTGGGGAAGGTGGTGGGGGGTATTGAGGCCTGGCCTGGCCTGGGGAAGGTGCTTGGGGGCGTTGAGGCCTGGCCTGGGGAAGGTGGTGGGGGGTGTTGAGGCCTGGCCTGGGGAAGGTGCTGGGGAGTATTGAGGCCTGGCGTGGCCTGGGGAAGGTGCTGGGGGGTGTTGAGGCCTGGCCTGGCCTGGGGAAGGTGCTTGCACAGGGTGACATCATTTCAGGGAGTAGTTGCCTCTGTCCCTGGCTGGTCTCCAGTCTCCAGCTTCATATCCTCCCGCTGGAGGGCAGAGACGATGGGGGTGTCCCTGTGTATGTTTAAGTGCAATGGCATTTTAAGAAAACTATTAGCAATTTTATGAAAATAAATTGCTGCTGTTTTATTAGCAGCCATAGTCAGCAAGTACCCTGGCTGGGTACTTGCTCCGTGAAGCTGTGTACGTGTGACTGCCTTAGCAGCGCTGGCTGCTCCTGCTCTTGAATCTAACAAGCGGCTGGATAAAATGTTCACGTTTTCGCTCAAAACCAAACAGAAAAACTCAATTAGCTTGTTTGTGTGGGCTGAAGCACCTCTGTTTACCCGCCCCCCGCAGTGACCCCCATAGTGTCCCCGGAATGGACGGACTCACGGGCTGTCACATCGCGCACGTCTTCCCTGGAGATGGGCTGGAAGACCACGTCGTTCCTGGGCTCCTCACTCCTCCATGGAACGTGGTATAAGAACGCCTCCACCACCGCGGCCAGCAGCTGGTTGTTCAGGAAGTTGATGACGGGGCCCCGAGGACGGTACTGGAACTCCGAGATGACCATCCACTGTTGAATGGGGCTTCCCGAGGCCGGTGCTGGGGAATCACTGTGTGGGAGGGCGACGGTGAGGGGGCCTAGGGGGCTAGGGGGCGGGGGATGAGGAAGAGGATCTGGGGGCTCAGGGGGACACAGTCCCACTTACATTCGTTTCACTTCGCTGTTGCGGAGAAAGGCCCGCATGTCCAGGGTCCCCAGTCTGTATGCCACCTAGGCCAGACGATGGCAGATGGGGGTGGGGGTGAGTCCTCATCCAGAGGGGAGACCCCCTCCCACCTTGATGGGTGTATTCATCCCTGTTTCCTCCTGGAACGGGAGCCCCAGGACCCCAGCACCTTCCTCACCCGTCTCTGCACCCTCGCAGTCCAGCCTAGCTCAGTGACTGTCATGGGTCCTTGCTTAATAATGTTTGTTGAGAGTGAAGGGTTTTCCATTCTGTCCCCCTCCTTGGCCTCATATGACGAGCGGAGACACTGACATGAATGGCCCCTGCCTTGCCTCTGACGCGTGACTCATGACCTCCTCCCCAGTATATTGAACACGGGTTGTTTAGACCTAGGAGATGGTCAGGGGCTGGGGGTGTCAAGGTGACTTAGGTGGAGTCTAAACTCAAAGAGTGCATTGTCTGGCGCAGGTGAGAAATGTCAACAGATTTTACCGTGTGGAGTGTGGAGTGTGGAGTGGGGAGTGGGGAGTGGAGTGTGGAGTGTGGAGTGGGGAGTGGGGAGTGGGGAGTGGGGAGTGTGGAGTGGAGTGTGGGGAGTGGAGTGTGGAGTGGGGAGTGGAGTGTGGAGTGTGGAGTGGAGTGTGGAGTGGGGAGTGGAGTGTGGAGTGTGGAGTGTAGTGTGGAGTGGGGAGTGGGGAGTGGGGAGTGTGGAGTGGGGAGTGTGGAGTGGGGAGTGGGGAGTGGGGAGTGGGGAGTGTGGAGTGGAGTGTGGAGTGGGGAGTAGAGTGGAGTGGGGAGTTGGGAGTGGGGAGTGGGGAGTGTGGAGTGTAGTGTGGAGTGGGGAGTGTGGAGTGGGGAGTGGGGAGTGTGGAGTGGGGAGTGGAGTGTGGGGAATGGAGTATGGTGTGGGGAGTGGAGTGTGGAGTGTGGAGTGTGGAGTGGGGAGTGGGGAGTGTGGAGTGTGGAGTGGAGTGTGGGGAGTGGAGTATGGTGTGGGGAGTGGAGTGTGGAGTGGAGTGTGGAGTGGGGAGTGGGGAGTGTGGAGTGGGGAGTGTGGAGTGGAGTGTGGAGTGGGGAGTGGGGAGTGTGGAGTGGGGAGTGTGGAGTGGGGAGTGTGGAGTGTGGGGAGTGGAGTGTGGTGTGGGAAGTGGAGTGTGGAGTGGGGAGTGGAGTGTGGAGTGTGGAGTGTAGTGTGGAGTGGGGAGTGGGGAGTGTGGAGTGGGGAGTGGGGAGTGTGGAGTGGAGTGTGGGGAGTGGAGTATGGTGTGGGGAGTGGAGTGTGGAGTGGGGAGTGGAGTGTGGAGTGGGGAGTGGAGTGTGGAGTGTAGTGTGGAGGGGGGAGTGTGGAGTGGGGAGTGGAGTGTAGTGGTGAGTGGGGAGTGGGGAGTGGGGAGTGTGGAGTGTGGAGTGGAGTGTGGGGAGTGGAGTGTGGTGTGGGGAGTGGAGTGTGGAGTGGGGAGTGGAGTGTGGAGTGGGGAGTAGAGTGGAGTGGGGAGTTGGGAGTGAGGAGTGGGGAGTGCTACGCTTGCAGTAGTAAAATAATCATCATGTTTGAATACCTGTGTGTCAGGCACTGGACTAAATGCTTGACACACGTTCTCATTTAAACGGTGATACGGCCTGTTGACTCAGGTGCTATGATTGTCCCCGTGTTTACAGATGACCTGTTATGTGATGTGTCTAGTTAGCACACCTGCTCCAGTGAGGAGCAGAGCAGGGATTCTGATTCTGGGTGTGCAGGGTTCTAGAGCCCCAACCACTCAGCAGTTGTGCCACTTTGCCTGTGACTGAGGTATGGCATGGCAGCCAAGAAGAGGGAGCCGCCCCTTCCCTCTGGGAAGTCAGGGAAGACTCCCTGGAGGTGAAATGTCCTTTAGTTTCTTCCAGATCATAACCAAGATGCTTAGAGGTCTCGGCTGGGGTGACTTGGCACCCTGGCCTCTGCTTATGATGAGTTGAGGTTTCTGTCCCGGGCCTTCCTCACTTCCTAATGCCCTGCACCTCCCATGGGGCAAGAGGCTCCGGCCTCCTCTGGCAGTTGAATCCAGATGGATGACAAGACGAAGGCCGCACAGTGATGGTTCCGCCCTCGCCTGAACCCGCCAAGCGCCCCCTCCCACCCAGAGCTCGGCCTGCAGCACTGACCGAGGCGTTGACCTCTGCCATGGAGGCATTTTCCTCTCCACTGAGCAGGAGCTGGATGACTCTTAAGGGAAGTTCTGGAGATGGGAGAAGCAAATGTATCATCACCCCACGGTTTACACCCAGACTTACCCAAAAGTCTGTCGGGCCAGCCCAGGCCGACTGCTCCATTCCAGTGACAGAAGGTCACTGAAGAAACCGGGAGAAGTGGCCCTCAGCCTACATTCCACCCTGACAGAAGGTCGCTGAACAAGCCGGGAGAAGTGGCCCTCACCCTAGCGCTCACTCCACTATGCTCTGGGC
Organism: Pongo pygmaeus; assembly: GCF_028885625.2. Taxonomy (NCBI): domain Eukaryota; kingdom Metazoa; phylum Chordata; class Mammalia; order Primates; family Hominidae; genus Pongo; species Pongo pygmaeus. Next base: position 205,014,868 of record NC_085930.1, read on the forward strand.
CTCCCCGACGCTCATCTCACTGAGCCAGCTGTGAGGTCTCTGCCTCCGTCCTTCCTCCATAGGCCACACAGGCCCGTGGTCCTTGCCGTGACAGCTTTCCACAGCCCGCACCTTACACCATCCCAGAGAAATCTGGAGCTCTGTCCTGTGACCCCAGAGCTTCCTCATCTTCCCCAAAGGTGGGCGGAGTGCGGGGGTGAGAGTGCGGGGCCCAGGCGGGGTGGGGGGTGAGAGGGCGGGGCCCAGGCGGTACCTAGGTGGACAGTTGGACTGAAGTTATTCCCAGCCAGGAAGCAGCGGCTGTCGGTGAAGGCCGGGGGACAGGTGCACGTGGGCTTACAGCCCAGAGTCTGGGAGATGTAGCAGTGGCCTTGATTGTAGCAGCAATTCACAGGGCAGGACTGGTTCCGACACAGGAAAGAGCTCCCCACAGCTGCAGAGTGAGTAGGGAGGTCAGCAGCAGCGCGCTGGGCAGCAGAGGGACAGCCCAGCCTGTGGAAACCCGCTCCGGGACAGGCTTTCTTTCCCCCAGTGTTCCGCTTCGGGCCACTCGGAACCCCAAACCATCCTTCCCCCCTTTTCCAGGCGTTTCTCTGCAGGACAACCCCTTTCCCCGACCAGGCAGGTATTCTTCCACTTCTGGGGAGGGACTGGAGTGTTTCTCAGACCCTCTGCTTCAGAAAGGACCCGAAGGCTGGCAGAGGGGGGCCCCCAGCCGGCTTTCCTCACACCCTCCCCTCTCACGTCCATCTCCTTTTCTGCCTTTATAAAAGCTGCGGTTCTACCCACTCTGGCCTCAGCTCTGAAGGCACAGCGATCTGTAGATTTTATTTGGGTGCCTTAGGGGGCTTGGTAAAGGCCTCGCTGTGCTCTCCCTCATCAGGCTCTGGCGGCTCAAGGTGGGAGGAACAGAAGGCTGGGAGGACTGAAAGGGAAAATCAGGCACCTTTGCTGCCGGATCCCCACGCCAGCCCCTCCAAACGTCCTGACTCATGAGATGCAGAGATCCTGGGCCTCGCGTCTCTGAAGATCCCCAGGGATCCCGAGGACCCAGCTTGCCCCGTTCCCTGGTGGCTGCTGAAGTCTCCTCCCCAAACCATCTTCAGTCTTTCGCCGGGGGCTTCCCCCGTCAATGCCTCAGGGATGCCCAGCCCCGTCCCCTCCCCTATGCCTGTACAACCTCTTCTCCTTCAGCCCCACACCATCCACCACCCCCTTTCCAGGCCTGCCTAGATTTCCCATACCTGCCTAGATTGAGCATTCTAAAGATCTGCTGGAAAAAGGAGAGAAATGGTTTGCCTTTGGCTATCTACACCCTTGAGCTATCAGCTGCTCCCAGAAGCGCCTGCTCCAGGCCCTATTCCCAGCTCACCCGCACAGTGCCGCCCATCCCCAGTCAGGTTTGGAGGGCAGGCCTCGCAGCCCTTCCCAGGAACGCAGTGGACACTCGGGAAGCACGGCTCCTCACAGGCATCCTCGGTGCGCTCGCAGTAGCGGCCGAAGGTGCCCCCGTCACACTTGCAGCCAGCCACCTGGAGGAGGGTTGCTGATCACGGGCGGCCAGGAGACCAAACTGGGAAGGGCTTCTGGGTGTTTCTGACTGACCCCTTTGGCCTGAGAACCCGTGGACCCTGAGTCATGTCTCAGCCCCACCAGCACCTGCTGAGCACCTTCCTGACCAGGCCGTGGGGCAGCAAGGCCCCGCCTAGAGCCACACGGTAGTCCTGCCCAGTTGGCCTCCCTGGTTCACTGTTTACCCTAACCCCCTGCCTGGCCCTGCACCAGGATCTCAGCCTCTTCCCTCTCACACTCTAGCTCTTTGCCTGAAATCCTTTCTAGAGTAAGATGGGGGATGCATGAATGATTGAAGCATTAATGAATGAATGAATGTATCCGTGTATATATGTATGTATCCATGTATGTATATGTGTATCCATGTATGTATGTATCCATGTATGTATGTATCCATGCATGTATGTATCCATGCATGTATGTATCCATATGTGTATGTATCCATGTATGTATCCATGTGTGTATGTATTCATGTATGTATATGTGTATCCATGTATCATGTATGTATGTATCATGTATGTATCCATATGTGTATGTATCCATGTATCCATGTGTGTATGTATCCATGTATGTATCCATATGTGTATGTATCATGTATGTATCCATGTGTGTATGTATTCATGCATGTATGTGTATCCATGTATCATGTATGTATCATGTATGTATCCATGTGTGTATGTATCCATGTATACATGTATCCATGTGTGTATGTATCCATGTGTATATGTATCCATGTATGTCCTATTGCTTGACAACTGGATTCCTTATTTATTTTGAGACAGGGTCCCACTCTGTTGCCCAGGCTGGAGTGCAATGTCTTGATCTTGGCTCACTGAAAACGCCACCTCCCAGGTTCAAGCCATCCTCCCACCTCAGCCTCCTGAGGAGCTGGGACTACAGGCATGCACTACCACGCCCACTCATTTTTGTATTTTTCTTCTGCTTTTTTTTTTTTTTCTAATGAGACAGTCTCGTTCTGTTTCCCAGGCTGCAGTGCAGTGTCTCGATCTCGGCTCATTGCAATGTCCCCCTCCCAAGTTAAAGCAGTTCTTGTGCCTCAGCCTCCCCAATAGTTGAGATTACAGGCATATGCCACCACGCCCAGCTAATTTTTTGATTTTTAGTAGAGACAGGGTCTTGCCATATTGCCCAGGCTGGTCTCAAAGTTCTGAGCTCAAGCAATCCGCCTGCCTCAGGCTCCTATGTGGCCTGCAAACTGGATTTCATATAAGCTGAAATTGACCTCCCTTGCTGACTCCCAAACCAAGAAGACAGAGCCTCCCTGCTGAGCACTGTGAGAAAACGCAGCAGCCAGAACAACAGCTTAGCAAAGGCTGCAGTTCCGAGACCTCACCAAGCTCCCTGTGCCCCCCTTTCTAACTCCCTTACTGAAGCGACTCAGGGAATCTCCTTAAAATGGAATCCTCTAACACTTACTACTCCCAAGAGTGGATATTTGGGGATCTATGGAATAGCGTATTGATTTCAATCTCTCTTTTTCCCATTGTGTATTTTATCCTTTTCTACCCCCTACCCCACCAACCATCCCTACCTCTATCCCTTTCAAGTACCCATTCTCTGCTCATGCTTCAGAAGGATGTGTGTGTGTCTGTGTGTGCGTGTGTGTGTGTGTGTAAGTGGTGAAGGAAGTAGTTTTGTTTTGCCAGATAAACACTTTCCTTTCTGGCTCTTCCTTTACAACCAAAAATAAAAATAAAAAAGCAGATAGGACAAGAGTCGTGGAATTAGGCCAAGTATCTTGGCTAGAAACATGGAGAAGTAGTTTCTCCAAACTGGAAAAGATGTTTCTTTTAGCTGGAAGGAGATAGTAAAAGAGAAAGCAAAGGGGCTTGGAGGTGTCAAGATAGAGGGACCCACAGCTCTCTTCCCAGCACCGTGATGATGACGTCCTAGGGAGAAATGGCTGTGGGGTGCTTCTAGGCAGACGGGACTGTAAGCGGCCTCAGAAAAGGTGTCCTGTGTTTGAGCAAGGCACAGAAGCAGCAGTGCCTCTCCCTGGGTCTGAAGGGGAAGTGGGGCGGAGCTGTGATGGAAACTGTGTGGACCCAGGCCCAGGGACCCGTGACCACCTTCCACCCCACACCGCAGGGCCCTGTGGGGCGGAGCTGTGATGGAAACTGTGTGGACCCAGGCCCAGGGACCCGTGACCACCTTCCACCCCACACCGCAGGGCCCTCTGCTGGGCTTCGCCGCAGAGCTGTGGAACTGGGAACCACTGGGCGCTGTGAGAAAGACAGAGGTGGAAGTTTCCTGCCAACCTGGCAGAAGGGGAGGTGGGAGATAAAAATCCAGTTGAACTATAAGCAATAAAGAAAGGTTCTTTCCTCTTTCCTTCCTTCTTTTTCTTTCTTCTTTCTTTCTCTCCAATATAGTTTCTCTCTCTCTCTCTCCCTCCGTCTCTCTCCCTCCCTCACTCTCTCTCTGTCCCTCCCTCTCTCTCTCCCTCACTCTCTCTCTCCTTTCCTTTCCCTCCTTCTTTCTTTCCTTTCTTTTCTTTCTTTTGGAGATGGAATCTCGCTCTGCTGCCCAGGCTGGAGTGCAGTGGTGCGATCTTGGCTCACTGTAACCTCCTCCTCCCGGGTGCAAGCGATTTTCCTGCCTCAGCCTCCCGAGTAGCTGGGACTACAGGCACCCGCCACTACGCCCAGCTAATTTTTGTATTTTTAGTAGAGATGGGGTTTCACCATGTTGGTCAGGATGGTCTTGATCTCCTGACCTTGTGATCTGCCTGCCTCAGCCTCCAAAAGTGCTGAGATTAAAGGCGTGAGCCACCGCACCCGGCCAGAAAGTTCTCTTTCTTCCCATGTGAGTTTATGGCCTGAGACTGGAATCTGCTCCACCCACCTCCCAACACAGACACACCCAAGACAGGCAGAATCACAGCATCCATTCCACTCCCATTTCCTCTCCCCTCGGCACAGAAACTCCTCACGCGCCTCCCAACACTCACCTCCAGGGAGGAGTTGCCTACCCTGCTGGTCTGGTTGTACGAACACTGGCTCTCTGCATTGCAATGGCAGACCACGGTCCTGGGCTGGAGTGCAGAGGCCAAGCCAATCTTGGCACTTCTTGCTAGAATCTCCAGAGTGAATGGCTCCAGCGACTTGGGTGTCCACAGCAACGTCCCATTCTCTGCCCCGGGGAAGATGAGAATGTGGAGAGCTGGGAGACTCCTCAGCTCTGTGGTCTGATGCATCCTCATCTAACACCCTGATTGCTGATACGGGGCTTCCCCCACCCCTCTCAGGCCACCTTCCCCCCTCCCCAGACAAATCTCATTGTCATTTCCTTTGAGCAAGGCTGGTATCGGGGGTGATCCTGGTCACGCTCCCAGCTGGAAGGAGGTGGCACCAGTCCAACATACTGATTGTAGCGGGGAATGCCACAGAGGGGAAAGCAGTTTCCTCCTGAAGAAACCCCAAAGGGCAGCCCTGGCTGGGCTCACACCAGGATGGGACATCCTGGGGGATGGAGGATCAAGGCCAGAATCCTCCAGACACCTCCTCAGGCTGCGCTGCCGGCCAAACTGGCTTCACTCTCACAGCAGCCCCATCCTTTGCCCTGATTTCTCACCCACCCCCCACTTCCTGGACCTTTCCCAGACACCCCCTTCAGACACCAGACTGTAGTGAAACACTACTACATATCTTCTGATCAAATTTATATTTTTCAAGAAAATAAGAAAGTCTCCTTAAAACAGCAGATTGAAAGGAAGTGACAGAGAATAGACGAACGTAATTTCCAGACCATCGTCCTTCAGGGGTAGGGCCCGTGGAGAAGAAAACCTCTCAATGCCATTGTCTCGCACCTGGGATGACGCACGTGGGGCAAAAGGGATGCAGGCAAAGCAGTCCCTTCTGAGACACGGGGAGAAGGAACATCAGGCAGAGAGGCAAAGAGAATGCAGAATATGCCCCCTGGGGCTTTGATTTAGCCAAGAACAGTCACCCGCAGAATTAGTGCTGGCAACAGACAAAGTGGCATCCCTTTGATGCCCTTGGACCCTTTGAATTAGTGCTGGCAACAGACGAAAGCAGCATCCCTTGTGCTTGGACCCTTTGGCCCTGATCATGGATGTAGGGCTCAGGGTCTCTAACACCTTTACGGAGAGGGAGCGATGGCACTTTACTGGGTCCTAGCCCAGGAAACCAGACAAGGAGAGACACGGCTAGGTAAACATGGTTACCAGACAAAAAGAGCAAGAAAGGTACCAAACAAAAGTATTTTTTATATTTCTTTAAATCTTGTCCTACATTAGATCCTTCCTTTAATAGATATAAAAATGTTGTAAATTGGTCATTTTAAATGTTGCACTTGATTATTCTAATAATTTGGTGAATGCATAATGACTAAAGATGACTGTATATGATCAGATTGAGATTAAATGATCTTCGAATCTTTTTTTTTTTTTTTGAGACAGAGTCTCGCTCTGTCACCAGGCTGAAGTGCAGTGATGTGATCTCAGCTCACTGCAACATCTGCCTCCTGGGTTCAAGTGATTCTCCTGCCTCAGTCTCCTGAGTAGCTGGGATTACAGGCATGCACCACCATGCCCGGCTATTTTTTTGTATTTTTAGTAGAGACGGGGTTTCACCATGTTGGCCAGACTGGTCTCGAACTCCTGACCTCAGATGATCCTCCTGCATCGGCCTCCCAAAGCACTGGGATGACAGGTGTGAGCCACCGTGCCCAGCCTTGAATCAGTTCTATGTGCCCAGAGTCACTCTAGCTATCCGGCCAAACTGCCATAAGCCCGTCACTACTACTTACTGGGGGGCACCTATCTGAGTTACAGGTATCGCTCCTCGGAAATGCCGGTCCTGGATATTCAAATGAAAGAGTGACGGCAAGTGTTGCTGGGTACAGCAATGCAGAATTTCCCAAAGTTTGACTCTGACCTCATCCCCTGCCCACCTCCCCACTCTAACCAGCCAAATATTCTTACCAAAGAGTTTAAAGTCGGTACAGCTGTCTCTGAGCGTGAAGGTGGCATCCTCAGCATTGCTGGTGTACTGAATCAGCGTGGTCTGCCCCTTGTAGGCTTCAACCACACGACCACCATTGATGGAGGGCGGGTACTGATCTGAAACACAAAGAGGGAATGGGAGTTCCAAGGCAGGACAGTCTCCTGCTTTATCAGCCTCCTCTCTTTCTCAACTCTAATATGTATGAGGCATTCCCAGGACTGTGACCCACCTCTGGAAGAAGGAGTTATTCTGTGTACCTGCTCTCGACTGACGCACAGCAGGCTGGGACTGTACTGCCCACCTAGCCAAATCTTTAGCCTCTTTCTCTCCCCCAACCTCCTTAAAAAGAGCTCCTCTCAGATTCTTTCCTGGACACGGTGCTATGCTGGGTATGACAAAAAGTGAATTAGAGAGCAGATTTGTTTAGACCATTACAGGGTTCTACCTTTGGCAAAGGGCTGAAAACCTGAAGGGTGCTGGGTGTCTCATGTCTGTAATCCCAGCACTTTGGGAGGCCGAGGCTGGCGGATAACCTGAGGTCTGGAGTTCGAGACCAGCCTGACCAACATGGTGAAACCCTGTCTCTACTAAAAATACAAAATTAGTCAGGAATGGTGGCGGGTGCCTGTAATCTCAGCTACTCAGGAGGCTGAAGCAGAAGAATCACTTGAACCCGGGAGGCAGAGGCTGCGATGAGCCAAGATCGCGTCACTGCACTCCAGCCTGGGCAACAAGAGCGAAACTCCATCAAAACACACACACACACACACACACACACACACACACACACAAAACCTGGAGGGCCACATCTAAACGGACATTACATTTGTCCAGAAATAGGGAGTGAAACCTCTTCACGGGTCTGTTTCTCGGAGCCCTGCCATTTCCATTTCATAGTTGCTTCAGGCATTCGTTCAGTCAGTCATTTAACAAATATTTATTGAGCTAAGTGGCTGGCACTGTTCTGGGTGGTGAGGATACAGTCATGAATGAATAATAAAAAAGATACCTGTGAAAATTATAAAATAGGTTGAGTAATTATAAATGCTAAGGAGAAAAAAATAAAGCAGAGAAGGCAAACACGAAGTGTGGGTGAATGTGACATTTTAGACAGGGCGGCCAAGAGAGGCTTCGCCGAGGAGGGTTCATTGGAATGAAAACGTAAAGGAGGTGAGGGGCAAGCGTGTGGCTGTCCGGGGAAGGAAGGGTATTCCAGGCAAGAGAACAGCATGTGTGAAGCCTGGGAGCTGAGCACACCTGGCGTGTTTCAAGAACACAGAGGAGCCTGCGGGGCTGGAGTGGAGGGGGCTGGGAAGTCGTCCAGCCCTAGGATTGAGTGGAGGGGGCTGGGAAGGGGTCCAGCACTAGGATTGAGTGGAGGGGGCTGGGGAGGGGGCTGGGAAGGAGTCCAGCACTAGGATGGAGTGGAGGGGGCTGGGAAGTCGTCCAGCACTAGGATGGAGTGGAGGGGGCTGGGAAGGGGTCCAGCACTACGATGCAGTGGAGGGGGCTGGGAAGGGGTCCAGCACTAGGATGGAGTGCAGGGGGCTGGGAAGGGGTCCAGCACTAGGATGGAGTGGAGGGGGCTGGGAAGGGGTCCAGCACTAGGATGGAGTGGAGGGGGCTGGGAAGGGGTCCAGCACTACGATGCAGTGGAGGGGGCTGGGAAGGGGTCCAGCACTAGGATGGAGTGCAGGGGGCTGGGAAGGGGTCCAGCACTAGGATGGAGTGGAGGGGGCTGGGAAGGGGTCCAGCACTAGGATGGAGTGGAGGGGGCTGGGAAGGCATCCAGCACTAGGATGGAGTGGAGGGGGCTGGGAAGGGGTCCAGCACTACGATGCAGTGGAGGGGGCTGGGAAGGGGTCCAGCACTAGGATGGAGTGCAGGGGGCTGGGAAGGCGTCCAGCACTAGGATGGAGTGGAGGGGGCTGGGAAGGCGTCCAGCACTAGGATGGAGTGCAGGGGGCTGGGAAGGCGTCCAGCACTAGGATGGAGTGCAGGGGGCTGGGAAGGCGTCCAGCACTAGGATGGAGTGGAGGGGGCTGGGAAGGGGTCCAGCACTAGGATGGAGTGGAGGGGGCTTGGAAGGGGTCCAGCACTAGGATGGAGTGGAGGGGGCTGGGAAGGCGTCCAGCACTAGGATGGAGTGGAGGGGGCTGGGAAGGGGTCCAGCACTAGGATGGAGTGGAGGGGGCTGGGAAGGCGTCCAGCACTAGGATGGAGTGGAGGGGGCTGGGAAGGGGTCCAGCACTAGGATGGAGTGGAGGGGGCTGGGAAGGGGTCCAGCACTAGGATGGAGTGGAGGGGGCTGGGAAGGGGTCCAGCACTAGGATGGAGTGGAGGGGGCTGGGAAGGCGTCCAGCACTAGGATGGAGTGGAGGGGGCTGGGAAGGGGTCCAGCACTAGGATGGAGTGCAGGGGGCTGGGAAGGGGTCCAGCACTAGGATGGAGTGGAGGGGGCTGGGAAGGGGTCCAGCACTAGGATGGAGTGGAGGCGGCTGGGAAGGCGTCCAGCACTAGGATGGAGTGCAGGAGGCTGGGAAGGGGTCCAGCACTAGGATGGAGTGCAGGAGGCTGGGAAGGGGTCCAGCACTAGGATAGAGGGGGCTGGGAAGGGGTCCAGCACTAGGATGGAGTGGAGGGGGCTGGGAAGGGGTCCAGCACTAGGATGGAGTGGAGGGGGCTGGGAATGGTTCCAGCACTAGGATGGAGTGCAGGGGGCTGGGAAGGGGTCCAGCACTAGGATGGAGTGGAGGGGGCTGGGAAGGCGTCCAGCACTAGGATGGAGTGGAGGGGGCTGGGAAGTCGTCCAGCACTAGGATGGAGTGGAGGGGGCTGGGAAGGGGTCCAGCACTACGATGCAGTGGAGGGGGCTGGGAAGGGGTCCAGCACTAGGATGGAGTGCAGGGGGCTGGGAAGGGGTCCAGCACTAGGATGGAGTGGAGGGGGCTGGGAAGGCGTCCAGCACTAGGATGGAGTGCAGGGGGCTGGGAAGGCGTCCAGCACTAGGATGGAGTGCAGGGGGCTGGGAAGGGGTCCAGCACTAGGATGGAGTGGAGGGGGCTGGGAAGGGGTCCAGCACTAGGATGGAGTGGAGGGGGCTGGGAAGGGGTCCAGCACTAGGATGGAGTGGAGGGGGCTGGGAAGGCGTCCAGCACTAGGATGGAGTGGAGGGGGCTGGGAAGGGGTCCAGCAGTAGGATGGAGTGGAGGGGGCTGGGAAGGCGTCCAGCACTAGGATGGAGTGGAGGGGGCTGGGAAGGCGTCCAGCACTAGGATGGAGTGGAGGGGGCTGGGAAGGGGTCCAGCACTAGGATGGAGTGGAGGGGGCTGGGAAGGGGTCCAGCACTAGGATGGAGTGGAGGGAGCTGGGAAGGCGTCCAGCACTAGGATGGAGTGCAGGGGGCTGGGAAGGGGTCCAGCACTAGGATGGAGTGGAGGGAGCTGGGAAGGGGTCCAGCACTAGAATGGAGTGGAGGCGGCTGGGAAGGGGTCCAGCACTAGGATGCAGTGGAGGGGGCTGGGAAGGGGTCCAGCACTAGGATGGAGTGCAGGGGGCTGGGAAGGCGTCCAGCACTAGGATGGAGTGCAGGGGGCTGGGAAGGCGTCCAGCACTAGGATGGAGTGCAGGGGGCTGGGAAGGCGTCCAGCACTAGGATGGAGTGCAGGGGGCTGGGAAGGCGTCCAGCACTAGGATGGAGTGGAGGGGGCTGGGAAGGGGTCCAGCACTAGGATGGAGTGGAGGGGGCTGGGAAGGGGTCCAGCACTAGGATGGAGTGGAGGGGGCTGGGAAGGCGTCCAGCACTAGGATGGAGTGGAGGGGGCTGGGAAGGGGTCCAGCAGTAGGATGGAGTGGAGGGGGCTGGGAAGGCGTCCAGCACTAGGATGGAGTGGAGGGGGCTGGGAAGGGGTCCAGCACTAGGATGTAGTGGAGGGGGCTGGGAAGGGGTCCAGCACTAGGATGGAGTGGAGGGGGCTGGGAAGGGGTCCAGCACTAGGATGGAGTGGAGGGGGCTGGGAAGGCATCCAGCACTAGGATGGAGTGGAGGGGGCTGGGAAGGGGTCCAGCACTAGGATGGAGTGCAGGGGGCTGGGAAGGGTCCAGCACTAGGATGGAGTGGAGGGGGCTGGGAAGGGGTCCAGCACTAGGATGGAGTGGAGGCGGCTGGGAAGGCGTCCAGCACTAGGATGGAGTGCAGGAGGCTGGGAAGGGGTCCAGCACTAGGATGGAGTGCAGGAGGCTGGGAAGGGGTCCAGCACTAGGATAGAGGGGGCTGGGAAGGGGTCCAGCACTAGGATGGAGTGGAGGGGGCTGGGAAGGGGTCCAGCACTAGGATGGAGTGGAGGGGGCTGGGAATGGTTCCAGCACTAGGATGGAGTGGAGGGGGCTGGGAAGGGGTCCAGCACTAGGATGGAGTGGAGGGGGCTGGGAAGGCGTCCAGCACTAGGATGGAGTGGAGGGGGCTGGGAAGGGGTCCAGCAGTAGGATGGAGTGGAGGGGGCTGGGAAGGCGTCCAGCACTAGGATGGAGTGGAGGGGGCTGGGAAGGCGTCCAGCACTAGGATGGAGTGCAGGGGGCTGGGAAGGGGTCCAGCACTAGGATGGAGTGGAGGGGGCTGGGAAGGGGTCCAGCACTAGGATGGAGTGGAGGGAGCTGGGAAGGCGTCCAGCACTAGGATGGAGTGCAGGGGGCTGGGAAGGGGTCCAGCACTAGGATGGAGTGGAGGGAGCTGGGAAGGGGTCCAGCACTAGAATGGAGTGGAGGCGGCTGGGAAGGGATCCAGCACTAGGATGGAGTGCAGGAGGCTGGGAAGGGGTCCAGCACTAGGATGGAGTGCAGGAGGCTGGGAAGGGGTCCAGCACTAGGATAGAGGGGGCTGGGAAGGGGTCCAGCACTAGGATGGAGTGCAGGGGGCTGGGAAGGGGTCCAGCACTAGGATGGAGTGGAGGGGGCTGGGAAGGGGTCCAGCACTAGGATGGAGTGGAGGGGGCTGGGAAGGGGTCCAGCACTAGGATGGAGTGGAGGGGGCTGGGAAGGCGTCCAGCACTAGGATGGAGTGGAGGGGGCTGGGAAGGGGTCCAGCACTACGATGCAGTGGAGGGGGCTGGGAAGGGGTCCAGCACTAGGATGGAGTGCAGGGGGCTGGGAAGGCGTCCAGCACTAGGATGGAGTGGAGGGGGCTGGGAAGGCGTCCAGCACTAGGATGGAGTGCAGGGGGCTGGGAAGGCGTCCAGCACTAGGATGGAGTGGAGGGGGCTGGGAAGGGGTCCAGCACTAGGATGGAGTGGAGGGGGCTGGGAAGGGGTCCAGCACTAGGATGGAGTGGAGGGGGCTGGGAAGGGGTCCAGCACTAGGATGGAGTGGAGGGGGCTGGGAAGGCGTCCAGCACTAGGATGGAGTGGAGGGGGCTGGGAAGGGGTCCAGCAGTAGGATGGAGTGGAGGGGGCTGGGAAGGCGTCCAGCACTAGGATGGAGTGCAGGGGGCTGGGAAGGGGTCCAGCACTAGGATGGAGTGGAGGGGGCTGGGAAGGGGTCCAGCACTAGGATGGAGTGGAGGGGGCTGGGAAGGCGTCCAGCACTAGGATGGAGTGGAGGGGGCTGGGAAGGCGTCCAGCACTAGGATGGAGTGGAGGGGGCTGGGAAGGCGTCCAGCACTAGGATGGAGTGGAGGGGGCTGGGAAGGGGTCCAGCACTAGGATGGAGTGGAGGGGGCTGGGAAGGGGTCCAGCACTAGGATGGAGTGGAGGAGGCTGGGAAGGCGTCCAGCACTAGGATGGAGTGCAGGAGGCTGGGAAGGGGTCCAGCACTAGGATGGAGTGCAGGAGGCTGGGAAGGGGTCCAGCACTAGGATAGAGGGGGCTGGGAAGGGGTCCAGCACTAGGATGGAGTGGAGGGGGCTGCGAAGGGGTCCAGCACTAGGATGGAGTGGAGGGGGCTGGGAAGGGGTCCAGCACTAGGATGGAGTGCAGGGGGCTGGGAAGGGGTCCAGCACTAGGATGGAGTGGAGGGGGCTGGGAAGGCGTCCAGCACTAGGATGGAGTGGAGGGGGCTGGGAAGGCGTCCAGCACTAGGATGGAGTGGAGGGGGCTGGGAAGGGGTCCAGCACTAGGATGGAGTGGAGGGGGCTGGGAAGGCGTCCAGCACTAGGATGGAGTGGAGGGGGCTGGGAAGGCGTCCAGCACTAGGAGAAGAGCTCTGAGAAGCTGAACTGGGCCGAAGGCCACTGCAAGGATGGAGAGAGCCGGGAAAGTCACTGAAGGGTTTGGGCAGAGGAATAACAGGAGCGAAAGAATCTGCTCAGTGAAAGCAGATGCACAGGGAAAAGCAGGGCCAGGCAAGGGCAGCTCCTCATCTGCTCCCGACTCTGAAAAGGCCCCCCGGGGCCTCGGGCCACTTACTGAGGGTGGCGTTCACCTGCTTGTATTTTTTACTGACTTCCCTCGTGTGACGTCCGATGCTTGCGTTGCGCAGGGCCAGCGTGTCATAGATGCATGAGCTGTCTCCGTCACAGCTGGAGATCAAATCTTCAGCCCAGGAGCTGTTTTTTTGCAGTTGTGAGTAGAAAACAGGGGTGAAGTTGGAAGGCAGCTGGTCATTCCTCTTGCCAAGGAGGCCTGTCCCGTTGATCTGCCCTGTAACACACAGAGCGCGATGGTACCAGGCATGGCACTCAGCCTTATTCCATTTGTGTCCACCTCTACCCCTCACTTTATATGGCTTGGAGCGGGGCGGTGGGAGTGCAGGGCCAGAGCGGTTTCCAGCTTCTGAGTCTGGAAATGCCTGCTGCAGGGAGAGAGGACACTCCACATCCCCCATTCTCTCCTCCAGCTCGAGAGAGGCAGGTGGGCTGGTGGTGGGGGGGGACAGCCCTGAGGGGTCCCAGACTCACAGGTCATTCCATAGTGGAAAAGCATCTCCTCAGGGCTCCCTGGGGGAATGGTGGAGCCATTGGGCATCCTGAAGTCGTCCTCCGGATTGTTATTCCAGACCCCTGAGGGACAGAGTGGGAGGTTGGCCACCCTGGGCACGCGGCTGTCCCCTTCCTGGGGAGCATCCGGCGGACGCAGTGGGGAGAAGCCAGGGCCTGGCAGCCTCTGCTCTTGCACCTGCTGTCCGGCCTCCAGGGGAGCTGGGAGGACGGGCCCTCACACCCTGCCCGTCTGCCTTCGGGAGGGGCGGCAGGAAACGCGGGCAGCGATGGAGGAGGGCGGGAGGGTGTGGGAAGCAAGAGGAAAGGGAGAAAGGATGGCTGTGCCCCCCGCCTCCCCGGAGCCCACCCCTGATGCTCCCTTAGAGCGGGAGGAGGACAGGAAGGGAGCCTCGGGGGAGGCTGGAGAAGCCCCTCCGCTCCCGGCCTGCTCTGTGCCCCGAGGGTTCTGCTCCAAGGAGGTGGAGAAAGGGAGGCCGAGCAGGGCTGCCCGGGCCGCCGGCGTGGGAGTCCGAGCTCTGGTTGGCTCCGCGGAGCCTCAGAGGCAGATCCGAGCCGCCCTCACCCAGGAGCCCCTCCGTGCGGTTCTGGTACTCGGGCGGGAGGCTGGCGGAGGCGTGGAGGATGTTGGAGACGCGATCACCGAGACGGTGGCCCAGCCGTCGAAGCTGGCCGAGACCACGGAGCCGTTGCGGCCCAGGAGGACTCCGGTGGCGTTGAACGTCTCCTGGCCTGGAGCATCCGGAGGCAGCGGAGAGGAAGCCAGGTCGGCACCACGGCCCTCACCAAACCTGCGCCCTGCCTGGCCCGCACCACCCCATCCCCACACCCCCCACCCCTCCCCCACCTCCCCGCCCCCACCCTCTCCCCCCACCTCCCCGCCCCCCACCCCCTCCTCCCCGCCCCCCACCCCCTCCCCACCTCCCCGCCCCCCACCACCACCTCCCCCACCTCTCCGCCCCCCACCCCCTCCCCCCACCTCCCCGCCCCCTCCCCACCCCCTCCCCCCACCTCCCCGCCCCCTTCCCGCCCCCTCCCCCCACCTCCCCCCACCTCCCCGCCCCCTCCACACCCCCTCCCCACCTCCCCGCCCCCCCTTCCCCCACCTCCCCGCCCCCCACCCCCGCCCCCTCCCCTACCTCCCCTCCCCCTCCCCCACCTCCCCGCCCCCTCCCCCACCTCCCCACCCTCCCCCACCTCCCCGCCCCCCACCCTCTCCCCCTCCCCTACCTCCCCACCCCTCCCCCACCTCTCCGCCCCCCTCCCCACCCCCACCCCCCACCCTCCCCACCTTCCCCCACCTCCCCGCCCCCCCACCTCTCCACCCCCTCCCCCACCCCCCACCCCCGCCTTCCACCCCCACCCCCCATCCTCCACCCTGCCCCCGGGGCTGAAGCCGGGAGGGATCCGCACTGGAGGCAGAGAAGAGGCCGGCAAGCTGCAGGCCCCGCTGGGGGGAAAGAGGCTGCACGCTCTTGGCCCTGCACCACCACGCACTGGGGCCTGCACCGCAACGCGCTCGGCCCTGCACCGCCACGCACTGGGCCCTGCACCGCAACGCGGCTTCCCGCCCACCTCACTGCTCCCGGTGCGGGGAGGGGGCGGCCGGCGCTCCCCAGCCTACCTCCGCCGCCTTCATGGTCAGGCTGAAATGTCACAGTCTGGTTATCCAGCAGGACACGGATTGCGTCGTGAGGCTCAAGGGGCCATTGGACCTGGAAGGAGATGGGAGGGGGCCTGAGCCCGACCCGCAGGTGGAGCCGACGCCCAAGAAAGCGGCTGGGGGAGCCCCCGGGCTGGAAGCTGCGCCCTGGGCCGGGAGGAAGGCGCTGGAGGCCGCGGCCCAAGGTGATGCCAGCCGCCGTCTACCGTGTGCTCGGCAGGGCCAGGCATGGTTTTCGGATTATGCCCTTTAGCTCTTACAACAGCCCGTGACGCAGGTAATGTCATCCTCATTCTTACTAGGAGAAAACCAAGTTAAGTAGTTTCTTCGAAGCCAAACAGCTGGGAAACCGTGGGGCCAGAGCCCTAATCCACCATCCCCAGGATTTACTCCGGGACAGTTGCGTGGATGGGCTGTGTCCTCCCTCCCTCCTGCCCAGCTTCCCCTCCTTCGCTCTCTTCCTTCTCCTCGGCCTCAGTATGTGGCTGAAGGTCCCTGTGGGTGGAATGAAGGGAGGTCCCCGGCGCCCCTCACTCACCGTGACGGGGCCCAGGCTGCTGGAGCGGTACTGAGCCGCAAAGGCGATGAAGTTGGTGGCCTGGGCTGAGCCAGTCTGGGCGGTGCGGCCCTGCAGCAGGAAGGAGGAGTTCCCGTCCTGGGCCCCGACCAGCAGGAAGTCCCCCAGCCCATTGAAGGTGTAATTGACACCATCCAAGGTGGTGATGTGGGGGTCCCCGAACATCCAGGCTGGAAGGAAAAGAGATGCCGCCTCAGCATGACAAATCATGCGTAGGGCCGAGGTTCCTCCCTGCAGTCGGCTGGGGCACTTGTCCAGGCCGACTCAGCTGGGGAGATGTTCACGGAGCACAGAATCCTCCCCTCAAGCCTCCTTGCATTTTCGTGCCCCGCTATTCTCACTCCTTCCCCAACTCAGGTACAAAGCCCCTCCACTGACCGTCCGCCCATCACTGGCGTCATCTCCATCTTCCCTTGTGGCCACAGCTCTGCCCCTACTCCTCATCCAGACGCCACCTCCCGGAAGCCCAGAAGGTCCCCCTCCCCAGAGGCTCTTCCTGGGCCTGGGCCCTGTCGCTCACCGGGCCGTGGGGGCCTGTATGTAGCACAGCCCACGCGGGGCCGCTTCTGCTGGTACAGGGCACAGAGGGAAGGCTTGTCACTCCAGCGGCAGCACCAGCTCTGCGGCTCCAGTTCCTGGGCTGCGGAGAAGAGCAGTGAGTTGGGGAGGCTGAGGACCTGGAGAACCCAGCTGGAGAGCTTGGCAGGGCAGGGCGGTGTTGGTGGAGAGCTTGGCAGGGCAGGGCGGTGTTGGTGGAGAGCTTGGCAGGGCAGGGCGGTGTTGGTGGAGAGCTTGGCAGGGCAGGGCGGTGTTGGTGGAGAGCTTGGCAGGGCAGGGCAGGGCGGTGTTGGTGGAGAGCTTGGCAGGGCAGGGCGGTGTTGGTGGAGAGCTTGGTAGGGCAGGGTGGGGTGTTGGTGGAGAGCTTGGCAGGGCAGGGCGGGGTGTTGGTGGAGAGCTTGGCAGGGCAGGGTGGGGTGTTGGTGGAGAGCTTGGCAGGGCAGGGAGGTGTTGGTGGAGAGCTTGGCAGGGCAGGGCAGGGCAGTGTTGGTGGAGAGCTTGGCAGGGCAGGACAGTGTTGGTGGAGAGCTTGGCAGGGCAGGACGGTGTTGGTGGAGAGCTTGGCAGGGCAGGACGGTGTTGGTGGAGAGCTTGGGAGGGCAGGTTGGGGTGTTGGTGGAGAGCTTGGTAGGGCAGGGCGGTGTTGGAGCTTGGCAGGGCAGGGCGGGGTGTTGGTGGAGAGCTTGGCAGGGCAGGGCGGGGTGTTGGTGGAGAGCTTGGCAGGGCAGGGCGGGGTGTTGGTGGAGAGATTGGCAGGGCAGGGCAGTGTTGGTGGAGAGCTTGGCAGGGCAGGGCAGTGTTGGTGGAGAGCTTGGCAGGGCAGGGCGGGGTGTTGGTGGAGAGCTTGGCAGGGCAGGGCGGGGTGTTGGTGGAGAGCTTGGTAGGGCAGGGCGGTGTTGGTGGAGAGCTTGGCAGGGCAGGGCAGGGCGGTGTTGGTGGAGAGCTTGGCAGGGCAGGGCAGGGCGGTGTTGGTGGAGAGCTTGGCAGGGCAGGGCAGTGTTGGTGGCAAGAGCATGGCTTTGGAATCCAGCATGGCCCTTCTCATGACCTTGGGCAGTGGACAGGGTGCTGTCTCTTTTGCAGCATGGGGGCCACTGTGCAGCAGGGCGCATGGTAGCAGCTAAGCAAATTCCTGTGTTGAGGGTGGAGAGCCAAGTACTGCTGCTCTCAACGTGCTGGGAGTGGGGAGGGCACGGCTGACAGTCTGGGAACTGTGGAAACTGCCACGGGACAGGGGAGAGAAGGGGAGGACACAGACCATGTGACCCCACACCCCTGCGCTCTCCAGCTCCCTTGGAGCGTCTCTGTAGGAGCTGACTCTCAGTCTTCCCCCAAACATCCTGCTCATCTGGGTCTACAGGGACGGGGTCAGCCTAGGCGCTCTCTTCTTGCCTGGAGAGATGGCCCCACTCTGGCCTGGGGATGCGGAGCCAGGTATAGAGATGGGGAAAGAGGCACTCAGCTCATACATCCCCGAATGTCCGCTGGTGGGGATGTTGGAAGCTTCCTAACAGTTACCAGATCAGGAAGTGGAGGCCCAGAGAGGGGAAGGGTCTGGGAAGGAATGAGGACAAGAGGCTTCATGCTGAGGGTCCCCTGCTTGGCTGGGAGGGTGGGGTTGAGATCTCCACAGACCCACGCACCGAACTGCCAAGGACGCGGCACGTGCCAGCCTTCACGAAACTCTCCCCAGGGCCCGTAGCTGCAGCACACACCTCCTCGCCAGGAGGTGAAGCTGCACAGCTGCCCACTGCCGAGGCCCCAGCGACCTGAAACAAGTCCAGTCCCACTCAGGCCCAGGCCAGGGCTGCCAGGGACGGAGCGGGAACCAGCAGGGGCTGTTTCTGGGGAGAGGCTGAGGGCGTGAGCAGAGAGGGTGGTGGGTCGGCTTGTGCTGGGCGGGAAGGAGGTGTCACCTATGCTGACGGGTTGGAATCGTAAGTCCCGTCATCCCTGCTGCCAGGAACAAGGGCAGGAGACCTGGTTCCAGCCCCAGCTGGGCCACCGAGGCTGGCTCTGCAGCCACTGCAGGCACTCGAGATGGTAGTTGGGCCTTTCTTCCTGGTGTAGCCTGTAGAACTGCAGTCCTCGGAGGCCTGAGGTTGGGGGATGCGGGGGAAAGGGCTTATCCCAGGGCTGGGGCTGCAGGCTCTGTCTTAGCTTTAGGGTCAACCAAAACTCACAAATGCACCCCCTCGTGCCACTTCTCACCTCTCTGGACCCAAGTCAGATGGGCAACAATTCCTCCCCCAAAGCCCCTCGCTTGACTTAGCGTCTGCTTCTGATGACCAAATGTGGTTGCCACAGAACAAATAGAACTGGATTTACACTTCACAGTTCACGTGGCTGGTTTCTAAGCCTAAAATGTCCTTCGTCCTATCACATTTTGGAAATTGTTATTTCTTTCCCATTGGGGCCTCTGGACTGAGTCATGGAGAAGGGCACCATCATTTGCCTCTTGACGTTTGTCTTTCTACCCACATGAAAGCTCTTTGAGCGAAAACACCGTTGGTCTTTTTCCTTTGAAAATGTTTCTGGCCGTTAGCACAGTGTCCAGCACACGGCAGGTGCCCAGTAAATGATGACAATGAACGTGAGACTTCCGGGCCTCTTCTTGGTAGATTCTCTCTTTTTGAGATGGAGTCTCGCTCTGTCACCCAGGCTGGAGTGCAGTGGTGCGATCTCGGCTCGCTGCAACCTCCACCTCCCAGGTTCAAACAATTCTCCTGCCTCAGCCTCTTGAGTAGCTGGAGTTACAGGTGTGCGCCACAATGCCCGGCTAATTTTTGTATTTTTAATAGAGACGAGGTTTCACCATGTTGGCCAGGCTGGTCTCGAACTCCTGACCTCAAGTGATCCGCCCACCTCAGCCTCCCAAAGTGCTGAGATTACAGGTGTGAGCCACGGCGCCCAGCCGGTAGATTTTCTTAAAGGATCTCACCTAGGTTCTCATTCCTGCTCTGGACAGGACACTTGGAGTATTGTCTGAACTGCCCATTCAAATCCCACCTCCCACAAGACCCTGTCCTCACTTCCAGGATCTGGGCTCCCCGAGAGCCCTCTTGGGCTGGTTCATCTGAGGGAGGAGATGTAGCCCCCTCCCTCAGAGGGGCTGTGCACAGACTGTGCTGTGTCCAGGGGTGCAGGAGGTGCCAGCTGCTCCCTGGGCGAATGCCACATCCCACCTAGACCTGTAGGAGGTTGGACTGTGTGGGGGAGGCCCTTCAGAATGGCCGTGATGTTAGGGAGGTGCCCTCTAGGACTGCGATGGTGTATGGGCTGGAGGACACGCGAGGGCTTGAGACCAGCTCAGGTGTGATAAGGTGGCACTTTTACCTGAGTTGGAATTCAGGAATCTATCAGGGCGATACCTCTCCCACACTGGCTGGGACATCAGTGGGCTGTTTTCGAAATAGCCATCTCCACTGCAAGAAAGGAGAGACTCTCAGGCCTCTGCCATGCACAGGCTCTTGCCTCGCGGTTGCAAGGCGTCTGTTCATCCCTCTAGCCGGTCAGCAGCTGGTCAACCAGCTAGGCAGGCAGTGGGTCAGTGGGTCAGCCAGCCCCCATCGTCGAGCCCCAGCACTGAGCAGGAGAGGGAACAAGATGGATGGGCAGAGGTAGGAGGCTCTAACCGATTCCACATCTGATCGCTAGCTGCAAGAAACTGGCAGGTCCGCTTGGTCACGAGACAGGGGCGTGAAAACAGCAGAGTTCAGGCCTCATTTCTGTTTGTTTCCCTTCAACAAGCAGAGGGTTTGGAGCGGGACAGACTCTAGGGACAGTGTATTGTGATGGTTAAGAGCCAGTTTCTGGAGTTAGACAGTGATGGATTCAACTGCTGATCCCCACACTTACTAGCTTGGTGACCACGGACAAGTCACTGACCCTCTCTGATTCTTAGTTTTCACATCTGTATAAAAGGGATTACAGTAGCACCTACCTCACTGTATTGTGAGGATTAAATGCAGTAATATCTGCAAATCCCTCAGAATTGAGTGAGGCCTTGATACAACAGATGCTGCCACCGCTGCCACCACCACCACCACCACCGCCACCACCACCATTGCCACAATCGCCACCACCAACACTACCACCTCCACCACCACCATCACCATCACCAACACTACCACTTCCACCATCACCATCGCCATCACCAACACCAACACTACCACCTCCACCATCACCACCACCATCACCATCACCATCACCATCACCATCACTACCACCACCACCATCGCCACCATCACCATCACCAACACTACCACCACCACCACCAACACCACCACCACCGCCATCACCATCACCAACACTACCACCACACCACCACCACCATCACCATCACCATCACCAACACTACCACCACCACCACCACCACCACCACCGCCATCACCAACACCACCTCCACCACCACCATCACCATCGCCGCCACCACTACCACCTCCACCGCCATCACCATCACCAACACTACCACTTCCACCATCACCATCGCCACCACCAACACTACCACCACCACCGCCACCATCACCATCACCAACACTACCACCACCTCCACCACCACCATTGCCACCACCAACACTACCACCACCACCACCACCACCATCACCAACACTACCACCACCACCACCATCACCATCGCCGCCACCACCACCATCACCATTGCCATCACCAACACTACCACCACCACCACCACCACCAACACTACCACCATCACCACCATCACCATCGCCGCCACCACCATCACCACCACCATCACCAACATCACCACCACCACCACCACCACCACCACCACCATCACCACCATCACCACCATCACCAACACTACCACCATCACCACCATCACCATCGCCGCCACCACCATCACCACCACCACCACCACCATCACCACCACCACCAACACCAACACTACCACCACCACCACCATCACCACCACCACCACCATCACCGCCACCACCAACACTACCACCACCACCATCACCATCGCCGCCACCACTACCATCACCATCACCATCAACACTACCACCACCGCCACCGCCACCACCACCACCACCAACAACACTACCACCACCATCACCACCACCACCATCACCATCACCATCACCACCATCACCATCACCACCACCACCATCACCATCACCATCGCCACCACCACCATCACCACCATCGCCATCACCACCAACACTACCACCACCACCACCACCGCCACCACCACCATCACCATCACCACCATCGCCACTGCCACTGCTGCCATTACTGCCACCACCACCACTACCAACAACAACAACACTACCACC
Source organism: Pongo pygmaeus (assembly GCF_028885625.2). NCBI lineage: Eukaryota > Metazoa > Chordata > Mammalia > Primates > Hominidae > Pongo > Pongo pygmaeus. Next base: position 205,036,448 of record NC_085930.1, read on the forward strand.
ATCACCACCACCACCATCGCCATCACCGTCCACAGGTGTGGGGTCCAAGCGCGGCTCAGGAAGGAGGAAAGCCTGGAGCGGCCGCCTGCAGCCCCACCCTGGGTGCCTGCTGCAGAGTGGGGACTCTTGGGCTTTTCCTCCTCTCTGACACAAGCAGGATGACGCACCCCCACGTGATACCTTCCTCGGGTGTACTTGGACCGTGTGAAATTCCTAGGCAGTTGGGTAATTCCCCTCTTTTCTCCTTCATAGCACACCAAGAAACTAGTGAAAGCAGTGAAATCAAAGGGGTAACCTGAACACACTCAATGTAAGAGAAGACCATTTGCAGCAATTATCAAGAACAAAAGACATGTGGCCTTCGTACTGATTGCCACACCCCAGCATATGGGAACAGAGATGGCGCACTGTTGCATCGGAGACAGCCTCCCACACACAGGAATCCACATTTCAACCGCCCACAGCCCCGTGCCTCCTCTCTCCCTTCACCACCGGCTCCATATAAGCTTTTGGGTGCCCCCTGGATAAGTGGGTAATTCTCAGGAAGTCAGGAAGGGAGATTCTAGCCTCAGGTGTCTGGGTTCAAATCTCCACATTGCCACTTCCCAGCTCTGGGACTTTAGGCAAATTGCTAGTCTATTTTTATCTCAGTTTCCTGATCTGTAGAATGGGGATGATAAATAGTATCTGCCTCGTGGCGTGGCTGTGATCATGACATGCAATAATGTACATGAAGTGTTAGTGTCATCAGTCTTGGCTGTTATCACGATATTTGAGAAGGTAAGAGAGGCCAGCTAATGTCAGTGGAAATCAGGGAAGCCAAAGCTCTGGGAATTGTTACAACACACGGGGACTGGGATGGGAAAGGGCATGGCGGACAAATGGGTGATCTTGTCATGGGAAGCAGCCAGATGCCTGGCCCCAGCGGGAGCTGGAGTCAGCATGAGTCAGAAGCACCAGCCAGGAGGGTTCCCGCCTTGCCCCAGGATGGGAGTGTGTGTGCAGCAAAACCCGACTCTGCACCCCTCCCTGCCATCTGCTCAGTGCTGACAGCCCCTCCCATCCTACCTGGAGAAGCCCATGAGCACCAGGTTGCCTGAGTGCTGGGCCACGTCCCACTGCATCCTACCGCTCTGGTAGAGAAACAGGGCATAGGACCTGCTCCCGTCCGTGGAGAGGATGGCTTGGTAGGTGTTGCTCTGGGGGTGGGTGGAAGCAAACACAGGGATGCCCATGAGAGATCCAGGGTCTCCTCTCTTATGTCCCCCCGCCTGTCCCACAGACCTGCTCTGACATGTACAGCACTTGTTCCTGGTCTGCCCACAGCAAAGGCACGGGCCCAAAATGCTGGCAAGTTTTGGGTCAGTGAGGGCAGCTTTCACCCTGGGTGTGAACGCACTTACCACGGTGGATTTGCCTTATGGTGACTTTCTTCTAGGAGGGGAGATAAAGGGTTCTGGGTTACAATTCAGTTAGATGAGTGTGTGTTAGAGAAAGCTACCAGAACCTGGGATTAGCCAAGATACCAGAGAGCTAGAGAGGGGGCTTCATTAGCTCCCTCGTGGATATTTAAGGACGTTGCCCAAATTGTCTCCTCCACCTGAACAGCATGGATGACACTGGGGTTCACTGAAGGCGCACACATTGTCCACAGTAGGTGACCAGTGAACTTTTGTCAAGTGAATGAAGAAATGAGCGACTTTAGACCAGGCATAAGGAAGAACTTGGTGACTACAAGAGCGGGGTCCTCGGAGGGAGGACAGAGGAGATGGTGTGGCTCACCCTGTGCCCATTGGATGAGCCTGTGCTTAAGAGCCAGAGGCTGGAGTCACAAGAAGCTCCACTCAGGCCTGGCTTTGCCATTTGCCAGCGGCGTGACTTTGAACAAGTTACTTCACCTCTCTAACCATTGTCTCCCTCATCTGTGAAATGGGGATCATAATACCAGATTGAGCCACATGAAATTGCAAATAGCCAGACATTTTTGACTTAAAAAATGCCACTTGCTATGTTTCAGCCTAATAATACCCGGTTTGCTGGGCTGCTGCGAGGTCAAGCAGGCAAAGGGCTGAGGCAGGCGGGGCCCATGGTGAGTGCTCAGCCAACAGTGGTGGAAGTGAGGGGGTGGCAGTGTGGGGGTGGCATTGGGGGGGCTTGCTATAATTAGCAGTCTTTCCTAGAGCCAGAGAGGATTTTGGAAGAGTGGCCCCTGCCTAGGATTCTAGGATGTCTGACTCCCAGATGGTTCCCGGGAGCTGCCCGTGGGTCTACTCACCCCGAGGGTCCACTGGGCAGGACAGGCGTGGGCATTGACCCACGTGACCTTTAGGGTCCACCTGGCCTTGTAGCCCCCGTTGTTTGTGATCTTTCTAATCGAAGACTCGGCCTCCTGGACTAGCAGGCTGTGTTCACCATACAGCGTCTCGTATTCCTAGGAAAGGAGGGCAGATGAGAACAAGCCAACGAGGGTCCCACTCCTACACATGGACCCCCACTTTCTGCCTGGGGACCCTGCCCACTTCAGCCCACCCACGTGGCCTGCCCTCCCCTGTCCCAGGCCTGCATTTTTGCCGTGAGCTCTTCTGAGGTGAAGTTCAATTCAAACTTGGGCTGTAGGAAGAGTGTGCAGAATACACGGTCGTGGCCCAGACGTCCAGAGAATGTAAAACGGTACAGCCACTGCAGAGAGCAGTATGACAGTTCCTCAAAAAAATTAAAACATACTAGCCATATAATCCAACAATTCCTCTCCTGGTTATATACTCAAAATATTTGAAAGTAATATTTCAAAGTGATATTTGTATACCATGTTCATAGCATCATTCACAGTTACTAAAATGTGGAGAAAACTCTAATGAATGATTGAATTGAAAAATGGTATATACATACAATGGTATATCATTTAGGCTTAAAAAGGAAAGAAATTCTGACATATGCTACCACATTAATGAAACTTGAGCACATTATGCTAAGTGAAATAAGCAAGTCACAGAAAAGATATATACTGGATGATTTCACTCATATGAAGTATTTAGTGTAGTCAACATTATAAAGTCATAAGGTAGAACTGCGGTTGCCAGGACCTAGGCACTGGGGTAGTGGGGTAATGGGTTAATGAGGAATTATTATTTAATGTGCAGAGAGCTTCAGTTTTGCAAGATGGAAAGAGTTATGGAGATTAATCATGGTGATAGTTGCACAATATTAAGATACTTAATACCACTGAACTGTATATTTAATAATGGTAAAGACAGTAAATTTTATGTTATGTGTATTCTTACACAATAAAAACTTGGGGAAAAAATGAAGACAAAATAAAAACTTTTTTAAAAAAATGACATTATATGACTCTGATGTGATGTAATAAAGAAAACACACCATAATCTCTATATATTCTTAGTAAAAATATTCTAAATATTTTCATAAATAAAATATAAAAATTAAAATGGGGCTTATTCTGTGAAACCATTGGTGTAAATTCTTAAAAAAAGCAATAGAGTCATTATAAAAAGTAAAGTGTGGCTAACTTTCCAGATTAAATGAGACAAAAGAAACATTAATGTCTAATGAGACATTAAGTGTCATGATGTCTACAATATGAAAACTTGTCAACAAATGGTAAATATTTGGGTGATGTGTATATAAAAGCCCATTTCAATCTTCATTTATATTTTCCCAGTTTAAATATTTTCAAAATCAGAATTTGGTGGGAAATTTTAAGATATTAAATATCTAGTGCAAAAGCATGAATATTTAAAATACATTTCTATTTGGAATAAGGGCTTAATTACAACATAAATAAAGTGATACTTTAAAAGTGTATCTTATGTATTGCATGCATTTCTGATGGTATCTAATGACAAATAATAAGGTTATATTCTCATCAAGAGTTTTAATTCTATTCAAGTCTTCTCTGAACGGTATTTTGTTGTTCAAAATAAATAAATTGAAAGAACATCCTATAACAGATTATATAAAAAATAAATATAAAATACCTTTTAATATGTATGAATGTTATATATGTGTGTGTGTGTTTGTTTTATATGCATGTATGTGTGTGTATGTATGTGTATGTATATCATATCAGAAAAAAATTTGGTCACATGTTCCGGCAAATGTTTGATTTTGTTGACTAGTGATGGTGTTAAATCATTTTCAGATATTTTATGGCATGTAAATGTTGTTGCCCTGGGGCATCCAACTGATGCTATTGAAATTTCCGAGCTTCAATGAAGGTGTGTTCATCCTGTAGAATTAGCAATTTATTGATTGAATATAATTGTTAACCACGGGATTATGGACTTGCAATCTAAGCATTTTTTAAAAGGAAGCACATTTTATTAATTTCATTAGTGCCTGATTGGTCTTCTTGATCATGTTAGTGTTTTATGTAGTGGAGGTCTCAATTAAGGAAGAAGGGCTGTGAATGAAATTTTCCTGTCACATATAACATTGTAAAAATAAAAAGTGATAAATAACATTGCATATAATAAAACCTATGGCCAGAATACCCCTCTGTCGATGCAAGAATGGAATAATATTGGAGGGCTGAGTAATATTTGAGGGGTGAGATAATATTGGAATATTTAAGAAAAATGCCTAAGAAAGATCCCATCTCTCTTATTGTTTAGTACTCTCCATCTCACAGCACTTCACTGTTGAAACCACAGTATGACCTCATTAAGTGTGGCTATACAGGAGGAAGTCCTCACTTTAAATATTCAAAGTTTTTCTCCATTTTTATTTTATATGAATAGTGTTAATATAGGAGTGGATAATATAGTCCCCTATAATATAATATGGGAGTCTTAATATGGGATCTCTGTTGCCAAAATGAACAAAGTGAACTTCCTGGTTCATGGTTATATGGGAATCATAGCAGACCAAAAAATGGCAGGTGAAGACTATGTAGATAGACCCGAGGGCATCCACAGTAACAAGGGCTGATGTAGAGCTGTCACAGCCCAGGAGACACCATAAATATGTACAATTAATACAAAAATAAGACTAATATAAAAAAAGTTTGGGAATTGGCATGAGATATGCCACCAATGACAGCATGGGGTGATATAAGCAGGTATCAACTAAGAGCAAAATCTGGACTAGTGATTTCTAATCAGAGGCTACTGAGGATATCACTGTTACTTGACCCCCATAAGTTCAAATAATTCACATGAGTCTGCTGTGAATCCACTTCATATCTTGGAAATTAGCAATAAAGTACGTATGGAAAATGCTCTTTTGAAAGAACATTTCATCTAACAGAAACTGCATTACTTATGAGTATATAAAAATTATTAAATTAGAATGATTTTTCTGGATTTTAACAAATCCCCATCTCTCTTATCATAGTGAGGATTTTTAGTGGAGAAGAATGACTTACAAGGAAATAAAACAAGGAAGGAATAAAATGAGTTATCTTTATATCTGAATATAGTGTCAGTAAATTTGAGACCACACATAAACAATGTAAAGTGTGTATAAGATAGAAAAAACTATACTAAAGAGATATAAATTATCTCTATGGAAAGATCGAGGTAAATTTTATATGCACACACACACGCACACACACACAAACCACTTGAATAAGATTATTGAATGAACATTCATCAGATGCCACTAACTAGGGGGAACATTATACAAAGTAACCAGGATGTCCAATGTCACTGTATCATTATATATTCTAGAGGTTTGGGAGAAACAAGAGGTTTTAGAATCACATAAGTTTGAAGTGCAAATAAAAGGATGATGAAAGATTGGACTTGAGAAATAGAAAGAATTAGGTCATGGATTGTCTACTAAAATGTTTTCTTAAAAGGGAGGGCTATGATTTGATATGTGTTTTGGTTTGATCGCTCTCTTAGCAGTATGAAAAATTCATGTAAAGGTGGAAGATACGTTGAGCAGAGAGATTACTTATGAAATATTTGTAGTAATCCTGGAGATTCAAGATGAAGATCTGCTGATAAATTGTTAATGGCAGGAATCCATAGGTGAAAAGAAATTTGAAAAATACTTGAGAGTTAAATTGATAGTATTCAGTAAATGGTTGGCCAAGGTTACTGAGGGAAAAAGTGAAGAGATGGACTCATCCTTAAATATATATGTTTATAATTGGGTGAGCACTGGTGCCATGTATAAAGTTAGAAAAAGCAGGGGTGAAGTGGGTTTGAGTGAGGGATCAAAAAGAGGAAATGATGAGCTCAGTTTTTAAGTTGAATTCATTTTCACTAGCACATCAAAGAGGAAATGTCTTACAACAAATATTCTCTTCAGAAACTCAAAAATAGAGATTTGAATGTGCTGGTCGGTGACTTACCTATCTACCATCTCTTGTGCTTCTAAGCTGTCTGAGGAAGATTAATATTTCATTAATCTTTGAAACACTAAATGACTTAAATGTCACCTTATAAGTAGTAGGAAGTAGTAGGTTCTCATGATTTCTTTTTATCTTTTTTTTTTTTTTTTTTTTTAGATGGTGTCTCACTCTTTTGCCAGACTGGAGTGCAGTGGCACGATCTCGGCTCACTGCAACCTCTGCCTACTGGCTTCAAGCGATTCTCCTGCCTCAGCCTCCCGAGTAGCTGGGACTACAAGCGTGCACCACCACGCCCAGCTAATTTTTGTATTTTTAGTAGAGACGGGGTTTCACCATGTTGGGCAGGATGGTCTCAATCTCTTGACCTCGTGATCTGCCCGCCTTGGCTTCCCAAAGTGCTGTGATTATAGGCATGAGCCACCGCACCCAACCGTGATTTCTTTCTTAATCAAAGAAATAAGTGAGAATGAACTCAAGCTGTCTGATAAACTTTTGTGACATTCCTATACTTTCTGTTTTGTAGAACTTGGGAAAACTTAAAGTTTTAAATTTGCACAGAATGCTTAGACACCTATTAATCTATTTGAGTGAGATATTTATGATTCCCCAGTTATAATATTAAAGGTAAACTCAAGGGAAAACTAGAACCACTCTTCTTTTTAGTCTTTGGCAGCAGGTAGACTTATGAACACTTATTTATTTGCAAAAAGAAAGTTTGCACTCCTTCCATTATATTAAAACTAATGTAGATATTTATATGATTTGGAGGAATCTAAACATCAGGATTTGGATTCCGTTTTAGCTGGGACAAGACATGAAATAAATATTGAAATTATTATAATATCCATCTTTTCTGAGTGGGTTACATTGAGAAAATGCTTTTTCTTTTCATTCATTTCGATTAACTAACAATCTTACCAGAAGTGGAATGTGATAGCAAATACATCAGTATACTCAACTCAAATCTTTAATATTATTCTTTACACAAATAGTTTGTAATGTCAAAAAAATCACTTTCGTGACATGAGCTAAAAAGAATAACAAAAGCACTAAAATGAAAGCCATCATTCCACTGAGTTAGACGGAAATTCATTGAACTCGTTAGGATTCTGTCTGAAATAACTGCACTCCATTTGTTAATAGGCGTGTGAGTTCTTTTATAGGCTGTAAATTTTAAAACTGTTCCACTGACAGTTCAGCATTCACAAAACTAGCTCTAGTTCTATCAACTCACTGCATGAATTGTAAATTTACATTTGGCAAGCAGCAGAAATTACTTTACCTACAGTGAGTATTCTGAAATGTAATTTAAGACATGGTGTTCAGTCTTCTGTTTGTTAATAGCATCTACTGAGAAATAACTTATATTGAGAAGCCAAACAACTGGAATTTATTTCATGCTCTGTAATTTTATGAGAAACAAATGATAATAAACAGACTGATAGCATGACTATATTCACAAAAGCAACTTAGAGATTACAGTCAGTATAAATACTATATTAATAATCATATCTTTTACAGTAAGACGCTTGATGTATATAGAATAAATCCATACTTATTAAAGGTAACATATTAAACTCTCAGAAGAAGAGAGCTTATTTGCAAAGTTTAGATTCTGGAGCTTAACTGCTAGAATTTCAATCATTAGTATTCACCATATTTGTAATATTAAATGCAGACTGTGTTAATCTAGCTACAAAAGAAACAGGAACCCTACACATTAGGGTGTTGGTTAATTCTCTTTTCATTACAAATATCTATTTAATTGTACAATATAAAGTTTTAAAGAGCTGCTTATTATTCTCCCCATTTTATAGACGAGAAAACTAACACATTCAGTGATGAAGAAACATGCCTAAGTTTACCAACCAGTAAGTATTAAACTCATGTTATCAAACCAGTTAATTCTCCACAGATGCCAACGATATTTATTCTATTAAGAATTCTGTTCTAAATGTATTACTGTAGAAGAAAAAATATCTTAGGATGATCTAGCAGTCTTATTGGACTCACTAAAAGAAGATTACAGTATCTAACTTTTAAGATAATAGAATCTGAACTGATAATTATAAATGTCATTTCTTTACCTAAAGATATCACCAAAATATGTTTTGGACTCTTAGCTGACTAGACATTAAATGCAGAGTTCGCTTAGGCCCCATGTACTAGAAAATATCATGTCATTCTAGATAGTCATTGTCATTATTATTCTTAGAGTTTACCTAATAGTCGTT